>NC_138886.1:92081207-92681207 GCF_965194825.1 Balaenoptera physalus | reverse complement strand
CAAAAAGACAAGCTATGGACTGGGAGAAAATATTTGCAAATGATGAGACTGACAAGGGCTTAATTTCCAAAATATACAAACAGCTCCTACAAGTCAATAACAAAAAAACAAGCAAACCAATCAAAAACTGGGCAGAAGATCTAACTAGATATTTCTCCAAAGAAGACATACAGATGGCCAACAGGCACATGAAAAGATGCTCAACATCATTAATTATTAGAGAAATGCAAATCAAAACTACAATCACGTCACACCAGTCAGAATAGCCATCATTAAAAAGTCTACCAATATAAATGCTGGAAAGGTTTTGAAGAAAAGGGAAACCTCCTACACTGCTGGTGGGAATGTAAATTGGTACAGCCACTATGTAAAACAATATGGAGGTTCCTTAAAATACTAAAAATAGAGTTACCATATGATCCAGCAATCCCATTCTTGGGCATATATACAGAGAAAACTCTAATTCAAAAAGATGCATGCACCTCAATGTTCATACCAGTACTATTTACAATAGCCGAGACATGGGAGCGACCTAAAGGCCCATCGACAGATGAATGGATAAAGATGTGGTATGTATGTATATGTATGTGTGTATATGTGTGTATATATATATATATATATATATATATATATATATATATATATATATATACACACATATACCTACCTATAATGGAATATCACTCAGCCATAAAAAAGAGTGAAATAATATCATTTGCATCAACATGTATGGGCCTAGAGATTATCATACTAAGTGAAATAAGTCAGACAAGAGAAAGACAAATATCATATGCAATCACTTATATGTGTAGTCTAAAATATGATACAAGTGAACTTATTTACAAAACAGAAATAGACTCACAGACATAGAAAACAAACTTATGGTTACCAAAGGTGAAAGTGGGGGGTGGGGAGGGATAAATTAGGAGTTTGGGATTAGCAGATACAAAGTACTATATGTGAAATAGATAAATAACAAGGTCCTACTGTATAGCACAGGGAACTATATGCAATATCTTGTAATAAACTATAATGGAAAAGAAAAAAAATAAACTGTTGGAATGAAAAAAAGATAACAAAGTATTTTTACTGAGATTCAGTAATCTTCCTTGAATAGACAGTCCTTGGCTTTCTGCAGATCTTTGCTTAATTTCCAGAGTTCTGAGAAAACATGATTGTGACAAATTTGGGGGCCAGTTTTCTCTGTTCTTTCACAGAAAAGGGAGGTTTCTGACATTCTTACTCTGCCATTTTCATTGATATCACTCATTCTCCTGTGTCCTTTCACTATGTTCCCATCAATAATCATTTCATTACTTTCTGGCACTATAGTATGTTCCAGCTCATTTTTTACTTGAACTCCCCCAGTATGGAATCAGCCACTATTCCAAGGAGGCTTTGTTCCTATTATTAAAACACACACACACAAAATATAAATTAGCTAAAGATACCCCTGTATATTGGTCCTTCAATAGTCTTTTTCAACATAGCAGGCTGACTTTTAGCTGAAAGTCCAGCAGCACCAAACTCAAATTTTTACATATACAATTGCCTTAAATATAGCCAAAATAAGTTTACTTTCACCTTTTAGAGACTGCCTGCTTTGCATGCCCCATGAAACTGCACCCAACATTAGCTAGCCATAGATAAGATGAATCCTGGGATATAAAAAGCCCCAAGCTGCTGCTGCTCTTTGGAGCTCTCTGAACCAGAGACTCTCCATCTTGCTGCTAAGCAACATCACCTAAACACCTCTCTAATTTCTCTCTCCCCCACGAGTTTCCTTGCCCTCTTCCCCTTCTGGGTGCTGGTGGTGCTGTCTCTGGAAGGTCTCCTGTTGCGAGGGACTTTCTCTCTCGGGCAACCTCTCAAAGTAATGCCCAAAGAAAGCTTGCCATGTGCTACTGCCATCCCATGGTTTTGTCTTTTCCTTGATCACCACTCCCCCCACCAAACTTCGAACTCATAACAAGTGGCACTGAATACAAAAATTTGGTTATGATCAAGGAATTGGTATGGGGTCTACCCAGTCAGTAGGACAATCAATTGGCAATTTGATCCTGAATAGTCTTAAGTGGTTGGGACTCAAAATTTGGAATGCCTCTGCAACAATTTGGTTGGAATCACTCCTGTGTACTGCTCTCTACATTTTTCACAGTCTCCTCCTCTGTCTCATTAGCCTGGCCAAGAGGTAGCCCCAGTATCTGAGTGCACCCACACTATTAGAACTGACTTTTGGGGTTAGAAACACTGAGTCATCCAGAGACAGATGGTTAGCCCATCTGCCTGGGTCCCCCACTGGGCAGGCAGGGGACACTGTAAGACCTATAGGCTTGGATAGAAAGAAGGGGAGGGATGCACCCCTCTGGACTGAGGGTGGGCTCCCCTAACCCTGGCCCCATCACAGTAGAAGCTTCCCATAGTGTGTTGGTAGTTTGGAGTACTCTGAGATAAGAGAATGTCTTCATCCCTGGTGACTGCTATGGCAGGTAAAGAAACTGATAAGGCAGAGGTGGATGCTGGATGTCAGGTGGGGAGACACCTTTGCAAGCAGCTAGCATGCCTCTTCTCTTGTGATAATCTATCATGCTGTTATGGATGTTGTCATTCTAGCCCCTCCCCAGTGCTTGGGCTGAGCTGGCTAAAGCATTACTCAAAGGACCAAAGTCAAGGAAGTTTATAGCCCAGCCCTTCCCAGGACACTGAAGGAGGTGGACACCTTGCTGAGCAGATGATCCAAACCACAAGATATGTGTTAGGGCTTGCTCACCGCTGCTTCTCACCCAGGCACTGCCTGGAGAGGAGGCAAGATCCCAAAGTCCCAGGGCAGACCCAATGGAGGGGAGGACCCTGGGGAGACTGACTGGAGCCCTGGAGAGGAAGATGCAGCACAGTGTCCTCCTGATAGTGACTGGGATAATTTACCCTCTGCTTTGTTGGTAATCACCTGCAAAGTAATACAGACAGAGAAGACAAAAGGGAAGGGCCAAGGGGGGCCTTCCCTTGTTTGAAGGAGGAGACACATTCACTCCCTTGTCCTGAGGCCCAGTCTCTCCTTTGAAAGACCCTGCCCAGGAACCAAATGAAAAAGGGCTTCCTGGCTGTCTAGAATGTATCTGGTGGGGAGCAAGATTCACCTAACAGGGGCTGCCATAGTATGGGATGTAAAATGGTATCCCAGTAAAGGATCCCACACAATTAGTGTGGAAGGTGGGAATGACCCCCAGAGGTGGCTTTGGACCCTGGTCCATATGTATTTTGTGGGTGTGGAGTTTCATGGCTTGTAAGGCCACCTGCCCTACATTAGGCCTCATAACAGCCCGGCAGATTGTCAATGGAAAATGTTAGCTGAGGCCAAAGATCGCCTCTGCCAGTTGGGGACATTGGAGTGGGCCTGTCAGGCAACAGATGATGTGCATCATGATGACTTGGCAAGTTGAAGGAGGCTGAATTGAGTCCTGAGTCCACCCAGTTGTTTCTCAGGGGTGCCCCCTCACAAATAAAAGTCCTCTTTACTGACAATGACGGTGAACGCTGAAACAATTCAAGAGGCCGTACCAGCCCTACACTTAAAAGAAGCTCTTGAGAGACAAACTCAGAGTCAAGTTCCTGTTAATTCTACAGCAATATCCTGCCCGGCCTAAAAATTACACCAACAGTGAGGCTGCCCCCATTCTAGGCCAAACAAGCCACCTACAACCATACCTAAATATCAACCCCAAGATGACAAGAGATATTGTGTTGGAACCTAAGGGACAGGGGGTGCCAGTTTGGATGGTCTCTAGAAAATCAGTAAGCAGTTACAATACTAAGGTTAAGTTACAGTTGATGACAGGCATCACCTTTGGGGTCATCCCCACCTTCTGTGCCTAACCCTGATCTCTACCAGTGGCAGGGACCTACACCACATAGGGAATCCCACCATCATGGAAGCAGTCCCCTTCTGGCAAACAACCACCTACATTAACCGTGGTTTGGGCTCAAAAATGAACAATGCTGGTGGCTCTGTTGGACACAGATGCCCAAATCTCCCTATTCCCAGGAAGCACTCTTTCCCTAAAGGGACACCTCGAGGAGGTGACAGCCTTGGGAGCAGGATTGATAATGGTTAATTACCAACTTTATTAAAATTGGCCCAGTTTTGCTAAAAAGATGTTTCTATTCTTGTTTCCTCCAAGACGCCCTATTTTTCCATTATTAGAATACACCTCCCTCATGCTGACTTAAAAAAATGCACAACGTGAGAGTTGCGAGTTAAGTTTTATTTGGGGGAAAATGAGGACTGCAGCTCGGGAGACAGTGTTTCAGATAACTCTGAGAAACTGCTCCAAGGAGGCGAGGGGAGGAGCCAGGATCAATAGGAGTTTGGCAACAAAGGGCAGGTAGTCAGGAACATCAAAAGATTATTGTTAATTAAAGAAAACCAGATATCTCAAGTTAAGGAATTTAGCGCTTTTCTATGTATGGGAAGATGCAAGAATCTGGGCTCACTGAAATCATTCCTTTGACATGCACCTCAGCTATCTGGGGCCAGTATCCTGTATTTTCACATCCTGAGTTTCCTCAGGGCTCATCGCAGGGAGTGGCTGCAGTCTGATGGCTGCTAGATGGCAGGTATTCTTTTCAGCCCTGAGTTTCCTCAGGGCTCACCAGCTCACATTGGAGGGTTGCAGTCTTTGATCACTGTGACATCCTTTGTTTATTGATATGGCAGGAAATATTCCGTTTATAAATATTCCATTCCATTTATAAATATTCCATTTATCACTCAGCAGCAGGTAACCTCAGGAAACAAGCCTAAGGCTTTTATGCTATTGGTTGGTATCATTCAGTGGGAACAAATTAATCTTCCCTACCAGTACAGGTGATAAATATGTCACAGTACTAGCTAGCTAAGGTAAGGCACTGAAGGATAAGGGGCTATCAGAGCGGACCTAGGTAAGAAGGGATATTGATTCCCACCATCTCACTTTTCAGTTACCTTGTATTTCCTGTGCTTAAAGCCACTACTGATGACTGGAGGTGAAGTATAGATTATAGAAAGTTGAACAAGGCTATTTTCTTTATTAGGGTACCTCTACAATCCTTGCCTTGATGGATGACATTCATAACAACATGGGTAAATTGTTTGGAATTATAGACTTGGGTAACATGATCTATTCAGTAAAAATTTTGCAGTCAACCACAATTCACCTTCTCCTTTGAGGCTCAAGAATATACCTTTACCTGATTACCTATTGAGTTCTTAAATAGCCCTGCAATTACACAAGGGCTTTGCAGCCAGGGCTTGGATGCCTGCCCGACACTTCCATCAGAAACTCAGCTTTGGCGTTATATGGATGACATCCTCCTCATTGGACTTGCCCAAGACTATGTCTCATAGGCCAGTACAGCCATGAGTGAACAACTCACTGACGGGAGGGACAAGTATCCCCCTAAAGTACAAGGCCCCTCCTAGTCTATTAAAATATTAGGTTACGTTTACAATTCAGAAGAGTGAACTATCCCCAATCCAGTAAGGGACAAGCTCCTAGCACTTTAATTTCTCACATTGCTAAAGGGATCCAACTAACATTTGGTAGGAACGTTCATTCTGGCACCAACACATTATTTCCCCCAGTAGTCACTGTCCCCTGTCTTATCAAGTTACCTGTAAGTTTTTCACTTTTCAGTGATCAAAGCTGAAGTTCTTACTGGGGCAGAGAAAATTACCCTATGAACCAAGATTTCTGTTATGACCTGGGTAATGGTAAAAGCTCCCTGTAGAAGTGGATCTGAATCAGAAGTCTCCCTGTTAAAATGGAAATGGTATCTACAGCATTGGGCAGAACTCATACCTACTGTAGTGTTATGCTCTACGAGGAAACAGCCACATATCCTGCCACTCAGGTTAACTTGATGAAACTGCAGAAATGCCTCCACCCTTTGCCCAAGGGGAGCTAAAGGGAAGATGGTCAGCACTCTTAAAACAAGAAAACCAATAGTCATTCTTTACCAGTGGAGTGAACAGTGGGTTTAAGGGAGCCACACAATGGCAGCTGCAGCCTATCTCCCCTATTCAAATACTCCAATTTCCATATATGCAATACTCCTAGCAATGGAGTATTCCCTTGACAAAAACTTTCTTAAGGTTTGTATTTTCACAGATATGTTCCTGGTTGGTGGCTAACAGGCTAAGTACTTGATTGGGACTTTGACAAAATCAGGGCTGGAAAATACAAGGCCAAGACATTTGGGGTAAAGAGATATGAGGGAAAAGTAGCTACACTGGTTCCCATTCTACCAAGCTGGGTGCACCATATCTTGGCTCATACTAAGCAAGACATGTAAGAGGCATAATACAACAACAAAGCTGACAAACTAACCGATCCACCAAAACAGGAAGGAAAGTCCCAGAATTTTGTCCCTTCTACCAGTGGGCACATGAGAGATCAGGGCATTTGGGCATCATGGAGTGACAAAAATGGATTGTTAATAGATGAGCTGACCCAAAAGAGAGGCATTTACAAAAAGCCACTGGGTATTGTACCATATGCCAGAAATTTAGATACTGGGCCTACCACATCAGAGGAAAAGTTTGCAGAGAAGGGCCACATCAGAACTTGCAAATCAATTTCATTGTGCCTCTCTCAGCAGCATCAGGGGCCACTGAATTTGCCTTAACAATGGTAGTTACCTACACAGGCCTTCTATTGCCTTACCCATGCAAGGCATCAACCTCTGCTAATGTCACTGAGGTGTAAACAAAGCAGCTTTTACAACCTTTCGGAGTGCCACAAGCTAAAAAGTCAGATCAAGGCTCCCACTTCACCATGAAGCAAATGCAATAATGAGCATTATGAAATGACATTACAAAATAACAGTGGTAGGTATCACATAAATACATAAAGGGCTTTTAAAACAAGGGCTGTTGAGAGAACTTGGAGGACAACTGTCTCCCAAGTGGTCAAAAAAGCTACCCATTCTCCTGATTACATTAAATCCACACTCCCTGATTACATTAAATTCATGGAATCTATAGCATAACTATACCATATTTAAATTCACAGCAACTGAGGGAACCACCAACAGAGACGCTGCAACCTCTAATGGTGTATACACCTGCATCAGAAACAAAACAATGACCAGTTTTCACAGATATGGTAGCTCTAACATTGCTGCCCACAGCAAAGGAACATCCCGCTCAGTACCTGCACCGTTCTCTTCTCCCTCATAGAAAATACAGAGCCTGACCACTTCCCCCTTGATCCTGATAAGAACCTGATGTGGACCACTGGCTCTGGGGCCATTCTCAGCCTGAGTTTGCTCATCGTCAGCGAGAGGCAAGCAAACTACCCACACCACTTGGATAGGCTGCCCACATACTTTGTGGAACCAACATGGACCTGATCCTGACACCCAGGAGGTGTAACTAATCACCCTCAGACTGGGTACTAGCACTTGGATGACACTCAGGGGACCATCACTATCGTATAGCTGGCTGCAGACAACCTCAGACTTTAATCTCTACTCTATTGCTGTGTCCCTTCCTTACCTGAGAAGTTCCTACCCACACCTACTCCATGTCCTTGGCATTCACATCACAGAAAGAAACACAATATGGGTTAGACTGGGGGAACCACACCATTGGCTCTTTGGGTTGGTCAATCAGCACTGAGGCTGGCACTCCTTCTCCTATCTCTACTACCACTGGCAATAGTCCTCTGGATAAGCTAGAGTCTGTGATACCACTTGTGACTTATAGGTGCCTTCTAAGCCCTATAGACCAACTTTAACTTCAAATCAGATGAAACCCACTATTATTAACTAGTGCCATTAAAAAATAGAGCAATGGCCATTACCTATCGAGTCTCATCTAAGAAATGCCCAGGTATAGTGTGCACTCAAATTACAACCAGGATGCTCGGGATTGGTACAATCAAATGAAAAACTCTGTAATTCAGAGACTATACCAACGAACCTTATGGGATTATGGAGATAAAAGTATACCTCCTGCTAATCCCTGAGATGATGATAAATATAAACCCTGACAACAATGTATACCCTTACAGTTATTGGCCTCTCTTTCTTTTATTTTTTTCTTTTAAAGTGATAATTGCAAGGAGTGGTAAGATCAATAGACAGGTTTTTTTCAGGTGTTTTTTAAAAAAATTATTTATTTTTGGCTGTGTTGGGTCTTCGTTTCTGTGCGAGGGCCTTCTCCAGTTGCGGCAAGCGGGGACCACTCCTCATCGTGGTGCGCGGGCCTCTCACTATTGTGGCCTCTCTTGTTGCGGAGCACAGGCTCCAGACACGCAGGCTCAGTAGTTGTGGCTCACGGGCCCAGTTGCTCCACGGCATGTGGGATCCTCCCAGACCAGGGCTCGAACCCGTGTTCCCTGCATTAGCAGGCAGAGTCTCAACCACTGCGTCACCAGGGAAGCCCTGGCCTCTCTTTCTGTTCTTTACAATGATCTCTCTCCTTTGCTAGTATGAGCCTCATTTATTGAGGTGGAAAGAAATTGCGCTAACCAAGTGGCCATGGGCACGTTACCATGGACCTCTTCCCTGGATACTGATCAATATATTCAAGGAAGGCAATGTGTACAATATAATGTTACCTAAGCTAAGGCATGTCTAGGAAATTAGAAACTGGCTTGAGAATGCTCCATAACCTAACCTCCTCACATACCAACTGCAAATTTTATGTACCACTCAGTAGGGGTGGGCTCTACAATAATTGCAATACTGGCCGCCCACAGTGAATAATCGTATCTCTTGGGTATTATAGCAGACAATTCTCATGAAAAGCATATTTGATCATATTGATAGAGAAATCTAACTGCTCTCTGCATGGGAGTTTCTCTACCCAACTATTTTCTATCCAACTACTTGCTTCAGCTATTACAGAATTTTCTAGACCTATCAAAACCACCATTAATAAGTACTTGGGAAATATTTGAGGGTAATTTCTGCCCAATGTTATTGTTCTGGGACCTTATTTTAGAAACCTACATAAAGGCATCCAATCAGAAGAGAAGAAGTAAAACTGTCTCTATTTGCAGATGACATGATATTATATTTAGAAAACCTTAAAGACTCCACCAAAACACTGTTAGAATAAAAAAATTCAATAAAGTTGCAGGATACAAAATCATTATACAAAAATCATTGCATTTCCATACACTAATAATTAGCTATCAGAAAGAGAAATTAAGCGCTTCCCTGGTGGCGCAGTGGTTGAGAATCTGCCTGCCAATGCAGGGGACACGGGTTCAAGCCCTGGTCTGGGAAGATCCCATATGCCGTGGAGCAACTAGGCCCGTGAGCCACAACTACTGAGCCTGTGCGTCTGGAGCTTGTGCTCCGCAACAGGAGAGGCCGCGACAGTGAGAGGCCCACGCACCACGATGAAGAGTGGCCCCCGCTCACTGCAACTAGAGAAAGTCTTCGCACAGAAACGAAGACCCAACACAGCCAAAAATAAATAAATAAATAAATAAATAAATAAATAAATTTAAAAAAAAAAGAAAGAGAAATTAAGAAAACAATCCCATTTACAATTGCATCAAAAAGAATAAAATACCTAGGAATAAATTTATCCAAGTAGATGAAAGATCTGTACACTGAAAACTATAAGAAATTGATGAAAGACATTAAAGAAGACACAAATAAATGGGAGTGTATATCATACTCATGGATTGGAAGAATTAATATTGTTAAAATGTCCCTACTACCCAAAGAAATCTATAGATTCAGTGCAACACAATCAAAATCCAATGGTTTATTTTTTCACAGAAATAGAACAAACAATCCTAAAATTTATATGAAACCAAAAAGACTCTGAGTATCCAAAGCAATCTTGAGAAAAGAACAAAGGTAGAGGCTTTTCTGATTTCAAACTATAGTACAAAGCTCTAATAATCAAGACTGTATGATACTGGCAAAAAAATAGACACATGCACCAACTGAACAGAATAGAGAGCCTAGAAATAAACCCACACGTATATTGTCAGTTAACTGATGATAGAGGAATCAAGAATATACAATGGGATAATATAGTCTCTTTAGTAATGGTGTCAGGAAAACTGGACAGCCACAGGCAAAAGAATGAAGCTCGACCACACTATCTTACACCATACACAAAAATTAACTCAAAATGGATTAAAGACTTGACTATCAGACCTGAAACCATAAAAATCCTAGAAAAAAGCGTAGATGGGAGGTAACTTCCTTCACATAGCTCTTAGCAATGTTTTTGTGGATCTGAATACAAAGGCAAGGGAACTAAAAGTAAAAATAAACAAATGGGACTACATCAAACTAAAAAGCTTCTGCACAGTAAAGGAAACCATCAACAAAATCAAAAGGCAATCTAAAAGATGGGAGAAAATACTTGCAAATCATATCTAAAAAGGGATTAATATTCAAAATACATAAAGAATACATACAACACTATGAAGTAATATGAAACAGAACAAAATAAAAAATAATCTGATTTTTAAAATGGGCAGAGGACCTGAATACACAGTTTTCCAAAGAATACATACAACTGTCCAACAGATATATGAAAAGGTGCTCAACATCATTAATCATCAGGAGAATGCAAATAAAAACCACAAAGAGATAGCACCTGACACCTGTTAGAATGGCTCTTCTCAAAAAGACAAGAAATAACAAATGTTGGTGAGGATGTGAAGAAAAAGGAAAACTTGTATACTGTTGATGGGAATGTACATTGGTACAGCCTCTATGGAAAAAAAGTATGAAGGTTCCTCAAAAAATTAAAAATAGAACTAACATATGATCCAGCAATCTCACTTCAGGGTATTTATCTGAAAGAAATGAAATCACTATATCAAAGAGATATCTGCATCCCCACGTTCATTGCAGCATTATTCACAATAGCCAGGACATGAAAACAACCTAAGTGTCTATTCATGGATGAATGGATAAAGAAAATGTGATATATATGTATATGTATGTATGTGTGTATATATATATATATATACACACATACATACATACACACATACATACGTATATATGAAGTATAATATAATATAAATATATGTATAATGGAATATTATTCAGCCATAAAAAAGAAGGAAATTCTGCTATTTGCGACAACATGGATGGACCTCAAGGGCATTATGCTAAATGAAATAAGTCAGAGAAAGACAAATGCTATATAATCTCAATTATATGTGGAATCTAAAACAAAATCAAAAACCAAAAAAACCCCAGAACTCATAGATAACAGGAAACAGATTCGTGGTTGCCTGAGGTGGGGGGTTGGGGTGGGAGTGGGGGAATTGGGTGAAGGTGGTCAAAAAGTACAAACTGGAAAGTTATAAGATAAATAAGCCCTAGAAATGTAATTTACAGCATGATGACGTAGCTAACAATATTGTATATTTGAGAGTTGTAAAGACAGTAGATCTTAGAAGTTCTCATCAGAAGAAAAAGAATTGTAAACTATGTGTGGTGATGGATGTTAACTAAACTTATTGCGGTTATCATTTTGTAATATATACATATATCAAATCATTATGCTGTACACCTAAAGTGAATACAATATTATATGTCAATTATATCTCAATTTTTAAAAAACCTAAAAATCCCACCTTACAGCATATAGAAACAATAATGAAAAGACAAGTAGCAAAGCTAACCTGGGAGGAAATGTATTGGTGTAGTCACAACACCACCTCCCAAGGGGCCACTATGAAAGCTGTTCTAACGTCTGCCCTAGGAAGGTTTGGATACCATGGAGCAGAGGGTCCCACAGTGAAACACAGCAAACTTGTAATAAATAGGGATAGAATTGGGACAAATGTATAATACAATTGATGTCTGCTTTTAGAAATAATTTGGCCCACTTGGGAGGATCCCATATGTGAGTGCCCCATGGTTCAGGAACTAATTTGGTGCATGTCTAAATTAACTTTTTATCAGACTGCTGAGATTATCTGTGAAACCTATCCCATGTCCATGGGCACACACTGATGCTACTTATTATGGCAGTCAGCAGGAAACTCAATCACTAATGCTCACCAATCTGAACGAGAAGGAATATACAATTGCCCACCAAACCAAATCTGCATACAGCCTTAGCCACAGCAATACATATGTATGCAGATCTAACTGCATGCTGGGTTAGATTCCTACAACCTGATTTTAGTACACAGCATAACGGCCAAACTCTCCTGTAAACCTCACCCATCAAGATGAGCCTCTTCCCTTCACCATTAACATCCAACAACAGCATCAACATCCAACGAATTTATGTGAGGCTTGCCACATAAATGTGTAGACAGTGGTGGGCTAAGCACATAACCCATTAGTTGACCCAGGTGCTGAGTGTGAGGTAGAGAACATTCAAGTCTGTTCGACCATGACATTGTATGCTCCTATTCACACCACTTGGAATTGCACTAAGCTGTGCAAATATACCTTTCCTACAAACACAGAGCATATAGGCAGCAGAGGGAGGCTGGAGGACCTGAAAGAGAATCAAATAGTCTCCCCTATCACAAGCTTCCTCCCACCCAACACTGCAAAGTTTTCCCTGCACTTGAATTTGGCTGAAAATTCCAGTAGATTTTTACTCAGCAGCAGAACACCCCAAGTCCTTGTTTTCACAAACCACACTAGCCACAGCTCTCCAAGGACACAAACGAGCTCTGCTAATAGTCCCCCTGGCACTAATCACTCTAGGTTCACTAACTCTGGAAATAGAACAGCATATGTGTGGGACACTTCACAAAGAAACACAGATAGCCATGTCCAAGGAATTATCCACAGAAATGAAACAAATGGCCCAGGGATTAGAACTCTTGGCTGAATCTCAGTGTACTTTAGGGACCACGGCATTAGACAACTGCATAGCCCTAGATTATTTATTAGCTGTTAAAATGGGGGTGTGTTTGTGTCTGTGCACTTCCTCACATATCTTGCTGCATGTGAGTCATAACACTTACCACGTTTTAAAGATAGCCAGGGACATGTATCAAAGGAGTCATAATGTCACTCTATTAACTAAATCGATTGAACAAGTCAAAATCTTCTCCTTTTCTGATCTATTCTCCTGACTTCCCCCCACTAAGTGGGTCAACTGGCTGAAAATGGGCTTTGAAATGGGCTTTATGCCCTTGTAGGATTTTGGGCATTTAGAATGCTTTATTGCTGGCTGCAGACTCAGACATTACAAAGTTATACACAACTTAGATTATAAAACAACATGGAGCCAGGGGATATATTATTGTATAAATGAGCCAAAGATGTCCCTGTATATTGGTCCCTATGCTGTTTACTTTTTTTTCTTTCTTTTTATTTATGTATTTATTTATTAATATTTTCTTTTTATCTATTTATTTATTTGGCTGCATTGGGTCTTGAGTTGTTGCTGTGCGTGGGCTTTCTCTAGTTGTGGTGAGCGGGAGGCTACTCTTCGTTGCAGAGCACAGGCTCTAGGTGCTCAGGCTTCAGTAGTTGTGGCTCTTGGGCTCAGTAGTTGTGGCTCACAGGCTTAGTTGCTCCGCGGCATGTGGGATCTTCCCAGACCAGAGCTCGAAACCGTGTCCCCTGCATTGGCAGGCGGATTCTTAACCACTGTGCCACCAGAGAAGTCCCATGCTGTTTACTTCTTAACAGCAGGCTGAGACCTCTAGCTCAAAGAGTGATGGTATCAAACTCAAATTTTTACAAATTGAATTGCTTTTTTTTTTTTGGCCACGCCACCATGCATCTTGCGGTATCTTAGTTTCCCTACCAGGGATCTAACCTGGGCCCTCAGCAGTGAAAGCGCTGAGTCCTAACCAGGGAATGCCCTCAATTGCTTTAAATATAGTCCAAATAAGCTCATTCTTAGCTACTTATAGCCTGTCTTCTTCATAAAACCTGTGAAACTATACCCAACATGTGCTAGCCATAGATAAGACTAGTCTTGGGGCTGTAAAAGACCCCAAGCTGCTGCTGTTCTTCAGAGCTCTTTGATCCAGAATATTTGCATGGAATATCTTTTTCCATCCTTTGAACCTATTTGTGTCTTTAGGTAGGTGAGTCTCTTGTAGAGAGCATGCAGTTTTATCCTGTTTTGTTTTTTTAAATCCACTCTGCCAGTCTATGTCTTTTGATTGGAGAGTTTAACACATTTACATTTATAGTAATTAGTGTTAGTGAAGGACTTAACTGTTGCCATTTTATTTGTTGTCCTTAAGTCTTATAGAATATTTTGTCCCTTATTTCCTCCATTAATGCCTCCCCTTGTGTTCAGTTAATTTTTGTAGTGACACGTTTGGATTCTCTTCTCATTCCCTTTTGTGTATATTCTATAGATATTATCTTTGTGGTTAACATTGGGGATGTTATAACATTCTAAAGTTATACCTATTTAAAATTCATACCAAACCAATTTGATCACATAAAAAAACTTTACTCCTTTACATCTCTGCCCCCCCTTTATTTTATTGATGTTGTAAGTTGCATCTTTATATACTGTGTACCTACTAACATATTTATAAATATATTTTATGCTTTTGTCTTTTAAATCCTGTAGAATAAAAAGTGGAGTTACAGGCTCAAATGACAAAGTAATGATTTTTATATTTGCCCATATATTTACCTTTATGGGAGAACTTTATATTTTCATATGGCTTCTAGTTATTGTCTAGAATCTTTTAATTTGATCTTGAATGACTTTAGAATTTCTTTTAGGGCAGGCCTAGTGGTAATGTATTCCCTCAGGTTTTATCTGGAATGTCTTAATTTCTCCCTCATTTCTGAAGGATAGTTTTGCCAGATATAGAACTTTTGGTTCATAATTTTTCTTTCTGCATTTTATCAGCATTTTATTAAATATATAATCCCACTACTATATGGACTGTGTAAGAGTCCTGCCAAGAAATCTGCTAATATTCTATTGAGGATCCCTTGTATGTGCTGAGTCACTTTTCTCCTTCTGCTTTCAAGATTCTCTTGTTGCCTTTGTCTTCTGACAGTTTGATTATAAACTGTCTCACTGTGAGTCCCTTTTTGTCCTACTTGGAGCTGGTTGAGCCTCTTGTATTTCTATATCCATGCATTTCCTCAAGTTTAGGAAGTTTGGGGTGATTATTCCTTCAAATAATCTCTCTGACCCTTTTTCTTTCTCTTGCTCTTCTCCTTTAAGATCCCCATAATGTATATATTAGTCTGTTTGATGGTATCCCATACATCCCTTAGACTCTGTTCACCTTTATTTTCTTATTTCTCAGATTCAATAATTTCAAGTGACCTGTATTCAAGTTCACTGATTCTTTCTTCTGCCTGTTGGCATCTGATTTTGAACTCCTTTAGTGAGTTTTTCAATTCAGCTACTGAATTTTTAGATCCAGAATTTGGTTTTCTTTATAATTTCTCTTTGTCAGTGTTCTCATTTTGTTTATATACTGTTCCCCTGATTTCCTTTAGTTCTTTATCCATGTTCTCCTTTTTGCTCTTTGAGAATATTTAAGACAGTTATTTTCAAGATTTTCAGGGACAATTTGTGGATATTTATATTGTTTTCTTAAATGGGCCTGAAAGTATGTTGGTATTAAAGGAAAAAAAGTTTGAAATCTAAGGAGCAAAAAAGCTTATCTGTGGAAAATTCTCCCAAGTATTAGGTCATCAGATGTGTAAATCTGTAAGCTGCATATTTGGTTTGAATATCTTCCCAGTCAAAACAGAAGTTTTAACCTGTACTTATTAATGCAATAAACACACACACACACACACACACACTTACTTTTTGAAAATCAGAATGCCTATGTTTATAGGATAGAGACTTCTGGCAGTACTACAGTGATTCCATTTGTGTATGAAGTCACACATTTTATAAGCCCAACATAATGAGCTCTATCTTAGGGTATCTGATATTTGCTATCATAATGAAGTCTAACAGTTTCATATAAAAGAACAGAAAATTGACCACTTATATGAAATTAGCTGAAATCCTGTAGCTAATAAATGAAATAATTTTGATAGGGTTTTTCTTAAATTTGACAACAATCCCAAAATTTTCCATAACTTTACCACTAATGATTTGTGAAGCTAATGAATTTTCTATGCCACCTATAATAAACACAGTCAAGCATGACATCAGAATCTATTTTCTCTATAGAAAAAAAAAAACCCTGCAAACTTACTTTCAAATGAGAACCAATCAAAGAATAAGCAGCCATTGAAGTATAGAAAAATATATTACAGAATACACTAGACAATTAATATAAACATTATGGTATTTTATATACTTTGTGATATTTCTGTAGTTTTCAAAACTTTCTTAAATATGTAATTCATGAAAAGAGGAACCAAGATGGCAGAGTAGAAGGACGTGCTCTCACTCCCTCTTGCGAGAACACCAGAATCACAACTAGCTGCTGGACAATCATTCACAGGAAGACACTGGAACTCACCAAAAAAGATACCCCACATCGAAAGACAAAGGAGAAGCCACAACGAGACGGTAGGAGGGGCGCAATCAGATTAAAATCAAGTCCCATAACTGGTGGGTGGGTGACCCACAGACTGGCAAACACTTATACCACAGAAGTCCGCCCACTGGAGTGAAGGTTCTAAGCCGCACGTCAGGCTTCCCAACCTGGGTGTCCGACAACAGGAGGAGGAATTCATAGAGAATCAGACTTTGAAGCCTAGTGGGAATTGATTGCAGGACTTTGACAGGACTGGGGGAAAGAGAGACCCCACTCTTGGAGGGCGCACACAGAATAGCGTGCGCATTGGGACCCAGGGGAAGGAGCAGTGACCCTGGGGGAGACTGAACCAGACCTACCTACTAGTGTTGGAGGGTCTCCTGTAGGGGCGGGGGCTGGCTCTGTTTCACCGTGGGGACAAGGACACTGGCAGCAGAGGTTCTGGGAAGTACTCCTTGGTGTGAGCCCTCCCAGAGTCTGCCATTAGCCCCACCAAAGAGCCCAGGTAGGCTCCAGCGTTGGGTTGCCTCAGGCAAAACAACCAACAGGGAGGGAACCCAGCCCCACACATCAACAGTCAAGTGGATTAAAGTTTTACGGAGCTCTGTCCGCCACAGCAACAGTCAGCTCTACCCACCACCAGAGCCTCCCATCAAGCCTCTTAGATAGCCTCAACCACCAGAGGGCAGACAGCAGAAGCAAGAAAAACTATAATCCTGCAGCCTGTGGAACAAAAACCACATTCACAGAAAGATAGACAAGATGAAAAGGCAGAGGGCTACATACCAGATGAAGGAACAAGATAAAACCCCAGAAAAACAAATAAATGAAGTGGAGATAGGCAACCTTCAGGAAAAAGAATTCAGTATAATGATAGTGAAGATGATCCAGGACCTCGGAAAAAGAATGGAGGCAAAGATCGAGAAGGTGCAAGAAATGTTTAACAAAGACCTAGAAGAATTAAAGAACACACAAACAGATATGAACAATACAATAACTGAAATGAAAACTACACTAGAAGGAATCAATAGCAGAATAACTGAGGCAGAAGAATGGATAAGTGACCTGGAAGACAGAGTGGTGGAATTCACTGCTGTGGAACAGACTAAAGAAAAAAGAATGAAAAGAAATAAAAACAGCCTAAGAGACCTCTGGGACAACATTAAACGCAACAACATTCGCATTATAGGGGTCCCAGAAGGAGAAGAGAGAGAGAAAGGACCAGAGAAAATATTTGAAGAGATTATAATCGAAAACTTCCCTAACATGGGAAAGGAAATAGCCACCCAAGTCCAGGAAGCGCAGAGAGTCCGATACAGGATAAACCCAAGGAGAAACATGCCGAGACACATAGTAATCAAATTGGCAAAAATTAAAGACAAAGAAAAATTATTGAAAGCAGCAAGGGAAAAATGACAAATAACATACAAGGGAACTCCCATAAGGTTAACAGCTGATTTCTCAGCAGAAACTATACAAGCCAGAAGGGAGTGGCATGATATACTTAAAATGATGAAAGGGAAGAACCTACAACCAAGATTACTCTACCCAGCAAGGATCTCATTCAGATTTGATGGAGAATTCAAAAGCTTTACAGACAAGCAAAAGCTAAGAGAATTCAGCACCACCAAACCAGCTCTACAACAAATGCTAAAGGAACTTCTCTAAGTGGGAAACACAAGAGAAGAAAAGGACCTACAAAAACAAACCAAAAACAATTAAGAAAATGGTAATAGGAACATACATATCGATAATTACCTTAAACGTGAATGGATTAAATGCTCCAGCCAAAAGACACAGGCTTGCTGAATGGATACAAAGACAAGACCCATATATATGCTGTCTACAAGAGACCCACTTCACACCTAGGGACACATACAGACTGAAAGTGAGGGGATGGAAAAAGATATTCCATGCAAATGGAAATCAAAAGAAAGCTGGAGTAGCTATACTCATATCAGATAAAATAGACTTTAAAATAAAGAATGTTACAAGAGACAAGGAAGGACACTACATAATGATCAAGGGATCAATCCAAGAAGAAGATATAACAATTATAAATATATATGCACCCAACATAGGAGCACCACAATACATAAGGCAACTGCTAACAGCTATAAAAGAGGAAATCGACAGTAACACGATAATAGTGGCGGACTTTAACATCTCACTTACACCAATGGACAGATCATCCAAAATGAAAATAAATAAGGAAACAGAAGCTTTAAATGACACAATAGACCAGATAGATTTAATTGATATTTATAGGACATTCCATCCAAAAACAGCAGATTACACTTTCTTCTCAAGTGCACATGGAACATTCTCCAGGATAGATCACATCTTGGGTCACAAACCAAGCCTCAGTAAATTTAAGAAAATTGAAATCAAAGCAAGCATCTTTTCTGACCATAATGCTATGAGATTAGAAATCAATTACAGGTAAAAAAACGTAAAAAGCACAAACACATGGAGGCTAAACAATACGTTACTAAATAACCAAGAGATCACTGAAGAAATCAAAGAGGAAATCAAAAAATACCTAGAGATAAATGACAATGAACACACGATGATCCAAAACCTATGGGATGCAGCAAAAGCAGTTCTAAGAGGGAAGTTTATAGCTATACAAGCCTACCTAAAGAAACAAGAAAAATCTCAAGTAAACAATCTAACCTTACACCTAAAGGAACTAGAGAAAGAAGAACAAACAAAACCTAAAGTTAGCAGAAGGAAAGAAATCATAAAGATCAGAGCAGAAATAAATGAAATAGAAACAAAAAAAACAAGAGCAAAGATCAATAAAACTAAAAGCTGATTCTTTGAGAAGATAAACAAAATGGATGAACCATTAGCCAGACTCATCAAGAAAAAGAGGGAGAGGACTCAAATCAATAAAATTAGAAATTAAAAAGGAGAAGTTACAAAAGACACCGCAGAAATACAAAACATCCTAAGAGACTACTACAAGCAACTCTATGCCAATAAAATGGACAACCTGGAAGAAATGGACTAATTCTTAGAAAGGTATAACCTTCCAAGACTGAACCAGGAAGAAACAGGAAATATGAACAGACCAATCACAAGTCATGAAATTGAAACTGTGATTAAGCATCTTCCAACAAACAAAAGTCCAGGACCAGATGGCTTCACAGGGAATTCTATCAAACATTTAGAGAAGAGTTAACACCTATCCTTCTCAAACTCTTCCAAAAAATTGCAGAGGAAGAAACACTCCCAAACTCCTTCTATGGGGCCACCATCATCCTGATACCAAAACCAGACAAAGATACTACAAAAAAAGAAAATTACAGACCAATATCACTGATGAATATAGATGCAAAAATCCTCAACAAAATACTAGCAAACAGAATCCAACAACACATTAAAAGGATCATAAACCACGATCAAGTGGGATTTATCCCAGGGATGCAAGGATTCTTCAGTATACGCAAATCAATCAATGTGATCCACCATATTAACAAATTGAAGAATAAAAACCATATGATCATCTCAATAGATGCAGAAAAAGCTTTTGACAAAATTCAACACCCATTTATGATAAAAACTCTCCAGAAAGTGGGCATACAAGGAACCTACCTCAACATAATAATGGCCATATACGACAAACCCACAGCAAACATCATTCTCAATGGTGAAAAACTGAAAGCATTTCCTCTAAGATCAGGAACGAGACAAGGATGTCCACTCTCACCACTATTATTCAACATAGTTTTGGAAGTCCTAGCCACAGCAATCAGAGAAGAAAAAGAAATAAAAGGAATACAAATTGTAAAAGAATAAGTAAAACTGTCACTGTTTGCAGATGACATGATACCATACATAGAGAACCCTAAGAATGACACCAGAAAATTACTAGAGCTAATCAATGAATTTGGTAAAGCTGCAGGATACAAAATTAATGCACAGAAATCTCTTGCATTCCTATACAATAATGATGAAAAATCTGAAAGAGAAATTAAGGAAACACTCCTATTTACCACTGCAACAAAAAGAATAAAATACCTAGGAATAAACCTACCTAGGGAGACAAAAGACCTGTATGCAGAAAACTATAAGACACTGATGAAAGAAATTAAAGATGATACCAACAGATGGAGAGATATACCATGTTCTTGAATTGGAAGAATCAATATTGTGAAAATGACTATACTACCCAAAGCAATCTACAGATTCAATGCAATCCTTTTCAAATTACCAATGGCATTTTTTACGGAACTAGAACAAATCATCTTAAAATTTGTATGGAGACACAAAAGACCCCGAATAGCCAAAGCAGTCTTGAGGGAAAAAAACGGAGCTGGAGGAATCAGACTCCCTGACTTCAGACTATACTACAAAGCTACAGTAATCAAGACAATATGGTACTGGCACAAAAACAGAAACATAGATCAATGGAACAAGATAGAAAGCCCACAGATAAACCCACGCACCTATGGTCAACTAATCTATGACAAAGGAGGCAAAGATATACAATGGAGAAAACACAGTCTCTTCAATGAGTGCTGCTGGGAAAACTGGACAGCTACATGTAAAAGAATGAAATTAGAACACTCCCTAACACCATACACAAAAATAAACTCAAAATGGATTTGAGACCTAAATGTAAGACCGGACACTATAAAACTCTTAGAGGAAAACATAGGAAGAACACTCTTTGACATCAATCACAGTAAGATCTTTTTTGATCCACCTCCTAGAGTAATGGAAATAAAAACAAAAATAAACAAATGGGGCCTAATGAAAGTTAAAACCTTTTCCAAAGCAAAGGAAACCATAAACAAGACGAAAAGACAACCTTCAGAATGGGAGAAAATATTTGCAAACGAATCAACAGACAAAGGATTAATCTCAAAAATATATAAACAGCTCATTCAGCTCAATATTAAATAAACAAACAACCCAATCCAAAAATGGGCAGAAGACCTAAATAGACATTTCTCCAAAGAAGACATACAGATGGCCAAGAAGCACATGAAAAGCTGCTCAACATCACTAATTATTAGAGAAATGCAAATCAAAACTACAATGAGGTATCACCTCACACCAGTTAGAATGGGCATCATCAGAAAATCTACAAACAACAAATGCTGGAGAGGGTGTGGAGAAAAGGGAAGCTTCTTGCACTGTTGGTGGGAATGTAAATTGATACAGCCACTATGGAGAACAGTATGGAGGTTCCTTAAGAATCTAAAAATAGATTTACCATATGATCCAGCAATCCCACTACTCGGCATATACCCAGAGAAAACCATAATTCAAAAAGACACATGCACCCCAATGTTCATTGCAGCACTATTTACAATAGCCAGGTCATGGAAGCAACCTAAATGCCCATTGACAGACAAATGGTTAAAGAAGTTGTGGCTTCCATATATACAATGGAATATTACTCAGCCATAAAAAGGAACGAAATTGAGTTATTTGCTGAGCCGTGGATAGATCTAGAGACTGTCATACAGAGTGAAGTAAGTCAGAAAGAGAAAAACAAATATCGTATATTAATGCATGTATGTGGAACCTAGAAAAATGGTACAGATGAGCCAGTTTGCAGGGTAGAAGTTGAGACACAGATGTAGAGAACGGACATATGGACACCAAGGGGGGAAAACTGCTGTGGGGTGGGGATGGTGGTGTGCTGAATTGGGCGATTGGGATTGACATGTATACACTGATGTGTATAAAATTGAAGACTAATAAGAATATGCAGTATAAAACAAACAAAGAAAACAACTAATACTAAACTTTCATTGGGTTATTTGTATGGAAATATGTTAATATAAATGTTTCAGACATTACATGAAATTTCAAAAAAAATATGTAATTCATTGTGATTTATTTTCTTGTTATAGACATTCATAAGCAGAGGTAATTTTGTACCTATTTTGTCATCTTTTATTTAAAGGGTTTCCCTTAAAACTCTGTAAGCATCAAGGCCTATAGAGTTTTGGACATCACTGACATGTTCCCTGGACTAAGTTAGTTTACCTGTGTAATCCTAGTCCGAGGAGGAGGTGGGTTTCTCATAGAAACAAACATGCAATACCCATCACTGCCATGGGAACATGAACTCACTGAAGATTAGGAGAGTGGCAATAGCTCCTGGCCTGCAGTAGCATATATTTACTAAGACTTTCTACTGTTTAAATGAATTAGCTACTGCTGTGTAATAAAGTACTACAAACACTTGATGGCCAAAGCAACAACCACTTATTTAGCTCCTGAGTGGCTCTGTTGATCTGGGCCAGGTCCAGCTAATTTTGGATCGGCTGCTGGTGCTTCTGCATCAGCCATCCAGTGGGCCAAAAGTTGGCTGGTTTAGGATGGTCTCAGCTGTGATGACTCATCTCCACTCATCTTCCAGGTAGTCAGTCTCTCATCCTCTAGGAGGCTAGCCTGAGTGTTCATATGGTAGTTGGGTAGGTTCCAGGAGAGAGAACAAATCACATGGGGCTTCTTGAGACCTGGATTCAGAACTGACCATCACTCTTCTGTTGCATTCTGTCAGCCTAAGCAAGCAGATGTCTCTCCTTTCCCTAAAGCAGTTAAGGAACACCCTGGTAAAGGAGACCCAGCATCTTTGACAAATTTGATGGTGACTCTTTGCTATTGGTCTGAATTGACAGTGGGAGATACTACCATGGCAATACCAATGAGGATGTAGAGATTCCAGAATGGCAGAAACCAAGAGGCAGCACTTAATTATCAGTGGGAAGGTGGATATAATTACATAATACAGCAGTGCAAGAGTGGTTACCAAGTACCTGGACCTTTGGATTGTATAACAATGGCTACTTTGTCATAGTGTCCCTAGGGGCAAGGTAAATGTAGAGCACACTAGCATTTCTTTAATTGCATGATACTGGCTCCTCCCCTAGTATACAGAATTCGTGTCAGTTCACAGACACACAAACCAATCAATGAGGGGACTGTTGACTGTTTTTCCTATCTGAAGAAAAACATGGTAATACCAGTGTGTGCGTGTGTGTGTGTGTATTCTCCTATTTCCCAAAGGTTGTTGAAGTTATTATTCAGAGTAACTGTGGGGATGGGGAATATGAAGACTCTTCAAAGCCTCCATAAACCCAATCTGTGTATAGCCCCAGCTCCACAATGTATAAGTGGGATAGATGTGGGAATAGAGGCTGCAGAATCCTCACACTGATCTTCAAACTTGTAGAGTAAGAGCTATTTCAATAGAAAGAGCCAAGTGGAAACCCTGGAAACTGACATTTTAGCCAAAACAACAACTCAGAAAGAATAATGCACTTCAGGAGGATTTACTGAGATTAATGCCAGAAGAGTCATAAAAGATGTAGTGGTAGTAGTCTCCATCATATTCCTTTTCCATTTACGACCCTTGCAAAACCAGAAGAATCATAATGGATAACAGTAGTCTGCTATAACAAAGTATGGTAGTCTCAATTTATAACTTCTATGCTGAGTGTTGAATCGTTGCTAAAAGACATCTACCAAATTCAGACACTTAGTATGGTGTTGACCTGGTGATCACATTACTTTCCATTCTCATTAATGAAGAGGCTGGGCTTCCCTGGTAGCGCAGTGGTTAAGAATTCGCCTGCCAATGCAGGGGACACGGGTTCGAGCCCTGGTCCGGGAAGATCCCACATGCTGCGGAGCAACTAAACCCGTGTGCCACAACTACTGAGCCCGCATGCTGCAACTATTGAAGCCCACGTGCCTAGAGCCCATGCTCCGCAACAAAGAGAAGCCATCACAGTGAGAAGCCCATGCACTGCAATGAAGAGGAGCCCCCGCTCACCGCAACTAGAGAAAGCCCGCGTGCAGCAATGAAGACCCAATGCAGCCAAAAATAAATAAATAAATAAATAAATAAATTTATTTTAAAAAAAAAGAGGCTCATGAGCAGTTGGCTTTTTCATGGGAAAACAGAAGTATACATTCATTGTCTTGCCAGGGGCCCATGTTAACATTCTTGCTCTTTGTCACATATAGTTCACAGGGACCTTGACTTTATGCAGAAATACCACAACAGTCCACAATAATATCAAAATCTTGATTGGACCTGGTGAACAAGAGTGACAAACAACTCAGATGCCCTAGTAATTTACATTTGAGTTTAGCTGATCAGTAGGGCTGCCTTAGGCTGACTCTGTCTCTCAGCTGAGGTCACTGCTTCTCTCAAGGCAACCTTCTGCACATGAATTTCACCTTCTGTGTTCCAGCAACCCTCAGTGCTCCTCCTCACTTTGGTCTTGGAGTTAGCAATAGCTCCACAGGTACAAGTTCTGGGTGTATCACTATCTCTTGTTTGTTTCCCTACCTCCTGCTCACACATTTAAAAGTTCCTGTATTAAACCCTCATAAGTTGCCTGAAGTATCCCATCTGTACTCTGCTAGGACCTTGGTGGGACATGTCCCAGTGGTTGGAAATTCTCAGGAGAGAATATTTTCTCAATTCACCTATAAGGGATGACAGCTTTCCATGTATGGAAAGTCTATGTATGTCTCTGTCTTGGCCTCCCAATTTCACATAGGTCTCAATGTTTGTACTGTGTCTTTTTGTACTGCAGTCTTTTAAAGTTCAGCTGTGGGGTTCTAAAGTAAAATGCTTTAGTTTTTGCTTATTTTCATGGATTCATAATCACAGGTGACTTTGATTACTTGCAGTAATTAACTCTGAAGGATTCAGAGGATTTTCCTCTCAAACCAGCCCCAGTCTGAATTCACAATACTAACCCCCCTCCCCCATATACTCTCATATTCCTTAGATTGAAATTCTATTATGGTATGTTTGTTTGCTACCTTTACCTCCATCTAATTAATACTCTGCCCAGGATTAGAGCAAATGTTTCTTACTACTCTTACTCCACAACGCCAGCTGAAGTGTCTTTTTCTGATCCATAGAAGGCAGTTTTTTCCTAATACAGTTAACATAATTATTCTGGGCTTGCCAATCAAAATCTACTACACCTAGAATGATGAGACAAAATTTACTTCATTTTTTACCATAACACATTTTCAAAGAGTACATCACCAGAAAATTGTGTCCAGTTTTTTCTTGACATAGCACACTCTATGCTCACATCATCATGTCTGGCTTTGGATATGTAGCTGCAGACAGAAGGGACATCATCACCAATGGGGAAACAGGCATGCAGCTGGTTCTATTACCAAACATATAAAGCAAAGGTTGGACAGAGATATAGCTAACGTTGGAAAAACCTGACAAGCCTATGCTTAATTGGCTCACTCTTGGATTTGGATTTGAATACATGAATTATCTGAGAGGGTATCACTGCATTTTTAATCTCAGGAGGGACTGAGATAATAAAGGCACCCAAGTTATAACTCTGCCCGGAGTCTTGAGTTCTGTCTGATTTGAAAGGTTCTCTGGTTCATCAATTATGAAAGAGGATTTTCACCAAAAATGGCTTTCTGTTTGTGTCAAGGCTATTCAGAGAATGTTATAATTATCTATTTTCCAAAACTACTCAATTGACAGATAAGTGGAACAACTAAAACCGAACTATTTTTGTTATCCAAGATTGTTTTTCATTTTTAAATTTGTATATTTTCCTAAATATTTATAACTAAGGTATAGAGTACAACACAAGAAAATTATTTTTTTAATCCCTTAAAAATATACATTAACAGGTATCTAGGACCCAAACAAAAATGTAGGCCAAATATACACAATTGTGGAATTTTAAGCAATATTTAAGGAACAGCAGTTAGATGCAAATTACACTTCATAGATGCAGTTAGATGCAAATTACACTTCATAAAGTCAGGCTGATCAAATATGCCTTCCTTGGGTCTCATGGATGTACAGGCCTAACATTAGGTCTGTTGTATTATTTTAAAACATTTCCCCTTGGCGCTTTAACATTAACGAGGTATGATCACAGCACTTCTCAGTATGATACACTGGCCCTGAAGGTAAGTGACAGACCTGCCAACTGCTGACTGCCAACTGGCAAGTGGTGGTGAGAGCTAGAGTGTGAATCCTGGCTCTAGCACTCACTTGCTGAGTGACTTCAGACAAATGATTTCCATCTGAGGCTCAGTTAAAATATTAAATATGTACTTTATTTCTTGTAGAACTTTTGAATGACTAGTATGGTACTAAGCTAGGTGCTGGGGTTCCACACGAAAGTCTCAGTTTTGTCTTTATGAGGCTTGTGGTAAAGGAGAAAGAAACAAATAATCACAAACACACATAATTACAATATGTGATTGGTTCTATAAAGGCAAAACATAGCATGCTATGTGAGACCATAACAAGGACAGTGAATTATAATTGTGGGTGCCATGGAGAAAGTCTTCTAAGAAAGTCATAACTAAGCTACAGCATGAAGAATAAGGAAAAGTGAGACCAGCACAGTGGTCAGGAGCAGTAGTCCAAGCAGGGACCAGAGATGTGAAGGGTCTGATGGGAACATCATGTTCTTGAAGGAACTGGAGGGAGGTCAGTGTGACTGAAGCACAGACGAAGATACCAAAGAACAAGGCTGTAGACATTGGCTGGGCCTCATCAGCCATTATAAGGATTTTTAAAGAATCTTAAATGCAAAGGAGATCCTTCTTGGGCTTTTAAGCAGGGGTGTGAAATGATTTGAATTGCACTTTAAAAACCTCACTCTGGGCCCTACAGAAAGGATAGATGGCAATGGAAAAGGAAGAACTTTGGGAAAGACAGTAAAGAGCCTGGGAAAGCAGTGTAACTCCAGGTGAGAAGTGATGACTGAGAATTTTTCAGACTGTATGAAAATACATGAATCCTTGAGAAAGAGCACAAAAATTATCAAAAATGTGAAATAAAAATTGTACATCTTTTAAGATTCAGAGCACCAAAGGCAAAGGAGAATTTTTAAAAATAGAAGAAAGCATATGATTAGTAATCAATTACATTCTTATATACAGCAAAAAAACTAAACAGATTTTTAAAAAGATAATATTTATAATGACAAATACTATCAATATATTAATTATATACATGACACAGAATAAATTTAATAAAACTTGTGAAAAAATAAACAAAACTTCAGTGAGACATGTTAAATAAAAATTAGATAACTGTTAATTACATATATGTATGTATGTATATATATATATAATTAACATATAATATGTATGTGTGTATATATATATATATATATATATATATATAACTATGGATGGGAAGAAAATGTCATAAAGATGTCAACTCCCAAATATAACCATATATGCAATGCAATTTCAATAAAAATAATGACAAGGATTTTTATGAAAATTCCAAAGCACATATTAAATTTCTGATGAAAGATAAAGAAGCCAAACATAGCCAAGACAGTTTTGAAGAAGAGCAAGGCAAAATTCAGTGTAGAAGGGGCATGTTTTAAAGTTTAATAAGTTTTGATAGGCAATAATGTAGCAAAGATAGGGGTGAGATAAGAGAAGAGAATAAAAAATATGGAACATAATCACAATCATATGGAAATTTGATATATGACTAAGGTGACACTGAAGATAATTTGGCGAAAGAATGGATATGCTAGAGTCAAGACGGCGTACTAGGAGGACACGGAATTCACATCTCCTCACAACCAGGGTACCTACCAGGCACCAGTGGGGGACCACAGACACCTAAAGGGAAGGGAGGAACCCCCAACGACTGAGTAGGACATGGGGAATGGGGGGAGTGAAGGGGGAGTAGTGGAGGCGGGACAGGACTGGCACCCCTGAGGGGTGGCTCGGGGAGGGGAAGGGATCCCATGCCCGAAGGGGGAAATTGGGGAACCATTGGGAGGGCAGAGGATCAAAAGGGAGTATGGCCAGGTTTCCCCTGCCCACTTGGACCCCCAGGAACCTGTTGGGATCCTGGGCCTGATCCTCTGCCCACCTAGACCCCCTCCAGCCACGCAGGCCCTGAGGGAGTGGGAGGGAGGGAAGGGGGAGAAAAAGTAAAGGCTGGAGCTCCAGGACTGGCACTCTGAGTGGTGGCTGTAGTTTCTACACCCAGCTGGACCCACCTACAGTTAGGGGTCCAGCGGTGACAGGGGAGACCGTAGGGGAGGGGCACAAAGGAACGGAAGGGAATGCAGCCAGTGCTTTCCCTGTCCACTTAGGCACCAGGAACCCTGTTGGGTTCCCAGGCCTAATGCTATACCCTCAGAGCCTCCCTCCTGCCACGCAGAGCACAAGCCCCACCCCTACATCCCCACCCAGGGCCCTACTTCTACACTTGGAGAACCCCTCCAACAAGCTGGGCCTAAACCCCACACACACACTCTCACTCAGGGACCTACCTCCAAACTCCGGAACACCACACTCCAGAGGCCCTCTCACCTTCTGTGCAGGTCCTAAGCAGAGGCCCGGCCCCATGCTTGAAGGTCGCCCCACCTAGGCCCCATCCAATGCTCAAACGTAACCCCCCCACCTGCCTAGGTCCTGCCCCACCAAAAACCACACCCCTGCCTAAATTCCACCCCTGCTTAAACTCCGCCCCCATAGCCAAGGCTTTTTTTTTTTCCCCCCTCTTTTAGATTGGGATCCTATTTTACCTTGTTGATTCATTGTTGATTCTTTTATATTTTTATTTTTCCTAATACATCTTTTATTTTTCTAATTTTATTTTATTCTTTATACTTTGTTAGTGTTCTCTCTTTTTGGCTTGCCACCCCCCCCTTTTTTTTTTCTTTTTTCTGTTGTGGTTTTATTTTACCTTGTTTCAGTTGTTTCAAATGTAGTTTTATTT
The DNA here is from genome assembly GCF_965194825.1 of Balaenoptera physalus. Taxonomy (NCBI): domain Eukaryota; kingdom Metazoa; phylum Chordata; class Mammalia; order Artiodactyla; family Balaenopteridae; genus Balaenoptera; species Balaenoptera physalus. The sequence continues at coordinate 92,652,029 of NC_138886.1, read as the reverse complement.
TTCCTAATATATTTTTTATCTTTCTAATTTTATTTTGTTTTTTATTCTTTGATATTGTACTGCTCTTTTTTTTCTTTTTTTCTTCTTTTTTTTTTTTCCCTCACCATGAAGCTTGCAGAATCTTGATTTCCAGGCTGGAGGTGAGGCTCAAGCTCCTGAGGTGGGAGCTCTGAGTCCAAACTGCTGGACTAACAGAGAACCTCAGACCCCAGAGAATATCAATTGGGGTGAGGCCTCCCAGAGGTCCTCATCTCAGGACCAAGACCCAGCTCTATCCAACTGTCTGTAAACTCTAGTGCTGGACGGCTCAGGCCAAACAACCAGTAAGACAGGAATACAGCATCACCCCCCCCCAAAAAAAAGAAATGACAAAAAAATTTGTTACAGACAAAGGAGCAAGGTAAAAACTTACAAGACCAAATAAGTGAAGACAAAGTAGGCAACCTACCTGAAAAAGAATTCAGAGTAATGACAGTAAACATGATCCAAAATCTCGGAAAAAGAATGGAGAAAATAAAAGAAACATTTAACAAGGATCTAGAAGAACTAAAGAGCAAACAAATAGTGATGACCAACACAATCACTGAAATTAAAAATACTCTAGTAGGAATCAATAACAGAATAACTGAGGCAGAAGAACGGATAAGTGAGCTGGAAGATAAAATGGTGGAAATAACTGCCAGGGAGCAGAATAAAGAAAACAGAATGAAAAGAATTGAGGATAGTCTCAGAGACCTCTGGGACAACAATAAATGCACCAACATTCGAATGATAGGGGTCCCAGAAGAAGAAGAGAAAAAGAAAGGGTCTGAGAAAATATTTGAAGAGATTATAGTTATAGAAAACTTCCCTAACATGGGAAAGGAAATAGTCAATCAAGTCCAGGAAGCACAGAGAGTACCATACAGGATAAACCCAAAGAGAAACCCACCAAGACACATATTAGTCAAATTATCAAAAATTATTTTCAAAGAAGCAATATTAAAAGCAGCAAGGGAAAAGCAAAAATAACATACAAGGGAATCCCCATAAGGTTAACAGCTGATCTTCCAGCAAAAACTCTGCAAGCCAGAAGGGAGTGGCAGGACATATTTAAAGTGATGAAAGGGAAAAACCTACAACCAAGATTACTCTACCTAGCGAGGATCTCATTTCAATTCGATAGAGAAATTAAAACCTTTACAAATAAGCAAAAGTTAAGAGAATTCAGCATCACCAAACCAGCTTTACAACAAATGCTAAAGGAACTTCTCTAGGCAAGAAAAACACAAGAGAAGGAAAAGACCTACAAAAAAAACCCCGAAACAATTAAGAAAATGGTCATGGGAACATACATATCGATAATTACTTCAAATGTAAATGGATTCAATGCTCCAACCAAAAGACACAGACTGGCTGAATGGATACAAAAACAAGACCTGTACATATGCTGTCTACAAGAGACCCACTTCAGACCTAGGAACACATACAGACTGAAAGTGAGGGGATGGAAAAAGATATTCCATGCAAATGGAAATCATAGGAAAGCTGGGGGCTTCCCTGGTGGGTCAGCGGTTAAGAATCCACCTGCCAACGCAGGGGACACAGATTCGATCCCTAGTCCGGGAAGATCCCACATGCCACAGAGCAACTAAGCCTGTGCGCCACAACTACTGAGCCTGCGCTCTAGAGCCCATGAGTCAAAACTACTGAGCTCACGTGCTACAACTACTGAAGCCCACACACCTAGAGGCCGTGCTCCGCAACAAGAGAAGCCACTGCAATGAGAAGCCTGTGCACCACAAGGAAGAGTAGCCCATGCTCGCTGCAAATAGAAAAAGCCTCTGCACAGCAAGGAAGACCTAAAGCAGCCAAAAATAAATAAACTAATTTTTTTAAAAAAGAGTATTTGACATTGTAACATTTAAAATATTTAGGGCTTCCCTGGTGGCACAGTGGCTAAGAATCCACCTGGCAATGCAGGGAAAACAGGTTCAAGCCCTGGGCCGGGAAGATCTCACATGCCACGGAGCAACTAAGGCTGTGTGCCACAACTACTTAGCCTGCACGCTAGAGCCCGTGAGCCACATCTACTGAAGCCCACGTGCCTAGAGCCTGTGCTCTACAACAAGAGAAGCCACCGCAATGAGAAGTCTGAGCACTGCAATGAAGGGTAGCCCCCGCTCGCCACAACTAGAGAAAGCCCACGCACAGCAACAGAGACCCAACTCAGCCAAAAATAGGAAAATAAATTAATTAATTTAAATATATAATTTTTTTTAAAAAGCAAGCTAGAGTAGCAATTCTCATATCACACAAAATAGACTTTAAAATAAAGACTATTACATGAGACAAAGAAGGACACTACATAATGGTCAACGGATCAATCCAACAAGAAGATATAACAATTGTAAATATTTATGCACCCAATATAGGAGCACCTCAATACATAAGGCAAATGGTAACAGCCATAAAAGTGGAAAACATCAGGAACACAATCAGAGTAGGGAACTTTAACACCCCACTTTCACAAAAGGACAGGTCATCCAAAATTAAAATAAATAAGGAAATACAAGCTTTAAAGGATACATTAAACAAGATGGACTTAATAGATATTTATAGGGCATTCCATCCAAAACCAAGCAAATACACTTCTCAAGTGCTCATGGAACATTCTCCAGGATAGACCATATTTGGGTGACATATCAAGCCTTGGTAAATTTGAGAAAATTGAAATCTTATCAAGTATCTTTTCTGATCACAATGCCATGAGACTAGACACCAATTACAGGAAAAAAATTATAAAAAATACAAACACAAGGAAGCTAAACAATACACTACTTAATAACCAAGAGATCACCGAAGAAATCAAAGAGGAAATCAAAAAATACCTAGAAACAAATGACAATGAAAACACGACGGGCCAAAACCTATGGGATGCAGCAAAAGCCGATCTAAGAGGGAAGTTTATAGCAATACAATCCTACCTCAAGAAACAAGAAACATCTCAAATAAACAATGAAACCTTACAACTAAAGCAATTAGAGAAAGAAGAACAAAAAAACCCCAAAGTTAGCAGAAGGGAAGAAATCATAGAGATCAAATCAGAAATAAATGAAAAAGAAATGAAGGAAACGATAGCAAAGATCAATAAAACTAAAAGCTGGATCTTTGAGAAGATAAACAAAGTTGATAAACCATTAGCCAGACTCATCACGAAAAAAAAGGGAGAAGACTCAAATCAATAGAATTAGAAATGAAAAAGGAGAAGTAACAACTGACACTACAGAAACACAAAGGATCATGAGAGATTACTACAAGCAACTATATGCCAATAAAATGGACAAGCTGGAAGAAATGGACAAATTCTTAGAAAAGCACAACCTTCCAAGACTGAACCAGGAAGAAATAGAAAATATAAACAGACCAATCACAAGCACTGAAATTGAGACTGTGATTAAAAATCTTCCAACAAACAAAAGCCCAGGACCAGACGGCTTCACAGGTAAATTCTATCAAACATTTACAGAAGAGCTAACACCTATCCTTCTCAAACTCTTCCAAAATATAGAAGAGGGAGGAACACTCCCAAACTCATTCTACGAGGCCACCATCACCCTGATACCAAAACCAGACAAAGATGTCACAAAGAAAGAAAACTACAGGCCAATATCTCTGATGAACATAGATGCAAAAATCCTCAACAAACTACCAGCAAACAGAATCCAATAGCACATTAAAAGGAACATACACCATGATCAAGTGGGGTTTATCCCAGGAATGCAAGGATTCTTCAATATATGCAAATCAATCAATGTGATACACCATATTGGCAAAATTGAAGGATAAAAACCATATGATAATCTCACTAGATGCAGAAAAAGCTTTTGACAAAATTCAACACCCATTTATGATAAAAACTCTCCAAAAAATAAGCATAAAGGGAACCTACCTCAACATAATAAAGGACATATATGAGAAACCCAAAGCCAACATCATTATCAATGGTGAAAAACTGAAACCATTTCCTCTAAGATCAGGAACAAGGCAAGGTTGCCCACTCTCACCACTATTATTCAACATAGTTTTGGAACTTTAAGCGACAGCAATGAGAGAAGAAAAAGAAATAAAAGGAATCCAAATCGGAAAAAGAAGTAAAACTGTCACTGTTTACAGATAACATGATACTATACATAGAGAATCCTAAAGATGCCACCAGAAAACTACCAGAGCTAATCAATGAATTTGGTAAAGTAGCAGGATACAAAATTAATGCACAGAAATTTTCTGCATTCCTATACACTAATAATGAAAAATCTGAAAGAGAAATTAAGGAAACACTCCCATTTGCCATTGTAACAAAAAGAATAAAATACCTAGGAATAAAACTACCTAAGGAGACAAAAGACCTGTACGCAGAAAACTATAAGACACCGATGAAAGAAATTAAAGATGATACAAACAGATGGAGAGATATACCATGTTCTTGGATTGGAAGAATCAACATTGTGAAAATGACTCTACTACCCCAAGCAATCTACAGGTTCAATGCAGTCCCTATTAAACAACCAATGGCATTTTTCACAGAACTAGATCAAAAAATTCCAGAATTTCTATGGAAACAGAAAAGACCCCAAAGAGCCAAAACAATCTTCAGAAAGAAAAACGGAGCTGGAGGAATCAGGCTCCCAGACCTCAGACTATACTACAAAGCTACAGTAATCAAGACAGTATGCAACTGGCACAGAAACAGAAATAAAGATCAATGGAACAGGATAGAAAGCCCAGAGATAAACCCACGCACATCCGGTCACCTTATCTTTGATAAAGGAGGCAAGATTATACAATGGAGAAAAGACAGCCTCTTTAATAAGTGTTGCTGGGAAAACTGGACAGCTAGATGTAAAAGAATGAAATTGGAACACTTCCTAACACCATACACAAAAATAAACTCAAGATGGATTAAAGACCTAAATGTAAGGCCAGACACCATCAAACTCTTAGAGGAAAACATAGGCAGAACACTCTATGACATATATCACAGCAAAAGAAATGGAAATGAAAACAAAAATAAACAAATGAGACCTAATGAAACTTAAAAGCTTTTGCACAGCAAAGGAAAGCATAAATAAGACAAAAAGGCAACCCTTGGAATGGGACAAGATATTTGCAAATGAAGCAACTGACAAAAGATTAATCTCCAAAATATACAAGCAGCTCATGCAGCTCAATATCAAAAAAAACAAACAACCCAATGTAAAAATGGGGTGAGGACCTAAATAGACATTTCTCCAAAGAAGATATACAGATTGGCAACAAACACATGAAAAGATGCTCAACATCACTAATCATTAGAGAAATGCAAATCAAAACTACAATGAGGTATCACCTCCCACAGGTTAGAATGGCCATCATCAAAATATCTACAAACAATAAATGATGGAGAGGGTGTGGAGAAAAGGGAACCCTTTTGCACTGTTGGGGGGAATGTAAATTGGTACAGCCACTATAGAGAACAGTATGGACGTTTCTTTAAAAACTAAAAACAGGGGCTTCCCTGGTGGCGCAGTGGTCGAGAATCTGCCTGCCAATGCAGGGGACACGGATTTGAGCCCTGGTCTGGGAAGATCCCACATGCCGCGGAGCAACTAGGCCCATGAGCCACAACTACTGAGCCTGCGCGTCTGGAGCCTGTGCTCCGCAACAAGAGAGGCCACGACAGTGAGAGGCCCGTGCATCGCGATGAAGAGTGGCCCCTGCTTGCCGCAACTAGAGAAAGCCCTTGCACAGAAACGAAGACCCAACACAGCCAGAAAAAATAATAAATAAAAAATAAAATTTTTTTAAAATTAAAAAAAATTTAAAACAAAAATTTACCCTTATATCCTTTAAAAAAAAAAAAAACTAAAAATAGAACTACCATATGACCCAGCAATCCCACTACTGGGCATACACCGTGTGAAAACCATAATTCAAAAAGAGTCATGTACCACAATGTTCACTGCAGCACTATTTACAATAGCCAGGACATGGAAGCAACCTAAGTGTCCATTGACAGATGAATGGATAAAGAAGATGTGACACATATACACAATGGAATATTGCTCAGCCATAAAAGGAAACGAAATTGAGTTATACTGAGGTGGATGGACCTAGAGTCTGTCATACAGAGTGGAGTAAGTCTGAAAAAGAAAAACAAATACTGTATGGTAACACATATATATGGAATCTAAAAAAAATATATGGTTCTGATGAACCTAGGGGCAGGACCGGAATAAAGACACAGACATAGAAAATGGACTTGAGGACATGGGGAGGGGGAAGGGTAAGCTGGGACAAAGTTAGAGAGTAGCATTGACATATATACACTACCAAATGTAAAATAGATAGCTAGTGGGAAGCAGCTGCATGGCACAGGGAGATCAGCTTGGTTCTTTGCGACCACCTAGAGTGGTGGGATAAGGAGGGTGGGAGGGAGTCGTAAGAGGGAGGGGACATGGGGATATGCGTATGCATATAGCTGATTCACTTTGTTACACAGCAGAAATTAACACAACACTGTAAAGTAATTATACTCCAATAAAAAGTTTAAAAAAAAAAAGAATGGATATGCTATATTTGGAATTATGTCTTCCTGGTGAATTGATCCTTTTTTGTTTAATAAGGTTTTTTTAAAATAAATTTATTATTATTATTTTTTTAATTTTTGGCTGTGTTGGGTCTTCGTTGATGTGTGTGGGCCTTCTCTAGTTGTGGTGAGTGGGGGCTACTCTTTGTTGTAGGGCACAGGCTTCTCATTGTGGTGGCTTCTCTTATTGTGGAGCACTGGCTCTAGGCACGTGGGCTTCAGTTGTTTTGGCACACAGGCTCAGCAGTTGTGGCTCGTGGGCTCTAGAGCGCAGGCTCAGTAATTGCAGCACACAGGCATAGTTGCTGCACGGCATGTGGGACCTTCCCAGACCAGGGCTCAATCCCATGTCCTCTGCACTGGCAGGTGGATTCTTAACCACTGCTCCACCAGGGAATTCCCTGTATTGATCCTTTTCTCATTTGAATTATATCTGTTTTTTTTATAATACTCCTTAACTGGAGATTACTTTTTCTAATAAACCACTATAATTTTCTAAGGAAAAAAAAAAAAAGAATGGATATGTTAGGGGTTTTAAACACTGGCTATGCATTTAATTCAACTGGGGAGTTTATAAAATAATTTCCGGGCCTCAGCTCAAAATCACAGACCTTGAAATAGGGATAAGACTGAAAGTTTATGTTATATGAAAAATTTAATGCAGTTATTCAGCCAAAGAGACGATTTTCAAAAGTGAACACAGAGGCCAAGGGTTCAACTTCTAAGAATGGTGAAGTAACAGGTAATTTTAAACAATAAACACACTGAAAATGACTAAAAAATGATACAGAATATTTTTTTTTCAGAATATTTTAAAATCTGTTGTGAAGGAGAAGAAAGTTCTAGAGGTATATTCCAAGAGCCTAACTTTTTTTTTACCTGTAGAAAAAAAAGAATTTACCAATTCTATAAATGGCAGCAAAAAAACCTGAGGATAAACCTGAGGAACTGATATATTAATGGAACTAACATATAAAAACTGATGTTAAAATCCTCACAAAGGAGAAGGCCCTTGTAAACCATGGACTGGCTATACACCATGGGTTAGGATAAGTGGAAAACAACCCAGCTTACACAGAGATTAAAACCCAGCTTTTAATCATCTCAATCTCTTATTGGACTAAGAAGATTGGAGGTTACTAGTGCCTGAGTATCCTTCCAGAATCAACTATAAATCCAAATTCCCTCTTCAACTTTCCAAAACCAATTTCTAGTATTCAAACAAAAATAACCAGATATAAGAAAAGACAATATCCAAATAACCCAAAACAAACAAAAAGACCTTTGAAACAAAATCAGAGATACAGATAATGAAATAACTATGCATGTATATAAAGTAAATGTCCTTAATATTATTTGAATAATTAAAATGTAAGATTGTAATATTCCATTGTATATATGTACCACATCTTCTTTTACCCATTCCTCTATGGACATTTAGGTTGATTCCATGTCTTGGCTATTGTAAACAGTGCTTCAGTGATCATTTGGGTGCACATATCCTTTTGGACCATATTTTTCTCTGGATATATATACAATGGAATATTACTCAGTCATTAAAAAGAATGAAATAATGTCATTTGCAGCAACATGGAAGGACCTAGAGATTGTCATATTGAGTGAAGTAAGTCAGATAGAGAAAGAGAAATATCGTATGATATCCCTTATATGCGGAATCTAAAAAGAAATGATACAGATGAACTTACTTACAAAACAGAAACAGACTCACTAACTTAGAGAACGAACTTATGGTTACCAGGGTGGAAGGGTGGGGGAAAGGGATAATTAGGTAGTTTGGGATTGACATGTACACACTGCTATATTTAAAACAGATAACCAACAGGGACATACTGTATAGCACAGGGAACTCTGCTCAACGTTATGTAGCAGCCTGGATGGGAGGGGAGTTTGGAGGAGAATGGATACATGTATACATATGGCTGAGTCGCTTTGCTGTACATCTGAAACTATCACAACATTGTTAATTGGCTATGCTCCTATATAAAAGAAAAAGTTTAAAAAAATCAATAAAATAAAATTTACACGAAAAAGTAAAAAAAAAAAGTAAGATTATAATCTAGGGCAGAGAATCCAGCAGAATTCCCAGGCTTGAAAAATATAACTTAAATTACAAACTCATTAAATGAGTTTCACTTCAGATTAGATACTGCCAAAGAGAGAATGAAGTGTTCTAGAACAGTGCCTCTCAAAGTTTGGGCAAATCACAGCAACATAAGCATCAGCAAAGAGCTAAAAAGAAGTGCACATTTTAAGGCCCCACCCCAGAAGTACTAATTGAGAATTATGAAGGTGGACCCAGGAATAAACTTTATCAAGATCTGGTGATGAAGAATTCTGGGAAGGCTTGGATGGGAAACTGTGCTTAACTTCAGTCAATTTCAGCTCTTAGCATAGTAGCAATTATCCATCCCCCACCCCCAGGCACATGGCAGGCAACTGTGCACATCTCCTGAAGCAGCTTGTACACAGCTTGTGGGAGTCAGGGTGGGAAAAAAGGATCCTATGCTCCAAATATTAGGGACCTGTGCTCTGATTTCTGATTGCTGCTTCTGATCACAGAGGTGCAGTCAAAGAAGTCAGTGGCCATTTTTGTTGTACCTACCGTAACTGTTACAAACCCCTCCCCCTCCAGCTAAAGTAACTTCCATGGGATATAAAGGGCCAGTACCTTTTCTTTCCCCCTCTTCATTTTTCTACTTTTCCCCTTTTAGGAGACATTAAGACACTCAAAAACAACTTCAAATATGGGGAAAGCTAGAAATGCCCAGGAAAAGTTGCAGACTAAGAAAAGACCTGAGAAGAACTAAAGTTTACACCTCAGGCTGATCCTTGCCACAGAGACAGTCTACAACAATAAAATAAACAAACAAGACAATAACAAAAAAAGCAAACCATGGGGGAGGGAGAGAATCTGATATTCTGAGTTACAACCTCATTAGATTCAAATAGCCAGTATTCAATAAAAAATCAAAGAGCATACAAAGAGACAGGAAAGTATGGCTAATTCAAAGGAAAAAATACGTTAACAGAAACTGTCCCTGAAAATGACCTGATGGCAGACCTACTAGACTAAGACTTTTAAAAAACTGTCTTAAAGGTGTTCAAAGAACTAAAGGAAGACATGGGGAAAGTCAAGAAAATAATGTGTTAACAAAATGGAAACATAAATATAGAGAAATGAAACCTAAAAAGAGACCAAACACTAAATTCTGGAGCTGAAAAGTACAATAAATTAGATGAAAAATTCACTAGAGGGATTCAAAAGCAGATTTGAGTAGGCAGAAGAAAAAAATCAGTGAACTTGAATATAAGACAAATGGAAATTATTGAGTTTGAGGAACAGAAAGAAGAAAGATTTTAAAAAGCAAACAGACCCTAGGAATACCCTAGGAGACCCTAAGAGAACCCTAAGAGAACTATGGGACACCAACAGAAAGACCAACATACACATCATGCAAGCCCCAGAAGGAGAAGAGAGAAAAAGGGGCAGAGAGAATATGTGAAGAAATAGTGGCTGAAAACTTCCTAATTTGATGAAAGTCGTGAATATAAACAGTCAAGAAATTCAATGAACTCCAAGAGACCCACAATGAAATAAAATAAGACCCCCATCGAGACACATTATAATCAATTATTTGGAAGACAAACACAAAGAGCAAATCATGAGGGGAGCAAGAGAGAAGTGAATACTAGGGATCACATACTAGGAATCCTCAACAAGATTAGTGGCAAATTTCTCATCAGAAACTTTGGAGTCCAGAAGACAGTGGGCTTGTATTTAAAGTGCTAAAAGAAAAAAAAAACCTGTCAATTCAGAATCCTAAATTCAGGCAGAATCCAATTTAGGCAAAACTGTCTTTGAATAGTGAGGGATAAATCAAGATTTTCCCAGATAAACAAAAGCTGAATGAGTCTGTGACCATTAGATCTGCCTGAAAAAAATGCTCAAGGGAGTCTGCAAGGTGAAACAAAAGGACATTGGACAATAATTTGAAACCATATACAGAAATAAAGATATCTATAAAGGTAAATACATGGGCAATTATAAGAGCCAGTAGTATACTTTTTAAAAATTTCTTGGCTGTGTCACGCAGTATGCGGGATCTTAGTTCCCTGACCAGGGTTTGAACCTATAGCCCCTGCAGTGGAAGCATAGAGTATTAACCACTGGACTGCCAGGGAGGTCCCAAGAGCCAGTAGTTTTTTAACAATGGTCTATAACTGTATTTTTTGTTTGCTAAAAAAAAAACCCAAAAAACAAAAATTAATATGTTTAAAAAAAATTAACATAAAAGCTATTATTACTGTACCTTATTTTCTATATAACTCAGGAGACTAATGCATTTAAATCATTTGTTTGGGAGCACACAATGTATAAAGATGTAATTTTGTGATATCTACAACCAAAAGGGATGGGAATGGAGTTGTAAAGGAGCAGAGTTTTTATGTTATTGAAGTTCAGCTGCTATAAATTCAAATTTGCATGTTATAACTTTATGATTAAATGTAATCCCCATGGCAACCACAAAGAAAATACCTACAGATTATAAACAAAAGAAAATTTACAAGGAATTTAAACATCTCACTGTGAGAAAACCCAACTAAACGCAAAAGAAGTCAGGAATGTAGTCAATGAGGAATGAAAAAGCTGTAGGGCATATAGAAAACATTAGTACAATTACAGAAGTAAGTCCCTGCTTACAAGTAATTACTTTAAAGGTAAATGGATTAAATTCTCCAATCAAAAGATAGAGATTGGCAGAAGAGATAAAAATACATTACCCACCTATATGCTGTCTACAAAAGACTCACTTGATATCCAAAAACACAAACAGTTTGAAAATAAAAGGATGGAAAATGATATTCCATGCAAACAGTAACTAAAAGAATGCAGGAGTGGCTATACTTATATCAAACTAAATATACTTTAATCAAAAAAGTTTACAAGAAATAATGAAGGCTACTATACATTAATAAAGGCCCAATGCAGCAAGATGTAACAATTATAAACAATTATGCACCTAATGACAGACCATTGAAATACATGAAGCAAAAACTGACTGAATAGAAGGGAGAAATAGACAATTCTGCCGTAATAGTTGGCGATATTAATCCTGCTCTTAAATAAAGGATAGAACAGCCAGACAGAAGACAAGTAAGGAAATAGAGAACTTAACACAATAAACCATTTATATCTAATAGACATATACAGAACACTCCTTCCAACAACAACTGCACACACGTTTTTCTCAAGTGCACATAGGACATATGCCAGGGTAGACCATATGACAGGCAACAAATCAATTCTCAAGATTTTAAAAAGATAAGTATCGTACAAAATATCTTCTCTGACCACAATGGAATGAAGTTAGAAATCAATAACATAAAGAACACTGGAAAATTCACAAAACTGTGGACATTAAATAATACACTTTTAAGTAATCAGTGAATCAAAGAAGAAATCACAAGGAAATTAGAAAATACTTAGAGATAAATGAAAACAAAACACAACATACCAAAACCTATGGATGCACAAAAGTGGTGTAAAGAGGGAAATTTGTTAAATTAAAAAAGAAATTTCTTGAATCAACAATCTAACTTTACAACTTTAAGGAACTATAAAAAGAATGAACTAAATCCAAACCTAGCAGAAGGAAGGAAATACTAAAGATTAGAGCATAGGTAAATGAAATAGAGAATAGAAAAATGGAGATAATCAATGAAACCAAAAGTTGATTCTTTGCAAAACGTCAACAAAATTGACAAATCTTTAGCTAGATGGACTAAAAAATAGAAGACTCAGATTGCTAAAATCAAAAGTGAAAGTGGGGACAATACTCCTAAATCTACAGAAATAAAAAGGATTACAAGAGAGAACTATGAACAATTTTATGTGAACCAATTGGATAACACACATAAAATGGACAAATCCCTAGAAAAACAAAACCTACCAAGACTACATCACACACAAAAAGAACAATCTGAAAAGGATCAGCCATGATGGTAGAGTATAAAGACTCTGAGTTCACCCACTCTCACAGGCACACCAAAATTTAAATTATTTACAGAACACCTATCAAAAAGACCAGAACCTACCAGAAAAGAGCTTCTACAAAGAAAGATATGAAGAAGGAACCACAACTAGGTGGGTAGAAGGGGTTAAGTGGTGGTATAGTCAAGACCCATACCCATGGGTGGGTGACCCACAAACTGGAGAATAATTATAATTGAAGAGGTTATCTCCAAAGAGTGAGTGGTCTGAGCCCCACATCAGACTCCTCCACCTGGGGGTCCCAGAACATTTGGCTTTGAAGGGCAGCAGGACTTAACTTTGGGAGACCCAGAGGGCTGTGGGAAATAGAGACTCCATTACTAAAGGGCACACACAAAATCACATGCTACAAGATCCAAGGCAGAAGCAGTAATTTGAAAGAAGCCTGGGTCAGACCTACCTGCTGATCTTGGAGAGTCTCCTAGAGAGGCAGGAGGCAAGTGGAACTCACCCTGGGAATACAGACATTGACAGAAACTACTTTTGAGAGCTCATTCTACTACATGGACACCAGTACTGATAAGCACCATTATGGAATACTCCCTCTAGCTTATTAGCCCCAAGAACCAACCTCCAACTCCACCCCCTGCCCATCTAACAGCCTGTAGGCACCAGCACTGGGATGCCTCAGGCAAAGTATTAACTGGGCAGGACACAGCCCCACCCACCAGCAGACAGGCTGCTTTAAGAACCCCATAGCCTGGGCTTCCCTGGTGGCGCAGTGGTTGAGAATCTGCCTGCCAATGCAGGGAACATGGGTTCGAGCCCTGGTCTGGGAGGATCCCACATGCCGCGGAGCGGCTGGGCCCGTGAGCCACAATTACTGAGCCTGCGTGTCTGGAGCCTGTGCTCCGCAACAAGAGAGGCCGCGATAGTGAGAGGCCCGCGCACAGCGATGAAGAGTGGCCCCCACTTGCCACAACTAGTGAAAGCCCTCGCACAGAAACGAAGACCCAACATAGCCATAAATTAAAAATAAATAAATAAATAAAAATTTAAAAAAAAAATTAAAAAAAAAAGTTTAAAAAAAAAAAAAAAGAACCCCATAGCCCATAGCTACCCCTGGACATGGACCTGCCCTCCAGAGGGCCCAGAACCTGGCTTCCCACACAAGTGCACAGACACCAAACCTAGGACCCCCAATGCCCTGCAGTCAGAGACCCTGGGACCGAGCTGTGTGCACCAGAATGCAGGCACCAGCCAGAGAATCTACAGCCCTGGCCGTCAGCAAGCCTGCTTTAGCTTTGGGACCAACCTCACCCACCAGCAGGTGGACACTGACCCCATGGCAACTGTACTCCTGCAGCCTATGGACCCAGCTCACATACCAGCAGGCCTGCACTGGCCCTCAGACTGGCTGGGCCCCAGCTGCATCCAGCTTCCAGCCACCACAAGCTTCAGGACACCCCAAACCCTGAAATCAGCTGTGTCAGGAACCAGCTCAACCCACCAGCAGTCCAACACCAGCTCTGGGAACCCTGGGCCCTGCAGCCAAACTCCATGTCCCAGCATTAACCCTAGGACCTGGCTTCATCCATCAGAGGGTAAGCACAGGCTCAGGATCACCTGGACACTGACTCCACCCGCCAGGAAGCCAGCACTAGCCCTAGAATCCCCCAGGGTTCAGCAACTAGCTGCCTCATGACCTGGCCCTGCCAACCAGAAGCTGGCAGCCTCCACACAAGGTAGGGCTTGGCAACCAACCATACCGGGGGCCAGCCAAGCCTACTAGACTGCCCATTAGTAGTCAGCCCAACACAACAGAAGGACCTATGCAGCCCACATAGGCAGCAGCCCTAGAGCATATAGCTTTGGTGACCAGAGGGGAGCACACCGCTGGGATGCATAGGATGTCTCCTACAAAAGGCCACTTCTCCAAAGTTGGGAAATGTAACCAACTTAACAGATAAACAGAAATAAAAACAGGAAGTTAGGCAAAATGAGGTGACAGAGGAACATATTCCAAATGAAGGCACAAAATTAAAAACCCAGAAGAAAAACCAAGTGGAGAAAAGTAATCTACCCAAGAAAGAGTTCAAGGTAACAATCGTAAAGATGATCGAAGAAGAGAAGAGAAAAACGGATGAACAGAGTGAGAAGAAATAGACATTTTTAACAAAGAGAAAACATAAAGAACAATCAAAGAGAGATGAAGAATACAGTAACTAAAATGATAAATACACTAGAAGGAATCAGCAGTAGAATAAATGATACAGAGGAATGGATCAGTGAGCTGGAAGACAGAGTAGTGGAAATCACTGATGCTGAACAGAGAAACGAAAAAGGAGCAAAAAAATATTAGATGGTCTAAGAGACCTCTAGAACAACATCAAATGTACCAGCATTCACATTATAGAGGTCCCAGATGGAGGAGAGAGAAAGGGGCAGAGAATGTATTTGAAGACATAACTGCTGAAAACTTCTCTAACCTGGGAAAGGAAACAGACTTTCAAGTCCAGGAATCAGAGTCCCAAACAGGATCAACCCAAAGAGGACCATACCAAGACAAATTGTAACTAAAATGAGAAAAAAATAAAGATAAAGAGAGAATATTAAAAGCAGCAAGGGAAAAGCAACGAGTTACATACAAGGAAACATTCATAAAGCTATCAGCTGACTTCAGCAGAAACTCTGCAGACCTCAAGGGGAGTGACATGATATATTTAAAGTGATGAAGGGAAAAACCTACAACCAAGAATACTCTACCCAGCAAGACTCTCATTCAGATTTGATGGAGAGATTAAAAAAGTTTTACAGACAAGCAAAACCTAAGAGTTCAGCACCACTAAACCAGCTTTACAAGAAATGTTTAAAGGATTTCTCTAAACAAAAAAGAAAAGGCGACACTAGAAACATGAAATTATGAAAGTCTAGACCAACAATAAGAACTTCAGGGATACACAAAAAATTAGATGTAAAATATGATGTCAAAAACAGTTATCGTGAGAAGAGGGTAAAAATGCAGAGTAATTTAAAAGTGTTTGAAATTAAGAGATCAACAAATTTTAAAAATCATTTATACATATAGAGTTCTATATACAAAACTTGTGGTAACCATAAAACAAAAATCTATAACTGACACACGCCCAGAAAAAGGAAAGGAATCAAAATAGAACACTAAAGACAGTCATCAGATAACATAAGCAGAGAGAAAATAAGAAAAAAAACCACAAAACAACCCAAAACAATTAACAAAATAATTACTTTAAACATAAATGGACTAAATGCTTTAATCAAAATATATAGAGTAACTGAATGGATATAAAAACAATACCCACGTACATGCTACCTACAAGAAACTCACTTCAGATTTAAAGACACACAGACTGAAAATGAAAGGATGTAAAAAAGTATTCCAGGCCAATGGAAACCTAAAGGAAGATGGGGTAGCAATACTTATATCAGACAAAATAGACTTTAAATCAAAGATTGTTACAAGAGACAAAAAAGGACATTTCATAACGATCAAGGGAGCAATCCAAAAAGAATAACAATTGTAAATATATATGCACCCAATATGAGACAATCTAATTAACTAAAGCAAGTATTAACAGATATAAAAGGAGAAATTGACAGTAACGCAATAATATTAGGGGACATTAACTCCTCACTTACATCAACAGATCATCCAGACAGAAAATCAGTATGAAAAACCAGGCCTCCAGGCCTTATATGACACATTAGACTAGATAGACTTAATGGATATATACAGAACATTCCAACCCAAAGCATCAGGATACACATCCTTTTCAAGTGCACATGGAACATTCTTCAGGGTAGATCACATGCTGGACCACAAAACAAGTCTTGGTACATTTAAGAAAATTGAAATCATATCAAGCATCTTTTCACACCATAAGGCTATGGCACTAAAAATCAACTATAAGAAAAAAACTGCAAAAAATGCAAACATGTGAAGGCTAAATGATATGCTACTAAACAACCAATGGATCACTGAACAAATCAAAGAAGAAAGTTTTAAAAACACCTGGAGACAAATGAAAACAAAAACACAACGATCCAAAATCAATGGGACACAGCAAAAGCACTTCTAAGAGGGAAGTTTACAATGACACAAGCTTACCTTGGGAAACAAGAAAAATCTCAAATAAACAACCTAACCTTACACCTAAAGGAACCAGGACAAGAAGAACAAACAAAACCCAAATGTAGTAGAAGATCAAGGCAGAAATAAGTGGTATAGAAACTAATAAAACAGAAAATGAAACTGAAAATGAAACAATGAAATTAATAAAACAGAAAACTAATAAAATGAAACAATGAAACTAATAAAACAGAAAATGAAACAGAAAATGAAACTAATAAAACAGAAAATGAAACAGAAAATGAAACTAAGAACCGGTTCTTTGAAAACATAAACAAAATTGATAAACCTTTACTCAAACTCATCAAGAAAAAGAGAGGGCACAAATCAATAAAATTAGAAATGAAAAAGAAGTTATAACCAACACCACAGAAATAAAAAGAATCTTAAGCAATTACTACAAATATGTATTTGTACAATAAAATGGACAACCTAGAAGAAATAGACAAATTCCTAGAAATGTGTAATCTCCTTGAAAACATAAACAGACAAATTACCAGTAATGAAATTGAATCAGTAATTTTAAAACTCCCACAAACAAAAGTCCAGGAACAGATGGCTCACAGGCAAATTCTACCAAACATTTAGAGAAGAGTTAACACTTATTTTTCTCAAACTATTCCAAAACCTGAGGAGGAAGAAAGGCTTCCAAACTCATGTTAGGAAGCCAGCATCACCCTGATAACAAAACCGGAGAAAGATATCACAAAAAAAGAAAATTACAGGCCAATATCACTGATGAACATAGATGCAAAAATCCTTAATAAAATTTTAGCAAACCAAATCCAATGATACATTAAAAGGATAATACACCACGGTCAAGTGGAATTTATCCCAGGGATACAAGGATGGTTCAATATCTGAAAATAAATCAATATGATGCACCATATTAAAAAATTGAATAGTAAAAAAACATATGGTTATCTCAGTTAATGCAGAAAAAGCTTTTGACAAAATTCAGCATCCATTTATGATTAAAACTTCAGAAAGTGAACTTAGAGGGAACACACCTCAACATAATACAGGCCATATATGACAAACCCACAGCTAACGTCATACTCAGTGGTGAAAACCTGAAAGCTTTTCCTCTAAGATCAGGAACAAGACAAAAACGCCCACTCTTGCCACTTTTATTCAACATAGTATTAGAAGATCTAGCCACAGCAATCAGAAAAAAGAAAGAAATAAAAGGAATCCAAATTGGAAAAGAAGAAGTAAACCTGTCACTGTTTGCAGATAACATGATAATATACATAGAAAATCCTAAAGGCATCATGAAAAAACTACTAGAGCTCATCAATGAATTCAGTAAAGTTGCAGAATACCAAATTAATATACAGAAATCTGTTGATATCTGTTGATATCAGAAAGGGAAATTAAGGAAACAATCCCATTTACAATCACATCAAAAACAAAAAAGTACCTAGAAATAAAACTACCTAAGTATGTAAAAGACCTGTGCTTGGAAAACTATGAGATACTCATGAAAGAAATAGAAGATGACACAAAGAAATGGAAAGATATATCATGTTCATGGATTGGAAAAATTAATATTGTGACAATGACCATACTATCCAAGGCAATCTACAGATTCAATGCAATCCCTATCAAAGTAACAATGAAATTTTTCACAAAACTAGAACAAATAATTTAAAAATTTGTATGAAAACACAACAGACGTCTAAATAGCCAAAACAATCTTGAGAAAGAAGAACACAGCTGGAGTTATCACACTCCCTGACTTCTGAATATGCTATAAAGCTACAGTAATCAAAAGAGCATGGTACTGGCACAAAAACAGTCACAGAGATCAATGGAACAGAATAGGAAGCCCAGAAATAAATCCACATACTTGTGGTCAATTAATCAATGATAGAGGAGGCAAGAATATTTAATGGAGAAGAGACAGTCTCTTCAATAAGTGGCGCTTGTAAAACTGGACATCTACATATAAAAGAATGAAATCAGAACTTTTTCTCACACCATATACAATAAATTCAAAACAAATTAAATAATTAAACATAAGACTACAGACCATAAAACTCCTAGAAGAAAACATAGGCAGAACACTCTTTGACATAAATAGTAGCAATAATTTTTTGCATATGTCTCCTGAGGCAATGGAAGTAAAAGCAAAAATAAACAAATAGGACCTAATTAAACTTAAAAGCATTTGCACAGCAAAGGAAATCATTGACAAAACAAAATGACAAAAAAACAAAAATATAACATACTGAATGGGAGAAAATATTTGCAAATGATATGACTGATAAGCAGTTAATATCCATAATATATAAACAGCTTGTACAATACTAAAAAAACAAACAATCTGATTAAAAAATGGGCCAAAGACCTCAATAGACATTCTTCCAAAGAAGAAATACACATGGCCAATAGGTACATGAAAAGATACTCAAAATCACTAACCTTTAGAGAAATGTAATCAAAACCAGAATGACTTCCAATACTATGTTAAATAAAAGTGGTGAGAGTGGGTGGTTTTGTCTTGTTCCTGATCTTAGAGGAAATGTCTTCAGCTTTTCACCATTGAGTATGACGTTAGCTGTGGGTTTGTCATATATGCCCTTTATTATGTTGAGGTATGTTCCCTCTAAGTTCACTTTCTGGAGAGTTTTTATCATAAATGGATGTTGAATTTTGTCAAAAGCTTTTTCTGCATTAATTGAGAGGACCATATGTTTTTTAATCTTCAATTTGTTAATATGGTGTATCACATTGATTGATTTGTGGATACTGAAAAATCCTTGCATCCCTGGAATAAATCCCACTTGATCATGGTGTGTGAACCCTTTAATGTATTGTTGGATTCAGTTTGCTAACATTTTATTAAGGATTTTTGCGTCTATGTTCATCAGTGATATTTGCCTGTAATTTTCTTGTGATATCTTAGTCTGGTTTTGGCATCAGGGTGATGGTGGCCTCATAAAATGAGTTAGGAAGTCTTCTTTCCTCTGCAGGTTTTGGAATAGTTTGAGAAGGATGAGTGTTAAGTCTTCTCTAAATGTTTGGTAGAATCACCTGTGAAGCAATCTGTTCCTGGACTTTTGTTTGTTGGGAGTTTTAAAATTACTGATTCAATTGCACTACTGGTAATTTCTTCCTGGTTCAGTCTTGGGAGACTGTACATTCCTAGGAATTTGCATATTTCTTCTAGATTGTCCATTTTAATGTCCACTTTAATAGTTGTTTGCAGTAGTTTCTTATGATCTTTTGTATTTCTCTGGCATCGGTTGTAACTTCTCCTTTTTCATTTCTGATTTTATTGATTTGGGCCCTCTTCCTTTTTTGTTGATGAGTCTGGCTAAAGTTTTATCAACGTTGATTACCTCTTCAAAGACCAGCTTTTAGCTTCATTGATGTTTTCTATATCACCTCACACCTGTCAGAATGGCTATCAGCAAAAAGAACACAAGTAACAAATGTTGGCGAGGATGTGGAATAAAGGGAACCCTTGTACATTGTTGGTAGGAATGTAAATTGGTGCAGCCACTGTGGAAAACAGTATGGCAGTTCCTCAAAAAATTAAAAATAGGGCTACCATATGATCCAGCAATTCCACTCCTGGGTATATATCCCAAGAAAAGGAAAACACTAATTTTAAATGATAACATGCCCCTCTATATTCATAGCTGCATTATTTACAATAGCCAAGATGTGGAAACAACCTAAGTGTCCATCAACAGATGAATGGATAAAGAAAATATGGCATATGTATACAATGTAATATTACTCACCCATAGAAAAGAATGAAATCTTGCCATTTGCAACAACATGGATAGAGCTGGAGTGTATTATGAAGTAAGTGAAGTAAGTCAGACAGAGAAAAACAAATACTGTGTGTTATCACTGTTACATGGAATCTAAACATAAAACAAATGAATGAAAATAACAAAACAGAAATATATGCACAGATACAGAGAAGAAACTAGTGAAGAAACTAGTGATTACCTAATCACTAAGAAACTAGTGATTACCTACCTAGAGAGAAGGGGGGAGGGGCAAGATTAAGGTAGGGGATTAAGAGATACAAACTAATATGTATAAAATAAATAAGCTACAAGAATATTGCACAACACAGGGAATATAGCCAATATATTAAAATAACTATAAATGGAGTATAATCTGTAAATATGTTTAATAACTATGTTGTACACTTGAAACCAATATGATATTGTAAATCAACTATATCGCAACTAAAAAAAAGAAAAGAAAAAAAACGGGGTGGTGGGGGTTCCCTGGCAGTCCAGTGGTTAGGATTTGGTGCTTTCACTGCCATGGCCTGGGTTCAGTCCCTGGTCAGGGAACTGAGATCCTGCAAGGCACGCAGCACAGCCAAAAACAAACAAACAAAAAGGTATCTAGAGGTAAATTCATACACCTCTCCCCCAAAAAAGATACAGACAATCAGAACTCTAAGTAGTAAGGAGATTGAATCAATAATCAAAAATCTTCCAAAAAAGAAAAGCCCTGGACCTGATGGCTTCACTGGCAAATTATACCAAACATTTAAAGAAGAACACTAATCCTTCTCAAACTTTTCCAAATAATTGAAGAGGAGGAAACACATCCTAATTCATTCTGTGAGGCCAAAATAACTCTGATACTAAAGCAAGACAAACACTATAAGAAAACTACAGATCAATAACCTTTACAAACATTGGTGCAAAAATCCTCAAGAAAATACTAGTGAACAGAATTTAGCATATATTGGAAGAACTTTACCCCATGACCAATTGGGATTTATTCCTGGAATTCAAGGATGCTTCAACAAACAAAAATCAACCAATATGCCACATCAACAAAATGAAAGAAAAAACACATGAACATCTGAATGATGCAGAAAAGTCATTTAGCAAAATTCAACAGCCTTTCATGATTAAAACCCTGAACAAAATAGGAATAGAAAGAAAGTACCTCCACATAATAAAAGCTATACATGAAAAACCCACAGCCATCGTAATTCTTAATGGTGAAAAACTGAAAGCATTTCCTCTAAGATCAGGAACAAGGCCAGGATGCCCACTTTCACCACGTCTATTCAACATAGTACTGGAAGTTTTAGCCAGAGCAATTAGGCGAGAAAAAGAAATTAAAGGCTTCTAAATTGGAAAGGAAGAACTAAAATTATCTTTGTTTGCAATTAATATGATCTTATATCTAGAAAACCCTAAGATTCCACATCAAAAAAGTTAGAACTAATAAATGAATTCAGCAAAGTGGCAGGATATAAAGTCAACACACAAAAATCAGTTGCATTTCTATGCACAAGCAGTGAGCAATTTGAAAAAGAAAAAAATTTTAAACCCATTTACAATAGCATCAAAAAGAATAAAATACTTAGGGATTAGTTTAACTACAAAAGTGAAAGATTTGCAAAATGAAAACTACAAAACATTGCTAAAAGAAATAAAAGAAGACATAAATAAATGGAAATACATCCCAGTTTCATGGATTGAAAGACTTAATATTGTTAAAATGTCACTATTACCCAAAGTTATCCACAGATTCAATGTAATACTTATCAATATCCCAAAGATATTTTTGCAAAAATAGAAAAAAACCTAGCCTAAAATTCATATGGAATTTCAAGGGACCTCAGACAGCCCCAAAAAATCTTGAAAAAAACAAAACTGGAGGGCTCACACTTCTTGGTTTCAAAACCTATTACAAAGCTACAGTAATCAAAACAATATAGTATTGGCATAAAGACAGACATATAGAGCAATGGAGTGGATTACAGAGACCAGAAATAAATACATATACAATCAAATGATTTTTGACAAGAATACCAAGACCATTTAATGGGTAAAGGGTAGTCTTTCCAACAAATGGTGCTGTTGAAAATGGATATACACATACAAAAGAATGACATTTGATCCTTACCTAACACCATATACAGAATTGACTCAAAATGGATCAAGAACATAAATATAAGACCTAAAACAACAAAACTCTTAGAAGAAAACACAAGACAAAATACCAGATATTTGATATTTGATATTTGATTTGGTAATGACTTCTTAGAGAACAACGAGTACTGACAATGATGTGGTGAAATTGGCACCCCTGTGCACTGTCAGTGGGAATTTAAAATGGTACAGCTACAATGGAAAAAAGTGTGGAGGTTCCTCAATAAATTAAAAGTAGAATTACCATATTACCTAGAAATTCCACCTCTGGGTATATACTAAAAACAAAGTAGGGTCTTGAAGAGATATTTGTACACTCACATTCCTAGCAGCATTATTCATATTATTTAAAACATGGATGTAACTCAAGTGCCCTTTAAATGAGGAATGAATAAGCAAGATGTGGTATATACTTACAATGGAATATTTCGTTGCTTTATTCTAAAAACTTCCTTTTTAGGAAGGAAATTCTGTAATATGCTGCAACATAGACAAACCTTGAATACATTATGTTAAGTGAAATAAACCAGTAACAAAAAATGCTGACAGGATTTCTTCAAGCTGAAAGGAAATGACGGTAATTACTAACATGAGAACATATGAAAATATAAAACATTCTGGTAAAGGTATGTATATAGACAAATTCAGAATACTATAATATTGTAATACAGTGTTGTGTTAATCACTTTAGTATAAAGGTTAAAGGACAAAATTATTAAAAATGACAATAATATTAATTTGTAAAAATATACAAAGAGGTAAATTTTGACATGAAAAACATAAAATGTGGGGTCGGGGAGTAAAAGGGTAGCATTTTGGTATGCAATTGAAGTTAAGTTGTCATCAACTTAAAATAAACTGTTACATCTATGTATTATGTAAGGTTCATGGTAACCACATAGCAAAAACCTACAATAGATACATAACAGTTGAAGAGAGAAGAATCAAAGCTTATATTACAGGAAATCATCAATTCACAAAGAAAGCAAGAGAGGAAGAAAGAACAATGGAACTACAAAAGAGTCAGAAAAATATTAATAAGATGGCATTAGTAAGTCCTTACCCATCAACAGTTATTTTAAATATAAATGGATTAAATTCTCCTGTCAAAAGACAGAGGAGCTGGATTTTTTTTTAAAAAAGATCCAACTAAATGCTCCCTACAGAAAACTCACTTCAGATTCAAAGACACATACAGATTGAAAGTGAAGGGAAAAAAAAATATTTCCTGAAAATGCAAACAACATGAGACCATGGATAGCTATACGTATATCAGACAAACGACTTTACTTAATTCTTTTAACATTTTTATTGGAGTATAATTGCTTTATAATGATGTGGTAGTTTCTGCTGTATAACAAAGTGAATCAGCTATACATATACATACATCCCCATATCTCCACCCTCTTGCATCTCCCTCCCACCCTCCCTATTCCACCCCTCTAGATGGACACAAAGCACCGAGCTGATCTCTCTGTGTTATGTGCCTTCTTCCCACTAGCTATCTATTTTACATTTGGTAGTGTATATATGTCCATGCCACTCTCTCACTTCTTCCCAGCTTACCCTTCCCCCTCCCCATGTCCTCAAGTCCATTCTCTATGTCTGCATCTTTGACAAAGAGACTTTAACTCAAACACTGTAACAAGAGACAAAGAAGATCATTACATAATGATAAAGGGGTTGATTCACCAAGAGAATATAACAATCGTAAATTCATATGCACCCAACATTGGAGCACCCAAATATATTAACAGTGAAGAAGGCAGAAATAGACAACAATACAATAATAGTAGAAGACTTTACTATCCCACTTTTAACAATGAACAGACCATATAGACAGAAAATCAATAAGGAAACACTGGACTCAAACTATACCTCAGGCCAAATGGACCTAACAGACATATGCAGAATATTCCATCCAAGAGCAGTGGAATACATATTCTTCTCCAGTGCACATGGAACATTCTCCAGGATAGATCATATGCTAGCTCACAAAACAATTCTCAGCAAGCTTAAGAAAACTGAATTGATACCAAACAACTTTTCAAAACATGACGGTATGAAACTAGAAATCAATTAACAGTAGAAAAACTGAAAAACTCAGAAATATGTGGAAATTAAACAGCACACTCTTCAACAACCAGTGGGTCAAAGAAGAAATCAAAACAGAAATAAAATATCTTAAAACAAATGAAAATGGAAACACAACACACTAAAACTTATGGGAAGCAGCAAAAGCAGTTCTAACAGAAGTTTGTAACAATATATGACTATGTTAAGAAAAAATAAATATCTCAAATAAACAACCTAACTTCACACATCAAAAAATTTACAGAAAAGAACAAACTACACCAAAAGTTAGCAGAGGAAAGGAAACAACAAAAATCAGAGCAGAATCAAATGAAATAGAGACCAGAAAAACAATAGAAAAAAATTGAACAGCACATTAAAAGGATCATACACCATGATCAAGTGGAATTTATCCCTGTGCTGCAAGGATGGTTCAACATATGCAAATCAATAAATGTGATACACCACACTAATAAAATGAAAGATAAAAATAATATAATCATCGCAATAGACGGGGAAAGAACATTTGATGAAACAAAATATCCTTTCATGATAAAAAAAAAAACTCTTCACAAATTGAGTATAGAATACGGGTCATATTCAACAATCCTACAGCTAAAATCACACTCAAGAGTGGAAGGGTGAAAGCTTTTCCTCTAAGATCAGAAACAAGAAAACAAGACAAGGGTACCCAGAGTGGCACCACACATATTCAACATGATACCAGAAGTCCCAACCAGAGAAGTCAGGCAAAAATAAGAAATAAAAGGCATGCAAATCAGAAAGAAAGGAGTAAATCTGTTTGCAGATTTATGATCTCATAGATAAAAAATCCTGAAGACTCCATCAAGAACTGTTAGCACTAATTTTTAAAATTCAGTAAAGTTCCAGGATACAAAAATCAACATCCAGATATCAATTGCATTTCTATACACTAGCAACCAAATATCTGAAAAAGAAATAGAGAAAACAATCTTATTTATAATAGCATCCAAAATAATTAAATACTTAGGAACAAATTTAACCAAGGAGGCAAAAGATCTGTACACTGCAACTATACGACTTTGATGAAAGAATTTGACAGACACAAATAAATGGAAAGATACCCCATGTTCATGGATCAGAAGAATTAACATTGTTAAAATATCCACATTACCCAAGGCCATCTACAGATTCAACGTCATTCCTATCAAAATTCCAAGGGCATTTTTCACAGAAATAGAAAAAACAATCCTAAAATTCAAATGGAACCACAAAGACCACGAAAACCCAAAGCAATCTTGACAAAGAATAAACAAAGCTGGAGTTACCACACTTCCTGTTTTCAAACCTTATTACAAAGTTATAGTAATCAAAAGAGTATGGCATAAAAACAGACACATAAAACAATGGAACAGAGTAGACAGCCCGGAAATAAACCCACACATATACAGTCAATTATTGTTTGACAAGGGAGCCAAACATACTCACTGGGGAAAGGATAGTCTCTTCAAATAATGGTGTTAGGAAAACTGGATATCACGTGTAGAAGCTGGACTCTTAACTTACACCACTCACAAAAATTACCTCAAAATAGATTAAAGACATAAACATAAGACCTGAAACTGTAAAACTCCTAGAAGAGAACATAGGGTAGAAGCTCCTTGACATTTGTCTTAGTGATATGACATCAAAAGCACAAACAACAAAACAAAAATTAAAAAATGGGACTACATCAAACTAAAAACCTTCTGTACAGCAAAGAAACAATTCACAAAATGAAAAGGCAACATATGGAATGAGAGTAATATTTGTACACAAACTAATAAGGGGTTAATATCCAAAATACATAAGAAATTCATTTAACCCAACAGCAAAAAACCAAGCAATTCAATTTAAAAATGGACAGAAGATCTAAATAGACAGTTTTCCGAAGAACACATATAAATGACCAACAGGTGTATGAAAAGATGCTCAACATCAATAATCATTAATGAAACACAAATCAAAACCACAATAAGATATCACTTCAAACGTATTAGAATGGCTATCATAAAAAAGAAAAGATAAAAGTGGAGGAAAAGGAATGCTTGTACACTGTTGGTGGGAATGTAAATTGGTACAGCCATTATGCAAAACAGTATGCTCAAAAAATTAAAAAGAGAACTACCATATGATCCAGCAATCCCACTTCTGGATATATAGCCAAAGGAAATGGAATAAAATTACTATCTCAAAGAAATATCTGCACTCCCATATTCACTGAAGCATTATTCACAATAGCCAAGATATGGAAACAACCTTAGTGTCCATCAACAGAAGAATGGTTAAAGAAGATGTGACAAATATATCTATATATATAGATATACACACAATGGAATATTATTTAGCCAAGAAAAAGAATGAAATCTTGCCTTTTGAGCAACATGGATTGACCATGAGGGCATTATGCTAAGTGAAATAAATCAGAAAGACAAATACTGTGTGCTATCACTTATACATGGAATGTAAAAAAGCTGAAACTCACAGAAAGAGAGTAGGATGGTAGTTGCCAAGGTCTAGGAATTGGGGGAAATGGGGAGATGTTGATCAAATGGTGGAAACTTCCAGTTATAAGATGAATAAGTTCTGGTCATCTAACGTACAGCATGGTGACTACAGTTAACTATACTGTATCATATACTTCAAAGTTGCTAAGAGAGTAGATCTCAAATGGCTTAACCACACACACACAAAGTAACTGTGTGAAGGAATGGAAAAGTTAACTAACCATACTGTGGAAATCATTTTGCAATTATGTATGTGTAGCAACTCATCGCATTGTATACCTTAAACTCACTCAATGTTATATGTTAATTATTTCTCAATGAAGATGGAAAACAAAACAAAACTGCAGTCCACCATTGTTCGCTTAGTTGATCAGACTGGCATCCCAACACAGTCTATTGGAGGAAGCCTCCCTCACTCACTTTTGGGAGAAGCCTCTGCCTTGTATGTTAACTAGTTATTCTAGTCACTCCTAGGGTCACCAGCCTAAAAAGCAGGTATGTTGATCTCAGACAAAAAGAGACTGATGAGATGAATCTGTCCTGGCTAAGGTGCCAACTAGTGAATTATAGCCTTTTCAGACCTATACTATAGCACCTTTAAGTTACAGAAGGAGCTGAGAAGGACCTTAAGGACAACTCCTTCAAGATCCTATAACAATTTAAGTTGGAATACAGCATATGGTAGACACAGCACAAAGTGGCAGCAGCCAAAGTGCAAATGCACCAAGAACTAACAGTGCCATCTTAGGCAGAACTTGCTGTGTGGTAAAATCAGTTAGAAAGCCAAGAGCAGCCCAGAGGTGGCCCCTCCATTGAACACTTGAGTCATTCTGCTCACTGTGCCAACTGTTCTAAAATTATGTCCAGGATTTAATTTACGGAGGTGACCAAGTGATGATACAGAGAGGCCAATGCCTCTGAAACTCATTAGTTACATTTCCTGAAAGAAGGGGACATGCAACACCACACAGGGCTAGTGGGTAAGTACCAGATTTGGTCAGGAGGCAGAAGCAGGAACAAGGAGAAAGCCTATGCCAGAGCGTTTATTGGAATTTTGACAGAAAATGTAAGGGAGGGCAGAGTAAACAATTTAGGATTGCTTAGTTTGAATAATTCTGGTGGGTTTTAGGCTATAGGTGTGGTCCCTAGTTGCCTGGTACCTGACCCTGGGACATTTTAGGTCAGGGGAAATATTTGCTTAGTGTGTAAGTTAGATAAATGGGGTAATTGAGGCTCTAGACCCCAGACTGGTTGGTTGATTTGCATATGAAAGACAAGCTCCCAGAGAGCCCTTTGCTAGCCCAGTGTGGGGCAGTCTCTCCCTGGCCAGACAGCTTCTTAAGATGTCAAAACATCACAAAATACAGAAAATGAAAACTTGATTAATACACTGCTGCTGCTCTACATGGCCGTTTGTCCACCAGGCTCACTCATCTCAAGACCCATATGCCAGGACCACACAAATGCTGAAGGAGTGTGAACCTGCCTAGGTACAGACACCCTGAACCCATCTGCACGAAGAGGGGCCAGAAATCATCAACATTTATGGGGATTCTTTGGCCCTAGAGAATGGACCAACTCTAAAAATAGAGTTACCATGTGATCTTGCAATCCCACTCCTGGGCATATATCCAGAGAAAAGTCTCATTTGAAAAGATACATGCACTCCAATGTTCATAGTAGCACTATTAACAATACCAAGACATGGAAACAACGTAAGTGTCCATCAACAGATGAATGGATAAAGGAGATGTGCTATTTATATGCAATGGAATATTACTCAGTCATAAAAAGAGAATGAAATAATGCCATTTGCAGCAACATGGATGGACTGAGAGATTATCATACTAAGTGAAGTAAGTCAAACAGAGAAAGATAAATATCATTTGATATCACTTATATGTGGAATCTAAAAAAAAAGATACAAATGAACTTATTTATGAAACAGAAATAGATCCACAGACATAGAAAACAAACTTATGGAACCAAAAGGGAAAGGAGGGGAGGGATAAATTAGGAGTTCAGAATTAACATATACACACTACCATATATATAATAGATAATCAACAAGGACCTACCATATAGCACAGGGAACTATACTCAATATTTTGTAATAACCTGTAAGGGAAAAGAATCTGAAAAGAATCACTTTGCTGTACACCTGAAACTAACACAACATTGTAAATCAACTATACTTCAATACAAAAAATACAATGCTTCCTTTGGAATTTTCCTGAAGGTCAATGACCAGCGGGTATCTTTACTGTGCATTGGCAGGAGGTTATCTTTACCCATGAACTGATTATTTTGCTATCGATGAATAGAAAATTTAGTCCATACATAACAATTTTTTAAAAAGAGACAATTTATTTTTTAAATATTTATTTGTTTGTTTGTTTGTTTGTTTGGCTGTGTCAGGTCTTAGTTGCTGTGTGCAGGATCTTCGTTGCGGCATGCGGGATCTTTAGTTGTGGCATGCGAGAATCTTTTAGTTTCGGCATGTGGGATCTAGTTCCTTGACCAGAGATCGAACCTGGGCCCCCTGCATTGGGAGCATAGAGTCTTAACCACTGGACCACCAGGGAAGTCCCAAGACAATTTATTTAAGAAACTGACAATTCGTCCTTATCGTTTTGAGTGCAATTTGAATCCACCCTCACTTCTAAATTCCACTGCCACTTACTTATTGTGAGTCACTTCACCAACCAGAACAATTACTGTGATCCCCAATTCCACTCTTTCAATCTTGCAGTAGTGCCTCTGCTCAGCTTCTAAAACTGCCATTTTCTTGTTTAAAACCTTGCCTGGGAAACTGTCCAGCTACAGATTGTAATGGTGACCACCTGAACCTGAATCTCTTCAACCTTCCAAAACAGAAGATCGACAATGACAAGTAAAACAACACAAATAAAGAACACTAATAAAATTACTACTGGCCATGCTTTAGATATACTAGGGTACAGAGAATACCACGAACTTCTAATTATTTACAAGTAGAGAAATGAAAAACAAATTTCAACAGGCTCTCATTGAGACAGGCCTGGGACCTGGGACCTTTTGCTGCAGTGCTGCAATGCTTGCACCTGGACAAACCTCTCCTCAAGCAAAAAAATACAAAGAAACTATAAGGGGCTAAAGATAACTGCATGCATGCGCAGTTGGGACAAATTATGTATAAAAGATACAAAAAGAACAAAAAACCTCCCTACTGTCATTTCTGAAGACCTAGGAGCAAAAAAACAGGGTGTCCGGAGCAAAAGCAGGGTACTGAGCACGCCCCCTGCACTCAACACCACCAGAGGGGTGGACAAAACACTTAAGCCACCCCTCTGGCCTGACCCCTGGACACCCCCTACGCTCACCCCATATAAAGAACCAGCTCACTTCCCCCCCACCAAGGGAGTAAGTGAGCAAGGGAACCGGTAACTTGTTCTGGCTCCCCACTGCTGCAGCAGGGGCCCCAATAAAGCCTTGCCTGAATTTCTTGTCTGGCCTCTAGTCAATTTCTGTTTATTGAGGAAGGCCAAGAACCCTGGTCGGTATCATCATGGCTGGTAAAAGTCTACAGGCATGAAGAATGAGGGAAGGCGAACTTAAGAGATTCTGTGAAAAAGAAGAGTGGAACAGAAGATGCAGATAAAGATAGACAAAATCACTTCCAGAAAGTGAGATTACAAGAGTAAGTGTCAAAATGTTAAACACAAGTTGAAGAATTGTCAATTTCTGGCATCAGCTATAAGAATTGGGCTTGAAAGTAAGCAGAACTCTAGGTATTAGCCTTTGGGAAGCATTGCTTCTCGGGGGAGAATCTGCCAAATGGAGAAGTGGTGGCAGTGAAAAGAAAGAAGGAAGAAAAAGGAAGAAGTAAAAGTTAAGGATCCTACAGAAACCAAAGACAAACATGTCACACCACCTCTCCTCTCTTTCTGCCACCATCCCAACCATTACCAACATAATCAAAAATTTTAAATGCATTTTAAAATACTGGTAAAAGAGGGCACTCTTACGCCAGGAAAATTATCAACAAAAGGCCTAGGATTGAAAAAAAATTAACTCAATTCAACATAAAGTACTACAAAAAGTAAACAGAAAATTCAAATTAAAATATTTCCTGTGACAGATATTCTTTCCAAAAATTAGTAAGGGAGCAGAAGAATACTGTAACAAACTTCTAAATTGAATTAAATATTCATAAACAAGCAATTAGTTTTAAAACAATAAGTTTTTTAACATTGAATGCATGCATTGAATCAGCAATTTTAAAAACTAATGACAAAACAGGACAAAACACACAAAAAATTCAATGAAAGTCAATCAAGTTCAGAAAAGGAATTGAAGAAAAAGACAAAGTCCACCAGGGAAGGAAGAACAAATTAGAGGGTGCCCAAGAGAGTACAGATTGGAATAAAATTTTAATAAGGGACTTTGAGGAAAGGCAGGAAGACAACCAAGAGAGTACATTTGAGATTTTTTTAAAAGAGTAAAAATGTTTAAGGAGAAAGTGGATGAAATGCCAGGCAGGCAAGAAAAAAAAATCTGATCTTTATATAATTAGAGTTACTAGAAATGAAAAAGAAACACAACAGAAATAAATATTGATATTTAAATCTGTAAGGCAAGAAAACTACCTGGAAATAAAAGATAACTTAAATTGACATGTTGAGAGGGCCTACCTTGTACCCGGGAAAATGACTCAAAAACAAATCACTTTGAGAAACATGTTAGTAAAACGACTCTAAGGAAAAAAATCATCAGGTCCTCTAAACAAAATAATCAAATGACCTATAATGAGAAGAATATTAGTCTAGCACCAGCCTCTCAAGAGCAGCATACAATGCAAAGCAACAGTGGAACAGCATTTTCAAAATATTCCATAGAACAAAAGTTACCCAAGGTTTTTATATTCAGCCAAGCTGCCTTTAACGTATCGAGTCTATAAGTAAACAGTTTCGACTGTGCAAGAACCCAGGGACTATTGTGCAGGTGAGTCATTCATGAGGAATCTACAATAGGATGAGCTCATGTCAACAGCACACACTGAGGAAACCTTGGTAAATGATTGCTGGTGATTATTTAACATATTTAATTGTAAATCAAATACTAACACAAGAGTAGGGTAATGGGTGAGAGAATTGTGTTTAATTGTTACATGTTCCGAGTATGTGGAAAGAATTCCATTAAAAATGGGAGGAGAAGAGAGGGAGAAGAGTGAAATTTGAAAAAGGTAACTGACTGTTGTATATATGAGTGTCAGTGAGTACCATTTAAAACTGACAGACTAGATAGCAAAAGCTTTTTAAGAAAAAGGAAAATTAAGGGCACTGTAACAGGTATACATATAAAGAGTACTTAGAACAAAACAGAATCTAAAAACCTAATAAAATAATAAAAGGATATTTTGTTATATTTATTGTAAATAAAACATATCAATTATAGCATAAAATAATATGTCAGAATTGAAACAAAATGTACTTGTAACATTAAAAGTACATGGGCAAGGAAAAAAAAAAAAAGAATGCACCAACTTGATCGACCAGGGTCAAGGCACAAATACCAAGGCCCACAGCCTCTGAATGCCCCACTCAAAATTCTCATAGAGTCTCCCATACACGTACGCACTGATGCCTGAATATTCTTACTTCACACACACACACACACACACACACACACACACACACACACACCAGTGATAAATGCTGATGAATGCTTAATAAAATGCTTTCCAAGGGCAGGTAGGAAAGCTTTGATTTACGGAGCTTCACAACTTACCTGGTGTAACTATTCTCAGCATGACTAATTTCAACCTGACGTCACAGAGCTGGGAAGAGATATGCACCATTGACTATACCAAGCTAGTACGAGCCAGTTCCAGCGCACCCCATCCCCTTTCATGTGAATATGTGCACACAGTCTGACTGCACCCTGAGTAACACCCTGAACTCTCACCCCAAATATACAAACAAAACCACACTACATATCTCCAGAACATATCTCAGAACATACAATCTTTCATATACACTAAACACACCCATACAACTGCTACCTGAAACCTGAATGTACATACAAAACACCTCTCACTACCTGATTTTTACACAAAACCACTCACCTTGAATGTGCTCAAATACCAACATATGCAACCAACACACTACCTGTATATTCACAACAAATAACCTGTAGACACATAGGCTCTCAAAAAACACCAAGTATACAGTTGTTTCATGAACCACCAAAAAAATACCCACACACAATCCCACAGTCCCAAAATACATATACTCCACAATTCCTGAACACACAACCTACACAGCCTCTCTGTTTCCAAATACATACACTGAACCTCTCCCATATCTCAGAATACACACCCCGTAAGCCCCATGAACCTAAAGACACACACACAGGCACAAAACAACCAAACTTACCAAATATATAGAGGACCATCCCACGAACATTGAAAATACACATATAAGCAACTCCACCAAGTTCTTCAACCAGTACATTCCAGAAGTGACACAAAGAGGATCCCTGAATACTTTAATACACACACAAAGCCCTTATGCACACTCTCATAAACTAACCATGAACATACACCCCTCATGCTCAGATACATACAAGACACGAAAACACCAACAATCCCTCAACTGTAGCTACTATACACACATGACCCCCACACACTCATGGACACACACACCAGCAAATATTCCCAATCTCTAAATATATATATCGCCCCAAACACTATACATCATCCTTACATTTCCAGAATCCAACATTACCACCACAATCCCCAAACATTTCCAAACACAAAAATCCCAGCATTCCGGGAAACCACTGTGACCATTTCTGACAACCTCAAACCCTATGAATTCACCCATGCCCTGATGGATATACACACAAACCAGTACACACTCCTAAGACACATGGACACATCTCCAGCATATCATATATAAATACACATAAAACCCCTTCCAAGTCCCAAATTACACATCTTAAACCTCCATACCCCTAAATACTTACTTAGAACCATATCATATACTTCCAGTACAAATAAATTCTCCCATTCTCCTGTATACACATAACTCCATTACTATATCAACACAAAAATACTCACTTCCAGATACAAATAACCCCCAATGAAAAATGTAAACACATACTCTAGAAAATATTCATCTAATCTGCTACGCTCTTTGAATACACACACAAACTCAACATACATGTTTCTCACCACAAGCCCCAAATATACCCCCAATTACTCACCATACTACACATATGGAAATATACCAACCTATAACCAAAAATAAACATAAGGCTTCACACTATCTGCATATACATAATCCCACACTCCCAAATACTCACACTGAAATAACACCACCTGCTTCCAGAACACAGATTCATATAAACCCCACACCAAACAACACATTCATATGCACATATACATTATACCACCAGTCCCATAAAATAGTCTTAAACCTGCCCTCACACACCCCAAAACACACAATTCCTGAAAACCACCAAAAGAAACGCACATAATACAGCATGCCCTAAATATACAAATGATCCCTCTACATTTCAAAAATAGGCAAAACACATGACCCTACACCAAAAATAATAAACACAAGTACTTTTTCCAACTTTTCCACTATGTACATGCAGCTAACCCTTCAAAACCCACCATCAGACACGCATTTCTAACATGCTGGGAGAAAACACACAAATAAACGCACATTCCCAAAGTCTTACACTACAAATACATAACCCAAACAACTTGACTACATCTGAATTACATCTCAAACCCTCTACATAAACTCAAATACATGCACTCTCACAACAACACACTCATGTCTTCCACTTAATCCCAAATATCCACACAGACATCACCAACCCACAAATGCAAATACACTACTCAGATTCTCACCAACTCCATAAATACACAAATAAACCTCACGCCAGGAATTCATGGAAACACATTCCCAATAGACTCCCAAATAATGATATACATAAAACCACCCACTGCCCATGAGGTCCTACAATCCCTGGAAGATCTACAAATACGCATATACAACATGACACTTCCAGATACACATAAACACCCACAACTCCCCAACTGCCAAAAACAAGGATGTAACTTCTTAATATCCTTAAATACAGACACTGAACTCCAACAAGCCACAAACGCACATATATGTAATTCACACTACAAACACACCCACACAGTACTTTCACAACCCCAGAATACAAACATAAACTACCTTAAGCCCCATACGCACTTGCAGTGGTGTGTCATCAAGCAAAGCCTTAATAACCTGAATCAGCACTCCCTAAAGAAATGTGGAGATATATACCATATAATTAATTTTAAAGATATAATGGATGTGTGCACATAATTTACAAATAACTTAAAATGTACACTATTCTTCACTGTAAATTCTATATACCGAATTGATTCTTACCTAATCCTTTTGTTGATTTTTGCTGAACTTTTGCATCACCAGCCAAACTATGCTTGCAATTCCGTCATGATCTGAGAGTATCAGACTACGAATAAATGCTTATTGTTAGATTCAGGAAACTTACTGCTCTCATTGACAAAAGAGTACAGTTTGAACATAAGTGTTGATTGATATTTTTATGGTAAAAAGTTACTAGTGAAGCTGTGAGGATGTTCGCTAGATCTTCACTCATATTCCATTGACCTGAGCTGCACCTTTGGAACCAGATGAGGGTTTTCAACTCGCAAGAACTCCCTCTAGCTTTTGTACTCTTCAGAACGCGCAGACTAGAACGGCACCTGTTTAATAGCTCGCACACACTATTTCCCCCCCACTGTAGGCCCCGCAATCACTGAACCCTTCATGCAGCCGGCTCCCCAGTGGAGCCAATAACCCTGGGGTAAACCCCTCAAGGGAATCGAGCTCTATGGGGGCATGAACCCACATTGTGGGGAGTCTCCTTACATGGACAAGGGCACAAATAACCCACAGGGTGAACACCAGCGCAGAGCGGTGACACCTGAGGGGTGAAAAGTCCCCGTACCCCTTACCTCAGGGTTCCTGGAATTGACTCTCGAGGCCGCCATGACAGGCCCCGCCCCCGCCGGACGGCCGTTTGGGCCCCAACCTCCGCGCTTGCGCATGCGCTCCTGTCTTCCGGAGCCGACTGCCCCAACGACGCCGGGAGCCATTGGAGGACGGCGGTCCGCGTGCCCGAGAGCCCCGCCCCAGTGGGCGTGCGCAGGCGTGCAGGCGAGGGGCGCGCGGGGATCTGTTCCAGGAGGTCTCTGCAGGAGAGGAGAGAAATGCAGGGTCGGGCACGCTACGGAGCATCTCTGGAGATGCTCCTCGCCGGGAACCTTCGTGACGGTCTCTTCTTAAAACCAGCTCTTGTGAGATGTGCACTCGTGATTTTTATACTGCACACGTGAAACCCATGCACTTAGCTACAAAGAGTTCTGGAGAGCTCCGCTCTAAGCACAGTAGCCTCAAATTGGGGCAAGTGCTTTCATGCCCTTTGGACTGCAGTTCCTTGGTTCTTCTTTATGCCTTTCAAAAAACAGTAGGTCCTTTTTCCTAGCAAGCCTGAAGTTTCCGTTAAAGAACAATTCTAGCAAAGAATTCAGACCTGGGAAACACTCTTAAGATACTGTCTCCTGACTCCATTCCTAGAGTTTTTCTAAAGGCATTTACTCTACTAGAATATTTTTTCTCAGTGTATTTAATACATGGAGGTTTTTCAATAAATGTTGATTCACAGGTGTTTCCTTTGTACGGTTTTTTTTTTTTTTTTTAAATAACTTTGAGAGAGAGTGGACAATCTGGGCCAATTTCAACACAGCAGGTAGTATGGGAACAATTTTCCTTTCCCTCCCTCCTTTTTTGTAATATCTTGCAGACTTTCAGTTGGCATTAAAAACAACAACAACAACAAAAATAGTAGCGGGATCAACTTACTGACCTAACTTTGTAATACTTCCCAAAGAAACTTCAATCATCAGATCCTCTTTCTGGTCAATTGCAAGATTAGAGCATTTCTCACTCAACAGGATGCCTCTGAAGACCCCTCACGTCTAACAGCACTAAGCGCCTCCAAGTGCACAGACTTGAAAACTCCACAAGACACAAACATGGTATCTCTTCGTTTCTTTAATGTTTCGTGATTGAGTGGAAGATGAACTGTCTTCTGAGGCTTGTGATGCATGTCCAGAGTTGTTTTTTCTCAGTAGTCAATGCCTGCCCGCAGCCTCTGTGCAGGAGTAGTCAGAGACCATGATCCAAAGGACTTTTAGATACTCCCTTCTGTGACTGCTCTTCCCAAATTACATTTGGGCTAATTTGATTATCTCTGTCTCTGAGGTGTAGGATTTTGAAGTATTACAAAAGTGATCGCAGAATTGGGACTGGCTAATTTTTGCACAGTGCAATTTTTGTATCAGTGGCCTTGAGAAGAGTCCTTCAAATACTGTATCAGAATTATGAGTGAGAATCTTGTAAATAATTGGTTGAATGACTGAACAAAGGGAGAAAGCAACAAGGAAGCCTGCCTTTCTCGAGTGCCTGGGTACAATATTTTGCCTCACCATCCCTCTAGTGTGAAGTTATTGGTTGACAATCATTTAAGTTTTCCTTCATTATGAAAGCTCCAGTACTGACCGATATTCCCAAATTGTTTATTTTTTTCAGTCCCCAACAGGAGTTTCTTTAGATATAAAGTTCACCATGATGTTGCTTGAAATATTCTCACCTTATCTTCTCATCTTCTTTTGAGTCAATTTTTCCTGACAAGGGGCAAGGAACTTCTTAAGCACCAACAGGAGTCTTTTTCACACTGTGGAACAGTCCTTCTAAACCTCTGTTTCCTTCCAACAGCCCACAATCAGTAGGAGTTGTACTGCTGCTATAGCAGTGAGTGAATCTCGTCTCCCAAGAGATTTGGTTGCCATCCTCTAAGGTTTTCAGCCTTCGTCTCCCTTGACAAGTTTCCTAACAGTCCTCTCCTCTCACAACACAAAACACAAATACTCTTTCATATCATTTTGATAGTGTTAAACTGACTGACATGGATTCTCAATATGAAAAAAATAATCAAACAAGTTTTTTAAAAGGAATGCTACCATGATTCCCGTGCTAATGGGACCATATGCAATGATGAGGCCTAGATTCTAAAGAGCAAGGGTAAGAAATGCAGACAGGAAATTAACAAACTTGTAAGCAGGGCTTGCAGGCTAGGATTTAGATGGAAGTGGGTTTGTCTGAATGGGGATTGGTAACTGGTAGATAAACTCTTGGCATTGTGTCAAGGTGCACATCCATTTCATGGGTAGTGGATTTTTAACACCTAGAAAAACCAGGGCTCTAGGATGTTTAGTCCCTTTACCATAAGGAAAGAGAAAAAGATTTTCTGCCTTCTTGTTCCTTACTTCTGTCCTTACCCCTACTAAGCCAAGATGTTCAGTGCTTATATGATGGCTCTTCCAAATCCATTTCATCCAAAGAGCCTGCAGATTTTATGTATGTTTACAATTGTGTTTTCTGCTGGAGCCAATATGCACACTTGAGTCTCTTTACTCCAAGTTCTCTTTCTCATAAAGATGAGTAACTAATAATAGCTTGGTATGTTTATACTTTCTTGGTAGTGTTGCCAGATAAAATACAGATTTCGAGTTAAATGTAAATTTCAGATAAAGAGGGAAAGAATTTGCAGTAAAAGTATGTCCAAAATTTGCATGGGACACCGTTATACTAAAAACGAATTCATTGTTTATGTGAAATTCAAAAATCAAATTCAGTTAGGCATTTGTTATTTTTCTTTGCTAGATCGAGCCAACCTATTCTTTCAGGTACTTTGAAATGTAAGAGACTGTAGAAATTCTTGTTCTAGGAATCTAGTGCAGAAACAGAGGAGCCACGATACCCATACAATCATTGGAAATATCCTCAGATATATTAGAACATATATGAATTTTCAACTAGAAAAAAAAAAGAAGGCATTTTTAAAAATGAAAACAGATTGCCTTCGTTTTTAGTTGCATGGCGTATCCCTGGAAAGATTTTAATGAAACAGGTAACACTGCTTTCCCCCGGGAAAGAGGTGGGAGGAGGACTCGCCACTGCATATTCCATTTTGCACAATTTAATTTTGAACCATGAGAAGGTGTTGCTCGCTTAAAATATTATACTAAAATCATTTAAAAGGTAAAAAACTCAATCTTTTACAACCATGGAATACTATGAGAAAGACATTTAGTGAATTCTGGTCTTGGACATGGGGGCTGCATGACGGTTTTTTGATGGACGGGGGCTTTCCAGCACAAAGGATCATTAGTAAGGCTGGTCCTGCTGGATGTTGGTTGGAGCACAAGGACCACTCCCTTAGGAGTGATGTACATACAGCAGTCAAAGACACTGGATCTGCTGAGACAATCCTAGTTTCAAATACTCAGTTCCATGTGGCCATAAATACCCAAGTGTTTATCAGACTAACAGTTCTGAATTTTGTTCAGAAAGTCTAGTCTCTGTTGAAGTAAGTCAAGAGCCAGGTAGGAAGCAGAGTGTGTTGAGGGACACAAAACTAGGTTGATGGAAAAAGAAGTGAAAGGAAGGGACCGTCAAGTCCAACCTCGGTGCCGTGAATCAAAACAACAGTCTATAAACTGCGTAAAGAGGCACATGCCAATTGTGTTGCCACTGTGTGAGGTGGAAGGAACTTCCGGTTCTTGCCTACCTGCCAGAGCCCTCGTGGAATGTCTCCCCACCCCCACCCTACCCAGACCCACGTGCCCTCTGCCCCTCCCCCACTGCAGAATGTTTCAGCCACATTCTACTATTATGATTCAAACCTGCTCCTCCTTCACTTGGATCCTGAGCGTCTGCGAAGTGAAGCAGGTCACTCTCTGGGTCCTGGTCTTGACTTTTCTCATTGAGGCTACCAGGCAGCAGTAGTCCGTGCCCAAGCCTGCAGGATGGCTTCAGAAGGAGGTAAGCCTATAGGCTGGGGGTGTGTTCTCAGAGACCCTGCCATCCCTCACATCCTTCGGGTTCACACGTGACACTTCACGGTGGGCACACAGTTGGACTGAAGTAGAGGGAGAAGAGAGCACTGGACACACGAGGACATTTCACCTGGGGAGACTGGGGAGCCTGAAGAAACCTGAGACTGCACTGGGGAGGAGGGGTCATTGGAGGCGGATCAAGAGGAATTGCCCTGGCTATGGAGAAAGGATGGCAGCAGGCAGGTTGATTCTTTCTAGAAGGGAGACAAGCCACTTTGAAACGTGTGTGTAAGGATGTGTGTGATGTCCTGGTGGTGACACAGGGAGGGTCATGAGGAAAGCCTAGACGTGTCTTGTGTTCCTGAGGCACCTGAAGCTTGCCTCACCATATCTTTCTAAGGGATTTGAACAGGAGCATACTGTATCTAAGGGGGCCGTGGGGAGAGATGGTCTTGGTGAGAAAACTATTCAGTGGGGCTGTGTGTGGCCACACCTGCAGTGAAGTGCCCTCTCCGAGAGCTAGGCAGGAGGTTACTCTAACTGCCGCAGCCCACACCTCGTCCACTCCTCCCAGCCCAGAGCTCACTTCTCAGTTCAGACAACTGTTGCTTTGGATTCAACAGGGGATGGGCAACCATGTAACTTCAGCCAAGAGAGGGCTCAGGTTCCTGAGTTGCTCTGAATTGTTCTTCCTTTTGTGGAATCGCAGTACTTCAGACCTACTTCATCTCGTCCAGTATCTCATGGTGGACCCTCAGGCTGCCTTGAGAGGAAGAGTTTGTTCATATTTCCTGTCACTCCTTCATGGACAGGGGACAGATGTGGAGTGGGGTTGTTTCGGGTGGAATGTCTGTGAAGGCTGTTTCCTCTTTTAAAGGGGGAAGGAGTGTAGCCCAGGGGCAGGAAGACGATATTCTGTGTTATTATTAAACGTCCTATGACACCTGTTCTGGTTAATTAGGTGCTCCGTGGTGTGTACCTTGTTCTCCTGAACAGGGATGTGATCCAGACAACTTGATCGCCATGGCAACTGGCTTCTGCCTGCTTCTCAGATTGTCTTTCCGTTATTGGGAGCTGGAGGGGGAAGGACCACAGGCGGTCTGTACTCCCATGACCAATGTAACATGACAATTCCCTGGCCCTTGTTTAATCCTCTGCAGCCATCACTGGCTGTGAAATGACAGAATCTAAGGGACACGCGCCTACTTCTCACACACCACTCCCCCCACCCCCGCCTCCTAGGAACAGAACTCCTGAGTGATGACAGTGACTCTGGGCACTGGGGAGGGGGTGGCAGGACCTGGCCCATGTTACGTGTCTGCTGTGGGTTGTTCTGAGATGCAGGTGCATTCTGGGCCAGTGTTATGGGTTTGTATCAGGATTCCATTAGAGAGAGATTTTCCAGCATTTTGTTTTGTTTTGTGAGGCTAGGAAAGAAAGAGGGGATTTCTACTGAGCATCAGGAAAAGGAGGACTGAGGAGGAGGTGGGGCCCTAATATTTTACACAATACCTGTCCACAAAGGGCCTTTGGGTGCCTAGAACTTACCTTGGAGAAGGTCCCTACCTGCTAGTACGCCGGCTGAGGGGCATTTCTCACAGAGCGGATGTCCACACAGTTCCAGATCTTGGGAGACAGCCTGTGAGGCTTAGGTGTCAGGGGGTGCCTTAGGGAGGCTCTCCAAGTCAGTGCTTGCTGAGGCGATTTCTTCTCGGCAGACAGGGGTCAGGGACCTTGGTGGATGGGCGCGAGGTCACCAGTGGAATAATTCTCAACTGGAGGTCAGGGCATGAAAATCACTTGAAGACATTTGCACGTTGCACAGTTTCCCTTGTCCAAGTGTCCCTCACCTGTGGAGATTTACACTCTGATGCCACAGAAAGCCTCAGTCCCACTTGCCCATTCTCCTCCTCCATTCACTCCTTTCCTTTGCCTCAACAGCATCTCCAGTGCTGGGAACGGATGTGACCATGAACCCCGGTGCCGCCTTGTCTACTTTCACGGCAGTGCCCTTCCCTCCACCCATTCCTGGCGCCCAGCACCGGCCACCCTGGCAGCAGCACCTGCCACGTCCCATCACCCCAGCATTCCCTCCTGGCAGCAGCCTGCTGCTGCCAGCTTTCCCCAGGACGCCTATGGTGGCTAATGGTGGCCGTGGCCCCAGTGCCCCTGGGGCTTGCAACCTCACTGTCCAAGTCAGGTCACAAGGGAGGACAGTGGAGGCCCCCCAGACTCAGACCTTTGTCGTTACTCAGGCCCCCCTCAACTGGAGCGCTCCAGCGGCCCTCAGCAGGAGCGCTGCATGTCCTGCACCCGTATTCATAGCAACCCCTGTGATGGGGACCGCTGTGACTGCTTCAGCTGTTGGAGTTAGTCAGGCTGGCAAGGGAGGCTGGACCCCAGGCTTTCCTCCTCAAGCTCCACCACCAGCTGCCCAGCTGGCCCCTATCATTCGCCCAGTGAACTCTGGGCCAGGGCCACATGGCACTTCCAGGGAGGGCCGCCTGGCCACCAACCAGTCCAACGCCTCGCAGGATGGCTCCTCTAACACCCAGAGAGAGTACAGTAACTTCCGACGTTGGCAGCGCTTCAAGCCCCTGGCCCGGAGACACTTTCGCCTGAGTCCTGATGCAGAAGCTTTTTCCTGCTTTCTCATGTGAGTGAACGCTCAGAGGGTCCTGAGCTTATGGGAGCTTTTAGATAAAGAGGAACTGGGGATGGACTCGCACGTTAGGTTTCTAGGGATACTGGAAGGAAGGTGTGAGGGCGATGTCCATGCTATGAGAAGGCACATTGTCGGTCACATGGGTGGGCCTGCCAGTCCGTGACATCAGGACTGAAATGTGCCCTATCTCAACTGGCCCCACCACCCTGTGAGTCTGGTCAGCTTGCTCTTCCATGATTCTCATGGTAATACGGACTGAAGACTTGCAGTCAGAGAGGGTCGTGGTGTAAGGTGAGGAGCCAAGGAGTGGATGCCGCACTCTCCTGTGGTGCCGCGTCCTTCATACAGGACGTGAGCGTACATGGCCAGGGGAGGTCACTTCAGAGGAGGAGGAGGAGCGCGGGGCCCAGGAGAGCGCTTTATGCATGCCTCCACTTCGTTGTGGAGAATTCCACTAGGAACAGGGTGATGGTAGAGCTCTCCTAAGGGCGTGGGCTCTCTCCCACTAGAGTTGTGAGCCTGGCAGGCATTTCCATCCTAAACCTCCGGTCCTCGTAAAAAGGGGACAATTACACTTCACTCAGAGGACTGTGCAGAAGACGCCTTGGGCTAATCTATGAAGTGTTAGCAGATTGCTTGGCACATGCCACGCCTCATTGATGATAGTGATTTTTATGATGAAAATGCAGCCTTGAGGAGGAAAAGAGCTCCCCAAGGCACAATGTCCCAGCTCTAGCCTGGGAGTGGATGGTCGTCCTTGAGTGAGTGTGAGGCGGTGACAGCAGTGGCCGGGAAGGCTTGTCTTTGCCCTCCCAGACGCCCGCCTCTCACCCTCCTCTTGCTCAGTCATTCTGGGTTGAGTGATGTGTGGTCCACATGGGCGGGTGGGGTCAGGCAGGTGGGGGCTGGGCTGGGCCCGGAGACTGACCCCGAGTGCTTACAGCCCAGTGCTTCGATCCCTGGCCCGCCTGAATCCCACCATGACGCAGGAGGAGGGACTGTGGAGGGCCATGCAGGAATGGCGGTGCAGAAGCAACCTTGACCGGATGATCTACTACGAGAGGGCGGAAAAGTGAGTCAGCGTCCTGGGCCCAGGGGCTGCGTGGAGGGTGAGGCGAGTGGGTGAGGGCAGGGTCTGGCCGTGGGGATGCTCATCAGAGAGGACAGAGGAGAAGGGCTGTCACCCAGCACAGGGGCCCCGCAGCCCAGGGGCCCTACTGTCCTCCAGAAACCCCTCCCTCACCTTGAGAGTTTGAGACTTCTGTCCTTCCTCCACCAGGAGCTCTGCTTTCCCCTGATTTTGACCTATCCTTGCCTTGACATGAAGGTCTCAGGACGGGGCAGGGTGAAGCTGTGAGTCCAGTAGGGGTCCAACTCCGGCCATATGGGCTGGGCCGGGGAAAGAGCTCCACCCGCCAGCCTGCTGCTTCCTTAGTGGTGGGTGGCTGGCGGCCACTAACATAAACTTGGGACCTCCTCTCCTTACAAACAGTGGCCTGAGTGGGTACCCTGGCTTCCCTCAAGAGGCTGGGGAAGCCAGCTGCCATCAGCCCAGGGGTCTCCGGCCCTTCCAGTGTTTGCTCCATGGTAATCCCCTTGGTTTAAGAAACAAAAGCAAACAAACGAGCGCCTCTCAGAGGAGGGGAAGGCCTCTCCTCTAAGCTCAGCATCCACATCGTCCAGCCTCTCCTGGGTCCTGTCTCCAGGTCTATGTTCCAGGAGGCTCAGTCTTAGCCCAGGGTCCTGGATTCGGGCAAGGACCCCTGTGGGGAACACATGCCTGTTCCAGCCTCTGGCTGTCAGCCCTTCATGTGGTTCTGGATGGGGACGGGGGCATGAGGAGGGTGCCCCCTGGGTCAGCCATGTGTCCCGTTGACCTGGTTCA
The DNA here is from genome assembly GCF_965194825.1 of Balaenoptera physalus. NCBI lineage: Eukaryota > Metazoa > Chordata > Mammalia > Artiodactyla > Balaenopteridae > Balaenoptera > Balaenoptera physalus. The sequence goes on along the minus strand of NC_138886.1, from coordinate 92,607,187 downwards.
ATTCAGCGACCTGGGTCTATGCTGTTGAATGCCCTCCAGTGCTGGTGAGGCAGGAAGGGTCCCAGATCTTGTTATCACTTCCAGGAGCAGCTCTCTGCTGTGGACAGCACCTCACAGGGCCTTGACGGCCCCAAGGCACATCCTCTCCCAGTGCCTCATTCTTGGCTGCCTTTGTTGGGCTCCAGAACCCAGGCCTTTTTCTCAGGGTGGCCTGTGCCTCCGTCACCCCCCAGGTTCATGGAATTTGCGGCCAAGGAGGAGATGCACATTCAGCATTTGCAGTGGATGCAGTGCGCGCAGGACCTGCCTCCTCCAGCCCCACCGAAGCTGGATCCTCGGGGGCCCCCAGCCCCGAAAGTGGGCCTTCAGCCAGTCACCCAGCTTCCCACTGGAGCTGAAGGCACAGGTAACAGGGGCGTAGGGTTGGCCACCGCCCCCAGGTGGATCCTTTTCTTTCAAGACAGGGGCATTGGTCTTTCAACCAAAACAGCCACCGAGGCGGGGGGTGGGGGGTGGGGTCTCAGCTGCCCCTTGTCACTACGGGGTATTGACTTGGTCAGTTTTGTAACTCCTCTCACACCTCCCTGTCAAAGGACCCCACACGAAGTCTGCCTAAGAAGTGGGCTTGATGGGGAGACCCCCTAGAAAATTGGAGGTTCCCCACTTCCTTACTTGTGACTCTCTTAGATGACCCCCTTACCTCCCCTCTCCAACTGTGCATGAGGCTTCAGATGGTCCTGACCCCTCCCACACCCACATCAATGTCCCCCAGACAATGCCCTCACCAACGTGCGCTCGGTGGTCAGGAGGTGGACCGGGAGTCCCTCACCTTCCTTCCCTTCCTTCTGCTCTGCCTCAGCCTGTGCTCCCAGGATGTCCGGCCCCAGGGCCCAGCCCTCGCACCCGAAGCCACACAGATCCCAGTGGCCCCCGGAGCCCAAGGCGCCCAAGGAGATTCCCCCTGAGACTGTGAGGGAGTATGTGGACAGGATGGAGGCGCTGGTGGGGCACGTCCACTCAGCCATGGGCAAGTCACATGCAGAATGTGGAAAGGACGGAAATGAGCTGAAGCAGGAAGAGGACGACACCTACTTGGACCCGCGTCTCTTGAGCTACACTGACGAGCTGCGTTCCCGGGAACACTCTGTCACCAAGGTAGGCTGGGCCTGGAGCCTGGGGTCTACAAGATGCCAGGGCATGGAACTCTCAGCACCTAAGATCTGGGTTCTGCTCAGGCCGATGGGACTTAAGCTCAGCTCCTTGTTCCTGAGCCTGGTGTTAGGGGAGGTTTACGCAGATGTATGTGTGTATATGTTTGTGTCTGTGTGTATGCTTTTGTGTGTCTGTGTATGTGCATCTGTATATGTGCTCTTTTGTGTGTGACTGTGTATGTGCATGTGTGTGTGTGTGTGTGTGTGTGCTGACCATCCCCGCCTTGTGGAGGAGAGTGGGGGTGGGTCTCTGCTTTTCACTTTCCCTCCTGGTCTTCTTGTGTCACAGGCCACTCCTGGCCAAGGATGCTCACAGCCTCTTCTTTCTGTCCGAGGTGGAGGCAGTCATTCATCCTCGATTCCCGGCAGAATTGTTTTCCCCAGACCCGCAGCTGGATCTCTTGGCCCTTGCTGAGGAGCTTAAGCAGGAGGAAGGACTCCCCCCTGAAGAAGTGAGCCAGGGGAGGGAGAGAGACACTTAGGGAGCCAGGGGACACCAGGGGAGGGGGGACACCAGGTGATCCAGGGGACAGGGGAAACCAGGTTGCCCAGGGGAGCCAGAGGAGGGAGGGATCGCAGGTAGAACAGGGGAGACAAGGGACACCTAGGAAGACCAGGGCACGAGGGACCCCAGTGAGCAGGGGAGAGGTAGGGCCCCAGAGCAGGAGGCCCACATGGCTCTGTCCATCCCTTCCCTGCCTCGGAGGCCTGGCATGGGGAAGGGCCCTCTCTGGGGTGTGTGCAGCTCAGGGTGATAGGAAGGAGAGGATGGGGAGCCGGGAGCGGAGGGAAGGACACACAGCTGGGAATAAGGTGCAGGAGGATGGCAGGAATGCCATCGTGTCTGTATTTGGAGTCTAGTCCTGGGGTCACCCGTCCCCTCCTCCCCCCCAGGGCCATTGTCCCACTGCCCAGTGCTCCTCCTCTCACACGTGCGCGTGGAGCCGTCACTGTCCTCCTCCCTCCTACCAGCTGGTGCAGAAACAACTCCTGGCCTTGAAAGAGGAGGAAGGTGGGCCGGCAGCCCCGAGCCACAGTGCACCCGGAATGGGCTCAAGTCCATCTGAGTCCCACGCCGGCCAAGGTGCCCAGAGGCACGACCAAGACCGCCATCGAGCGGTCAGTGATGAAGCCTGCCCACCAGAGATTGATGTTGAGGCTCTTCATAGGCCCATCCGAGCAGACACTGGCCCGTTCGTGCTCAGAGTCTTTGGTCCCTGTCGAGGACGTCAGGAGGTCTCTCCATTCCGGGCCGGACGGCCCTCCCCTCCCCAGGGTCAAAGGCGCACTGGCCCTCTACTGGGACCCAGGGATGCGTCTGTTCTCAGAGAGGCGTCTCCTGTTCCGGAGGCCCGAGGGCCCAGGGACGCGTCCAGTGAGGACGAGGAGGAGCTCCCCAGCCTGGCCTCCCTCTTGGCCTCTCCGCAGAGTCTGCCGCCTTGCGGGCTGTCCCAGAGTCCTGCCCCTGCCTCAGGCCTGGCCTCCCCTGGAGGTTGGGGGGCCCAGAGTGCTCCCCAGGCCCCCTCCCCTCAGACAAGAGGCCCCAGCCCAGATCCACCAGCTGCTCCCAAGTCGAGGAAGCGGGCTCTGTGTGGGCGCCCAGCCGCTGCTGAGAAGCTGCCCATCCCCGGGGCTGGCCACGGGGTCTCTGCGAGGCCAGCCTTGGCTCTGGGGCTGGCTCGCCCCTCACAGCCGAGAAAGAGAAAGCGTGACCCGTTTGTCACAGGGAAGAGGAGGAAGAAGAAGAGGAAGCACTGCAGCCAGTAGGGAACAGCCGGGCCGGCCCTCCAGGGCGAGCCCCCCAGGGCGGCCCCCAGGGGAGCCTAGGGGCTCCTCCTCACCCCAGTGCTGATCCTGGGATTGTGGGGGGTTAGGGAGGTGGGGGAGGTGGGTGTGGGCAGGACCTTTGGAGTGATGTATGAAAATTGTGAATAAAGATAGTTTTGGTGGGAAATGCTCTCAGGCCACCATCATCTTCTTCGTGTGGTGCTGCTCCACAGAGAGCGATCCTGAGAGGAAGGAAAGGTGAGGGATGTCACAGGAGCTATGGATCTACAGGTGGCCAAACCTTTCCTCCACATAGACAAGGACTCCTCAGGCTGCCCCTGGGAACGCATAGCTCTCACTTTCCCCAGGGACCCCCTCATCATGCCCTTCTCTAAAGCCTGCTTGGCTAGGGGCCTTCTGGGGCATCTGTAGCATCTTCTGCATCCCTGAACCGTCTGGGGAGGGAGAGCTGCTTTTGTGCCTCTCAGCCCTCTGGACACTAACCAGTTTCTAGGACGGAGCCTGGAGACGGCCCTTGTCTTTATGGAGCTGCTCTCTGCTTCCCTGAAGTGGCCAGGCGATGGCGCTGGGGTGACCCTCCGCTCATCCAGGGTTTCCTGTGTGGGTGGCCTGACCAGAGAGGAAAAGTCTTGGCCATTGGGACAGGACTGTCTGCCTCATCATAGCGGGAGCGTTCTCTAGTCCCACTGGGATTATTGCAATGTGGAGAGTGGTTGAGGCAGCTACCTCTTAATCCCAGTGAGGATGCAACAAGGGGAATGGGCGCGGGGAAATTCATGGGGCACCTGTTACAGGTGAGTCTAAGGGAAACGACAGTTGGGCCCCTTTGTGGAACTTGTGGGATTTCTGTGCAGCAGCATCTCTTTCAACTGAGGGAGGAGGACCCATCTGGCTGTGGCTGTGGGGACTGGCCTTAGGGGCCTAGGGGTGTGCAAAGACACCCCAGAACTACTGTCCCTTCCCTTTCCACCCATGGCTGGACATGTGTGTGTATTGGTATCAACACTGATTTGTATTCCCATAGAAAACAGTTCCTCCTGACAAACTATGACCGTGTTTCACAAGAACAGCTTGCTCACAGGGGCAGCAGGGGTGGGGGAGAGGTGTCTGCGGCCCCAGATCTGGGTGGGAGCTGGGATCCATGCTGAGGAGTGTGGATGCCTCAGTCACTGTCCTGTGGGTGCCGGCAGAGACTTTGAATCATCAGAGCAGGGGAAATGACCCGCTCATAAGGGTGAGACGAGCAAACAATGAGGGCAGGGAGCAGACCCCTGCTATCTCCCCGAACTGCCCCCCCTCCCAGTCTGCTTAGCTTCCGTCACAGCCTGTGCTGGCCCACCTCTGAAGCCCCTTCCTCCTAAAGCACTCAGATGCTCTGATCTTTTGTAGACCTGCCCCGGGCCTCACGCCCCTTCCCTGCTGGCCAAAGGCTCTTCTCCAGGTTCTGAGTTCTGATTCCTTCCCCAGGACCCAGGCAGGGGTTAGGACAACAGGGACTCCCTGAACATGACCCCTACACCATCAGCATGCAAAACTGGGGCTGCAGGCTTCCGCAGGTGGCATGGCTCTCTGCTGGACCCTGCAAAGAGCTTGGAGAAGAAAGGGGCTCATGTCTCTCCACCTCCACTAATCTGTAGGTCAGCCTCACAGGTCCTCCTCTGTCCAGGTGGGCAGCACATATGTGCTCCCAGCCCTCCTTGACCCTTTGTGAAAGAAAGTTTTTGCAGCTCAGTAGTCTATTAGTCAAGGTGTCTCAGGGCTTGTTCCTTTTGAAGCCCTACAGGAGAATCTGTTTCCTTTCCCTTTCTGTCTTCTAGAGGCTGCCTGCATTCCTTGGAATTAGTCCCTTCTTCCATCTTCAAAGTGCATCACTTTTTTCTCTGCTTCCCTCATCACATGGTCTCTCCAACTCTGACTCTTCCTATGTCCCTCCTATACAAATCTTTGTGTTTATATATAGCCCACCCAGAAAATTTATGATAATCTCTTCATCTCAAGATTTTTTACTTGGTCACAGCTGCAAAGTCCTTTTTTCCATACAAGGTGACATTCACATATTGTCATAGGAGGGGTTAAACACGGACCTTTTTGGGGAACCGTAATTTACCCTACTAGAAGAAATCCACAAGAATACCTACCATCAGAATCCACATGAATAACAGACTATGACCAAGTGGAATTTATTCCAGGGATGCAAGCCTGGTTCAATGGTAAAAAATCATCAATGTAATCTACCATATTGAGTCTAAAGGAACACATACTGTCACACCAATTAATATAGAAAAGGCATTTAACGAAATTCAACACCTATTCATATTAAAAATGCTCAGAAAACTAGGAATAGAAGGTCACTACCTCAACCTAATAAAGAACATCTACCAAAAACCTACTTCTAACATCACATGAAATGGTGAAAGAATGAATGTTTTTCCCTGAGTTCAAAAACAAGGGTAGAATGTCCACTCTCATCTCTTAGTTTTCAATGTAGTACTTTAGATTCTAGTTAGTGTAGTACAGCAAGAAAAGGAAAAAAGAGGCATACATATTAGAAAAGAAGAAATATAATTGTCATTATTTACAGATGACATAATGGTCTACATAGAAAATTCCAAGGAATGTATAAGAAAACTCGTAATAAATTGTAATAAATTGCTTTAGCAGGATCTCAGAATATAAGATCTATACACAACATTGTAAACATTGTTTACATTACATTGTTTACATGTAAACAATGTACATTGTACATTGTTTACATTGTTTACATTAATGTAAACATTAATACACAACATGGATCATATTTCCATATACTAGTAACAAACCGAACGATTGAAAACCAAAATTTAAAACATAGTAAATAGGTTCCAGTTCAAGGTGGCAACATGGGAAGATCCTGAACCCACCTCCTCCCACAAACACACCAAATCTACAGCTACATATGGAAAAATTTCCTCTGAAAAAAACTAAAAGATGGTGGAGCAACCCCTTCACATCAGGAAAACCAGAGGGAAACCACATCAAAACAGGTAGGAAAGGCTGAGACACAATTTTTCCATAAATCCCATCCCTGGTGTGGAGACACACAATCAGGAAGGAGCTCAAAACCTGGAGCTTCTCCCTGAGAGGTGAAGGGTTTGGACCCCACATTGGGCACTCCAATTTTAAGGCTGGCACCTGAGAGATAGACTCCCAAAACATCTGACTTTGAAGACCAACAAGGCACATCCCATGAGACCCACAGGGCTGTGGTGGACTGAGGAACAGCTCTTAAAGGGCCTGTGCACAGACTCACCTGCCCCAGGGCCAAGTGCAGAAGCAGCCCTTTGAAAAGCACTCTGACTTTTTGTGAAAGAGACTCACTTCCCAATTTTAAAGCATTAATCTGAGGAACAGGGGCCTGCCTGGAATACTCCCCAGGGACAGAGGCTGGCGGGTGCCATCTTCCTGCTCTCTCTCTGCCTTGATAAAGCTGAAAGGTGCCATCTTTTTCCCCCTTTTTCCTTTCCTGCAGGTGACAACTTTGTGCTCCAGCCAGCTGGCTCCTTCTTCTCTGCTCTTCCTCTGTCTTGCTATATATATATATATTTTTCTTCTTCTTCTTTTTCTTTTTTTCTTTTCCCTTTTCCCCTTTATTCAGATGGTGTCATCTTTGCACTCTTCCCAGCGCCTCACTCCATCCAGTAAGCATCATCTTCACACTTTCCTTCTGATGTGCTCCAGAGAGCCAGAATCTCCAAGAGGGGAGATCCCACTTTTGTGGCCTCCACTCAGGGGATGCTCCTTGATCACCTGGCTCTGGAGGCCAGGAGGGATCTCTTTTCTGCATCCCATGGGACTGTAACAATTGGAGAGACAGTTCTTGGCAGGATACCACCCCCAGGATGTACCACTACACATCAGACTGAGACACAGTCCCAGCCTTTACATGAAAAAGGCCTATTTGCTAGTAGGGACAAGACTTAAGAGCAGGCTTCAGGTTCAGCACACATCTAGAGGCTACGGATGTGCTCTCAAGGAAGGTAGGCTGGGGGTACCATCTTTCCACCCTCACTCTGCCTTACTACAGTTCACTGGTATCTCCCAGAATGGAGCTTGTACACTTATCTGAAGCCCTGTTTTCTTGTGACTGCTCCCCAGGGAATATCTTCAGATTGCTTGCTTCTGGGGCCCAGCAAGGCTTACACTTGCAATCTCACAGGACTGAATATATTTGTATTCTTTAAAAGCTGTTACCAAATTGTCTGGTTTCCTATCAACCTGAATCTAGGTGCTGACTGAGATCCTCCAGTTTGGGATGCTCACTGGTCTTGGCACACCCTCAACTGCTGGGAGGGTGTGCCAAGTCTATTAAAAATAAACTGCTTAGACAATCACAAAGGTTTGAGAGGCAACCAAGAGTAGACAGCGTTAAATGACAAGGTTCATCTGTCACACAGCTCTTCAAGACTGGGAGATGTGACTATTTCACTTAATGCATAGAAAACAACACAGAGAGTCAAGCAAAATGAAGAAAGAGAGGACTATACTCCAAAAAAAGAACAAGATAAAACCTCAGGAAAAAATCTTAATGAAATGAACATAAGTAATTTACTTGATAAAGAGTTCAAAGTTATGGTCATAAAAGTGCTCACTGAACTCAGAAGGAAAATGGATGAAAACAGTGAGAACTTCAACCAAGGAATAGAAGATATAAGAAAGTTCCAAATAGAAGTCACCGAACTGGAGAACGCAATAACTGAACTTAGAAATACAGAAGATGAAGCACAAGAAAGAATAGGTGAACTCAAAGACAGGTCAGAGGAACTCATCCAATCAGAGAATAAGGAAGAAAAAAGAATGAAAATAATTAATATAGCTTAAGGGACTTATGGCACATCAAATGGAATAACATTCACCTTATAGGAACTCCAGAAGGAGAAGAGAAAAAGGGGCAGAAAACATTTGTAGAAATAATATCTGAAAGCTTTTCCTAACCTGGGGAAAGAAACAGACATCCAGATACAGGAAGCCCAGAGAGCTCCAAAGCAGATCAACCTAAAGAGATCCATACCAAGAAATATTAAAATTAAAATGTCAAAGTTAAAGATAACAAGGGAATCTTAAAATCACCAAGAGAAATACAACTTGTTACATACAAAAGAACTTCCATAAGACTATCATCAGATTTTTTAGCAGATATGTTACAGCTCAGAAGGGAGTGGCACAATATATTCAAAGTGCTGAAAGAAAAATCTTTCCAACCAAGAATACTTCACCCCGCAAATACTTCACCCAGTTATATTCAGAACTGAAGGAGAGATAAGAGTTTTCCAGATGACTAAACGTTTAAGGAGTTCATCACCACTAACTCAGCCTTACAAGAATTGTTAAAAGAACTTCTTTAAGCTGAAAAGAAAGGGCGCTAATTAGTAACAAGAAAACACATGAAAGTGTAAATCTCACCAGTAAAGGTAAGTGTATATAGTAAAGGTAGTGGATTAATGAATTATAAAGCTGTATGAAGGTTAAAAGACAAAACTCGTAAAAAGACTTATAATTAAAATAATTAGTTAAGGGATATACAACATAAAAACATGTAAAATATGTCATCAAAAACATAAAATGTGAGGAGGGAGGAGTAAAAACTTTGACCTATAGAATGCATTCAAACTTAAGTTGTTATCAACTTAAAATAGACTGTTAAAATATAAGTTGTTATATGTGAGCTTCATGGTAACCACCAAGCAAAAACCTAGAGTAGATGCACAAAAGATAACCTGAAAGGAATCTAAACATACAACTAAAGAAAGTCATTAAGCCACTAAGGAAGAGAGCAAGAGAAGAAAAGAACAGAGAAATCACAAAATTGCCAGGAAACAATTAACAAGATGGCAATAAATACATAATTATCAATAATTATTTTAAATGTAAATGGACTAAAGGCTTCAATCAAAAGACATAGGGTGGCTGAACGGATTAAAAAAGAAGACCCATCTATATGTGGCCTATAAGAAACTCACTTCAGAGCTAAAGACACACACAGACTGAAATTGAAGGGATGGAAAAAGATATTCCATGCAAATGGAAACCAAAAGAAAGCTGGGGTAGCTATCTATAATTATATCAGAAAAAATAGACTTTAAAACAAAGACTGTAACAAGAGACAAAGAAGGACATTACATATGGATAAAAGGGTCAATCCAATAAGAGTATATAACATTTGTAAGTATTTATGCGTCAAACATAGGAGCACCTAAATAAATAAAGCAAATATTAATAGGCCTTAAAGGAGAAATAGCAATACCATAATAGTCTGGGACTTGAGTATTGTACTTACATCAACAGATATATCATCCACACAGAAAATCGATAAAGAAAGATTGGCTTTAAATGACATGTTAGATCAGATGGATTTAACATATATATATAACATTCCATCCAAAAGCAACAGAATATACATTCTTCTCAAGTACACATGGAACATTCTCCAGGATAGATCATATGTAAAGCTAAAACCAAATGTTAACAAATTGAAGAAGATTTAAATTATATCAAGCTCCTTTTCTGACTACAATGGTATGAAACTAGAAATTGATTACAAAAAGAAAACTGGAAAATTCACAAACATGTGGAGAGTAAACAACAAATTCCACAATACAGTAAAATGGTCATATAACATGATCCAGTGAGATTTATTCCTAGGATGCAAGGATGGTTCAATATCTGCAAATCAATCAATGTGATATACCACATTAACAACTTGAAGAATGAAAATCGTATGATCCTCTCAATAGATGCAGAAAGACTTTTGAGAAAACTCAACATCAGTTTATTATAAAAACTCTCAATGAAGTGGGTATAGAGGAGGGAACATACCTCAACATAAAAAAGACCATATATGACAAGCCCACAAATAACATCATATTCAACAGTGAAAAGGTGAAAGCTTTTCCTCTAAGATCAGAAACAAGACAAAGGCGACCACTAAAGTCCTAGCCAGGGCAATTATGCAAGGAAAAGAAATAAAAGGCATCCAAACTGGGAAGAAAGAAGTAAAACGGTTACTATTTGCAGATGACATGACACAATATATAGAAAACCCTAAAGACTCCATCGAAAAACTGTCAGAACTGATAAATGAATTGAGTAAATTTGCAGGATATAAAATCATTATACAGAAGTATGTCACATTTCTACACACTAATAACAAACTAACCAAAAGAGAAGTTAAGAAAACAATCCCATTTACAATTGTATCATAAAGAATAAAATAAGAATAAATTTAACCAAGGAAGTGAAAGACCTGTACACTGAAACTATAAGACATTGATGAAATAAATTGAAGAAGACACAAAGATACCCCATGCTCATGTATTGGAAGAATTGATATTATTAAAATGTCCATACTCCCCAAACAATCTACAGATTCAATAAAACTCAATCAAAATTCCAGTGACATTTTTCACAGAAACAGAACAAACAATTCTAAAATTTGTATGGAACCACAAAAGGCCCTGAAAATCTTGAGAAACAAGAAGAAAGCTGGAAAATGCATGCTCCCTGATTTCAAACTATATTACAAAGCTATAGTAATCAAAACAGTATAGTATTGGTATAAAGGGAGACACATATCAATGAAAAAGATAGAGAGCCCAGAAATAAACCCATTCATATATGGTCAATGAATTTACAACAAAGGAGCCAAGAGTATACAATAGATAAAGGACAGTCTCTTCAATAAATGGTGTTAGGAAAACTGGATAGCCACATACAAAAAATGAAACTGGACCAGTATCTTACACCATACACAAATTCAACTCAAAATGGATTAAAGACTTGAATGTAAGACCTGAAACCATAAAAACTCCTAGAATAAAACATAGGCAGTAAGCTCCTTAACATCAATCTTGTCAATGATTTTTTTTTTTCTTTTTGGGATTTGACACCAAAAGCAAAGGCAACTAAAGCAAAAATAAACAAGTGGAAGTACATCAAACTAAATAGCTTCTGCACAGCAAAGGAAAACATCAATAGAGTGAAAAGGCAACCTAGTGAATAGGAGAAAATATTTGCAAATCATCTATCCAATAAGGGGTTAATATCCAAAGCATGTAAAGAATTCATACAACTCAAAAACAAACAAAAAAATTCCAATTAAAAAATAAGCAGAGGATCTGAAAAGACATTGTCCAAAGACGATATACAATTGGTTAACAGGTACACAAAAAGATGCTCAACATCATTAGTCATCAAGAAATTGCAAATCAAAACCACAATGAGGTATCACCTTATACCTGTTAGAATGGCTATTATCAAAAGCGAAGAAATAATAAGTGTTAGCAAGGATAGGGAGAAAAGGGAAACTTTGTGCACTGCTTGTGGGAATGTAAATTTGTGTAGCCATTATGGAAAACAGCATGGAGTTTCCTCAAAAATTAAAAATAGAACTACCATATAATTCATCAATTCCACTTCTGGATATTTAGCCAAAGAAAATAAAAACGCTAACTTGAAAAGATATATGCAACCCTATGTTCATTGCAGCATTATTTACAATAGTCGAACTATGGAAAAAACCAAAATGTCCAGTGATGAATAAATGGATAAAGAAAATGTGAGATATATATATGTGTGTGTGTGTGTGTATATATATATATGTGTGTGTATATATATATATATATATATATATAATGGAATATTATTCAGTCATAAAGAAGAATAAAATCTTGCCACTTGTGACAGCATGGATAGACCTTGAGGGTGTTATGCTAAGCAAAATAAGTCACACACAGAAAAACAAATACTGTATGATCTCACATATATGGAATAATGAAAAACAAACAAAACAGACTCACAGATACAGGGAACAGTTTGGTGGTTGTTGGAAGTCGGGCGTGAGGAAGGTGGGCAAAAAGGCTGGAGGTAGTCAAAACATACAAACTTCCAGTTATAAAATAAATATTATAAATCATGTGGATGTAATGTAAAACACGGCAACTCTAGTTAAAAATACTGTACTGCATATTTGAAAGTTTCTAAGAGAATAGATCTTAAAAGTTCTTATCACAAGAAAAAAATTGTAACAATATATGATGGTGGATGTTAACTAGACTTATTGTGGTCGTAATTTTGCAACATATAGAAATATTGAATCATTATGTTGTCCACTTGAAACTAATATAATGTTGTATGTCAGTTATACCTCAGTTTAAGAAAAATAAAAAGTGCTACAAATAAATATAAATAAATAAATGTATACAATAACTGCCTTCAAAATGAGATGTTTAATATAAATGTTTAAAAAATGTAGATCTGTATAATGAAACTTACAAAACTCTGATGAAAACAATTAAACAAGTGGTAAAAAGAAAAGTACAGAGGCATATTATTTTCATGGATTGGAAGACTCAATATGGTAAAATATGAATTCTTCCCAAATTGATCTGTAGGTTTAAATGCAATTCCTATCAACTTCCAACAGGTTTTTTTTTGTCACAATAGACAAGCTTATTCTAAAACTCATTTCAAAAGTTAAAGGAAGAAAGATTGCAGCAAAGTGATGGTCTAGGAAGTTTCAAACTCTCATTTCCCTACAGAAACATTCAAAACAAAAACCGATCAGAAGCTTCTAAACCAACTCCGTAAGAGCTCTGGAAAATCATCAAAGGTTTCCACAACCAAGCAAATGCCCAATTGGAGAAAATCATCGCCAAAGAGATAGGAAAGTTTTGTGGCCATTTACCTACTCTTGTTCCACTCCTCCCAACATAACAGTGGTCTTAGTCTTGAGCCAGCAGCAGCCTGGTTTCCAGTTCTCCAATTCCAACTGGTTGGAGCAGAGTAGACCTTATTTACAAATTATTGTGTACCACTATTCCAACCTGTCAGGGGGAAAACTGAAAGCCTGAAAGCCTGAAGCAAGATGCTCTTGTCTGTTTTGCATAACACAGAACACAGAAAAATGGCAGGTGCTACTTGCAAAGCTACAAGGCAACTGTAAATGAACAGATGCCTGGGTCAAGAGATTCTGGGTGGAGAAATATAATAGACCATTTAAAGCCCAAGGTAGAAGCTGGAAGTGAGACTATTTGGGAAATTAGGACTTTCAAAGCAGCCTGTATGCAGGGGAATTTAGAAAGCCACATGCAGGGCCAGGCATGACATGCTCAGAAAAGTCCTGAGAAGAACTCAAGCTTTCACCTCAGGCTAATCCCTAGGCTCAGAGCAAGCCTAGCTAAGTGGTGAACAAGGACCCCAGCACAGAGCCAATCTGCCGTAATTGGTGGTGGCTGTTCCCTCTTTTTACATGTTTTTATTTATTATTTCAGCTCCTAGACTTCAAGGAAATCTCCATCAGAAAAAAAGCTGGGGGGCTGGAGTCAAGGTGGCAGAGTAGGAGGATGCAGAGTTGGCGTCTCCTCACAACTAGGACACCTACCAGGTGTTGGAGGGGGACCTCGGACACCTAAGAGGACTGGAGGAACCCCTGAGTGACCCAGTAGGACATGGGGGGAGGGAAGGGGAAGGAGAAGTGGAGGCCAGATGGGACTGGAGCCCCTGAGGGGCAGCTGGAGGAGGGGAGGGATTCCCATGCACAGAGGGGCCCATTCACAACGAGGGGAACAACAGGGACAGGGAGAGACCCTCAGGGGATTGGAGGACCAGAAGGAAATGCGGCCTGCATTTCCCCCCACCCAGTGGGCCTCGGGGAGCCTGCAGAGCCCAGGCCTGATGCTCCACACGACAAGGCCCCTTCTGGTCGCACTGAGCCTAGGCCCAGCACCCCCACCCCCCCAACCCAGGGCCTTTTCCTTTCCCATGTTAGGGAAGTTTTCAACTATAATCTCTGCAATATTTTCTCAGACCCTTTCCTTTTCTCTTCTTCTTCTGGGACCAGTATAATTAGAATGTTGGTACGTTTAGTGTTGTCCCAGATGTCTCTGAGATTGTCTTCAATTCTGTTCATCCTTTTTTCTTTATTCTGCTCCTCAGGAGCTATTTCCACCATTTTGTCTTCCAGATCACTTATTCGTTCTTCTGCCTCAGTTATTCTGTTACTGATTCCTTCTAGTGTATTTTTCATTTCAGTTATTGTGTTGTTCATCTCTGTTTGTTTGTTCTTTAGTTCTTCTAGATCTTTGTTAAACATTTCTTGTATCTTCTCAATCCATACCTCTATTCTATTTCCACAATTCTGGATCATCTTTACTATCATTACTCTGAATTCTTTTTCAGGTAGATTGCCTATTTCCTCTTCATTTATTTGGTCTTGTAAGTTTTTACCTTTCTCCTTCTTCTGTGACATATTTTGTTGCTGTCACTTTTTTTTTTTTTTTTAATGAGTGGGATTTTGTTCCTCTGTTATTGATTGTTTGGCCTGAGGCTTCCAAGACTGGAGTTTGTAAGCTATTGGGTAGAGCTGGGTCTTGGTGCTGAGATGAGGACCTCTGTGAGACCGCACTCTGATGAATATTCCACGGGGTCTGAGCTTCTCTGTTAGTCCAGTGCTTTGGACTCAGAACTCCCACTGCAGGAGCTTTGGCCTGACCCCCGGCTCGTGAACAAAGATCCCACCTTTGTGGTTCTTTTGTGAATAAGGACACTCCAAACCTAGAAGGTCATTATTTTCTGCTGGGTTCTGCCTCCACTGGGTTCCACCTCTGCTGGGTTCTGCTGGAGCAAACTATCTTTTAATAGTTTTGGTGAATTTAGCATATGACTTCAATTTTGGTGAATTTAGTATATGACTTCAATTCCTCTCCATTCCCCAAACACAGACTCACTCCCTCTGCTCATCTCTAGAGAAGTCTGCAGACCTTTTGTGCTGCCCATCAGGTCTGGCCCCACCCCCTGTCCCTTTGGACTCACCACACCACACATGGGCCCATGCTCCAGGAACCTAGGGTGGCCTGCTCTCTGCTCCTTTTGTTTTAATTTGCATCAGATGTCAGAGGATGGTGCTTTTGGTTGCCCTACAACTCTCTTGGGGGGTGCTTCCTTGTCTAATTTCATTTAATCTTTACAATAAGCCCACAAGTTTGGAAATCACTTGATTGCAAGTGACCACAATCTCATGCACACTATCTGAAGCCAAAAGCAGAGGGGTTTCCTAGGAGACAAAGTGACAGAGGTAGCCTCCCCATGCTTGGAGTAGCAGAATGATGTCTCAGACCTAAAGGTACCCTCTCTGTACCTTCAGAGCTGCCTGAAGCACCATCTCTACTTCTCAGAGCAGCTGTCACATCCTCCTGGTTCCACGTGTTCCCTTTACTTGCTCATGACCCCAGCAGGACAGTCCCTAAAATGCAGCCTTCACTCCAGGAGTTCCCTAACCTTCTGGTTCTGACCATCTCGGTCCTGGTATCTCTGGTTCTTGATTTTGGTGTCTCTAATGTGTTCAGCCTAAATAAGGTCACACTTCCTCTGAATACATGTGCCCTGATCAAGTCATCTGTGTCTGGAGTAGAGGGAGAAGTGTTTCATGTTAAGAATAGGGAATGTGTTAGTGACAGCTGAATTTTCTAAGGAATGAGAAGCACCAAGATGTACGTGTGTAGGAGGAAAATATAAGTTCTGTTCAGCCAGTGAGGTAGATAGTGCATTTATTCTTAGTTTATAGGTACAGAAACAGACTTAGAAGGTTCAGTAGCCAACCCAAAGCCACTACACAATGGCTTAGCCTTCACAGAGACCAAGAATGTATGTGTATACGTGTGATTTAGGGAAATGGAGATTTAGGTGTGTTTAGTGTACAATACATATATATGATATATATCTATATATGTATTCTATCTCTAAGGCTTTCTTTGGTCTACCTGGATATGCAGATAGGCAGAAGGGCTCAGGGGCTGCAGAGAACTGAGTGCTCCATGCAAGTACAGGGAGAGAATTTCATGGATATGTTTCTTCTTGAAGGGAAAGTATGTTCAATGCATTTGACATTGGCAGATTGCATGTGGTTCTAGAAAGGAAAACAGGCTGGACAGCATAGTGACTATGAGCCTGGGTTGGAAGCCTGATACTGCCCTGGGCCAGCTCTGTGACTTCAGAAAATAATACCTAATGTCTGCGTGCATCTATTTCCTCAAGTGAGCACGAGTAACATAATGCCTAGACCACAAAGATTGTTAATGCAGACTAAACAAAGTAATATTTGCAAAGTACTTAGAACCTTGCCCAGCACATAGTAAGCACCATAAGGGTATGCTGAAGAAAACCAGAGCAAAAGATATCTTTCCTTCTCTCTTTGTCTCAGGAGAGATTCATCTTCTCTTTCTGTCTCATTTAATGTTTGAAGTTCATCCTACAATCTTACAAATAACTTTTTAACCTGAATCTCTCTTCCTAGTCACAATAACCCTTTGATTTAACATTCTTACAGGGAACTATAATAGAAAACGTTTTTGCATTGGGATAGGTATATTATTTTTCGTGTACTACCTCTTTATTACATTTTGTTTCTATTATTCAGAAGTCAACATGAGTAGACTGAGAAAGAAAGTTCTTGTCTACTATCCAAAAGTAGCTTAGAACTGAATTGTGTTCCATGTCTAGTTAACATCTCAATAACTCAATAACCTTATTAAGCCACTCTTTTGTTTTGTTTTGTTTTGTTTTGTTTTTAAACATCTTTATTGGAGTATAATTGTTTTCATTGTTGTGTTAGTTGCTGTTGTATAACAAAATGAATCAGCTATACTTCTACATATATCCCCATATATCCTCCCTCGTGTGTCTCCTTCCCACCCTTCCTATCCCACCCCTCTATGTGGTCACAAAGCACGGAGCTGATCTCCCTGTGCTATGCAGCTGCTTCCCACTAGCTATCTATTTTACGTTTCGTAGTGTATATAAGTCCATGCCACTCTCTCATTTCGTCCCAGCTTACCCTTCCCACTCCCCGTGTCCTCAAGTCCATTCTCTACATCTGCGTCTTTATTCCTGTCCTGCTCCTAGGTTGTTCAGAACCTTTTTTTTAAATTAGATTCCATATATACGTGTTAGCATACGGTATTTGTTTTTCTCCTTCTGACTTACTTCACTCTGTATGACAGACTCTAGGTCCATACACCTCACTATAAATAACTCAATTTCATTTCTTTTTATGGTTGAGTAATATTCCATTCAAATCATAATTTGAAAACATACATGCACCCCAATGTTCATTGCAGCACTGTTTACAATAGCCAAGACATGGAAGCAACCTAAATGTCCATTGACAGAGGAATGGAGAAAGAAGATGTGGTACATATATACAATGGAATACTACTCAGCCATATAAAAGAATGAAATAATGCCATTTGAAGCAACATGGATGGACCTAGAGATTATCATACTAAGTGAAGTAAGTCAGACAAAGACAAATACTGTATGATTATCACTTATATGTGGAATCTAAAAAAAGATACAGATGAACTTATTTATAAGACAGAAACTGACTCACAGACTTAGAATACAAACTTTTGGTTACCAAAGGGGAAAGGTGGGGGGAAGGATATATTAGGAGTTTGGGATTAACATATTCACACTACTATATATAAAATACCTAATCAACAAGGACCTACCATATAGCACAGGGAACTCTACTCAATACTCTGTAATAACCTATATGGGAAAAGAATCTGAAAAATAGATATATGTATAACTGAATCACTTTGCTGTGCACCTGAAACTAACACAACATTGTAAATCAAATATACTACAATATAAAATAAAAATTAAAAAAAAAAAAGCTAACAGTAATTACTGGCAAGGCAATAAAAGAAAAAAAGAAAGAAAAAAAACCCAAAAACAATCCTACAAAAAGTAGAGCCCAGACTGCTGCAATGAAGAACAAAAATTCTATGAATGTATCAGAAGTTTTAACACAGGTATAATTTATACTTCTTCACTTTCTTTTCCAAATGCACACATTTTAACTCTTGAAAAAATGTCACTATAGACTTTTAATTGATGCGGATCATTTATTCCAAGCCCTTCAGGTTGTCTCCCAGAAGGTACCAAACTTTGGGCATTTTGGAAATGTGATAAGACCAGTAGTAAATATATAAACGTGATGTGATTGCCACAAGTGTTGTGCTACAAAACGAGTTTCTAAATTTTATTAGGTTCTTCCCCGTATTTTTCTTTTATGCATATGTGTACTTGACAGAACCTAAGAGACATGCCTTTTCCTAGCAGCAAAGGAGTCTGGCGTGAGTTTATGGAATCCTCTTTGAGCATGTTCACCTGTTAATGTGAGAAGAGTTTCTCTAAAGATGTTGGCTGCAGAGAGTGAGAAAGAATTAGAGGGAGAGAGACAAGCAGAGAGACAGAAAGATCTATAACCTCTCATTTTACAGATGACAAAATGGAGACAAGGACTATCGTTGAAATTCAGGTTTTTTGCTCTGTTAGTGCTCTAGGATCATTGATATTATGATTACCCTTTTTGTTAGTTGTGTATTGGACAGTTCTCATAATATTTCTGTATGAATATGAAAGCAAATGGATCTGGACTTCATAAAATGGGCTAATGTTGACTATTTTCTTTTTAAACATGTTTACATTGAGAAAATGTATCCTCTAGACGTGAAGAGAGACTTAGAATGAGGAGGTAAGAAATGCAGTCTCTTGGGGGAACGTCAGCACACAAAATGCACCATAGGAAACTACTATTCTGATGATGCGTTAGTCAATATGCTGGGGAAGGAGGTCAAAGGGGAAATACTAAATATGCTTTCATAATTAAGAACATGTAAAGATTACGTCAATGTTTTAAAGAATAGTCCATCAGTTAGGAAAAATATTTTTCCCATTTCTACTGGAAAAAAAATTGGACTTCAAGAAAAGTTCAAATTGTAAAAAGTGAGATATATAATTGATATAAATTAATAGCAATTTTTTAATACAGCACAACTAACTTTATACCAAATAGAAGATAATATTTTATATCATATAAATATATATTCATGTCTGTTATTTTTCTATATTTTATTGTTTGCCATCTATATATTGTTATTTTCATAATAAATATAAACATTTTAAAAGTTATTTTGTTATATAAGGGGGCCAAGTTTTTTTAAAAGAAGTTCATTTATGATTTGACATTGAATGTCAAGGGAAATGCAAGGCATGATACATTGACGCAAAGAGTTTTATTAATCTATTTTCACCAACGAACTAGTCTGTGTTTATATGTTATGAACCATAAGAAGTATAGTAATAAATAAAAATTAAAAAGCACAGGGACCGGGCTTCCCTGGTGGCACAGGGGTTTACATCCTGCCTGCTAATGCAGGGAGCATGGGTTCGGGCCCTGGTCTGGGAGGATCCCACATGCCGCGGAGCAACTGGGCCCGTGAGCCACAATTACTGAGCCTGCGCGTCTGGAGCCTGTGCTCCGCAACAAGAGAGGCCACGATAATGAGAGGCCCGCGCACCGCGATGAAGAGGGGCCCCGGCTCGCCGCAACTAGAGTAAGCCCTCGCACAGAAACGAAGAGCCAACACAGCCAAAAATAAATTAATTAATGAAAAAAAAAAAAAAAAAGAAAACCCCAAACATGATAAATATCAATACAAAGAAAACCAAGCCTGGGCACATCATACTCAGATTACTGATGAGTAAAGATAAGGAGAAAATCTTTAAAATATCCAGAAAATAAAAGACACAACACATACAGAGGAACCAAAAAAAAAAAAAAAAAAAAAAAAGCACAGGGACCTCATAGTTCCCATTCCAAAGTTTCAGCCATGAATCAGGTACAACAATGTAAAACCTATCAGTTACAAAAGAGGTTGGATTCAAACTGGGTTTCTGGCAGATGGGACAAATCAAGGTCACCTGTCTAGATGACTAAACCATTTTTACTAATATTTATGGAAAAGGCACTTCTATTCGTACCTTCTGGTGATTTTAGGAACCAAGTGGAACCTTTCTCTTCTTCCTGGGAATGTCCCACTCTTGGAGAAGAACAGACAAGTTTATTTATTTATTTATTTATTTTTCCTGTTCCTTTCCTACATTTGACATCAGTAAAAGTTTTAAATATCACAACTGATTTGGCTGTAAATGGAGAAACAGTACCAAACAAGATAAAATGAAAAACCCAAAGGACAAACAGAAAATCCTAAATAAACCCTCAAGTTTGGTCTTGGGGTTTTACATATACCAATGACACAGGAGATCATAAACAGCGTAATTATCACAACAAGGATAGCAGTACACGGTGCACAGAGTCCCAAGATAACCCTGCCTGAACACCTTGTGGAGATCCTAACAGGTACTCTGGCCACACATTTTTACAATAAAATATCATCTTCCTCTCACCCATGTGTTCATAGCTGTAATCAGATCAATTATCCAAAATGCGCCTCAGAGGACTTTAGGGATTGTTGAAACATTCCCCATTTTTAAAGACAGAAATTCAAGACAAACAAAACACAAACTTCACTCACAAATGCCAGCATCCAAACAAACAAATGAACCTGTTCACAAATCGGGGAGAAGTCCAACAACTCTTTCCTCTCTCCAACAGTGTACCCCACTCAAATGCAAAACAAATTGGCTTATTCCAGAGAAAAAGCCCCAAACGGAGAGAAAATAAAGTTCCCAGCTGTACACACTGGAGTGACTTACCCTACCGTATGGAGCTCGCCAGCTGCCGAATGTCGATTCCTTGTTCCAACTGCCAAGCGCTGGGGTAGCCACTGTTACTTCAGAGAATTCTGAAGGGAAGATCCTCAGTACAAGTGGTCCCGGCAGATGCTAAGGCCTTACCTGAAAATTTTCCAACTGGGGCCGGCCATCCCACCTCTGCTTGGCAAGAGGCTGGAGAGAGAAACTCGGCAATGCAGCCCATGCCATAGTCTCTAACAGTTAGACGGACTCTCCTTGCTAACTAACGCCTAGCCTAAATCTCCCTTCTGGAGTTTTACATTTCCTAGACTCAGTGTTACCGAGACCAAGTTGTTGGGGAAAGGAATAGCGACTTTATTCAGAAAGCCAGCGGACTGAAAAGATGACGAACTCACATCCCCAAGAACCATCTTGCCTGAGTTAGAACTTAGGCTTCTTTTATACTAAAAGGGGAGGGAGTAAAGTCAAACACTTGCTGGTTCCGGTCCACCTCCAGAGGGGATGTGTTAATTTCTTCCTCCCTGCAGTCATTCACAGGTGGGCCTGGTCAGGATGTTTCCTAAGAGCTAAACAAAGGTTTTTTAGCTTAATGCTCATTACCTAGGAGGCAGGGTTCCCAGAAATGGGCCATTTTGTCTAATTTAAGCTTATAGGAAACATCCCTTTAGTGACGAACTTGTAATGGAATACAGAAGTTCTCCCCTATTACATTAGCACTACCTTCTAGAACTATATTAAAAAGGGCTGATCTCTATTCCACATGATAGTCCTTCAAATATTTTGTTAGCTGTTTTACTTTCCCCAGCTCTAAGAAAGCAGCAGAGCAAGTTGGCTAAAAGTACCAGTTCTAGATAAGAATACTTGAGTTCAAAAATATGCTCCTTCATGTACTAGCTGTATAAACTTGAGTGAGCCACTAGTCTCTCTAAGTCGGCTTTGTCATCTATAAAATGAGGAAGCAGGGATAACAATGGTACCTACCTCCCAAGGTTTTTGCCAGCATTAAGTGAGATAACAGATATTAATTCTAGACATGTAAGTACTCAGTAAGTATTAACCATTGCTGTGGTGATGGTGATTATAATTATTACTACCACTATTTACTCTTCTCTCACCCAGGCACTTCTAATCCCTTCAACCATTTCTCATTTACTAGAAACCTGGTCATCTTGCTTGTCCTTTAATGCCATCTCCAGAATTAAACAAAGGACCCCAGATGGGTACTGGCCCAAGAAGAGTACTAGACTATGGCCCCTACTTCTATAAACACAGCCTAAAATTCTGTTGCTTTTTCTGCAGCCACCTCACATAGCTCTTTCAGACTGGGCTCGAGGTTAACCAAATCTCCCAGACCCTCCTTCAGTGAACTGCTTCCTCATTCTGTCCTTGTGGAATTTTGTTTTTGGCCAAGCACAGATATAAAAGTTCATTCTTGATAAATTTTTTTCTTATTGGGTTTGTTGAATATTCCAGCCTCCTAAAATCACTATGACTGTCCTAACTCTAGCATAAACTCTGAATTATAAAGACATCAAATGTATCAGCTTTCATTGCCAGCTCTGGTGTTTCCTGTCTTCATCCATGTCTTGGATAAAATGTTGACTAAAATAGGGTCAAGATCAAAGCTTTGTAATCCTCTACTGGTAATATTGCTGGATATTAATAGTTATTGTCATGTAATACCATTATAGTTTATAAGATGCCTTTAATATACATAATCTAACTTAATCCTTATGAAGTAAATAGTGTTATTATCTTTATTTTGCACCTAAGAAATCTGTAGTTCAGAGAGTTTAAATAATGTGAGCAACGTCTCCCATCTGAGAAGTGGTATATCCAGATGCAAACCAGGGTCCTCTGACAACAAACTGAGTTGTTCGATCAATTATGAGACCACTTCACCTTACGTCATCCACCATGCATTTTCCCTCTTTATCCTTAGGCAATCCATAGGACCTGTCTCAAATGACTTACTGAAATACAGATTTATTTCAGTACCTTTATTATATTTTCCTCCTACTGCAAGGTGCCAACAAAGCACGGGGAGGAGGGTGAGGTGGGGAGGGAGGAAGCAGTTGCTGGTTATAATCATACCTACTTCTATGAGTTATTATTTGGATTTGACTAGAACACGGATATGGACTTGGCATAAAGTGGGTACTCACCAATGGCAGCTCTTTTCCTTATCATGGAAGCTCTCCCCATCATACCACTCTTCCTACAGGTACATGCACAGGTGCTATTTATCCTCACTTATGGGATAAAGTGAGGATATCCTCCTTTTCTCATCAGCTCATCAGTGGAGCCTCTCTGTAATTAGACTTTTCATTTATATGTTTGGTTTATGTATTTCTGTTTTGTCTGCTTTTCCCTTTTTTCTTGTAGGAATATTAGGATGATTTGTTTTCCCTAGATTTTTGCATGCCTCTTTGGCCATTACCACTCCTGCCAGGGAATCATCCTTATATCCTCTGAATTTTTCAACACGCCAGTAAAAGCTCTAGGACACATGTCTGATGATGACCAGTATCTTCTTTCCTCACTGTGATAAATATAAAATGAAATAGTGACTTACTCCCAAGAGTGTAAATGACTAACTTCTACTTAACAAACCAGTTTGGGGGGTTTTGTTTGTTTGTTTGTTTTAGAATTACACTTTATTGGCTGGTTCCTGGCTCTGCCACTTAGTGTTCAGCCTTGACAGTATCATTTCTATTCTGAGTCTCACTACCCACAGCGGCAAAATAGGAACAGTAAAACTATCCAATGCATTGGGTTCTCAGGAGGATTAAATGAGATTATGTAGAACCCACAGCATCATGAAGGTATAAAATAAGTGCTTGCAAATGCCAACTATTATGAGCATAGCAATTAATTAGAATGTCCTGAAAACTGTTTCATTCTTTGTTGGTCTGTCTCATCGAAGGTACAAGCACTCCTAAGGAAACAAATAGTTTCCTCTGTACATTCAGGGCACCAGCTGCTGGATTTGCAGGTGGGTCTGTTGAGTTCCCTAATAGCAGACTTTGCCTAATCTCCCCTGGAGATGAAGGTACCCCCAATGGATTCAGCAGCCCACAGTCAGAGCTGCATACAAGAGAGACCCCAGTGAGGAATCTCAAGAAGGAAGGCAGCTCAGGGCCTTCTCAGAAGGGAGCAGCTGGGCAGACAGACAGAGCTGGGCAGTTATCCAAAAGCTAGGACTTTAAAAATACCCTGGGAGAGTTCACTCCATATGGGCTGGCTCTGTGTGTCCTGGAGCATTGGGAATGGGAGGGGAAGTCCCGTCTCCTGGAAGATAACACTAGATGGGAGCAGGGCGACCTCAGAATCCTCGTAGGCAGATCCTTGCATTCTGATCATGCAGCTTCTCTGGATGTTTCCTAAGCAAGAAATAGGTCAGGCTCTTTTCTGGGTCTCACCTCCAGAGTCTGGGCTCCCCTCTGTCATAGGTCTGGCTGGTAGGCTACCAGGGACAACAGACTTCTTGGGTTTCCACTCAAGGACAGCAGGGCCCGGCCCTGACAATATGCTGGGGTACACAAACCCTGAACCACTGATGGATGACTCAGGCCCTACCTGGGAAAGATGAACAGCATGGTAACAAGAAACCGTCTGTTAGGCAATCATAAGCTTTTCTGAGCAAATTTCAAGCTCTTGCTGGAGAACTATTGAAAAATGTGGGGAAAGGTGCATGTTGCCTAGTTCATTCTTGATCTGTGTGCTAACAGCCAGGAAGCTTATGTAAGTTGCTTGTAATACAGTAAATGAAACGAACCAAACAAAAATCAAAATAGTCCCCAAAACCCCCAGTGCTTTGGTGGTATGGGGAGCAGATGGGGGGTTGACTGATCCTGAACGTTCTGAGTTCTGACAGGTGCTGAGCCCTCAAGGTTGACCATCCAATCAACCTTTAGGTACATGGTGCTTCAAGACTGTTAGAGAAATAATCCCAAAGTCACAAAACCAAAGATCTAGTTCTTCAGGAGGAGCAAAGGGCACAGTCAGGTGGGGAACTACAGGCACCCTCCACTTTGCACCACTTCACCTTTAGGAAAGACCTACATTAGTATTGTTTTCACTAACCGAAAGAAATCTGAAGAGGATTTTCGCTTTTATGAGAAAAGGTGAAAGCAAAAGTAGTGTTCGGCGTCTGTTCTGCAGTGCGCCCTTATAGAGGCAGCGCGCATCCTGAGCAGTGAAAGTGGCCCCGCCAAGCTCCTTCCCCAGAAACTGCACTCAACATCTCAGCATCCAGCTGCCATCGCTTGCAACTGTGTCTGTGAGCGTCTTGCTTTACCTCCATTTATTTTGTGCACCCGTTAGTAAGACGTGCCCTAAAGTAATTGCTTCTTTGCTTTAAGTCATTTCAAATTGTGAAGGTTTCATAGGAATGTTCTACTTTGTGATGGTGAGGGAAACCTGTATCTCGAAATCTTTCCTGTAAGTTCTGCCCAAGACTTCAGGTCTTACGGGGGGAAGTGTTCAATATTTAACTATTAAGTATTATGTTAGCTGTAGGATTATTGCAGATGCTCTTTATCATATTGAGGAAGTTCCCTTTTACTCTTAATTTGCTGAGAGTTTTTGACATGAATGGGTATTAAATTTTGTCAAATGCCTTTTTTCCTTCTATTGAGATGTTTATATGTTTTTTCTCCTGCACTCTGTTAACATGGTGAATTACACTGGTAGAAACATAGACCATAGCTCAAGGGTCCAAGGCACTGGAGGGTAGACACCAGCAAGCAGTGGTCCTGGAGGGAGACCGCAGATTGTAAGAACTTTTTAGTTTTTGGTTTCCTAGTGGTAAAACTCTCCACCAATTGCCACTTGGCTCTTGTCTCCACTGCACAGCTGGTCTTCTTACTAATGACAACTCTGAAGAATATACTGTAAGACAGTGTATTCTCTTGATTTTACTTTTAAAAAGTATATATTAAATTCTGTTCAAGCACTAGCAATGCCATTGCAGCCATTCCAGGCTGCAAAGGGATTCTCTGGATATGTCCAAAGTGTATGTTTTTATGCCTAAAATCTGTGTCAGTTGCTAGATAAGATATACACTAGACAGGCACATATAGAGGAAGAGCTGGTTAGTTTTCTTTAGGAAGAAATGCTCACCTGAAGGAGGTGAAATTTTCTGTTTACTGTTTACTTTTCTGTTTCAGTTTACTCATCTGTAAACTGAGGTGCAGAATGCCCACTTCAAAGGGCTTTGGGAGTTTAAATGACAAAAGAAATGACCACATCCAACACAGCTTAGTATATAATAAGTGCTCAACCAAAGTTATTTCTTGAATTAGTTAGAGATTGCATTCAGTCATAGGTAAGAGTCCCCAGTAAAAGTAGCCTTAAAATATAGAGGCTTATTTTTTCTTCAAGGTTACATCCTTGAAGATGGTAGCTGCAGCTCCTGCCATCACAACTGCACTATAGGACTTCTGTGTTTTGTTTTGTTTCATTTTTTCTTTCTTGTAGAACTTTAATGTGTCATTCCATTGTCTTCTCATCATAATGGCCTCCATTATTCGTGATGAGAAGTCAGCCATTATTCATACTCTTCCCTTTTTTTAGTATATTTTTAAAAATATGACAGCTTTTATGATTTTCTCTTCACCTTTGGTTTTCAGCAGTTTGATTACATTTTACCTAGATGTGCTTTTCTTTGTATTTAAATTACTATTAAGTCATTGGTGGGGTCTTTGGGTCCTGTCAAACTTTTTTCTGGGTCTTTGGGTCCTGTCAAACTTTTTTCATTCTATGTTAGGGCAGGTCTGTTTCAGTTTTGAAATTAGTCTTAGAGCATGGCCCTCATCCCTAAGTTATGGTCTTTCTGGAGTAATAACAATGTGTGCATTACTCAGGGAGGTGTCTCTACTCTGGCTGGTCTAAAATCCCAACATCTCCCAGAATCATTTTTCAGCTAATCTCCTCAAAATATTTGATCTCTAAAGTCTAGCCCTTTCATACATAGTCTGGTCCTCAGCCCAGAAATTGAGGTGAATTATCATGCTGACTTCTGAGGTCACCTCTCTGTACAGCTCCCTTTTCTCAGGTACTCTGTCCAAAAATTCCAGCTGCTTCAGCAGCCCAGAACTTGTCTCCTTGATTCCTTAGCTCACCAGGATGACAGCTCGGCTTGGCTTGCTCCTCCTTATGCTGAGCCAGAAAAGTGTCCCCAGATAGAAAGCCAGAATGCCCACGGGCTCACTTCCTGCGTTTCCTCCCCTCAAGTTCACAGTCCTACCCTGAATGTTGTTTCATACCTGAAAACAGATGCTTCATACACATTGTTCAGTTTTATAGTTGTTTTGGGAAGTCCAGCACTTCACTTACTTATATGGCTAGAAGCAGAAACCTACTGCCAAAAATGTTATCTATTTATTATTTTATTGGTAGCCCTACTAGTAGT
The DNA here is from genome assembly GCF_965194825.1 of Balaenoptera physalus. Taxonomy (NCBI): domain Eukaryota; kingdom Metazoa; phylum Chordata; class Mammalia; order Artiodactyla; family Balaenopteridae; genus Balaenoptera; species Balaenoptera physalus. The sequence goes on along the minus strand of NC_138886.1, from coordinate 92,580,178 downwards.
AACACGATAACATCAACTCTTTTGTGGTCTACAAAAATGTTTAAAATACTTGACTTTTTAAATATAAAGCATATAAAGAGTTATATTACTAGGTTGAACCTTTCTCTAACTCCTCCTTATACCTCTAGAGGCAACTACTATCCTGCATTAATGTGTATCACCTTTACGTATATCTTTATACTGTTTTTATTCATGAACATATCCTCAAACAGGAAAATGGATAAGTAACTGGAATACTTAAACATTGGAATGGAGAGATGCTTTGGAGAGAGTATAGAAGTTGTATTAGAGAGAAAGATTCTAGAGGTAGGAAGATGAATTAGAAAGTTGTTGAAATGGTCCATGTGCACGTTGGTGAAGCAGGGGTTAGGGCAAGAGGAATAGATAAGGAGACTCAAAGGCCATTTACACGGAAGGAACAACATATTTAATTTGACTTAGAGCTTGAATTTTAAGTATATTTATTGGTATTATTTAAATATTTAGAAATATAGTTTTCCAAGTTATGGCCTGTTAAACAGTTAATGAGTGTCTACTATGTACCAAGCACTGTGCTGAGTTCTGTGGAGATGATATTGAGCAAAAAAACCCCATAGTTTCTGCTTATATGGATCCTTTGCTTGGCCCAAAGTCCATTCAAAAGGGACAAATCTAAACAGCTATTTTTCAGCCTGTTATTCAGCAGGTATGCATTCATAAGGCCATGCCAGGTGTGTTCAGTCAGTGCCCATTCTAATTCGTTGGCACCCTCTTCTAGTAGGTTGATTCTCCATTCTGATTGGTTGAGGTCTGCCTTGTATTAGTTATTAAGTATTTGACTCTCACCAGAAATAACCAGTAATGTGGCACCCAAAAGATAAGCTGAACGTATCATACTCTTTCTCTCAAAAGAAAAACATGGAAAGAATTAGCCCTACAACCCAAAATTGTGGATCACAAAAAACACGATTAAATAGAGGAAGTTAATTGATAGTAGGATTTTTAAAAAAGCAGACATATAACACTGTAATTGCATCACAGTCATGGCGTAGCATTATAGCTCTGCCAGGATGCTTTGATCAGTCTTGAATTCAGAACCATCTGTCAGCTACAGACTGTGTGAGCCTCCACCCTATTTGAGATCTCCTCTTCTTAGATATCCAAGGGGTCTCCTAATCACTTCACCTGATTCCTCACATTAACCCCCTACCCCCAATTTAAGCTGCTTTGAATGAGTATTTAACCCAAGAAACAAGCTAAAACTGTAACATAATGTATAATTCAGAATATTTGTCAAGCCATGACATCAATATTTTATCAAAAATGTTCATACCAATATTTTCATTAAATACACACACAGACACACACACACACACTCTGTCAGTGCAGGCATAGGCCTAATATATTAAGAACAGATGAGCAATCTAAAAGCTAGAGACACGTTTTTTTCCATAAGATGGCTTTAGTAGCACTTAATTGTCTTTAACTTCATTCAAAACAATTTTGTTAGATTGTATGTGACAGCTGTCATATCCACGTGCATTTTTTAAAAACTTATCAAAATTGGTGAAATTTTGTGTAGCCATTTTAATATTGAAGATGGAAGAAAAAAAGCAACATATTTGGCATATTATGCTTTATGATTTCAAAAAAGGTAAAAATGCAACAGAAATGCAAAAACAATTTGTGCAGTGTATGGAGAAGGTGCTGTGACTGATCGAACGTGTCAAAAGTGGTTTGCGAAGTTTCGTGCTGGAAATTTCTCACCGGACGATGTTCCACGGTTGGGTAGACCACTTGAAGTTGATAGCAATCAAATCGAGACATTAATTGAGAGCAATCAACGTTATACCACGCAGGAGGTAGCTGACATACTCAAAATATCCAAATCAAGTGTTGAAATCATTTGCACCAGCTTGGTTATGTTAATTACTTTGATGTTTGGGTTCCACCTAAGTTAAGTGAAAAACACCTTCTTGCTGTATTTCCGCATGCAATTTTCTACTTAAACGTAATGAAAATGTTCCATTTTTAAAACAAATTGTGACGGGTGATGAAAAGTGGATAGTGTACAATAATGTGGAACAGAAGAGATCGTGGGGCAAGCGAAATGAACAACCACCTACCACACCAAAGGCCGGTCTTCATCCAAATAAGGTGATGTTGTGTATATGGTGGGACTGGAAGGGAGTCCTCTATTATGAGCTCCTTCCGGAAAACCAAACGATTAATTCCAACAAGTACTGCTCCCAATTAGACCAACTGAAAGCAGCACTCGACGAAAAGCATCCAGAATTAGTCAACGGAAAACGCATAATCTTCCATCAGGATAACGCAAGACCACATGTTTCTTTGATGACCAGGCAAAAACTGTTACAGCTTGGCTGGGAAGTTCTGATTCATCTGCCGTATTCACCAGACATTGCACCTTCGGATTTCCATTTATTTTGGTGTTTACAAAATTCTCTTAATGGAAAAAATGTCAATTCCCTGGAAGACTGTATAAGGCACCTGGAACAGTTCTTTGCTGAAAAAGATTAAAAGTTTTGGGAAGATGGAATTATGAAGTTGCCTGAAAAACAGCAGAAAGTAGTGGAACAAAACAGTGAATACGTTGTTCAATAAAGTTCTTGGTGAAAATGAAAAATGTGTCTTTTGCTTTTTTACTTTAAAAACGAAGGCAATTTTTGGCCCACCCAATAGAATTTACTCAGTTCTCTTGACCTTATGTCTTAACAGATGATATAGAGCAGTGGTTCTCAGACTTCAGTGCCCATCAGAATCACCAAGAAGACCTTGTTAAAATGCAAATGTCTAGGCCCCATTGCCAGAGTTTCTGATTTGGTAGGTCTGAGAAAGGGCTCAATAATTTGCATTTCCAAAAAGGGTCCAGGTGCTACTGGTGCTGCTGGTCTGTGGACTACACGTTTAAGAACTACTGATGTGGAAAGTTCTCAGAGCAAGTTCATGTTTATGTTGGTCTGTATTTATGTTTCTCATCTTTAGAGAGTCATTGGCTCTGTGGTCACTCATTACTTTACAACACTATGTCATCTGTATTCCCAGAGTTAGATGGTGAGAAGCTGATATCCCAGATCAAGGAGAAGGTTATAAAGGAGCCATTTCAGTAATAAGGATTTTTCCTGGAAAAAAAAATGATAAGAGGGAGATTTGAGGGTTTCCAGTTACTTCTCCAGCACTTACTGTGCTATAAATAAACAGTCTTAAGTATACAGTTGGGATCTGACAGTATTTCTTTCATAAACTACACTGGGAAAAGCTAATGATGGTGAGCCACAGATGTTTCTAATATCTAGGTGGTCATTATCACCCGCAGTACATCTCTAATTCACAACAAATTTCATAGCCCAGTGATGGCCCATTTTTTAATAGATGCAAAACCAAAAACCAACAATAACACTAATTATTGCCTAGACTTGATATAGCTCTCCATTTTGTCAAATTGTGAAATTCCCACATGCATTCACTTTGCTTAGTCACACAGCTTTTCTGTGAATTGAGGCCATGCCCTGGTGCTTCTTCACTCAACTAATGTTTATGGGAAAACAACAAAAGTTAGGACCTGTGCTCTGTGTGGAAGCCAAAGGTGTTCAGGCTATGGTGACTTCAAGGAGAAAAGGTTACTGTAGAGGAGATGAGACTTCTGCAGAAATTACTGTGGCAGCAAGAAGTGGAGCAGGGCAAGTAGCTGAGGGCTCAGAAGAGAGCGGAGTCGCTTTTTGGTTGGAACGATCAGAGAAGGTTCTATGAAGAAAGTGGTATCTCAGCAGGGTTTCAAAGGTGGACTTGGGTTTTGACAAGCATATGGGAAGAAAAGCAAGGACAGGGAATTAATTCTAAGTGCACCAGAGGCAAACAAGCTCAGAGTATATCCCATTCATAGTAAGTTAAGTGGTTCACTGCTCATGTAAGATCCATGCAAAGGGATAGTGGGAGAGGAGATTAGAGGTGAGAAAAAAGGGGTTGTAAATGCTAGATCCAGGATTGAGAGTTGATTCAGTAGACAACGGTGGCACATTGACGTTTTTGAACAGAGGAATAATATGATCTGGAATCTACCTTTATCACATTCATGAATGGCCCATGACAAAGGAAGAAGAGTTAATGGAAGCAGTGAGATGACTCAAGAGGTGTACTAGTATAGGACTGACCCACGAGTGTACTAATCAAGGCAAGACCCAGGAGGCACCCGTGGGAACAAAAAAGTGGGGTATAAATGAAGGAGAGACAAAATATGGTAACCGATTGTATAAAGTTTAGGTTTTGAGAAGAGTGTTGGTACCATTAACCAAAATAGAAAAGTCAGGGGGAGTGGTATGTTGTAGAGTTGGGGAAGAAAATGATAAATACAAGTATAGACATGTTAGGCTTATACTTCTGTAAGTAAAGCCAGATGGAAATGTTAAAAGCAGCTGGAGACGTGGGGATTGAACTTCAGAAGAAAGTCAGAATAGGCCAGCTTATGCTGCCTTAACAAGCAGCACTAAAAATCCTAGTGACTTGAAACAATCGTGCTTATTTATAACTCACACACCATGGCCACCGCAATTCAGCAAGGAGACTCTGTTCATCAGGGACGCAGTTTCATGGAGGCTCCATTTCAGTGTATTCTCAGTGATCATGGAGACTGGGCAAGGGGAACATGGACAACCAGGAGCCAGTTAGAAAGTTGAGCAAATTTTAATCTCGTGTTAATTTGTGCTGTTTCTTGTGCACGATAGCAGCAGTAGAATCTCTCTTGGAAATAAACATCCCATATTATGATGTCTATGAATATAGGTTTCCTTTTCTACCCTCCCTCCCTCCTTCCTTCCCTCCTTCCCTCCTTTCTTTCCTTCTTTCCTTCCCTTCTCTTTCTTTACTTTTTTGGAAATCACTTATTGTATATAAGTTGTAATCCAGACCTCATGTATCAATGGGGAACTTTCAAATACAGCTATTACCAATACAAAAAAAACAAAAACAAAACTGCTGCCCAGAAGTGTCACATGCCTTTTTTTCCCCCTCACATTTCATTGGCAAAAGCAAGTCATGTGATCATCCTTGAGATCAGGAGAATGTGGATAAATAATCCTACATGTGCCTAGGGCAAAAGAACTGCTATCTGTGCAACTGCTGCTCTGACTCCCATATGTATCATCTAAGACTGAGACCCTTGATGAAGACAGAGCAGTAGATACCATCTTTGATGTAAAGAGGAGAGAGAGTGGAAAGCAAAACTCTAAGGACAGAAACTTAAGGAATACATAGGAAGAACACATACTTACAGAGGCAAAATAAAAACACATAGAAAAGCAAAGGGCTCAGTTTACTAGGGCCACATTCATGAGAAGCATCTCAGAAAGGTTCCTCACTACCAAATCTGGAGATAAGTCAAAAACAGCCGAGGCCAAGGAAAGACCGCGGAGTCTGACGTTGAAGGAGACATGGCTGACCTTCAAGAGATCTGCTTTATGGAGGCGATGGGGTCAGGCATGAAGCCAGACTGAGGAAGGAGTGATCGAAAGTGGAGACAGAACACTGGACTGCTGATAAAAGGAAGGGAAATAAGATGTCCACTTGAGGTAGCAGCAAAATCAAAGCTGCTTTGCTAAATGAAGTCTGGCAGTTTTTCATGTGTTCATTAAGCACATGTTTATTGAACATTTACTCTTGCCAAACACTATTTTAGGAGCTGGGGAGTGAGCAAGATAAGCTTTCTGTTCCCATGAAGCTTATCTTCCAGTGGAAGCAGACATACAACAAACAAGTGAGCAAAGGAATCAATGAGTGAAAGAGATCATTTCCAATTATATTTAGTTCTGATAAAACTAAATAAATTATATTTAGTTCTGCCTTCCCTTCTAAAAGGGAGTCAGAGGGTGGGTGGGGAGTATAGTCTGAAGGGTATGTCCTAGACTAGTCAGGAAAGGCATCTCAGGAGGGGATGCTAAAGGATAGCATCCTTTAGCATGTTGCCTCCTAAAGGGCAAGAAACATCAGCTAAGGACAGATCTGGAAACAAGAGTGTTCCACAGCAGGCAGAATCTCTGAAGGCAAGATCAAGTTCTCATAAAAAATGGGGAGGGGCTTCCCTGGTGGCACAGTGGTTGAGAGTCTGCCTGCTAATGCAAGGGACACTGGTTCAAGCCCTGGTCGGGGAAGATCCCACATACCGCGGAGCAACTAGGCCCGTGAGCCACAACTACTGAGCCTGTGCGTCTGGAGCCTGTGCTCCGCAACAAGAGAGGCCACGATAGTGAGAGGCCCACGCACCGCAATGAAGAGTGGCCCCCGCTTGCCGCAACTAGAGAAAGCCCTCGCACAGAAATGAAGACCCAACACAGCCATAAATAAATTAATTAATTAATTAATTTTTTAAAAAATGGGGGGGGCTTCCCTGGTGGCGCAGTGGTTGGGAGTCTGCCTGCCAATGCAGGGGACACGGGTTCGAGCCCTGGTCTGGGAAGATCCCACATGCCACGGAGCAACTAGGCCCGTGAGCCACAACTACTGAGCCTGCGCGTCTAGAGCCTGTGCTCTGCAACAACAGAGGCCACGATAGTGAGAGGCCCGCGCATCGCGATGAAGAGTGGCCCCCGCTTGCCACAACTAGAGAAAGCCCTCGCACAGAAACGAAGACCCACACAGCCAAAAATAAATAAATAAATAAATTAAAAAAAAAAAAAATGGGGATTAGAAGAAACATTTTAAGGGACTTCCCTGGCGGTCCAGTGGTTAAGACGTCACCTTCCGATGCAGGAGGTATGGATTCCATCCCTGGTCGGGCAGCTAAGATCCCACATGCCTCCCGGCCAAAACACCAAAACATAAAACAGAAGCAATATTGTAACAAATTCAATAAAGACTTTAAAAATGGTCCACATCAAAAAAATCTGTTAAAAAACATTAAAAAAGAAGAAGAAACATTTTAGCTAGCTGGTTGTGTGTGCGTGTATGTGTGTGTGTTTGCATGTAAATACTTACAGCAAATGAAGGTCTAGAAGAAATTTGCCTCTCAATGCACAGGATTCTTTGGTTTCGAAGGACACGCCTTCTCCTTCAGGCAACCTACCACAGAACCTGCTTCAGTAGCTTGGGGAAAATTGCTGCAGGGTAGAGATCTGCTGAGGCAGATTCTTTTTCTTGGTGTATTATATTGTGCAGAACGTTTCTTTTTAAAGCTTTTGAACCAGGCTTCTCATGAGAATGCCTTTTATATTGGTACTTGCATTCTCTCCAGTTTCAGTCTTGCAAATTTTAGTCAAACGTTTGTATAAGGTCGACCTTTCTCACATGTGTCTGTGGGTATAGGGGAGGTTTTCCTGGGCCTGCTCATGGATTTTTTAAAAAGAGAAGCTTAAACAAATCTCTGCTGAACTCTATGACCAGCCCCACTGGTCTTAGGAAGGTAGTCATCAAGGCCATTATGATCTGAATTAAACCACCACTGGAAAAAAGTACATATATTTTAAATTGGGGGTATGCCAGTGTGGTGGGATGATCTGCTAAAAGATTAATTTGTGTTAACTTTTTTCTGTTTATTCATAATATGTGTTTATTGTCCCCACTGCCCTCCCCTGCTATAACATAAGCTCTACAAGGGCAGGAATATCTGTCTGTTTTGTGCACTGATGTTTCCTCAGTTCCTAGACAGTGCCGGGCACAGGGGAGATGCTCAGTAAGTACTGGGTGAATTCGTCTTTCTTCTCTTTGTAGTGGGACCCTGGCAGGAAGGAAGGTTTTCCTTGGGCTAGTGCCAGAAGGTAGCCAAGTTCCTGAGTGAGGTGTTCTGTCCCCCTCGAAAGCCCTACTCCCGACATGCAGAGAAAAGCCTGTGCTCAGAACAGCAGGCTGGAGATCAAGGGGGACAGAGGTGTGAGGACAGGGTCTCGGGGACAGGTATCAGACCTTCCCGGAGTCTCTGAGTACCAGGGACAGAGGGTGTATCTTGCAGATTGCCAGGGAGAAGGAGGCGCCCCTACTGCTTCCGGGGGGGGAGAGGGCTAGAATGTATTCTTCTGATTTACATAAACTCAAAATTTCCAAAAGATATCTTAAAGGTCAAAATGGGATGAGAGGGTGGGGAACATGGCCACGGTCCACATGTACTTTTTCCACACGTGCTATGTGTATGGGGCAGAGTGTAAGGGCTTTCCAGTCATTTTGTCACCCCAGTCTCAAGACCATCCTGGAGGCAGGTATAAGTGCAATCTCCATTTTATAGGCAAGGGGACTGCAGTCTGGAGGATGGTTTAACCTGGAGCTGGTGGTGGCTAGCGTGGCCTGGAGAGGAAGGGCTAGAGCCACCGTAGTCAAGGACTCACAGAAGGGTCGTGAGCAGGATCTCGGAGCTGGGGAGACTCACCCCAGAACGGAGAGGTCGCCCCCAGTGATGAGTGTGGAGGCCAGGGGCATGGCTTAGAGACAGGTGGGGCAGGTGAACTTGACTGTGGCCTTGGATCCCCGCTCGGTATTTCACATGGCGGCTTCGTTTTAATATGCCAGCAATTTGGGGAAATCTTGGCCCAGGAGGTTTCAGAAGACAAATTCTGCTTTCAGTACATGCGTTGATGGCGGGAGGTTGGCTTCAAGCAGAGCTCAGCAAAAGCAGGAAAGGTGCGGGTCGGAGAACCCCAGCCCCCGTATAGCCATGCCGTGTTCACAATCCTGGTTCAGTCCCACATTTCCAGTAGGAGAGAAGGAAAACAGAAGAGGGTAAGTGAATGCCAAAAGCCACTCTGCTAAATCTAATTTAAAACAGAAAAATCACCAATGGTCATTTTGGAAATGAGACCCTTTCCGTGCAGAGCTGGGCGGGCTCAATAGCACCCTTCAAGAGAGCGGAAAGCTCATCTTGCCCCGGGCCTTCCATGAAGCATCCTCTCGCCCGTGGGAGGCCAGGAGGGTGTCTGATTTTCCACCTTTCTGCTCCAACAGGCTGGGCACAGGGTCCTCGTTAGCAGAGAAGGGTGCAGAGGAGCTTGGTCTGCATGAACCTGTATTCTCCTGGCCTAGGTCACAGCCACGTGTCTCCTTGTCCCAGTGTCCTGAGGTCCCAGGAAATGTGCCAGGCAAATTCAGGGGGCTCTGACTTAGGGGGTGGGCTTGGGGCCATTCTTTTGTCTTCAGCCTCGTTTCCTTGTCCTCCTCAGGGCTGACCTGAAGGGTCAGCATCTCCAGGGCCAGCTGTGTCGCTCCTGTGCTCGGGCAGAAAACCGCTGCTGTTTGGTGACTGACACTAGCACTGGCTCTGGGAGGAGAGGTCAGACTCGGGCTTCTGACGAGACGGCCAAGGGTGTTTCGTATCTTCTGCTCTGTGAGCACGGTGTGTACTCACGGCGCTAAAGCCCTGTGTCAGATGGATTCCCGCGTGCGCCTCACACTCGGCTGGTCGTTCCTGCAAAGAGGAGCGTCAGTAGGGACGTTGGTCCCAGAGAATCTATTTCCACAGGTTTGAAAAGCTACGGGGCTCTGGGAGCAATTGATGATTGAGAGAGATCAACACCATGTTTGCACCTTTTCAATTCCCCCCCAGACAACCTGAACTAATATGTGAGAACAGAGAAAATTGGTTCCAAGGGAGACAATACTCAGGGTCAGATGACCCTGGCAGCCCCTCCCTCCTCTTTTCTATCTCTCCAGATCGTTAGGGCCAGCACAGTGTCGCCTCTAGGAAACATCCTCTGACCTTTATTAAATATGAAGATTTCTCTCTTCTCTCAGTTCCGATGCTATCTGCTATTTCAATTCCATTCAACCTACGTTTACCAATCTCCTACTTTGTTCCAGGCAAATGAAAACGACAGTGACACCATCCTACCCTCTCGGGGACTTGGAGGGGAGATAGGAATTCATTAGCGCGTCATAGTGCATTAATATATACTGCCTTAGAGTGTTTATTCAACTCAGCTGCATGTGTATATATTTATATTACATAGATATAGATACATATTGATATATAATTGGTTTTCCCATAAGACTAAGCATTTTGAGCATAGGGGAGGTATGTTGTATGATCATTCCCAATGTTCAAGGTATAAAGCAAATGTATAATAATTCCTTCTAAAATGGAAAGGAAATGAATTTGAGGTGGTAGAGCCCTATGGTCAGAGCATCTTCTGGAAGAAAACCAGCAAGTTATTCATGTTGTTACAACTAAGCATTCATGGTTGGTTTCACTTGCACTCTTTCCGCTTGAAAATAACCCTAACCACTTATGTAGTTAGAACAGAATGGAATCCTGCTGCTGATTTCAGGAATACCTTGCGGGCTGATTATTTCCAGGCTTATCTTTTCAAGGCAGCCAAACAGGCCAGTAAGGAGCAATGAGGGATACTCATAAAGGGAAAAAAATTAAGTTGGATCCTTATCCCATACCATACACAGAAATAAATTCCAGGTAGATTAAAGATCAAGATGTAAAAAGAAAACCTAGATGATTAGAATATCTCTTTGTAATCTTGAGATAAGAAAGGCCTTCCTAAACAAGACAAACAAAAACCAAAAAATTCAGGAGGCATAAAGAAAAAGATTGACAGATTTGAGCTTATAAAATTTAAAACTTCTCTAGTAAAGAAAGAAAAAAGTCTTTGTTTTTTTTAAGCCACCAAGTTGGAGAATATTATCCGCATAGATGGAGATCAGTAAGAAAGGTGAATTTTTTTAAAAAGATAATCTAAAAGAAAAAAAGGAGGGGCTTCCCTGGTGGCGCAGTGGTTGAGAGTCTGCCTGCCAATGCAGGGGACACGGGTTCGAGCCCTGGTCTGGGAGGATCCCACATGCCGCGGAGCGGCTGGGTCCGTGAGCCACAATTGCTGAGCCTGCGCGTCTGGAGCCTGTGCTCCGCAACAAGAGAGGCCGCGATAGTGAGAGGCCCGTGCACTGCGATGAAGAGTGGCCCCCGCTTGCCGCAACTGGAGAAGGCCCTCGCACAGAAACGAAGACCCAACACAGCCATAAATAAATAAATAAATATAACATGAATGAACCTTGAAGAAAAAAAAAAACTTTAAGAAAAAAAGGATTTTAAAATGACATAAACAGAGAATTTATAAAAGTTTACAAATGGCCAATACAGGATACCTTTATTTTTGTTTCTTAAGGTAAGCTATGCTTTTATTGCTGTTAGTGTGTTTTTGTCTCCATCTTAGCAAAATTCATTTTGTAATATGATTTCACAAAATATAGCACCATTCTGTTACTAAAATCTTTTGGAAAGAAGTAAAGAATTTTATCTTTTGGAGATATTTTACCTCTTTGCAGTCATCTAGAATCCAGGTTTCCTCTTCATGACCTAGAAAAGAGAGGAAAAGTTCACCAGGGCTTCGGCTTTGAGAAGCCACAAATGGAAGATAAAAGTCATGGACCATCATCACCATGGCAGAGCCTCCTATTCATTGCCAAAAGTGAAGCCTCTTTGACTGTCACAGGGATCCAGCGTTCTCAACAGAGATGAGCTAAATGTGTGTTCCTTGGTGGCTTGGAGTAAACAAAGAGTTTATTTCAGCACCAGTGATGGTTCAGACCTGTCTCATTCAAAGGCAAGCTGACTTCAGATCACACATAAAGATAGGATGCCATTGTATCCCCAGGCATTAAGGCCTAAACACATTCACTTTCTCATCACCTGACCCCATTTCAGGGATAGTCACTTCTATAGCCATGTGTTGCCTTGGTCACCCGGGCACACAGAGCCAAAGAAGAACTAGGAGAAATACATTTATATATCTATGAAAAGGGCTGTCAGGAGAGCTGAGAAGAGAGATTCTGAGAATTGGAGACCGACTTTGAGAGAAACAGGAACAATGGTAACTCAGATAATGAGCTATGAAGGTAAAAGTGCAAGTTTGCTGAGTGTGATTGGAAAGAGAACTAAGAAGTGGATTAAGAAGTGTTGGGAATGTTTGTTAGTCATATGCCTAAGGTTGCTAACATCAGCTTTTTCTAACTCCCTGCCAGGGCTCAAGTGCTGGCAAAGTCAGTAGCACAGGGAAGCTGCCCTGCCATCCTCCCAGCCTTCCTCTTCCCTCCGTTGTGTGGAAACCATGGCATCCAAAAATTATTGCTGGCATGTTTGGAATTCTTAATGAAATTTTTCTTATTTACCTTAACAAGGTGTCAGATGCTAAAACAGGTATCCCACTCATGCTCCTACCTCATGAGTGTAAATATATTGGGCAAATCATTGTCTGTCTTATTTTGCTGTTGCTGCCCTAGTATGAATGAACTCATCCTTCTTTCCTTCTCCTTCCATATCTTCTTCAGCATAATAATAACTGTTCAATTGTATATATTCATAAACATGTATATATAATATATGTCATTTAAATATGTACATGATTGTATATTTTAGGGAGTGTTTTGTAATAAATATAAAGTATACACATTATGTGTGGTTTAGAGAGCATTGTGGTGGTGGCCAGGTGCAGAACAGCTGCAGGAATCCAGGAAGGTAAGTCAGCACAATACAGAAGCAAGTGAACCCTGGGGGCATTGTGTGCATCCCACTGGTCTAGAACATTAGTGCCCAGGGGGATGGATTCAAAGGGAGGAGGCAGATCAAAGGCCACCACAAGTATTTATAGGTTTTAAAAAGAGTTACACCCACAGAGGAAAGGGAAATTAGAAATGCAAGAACCATTATGGCACTCAGAGACAAACAACAGGGACAACTGTCTGTCTTGAACTTAGACAAGTAACCCCCTCTCCCAACCCAAGTATTGTCACTTAGGTGACTCTTGGCTGTTGTTCCCCCATTTGGCATAAGCAAACACGAGTCATGCTCTCAACCCAGGCCTTAATTTTCACTGATAGAGTGGCAACAAACATGCATTTACAAAAAAAAAAATCACAAAAGAGAAAATGAAACAATATTTCATGAATAAGAGTCAGAATAAAAAATAAAGACCAGAACTACAAAGACTTCAGATACTGGGATTATGAAATATAGAATACAACCTGATTAACGAAACAAAGTAGGAATTAAAGACACTAGTAAGGAGCAGCAGGTATCAAAGTGATAATGTTCAGATGAAATTTGAAAAATATCCAGTAGAACTTATAGAAGTAAAGACTATCATAAATGAAATATAAAATACTAATCAATGGGTTAAACAGCAGTTTGGACACAGCTGAAGAGAGAATTGGTGAACTGGAAGATAGGTCTAAATAAATTACATGGAAGAAGAGGTGTCAAAAGAGATAGAAAATATGAAAGAATGGTTAGCAAACATTTAAGATAGAGTAAAAATGCCAATATACATCTAATGAGAGTTATAGAAGAAGAGGACAAAGAGAACTGGTTAGAAGCAGAATTTTAAAGCAAACGAGACTGCCCCTTAGTAATGTAAAATGTTAATAATAGGGGAAATTGGGTGTGGGGTATATGTACTACCTTCTATCTTTACACTATCTTTGTGCTTCTGTAAACCTAAAATTGTTTTAAAATAAAAAGTTGATTAGCATATCTCCTCTCCCAGAGAGAGAGAGAGAGAAATTTTCCAAATACTATGAAAGACACAAATCTTCAGTCAGGAAGCCCTATGACTTCCAAGCAGAATAACTAATAAGAAGGTAGACAAAAGAACGTACTTAGACACATTATAGCAAAACTGCAGAAATCAGAGGCAATGACATCTTTAAGACAGCCAGTGAGAAAGGAAAGATAACCACAAACAAGTGATAATTAGACTGACAGCTGACTTAGCAGCAACAATGGAAGTCAGAAAATAGTAAGACAATATCTTCAGTATGCTCAGATAAGATAGTTGTCAAGCTAGATAGATATACTTAGCAGAACTACTTCTCAAGAACAAAGGCAAAATAAAGACATTTTCAGATAAACACTGAGGAAGTTGACCTCCAAACGCTTACTAATTGAAATTCTAAAGTCTATACTATAAAGAGAGACAGAAAGAGAAAGAGAGGAAAAAAAAAAAAAGAATCCTCAATAGGTCTGAGATACAAGAAAGAAGGGTAAGCAAAATTTTTTTAAAATTCTGAATTTGGAAAAATCTTACATTGATGTTATAAAAAATAATATCTAGATTATGAGGTCAAAAAACAATGCTCCCTTTGAAAACTGTAGGGGAATCCTTACTCGTCTACACAGCTTCTGGTAGTTTGCTGGCAATTTTCGGCATTCCTTGGCTCGTAGATTGCTCCTTCTGGTCCTCCATGTTCACATCACCTTCCTTCTCTGTGTGTCTCTCTGTGTCCAAATTTCCCCTTTTTATGAGGACATCAGTCACATTTGATTAGGACCCACCCTAATAACCTCATTTTAACTTGATTACCCATGTAAAGACTCTATGTCCAAATAAGGTCACATTCTGGGGTTCTAGAGGATAGGATTTCAAGATATTTGGGAGAGGGAGGGGGAACAAGTCAACCCGTAACACGATCCCAATTCTAACTGGTGGTTTTAAACTCCGGACTTCACCCTTGGTTCTAATTGCTACTGAATCTTTCTTTCCCACCGCCCATCCTTTCAAACCTCCAAAGCCCGTGGTGCCCATGGTTCCATGCTCCTACACTGCTTATTATGGGCTAAACTGTGTCCTCCCTAAATTCATATGCTGAATCCTAACCCTCAGTACTTCTGAATGTGATTGGAGATAGTCTTCAGAGAGGTGATTAAGTTAAAATGAGGCCAATAGGATGGGCTATAATCCAATATGACTGATGTCCTTATAAAATGAGGAAACTTGGACATGCAGAGAAACACCAGAGAGGTGCATGCACAGAGGAGACACCTTGTGAGGACACAGTGAGAAGGTGGCCATCTGTGAGCCAAGGACAGAGGTCTCAGAAGAAACCAAACTTGTTGGCACCTGATCTTGGACTTCCTTCCTCCAGAACTGAGAAATCAATTTCCGTTGTTTAAGCCACCGAGTCTATGGTCTTTTGTTCCGCAGCCTGAGCTGACCAATCCACTGCTCAAAGCCCCTCCTGGCTGCATCTGGCAGTGCTCCTGAGCACTGTCCCCAGGCCTAACTCCCTCCTCCCCTCTGTGGGCTCTTCCTTGACTTACATCTCAGTGTGTGAAGTCCATGGAGCCGTCTTATCAGTTTAGGTAGGCGGCATGGCCACCCACAGGGTTTGTTACGCTCCCAACACTGTCCAGTGTGGCCTTTGATGCCACAGCACCTGTGGCTATGATGAGGGGCGATGGGAGCAGACCGAAGGATGGATTCCAGCAGCCGGTTTGAGACTATTTCTGGGCTCAGAGGATGTGAGAGAGGATCACGTGAACATCAGGCAGCTTGCTGAAGGAGAAGCGTGACTGAAAAGCTCCGTTGAGACTTGAAACTCTTGTTTATTCCTGTAGGTCCAACAGTGCAGAAAGAAGGAAGCCAGCCCTTCTAGCCTCTTCTACCTCCACATTGTCATCAGGCTCTGGATTTTTCCTTCCTTGGATTTCTCCTGGAAACAGCTTCTTTTACTTGGTGGATATCCAGATGTTCCCCTACCCCGTGGGGCTTTCCTTCTTCTTCTGGTTCTCCACTTGTTTCCTGGCCTCTCCTGCATAACAAGGGTTAACACAGTAAAGAGCCTTGAGTGTTGAACAACTCACTGTTCTGGGCTCCGTGGACACGGCTGTGGTCAAGGTTGACGTCAGGAGTTTATATTCTTGTGCTCTGGAGACTGTAGCTAAACAAACAAGAAAACTTTCGGGGAGCCAGGTGCTGAGAATTAAGATGGGGAGATGAGATGGCAATTGATCAGGGATGGCTGTAGATCAAGTGGCCTTTGGTACAGCTCTTGGGGTTGGGGAGCAATTGACAATTTATGATCGACAGTACTCTTACTCAAGCTGTGAAAGCACCAGGTACACAACAGAGTTCTGGCCTCTTGGCTCTAAGTTACAAAACAGTAAATGTTTGCTTATCTATACCAGACAGAGGGGGTAACCAGACCCGGTTAGAAAGTGAATAAAAAGTGCTCCCAGGTCCCATTTCCTTTGCCTATTTAAAGGGGATGTTTAGCCATCTGGAAGTTTTCTTATCAGACATTTGATAAGGAAAAAGGATGTTTTGAAAGGTTGTTACCCAAGAACACATAAACCAGGAGAAACATATTTAACCTACCCTGGTACCTTCTTGAATTCCCAGACATTGAAAGGCCATTTAAAAGTGACTTGGGATCCCAAAGCCAGGCTGTCCCTTAGGCCCCAGCACTAAGTCCAGGGGAGCCCTTTCAGATGGGTACACTTTTGCCAAGGGTCTGAGGGCAAGGGAATGTAGCATCCCAGGTCTTACAGACATGCCCTGTGGAGCTCTGTGGCAGCACTACGTGGGAGGGGCGCAGGGGAGGGGGCTGGGGGCCATACGGGGAGCATAGGGGGTGCCAGGAGCAGCTGGAGCCTCAAGGCCTCCCCTCAACCTCACCCCAAAATGGCAGAAGAGAGCGCTTGGCTCTTATCGCTGATGCACTGATGTTCATTCCAGGGCCAGCACACTGACCTTCAGCTCAGGAAGTGACTTCTTGGTCAATTGCCGCTTTGGAGGGACCTGCCAGGATTTGAAATGAAGCAGCAGTTCTTGTAACATCCAGTCATAAATCTAAATCTTTTTTTTTTTTTTTTAACTGAAGCAAAATAGTGAGATAACTTGATGTTTCGCATGCTTAAATTTAGAACAGATTATAGCAATTGAATACCCACATCATAAGCTGCTTCATTTAAGCACAACACACGTACCCAGGCTCAGCTTCATGTGATTTGAGTCTCGAGAGTGATTCTTCTTCTGCCAAAGTTTTTAAATCTTAGGCTGACTAATAAATTTCAGCCTGAGGATGAGGCCACCTGATCTCCAGTCCTGGCCCTCACTGGGTTGAGCAAAGGAGCCTCTCTGGGCCTCAGGAAACCCCTCTCTAAGATCTCACAGTGTGGTGTGCACACACTGTGTGGTGTGTACACACGGTGTGGTGTGCAATGCCCAGCTCTTGTGCCCAAAGTGTATCATCCCAGATGACCACAGATAGTCTTTGGGATGATGTGAGCAGAGAGATCTATGAGATTACATTATGAATCTATGGCTAATAATGGCTATTAATAATAGATGCCACTCACCCAGTACTTCTCATGTGCTGGGCACTGTTGCAAGCATGCTTTGTCTGTCTTAATTGTCCTAGTTCTCATTCCTCATTTTACCAATGAGGAAACTGAAGCCCAGAGAGGTTAAGTAACTTGCCCAAGCTCAAACAGCTCTAAGCGGGGAGCCAGGATACAAACCCAGGCATGTGAGTGCACCCTATGCCTTCTAGCCTTTGGGTATCAGCCCTGAGATCTCCCCACCAGCACTGACATGGAGGGATGAGAATGGGATGGAGCTAGAGAGCAATGCTGACTCAAAGATGGGGGTGATTGTCTCTGGGCCCGTCCCAGAGCTGGGGAGAGAGAGACGTGGAGGCAGGAGGGATGAATAAATACAAAATGGGTGATCCAATTTAGAAAAGAAAAAAAAAAATCATTGCCCCATGACCATGAGCAAGGTGCAGTGTTTTAAAATTTCCCTTTCAAGATAATTGCTGTAGACCTTAGAAAAATAAATCTAATAGAAGAAAAAAAGAAAGGCAAAGGGAGCCCAGTGATTTGAGTATGAATATTCAGGTTTAAAACATCTTTTCCCCTTGAAATACACCCTCTTACCTTGGTGGAAAGTCCTGTTACTTTAGCTTTGTCTCAACGCTCACTCTGAAGGCTGGCTGGGCTTATCAGTCAGGACCATCTGTGCTGGAATGAGGTTTCTTCCAAAGACCTGATTATGATTTTTCTTGGAGCTACACCTGACCTCATACACTTAAAGAGGAACGTCTTCCCTTCTGCTTGCTGTCTCCCTTCCTGCCTAAATAGGTGCTTGCCTGATACTCTACAGGCAGGATAGCGGGAGGCAGGTTATTGGGTTTTCGGAGAAACCGTTTCCTTTTCGTAGGACATAGCTGCAGAACCCGGGAAGTGCAGAGATTCAGCCAGAAATGTTTGCGGGCTTTGCCTGAGGACAAAACATCCAGAACAAAGTGAAGCATTTAGTCAAAGCCAGTGGACCTAATCTTTCCAACCCTTTCTTTGTTTTTTTTTCCTACTCAAAAGTTGTTAGAATGAATTCACCTTGCTTTTGGTGGGTTTTCTTGTGGATATTTGTTTGGACTGACTGCATTTATACACATGCTTGTCAATAGTTTCAGCCCTTCTGTGACCTAATCTGGGCCCAATTGATAACTATTACAAGGCGGGTGCTATGAAGATGAGGAAATGGGAGAGAGTGGGCTTCACAGAAAATTATGAGAGCCCCTGACTTTAGAGGCTTCCATTCAAATGAAGCCACCATCTAATGTTTAAATAGGTCCATTTAAATAAATGCATAAAGTACAAGAGACTCATCCCTCTTGTTGGAGCCGGATGGTTAAATAAGACTGAATTAGAGATATTATTATTGATAATAATGGTAAACGACACCATTTATTGAGCATCTATTATGTGCTTGGCAACATTATCGTGTGGGAGGTACTATCTCTATTTGGATGACAGAAAGCAGGCCCTGTGAGGCGCCAAGGTCACAGAGCAAGCAGTGGCAGAGACGCAGGTCCGAGTCCAGAGTCTGTGCTCACGTGGCCCCAGATGAAGAAAATGAGACACAGATTCTCATAATGTGACTTACTCATGCACGGGTGCAAAACTTGCTAATGAATAAAGCAAAATAATAATAAAAGGAGCTGGTCTGAGGACCTGGGATTGCCTGGGTTCAAAACTGAGTTATAAATACAATTCCAATCATGAAACTCTCCATATGACACTGGATACGTTACTTAAACTCTCTGAGCCTCTACTTCTTCATCTCCAAAATGGGCTAATAATGCTTAGTTCATAGCATTGTCATGAGGCTTAAATTAGATACACCATGTTATGTGCTGAACTCAGGACTTGGCATATGGTATGTAATTGATAATGTTGGTTATTGTACGGGTCTTCAGTGAGAGCAGGTGACTATTTGTCCAGGGTGCTTTTCTTGACCTTTTACCCTCATGCCTCCACCTCCACTGCTTCCTGCAGGAGTCCTGCAGTGTCAGCCATTATGCTCTTATACTGCTAACTCCCCTTGAGGTCAGAGAAGCAGATGGCTGGGGATGGAAGGCAGTCAGGACCTTGGCCAACATGCCAGTTGAAGGTCCTGGCCAATGGCCTTGACTTTGCCAGCGCAAACCTTTTTTTATACCTGACAAGGCAAACTACCACGTGTCAGGTCAAGACAAGAACAGGGGTGTAAAGAGAGAGCCAGCCCATGAGATAGGAACAGGGGTAGGTCAGAGACCCCCTGGAGGTCACTTTCAGCCCTATGATTTGATATTGGCATAAAACTGAAGGCAATACATTGAACTCTGAGACATTCCCACCTCCCACCTGACCTCAGTCTGGGCAATCTTCCTGTTAGTCAAGAGAACAAGGCATAAATCTCCCTGTGGACGGGAGTGCTGGGTGCACAGTGAACTCTGCTGTCTCGTCTGTTTTCCAGAAAGGGTTGATGGATCCTTCTCCTCACAGTTATTTCAGCACAGTAGAATTTCAACAAGACAGAAATAGAAGACAGAAAGGTTGGTCCTGTCAAAAGCTCTTAATATAATTATGAGAGTCAGGCCTCTGCACGTACCACCCCCCAGCCCACGAATAATTAGGGTGCGAGAGGCCGGGAACTGAATGGCGGTGGGGGAGGCGTGGGGAGGGGCGGCGGGCTGAGGACGTGGTGATTAGTGTAATGGCTGCTGCTTCTCTGCTGGGATGCCCCGGTCCTGCAGACCCCCTGGCAATTCTGCAGCTTCATAAAAGCTCCACTTAGAGCTTGGATCATCCCAGGCAGCAATTAGTGGCTCTAATAGTTTCAGCTGATGGCCTTATGGCTGTCCCGCCTCAACTCCCTTTACTGAAGGTTACTTACATAGAGATATGCCCTCATCACCCCCGACACCCACAGTATATGCAGAAGGTGGCCGGGACATGTAGGCCATGGCACCAGGCTTCGGGTCTGATGGGGACCTCAGAGGCAGGCCCAGCCTGAGCATTCGGGCTACCAATGGGAAAGCAGAGGCCCTCTTCCCTTGAATATTTGCTTTCTGTTTAGTGTTTAATTTTCTCTCTGAAAGGCAATCTATGGAATGGAAAAAAAAAAAAAAAAAAACCCAGTCCCTAAAGTCCATTCGAGCTTTCTCTTCTCCAGGTTAATTTCCATTCTAATGCTTATGTAGCCCCCACCGCAGTGTTAGGCATTTGTTACTCTAATTCTGCAGCTATTCTCCCCAGGGTTTGCTGTTTTGTCAGGGGCCTGTGCTGTTCCATTGCAGGGTTTGGAGCAGAATTACCGAGCTCAGTGTCAATGGAGGGGCTCAGGAGGGGCCCGACACCCAGGGAAGGAGCTCTCCATGGATTCTTTCTTCCCAGCCCCAGAGGTAGGCTGTCCTTTAGCTCTGCTGGCCGCCACCTGGCACCAGAGCATCCATTCTACACTGGGGGTGAGGTGACAGAGCCCCGCGCTCCGTACACGGAACAGACTTGGGTCCCCAAAACCTGCTCCTTCATGATTCTGCACTTGGCCCCTGCTGACAGCGGTGCTGACTGTATCTTTAAGAGACACCTCAGCTTAGTCCTTAAAAGTGCTCTCTTGAGTCAAGCTGGATTGCTTTGGTTTGAATCTAAGAACTGTCACTTACCAACTATGTGACTTTGGACAAGTCCTTTAACTTCTCAGTTTCACCATCTGTAAATTGGATACCAACAGTACAGGGCATTAAATGACTTACCATTGTTGTTAGCATTAAATGAGTTTATAATAGATATAAATTGCCTGTAAGAGTGCCGGGCACAGAGTCAGGGTCAGCAGGTGGTGGCTATAGTCACTATTACTGTTATTAGTCCCTCCTGGGGATGGCCTGGCTGCAGAGGCAGGAGCTGCGTGCCCAGCAGGATGTGCCCTGCATCTCAGCAGCGCAGGGTGTGAAGGGGTGGCCATCCCTGCTGGGTCCACCGGATGCCAACTGCTTGGTACCCACACACTGGATTCTCCTGGACCAATGGGCGCTCCCATCCCTTCACAGGCTCCATCCTTATCCCTCTCACCCGAATGGCCTGGGGACTCCTGGAATGTGACCTATTTGAGGAGGACAGGCAGGCAGGGAGGAAATCAGGAATTCTGATTCTCATCCTCAGAGGGATTCAGTCCCTAGGCCATGGCCACTCAACTAGTAAGTGGCATTGCAGGAGCTCACACGCACACTGGCGTGACTCCCAGGGGCACACTTGCCTACGAGGCCCCTTGGGGTGACGACCCTTTTGCCGGGGGCCGCTCTGTGTCATCCCAGGCTGTGGAGTGGTGAGTGGTGTGAACGGTTCCAGCAGCGAATCTCGGAAAACCGAAGTGGGGCTGTTTCATAGCCTCCAAAGGCTGGAGACAGGCTCTGGTTCGAGACTCTCCAGGAGGGAGAGGCTGGCCGACTTTGAAGACCTCACCGAAAGAAGCCTCTCCAGACACAGTGTGAGCTGACACCTTCAGGCCAAGTGTGGAGGACAGAGCCTAAAACGCCTGGCCACCAGTTCCACCTTACGGGACCCAAAGCCTCACCGATCTGTGCCCCTGCCCACTGGCAAGGGCCGCCAGGATCAAACCAGAGCCTGCTCCCTGCTGCCCAAGGGCCCTCCCTCCCTGGCACGTGTGCATAAACCCTCGGCTCCCACCAAATGAGCGTCCAGGCAGGAGGATGGGCAGCTGTCTCTGTCGGCCACCCCTCTGCAATTTCCCGACTTGATTTGCGGCGCGCCGCCAGCTGCACAAGTTGGCTGCTCCGCAGTGTAGAAACGCAAACTGGAAGTCCGCGGGCACGTCAGAGCTCCCCGCTGCACTGGGCCTCCAGCAAGCTGGGCGGGGTCCAGCGAACCCCAGGAGTGTGGATCCCCTGAGGGCTGTTCTCGGCCTTGGCGTGGTCACACCTCCATGTCTGCAACCTGCCCCCCCACCCCCTCCCACCCCTTGCCCAGGGCTTTCCGTGCTGGACTCCCCCTTCAAAGAGGCCAGGCCCTTCGCCTGCCTGTGATTCTCTCCCTGTTCAGGCTCTGGTTATATCACCTGGGGAACGGCTGTTTTAGGCTGGATTTCCCTAGATCAAGAGTATTCCAGCTTTGTTCCCGGCAGGCCAGGCAGCCCCAGGGTGATCTAAGGAGCTGCCAGTGTCTTTGGTGTTGGTCACTTCCCAGCCATAACCTCCTCAGGTCCTGGCTCTCCTGTGATCTTTACATACCATGATCAGCAAAGGTCAAGGATCTGGGCCCCTAAGGCATTCCCTTGTCAGTCTAGAGCCTTCACTGCCCCTGTTAAGAGATCCATCTTCCTGAGGCCCTTACAGAAGAGGAGGGGAGAAGTGTCGAGGACAGAGCTTGGCTTTGGGCCCAGATCTGGGCTCCAGGACTGGAATGCTGAGTAGCTCTGGGCAAGGGATAATTCTAGCACTCAGAATGCTCCCCACACAGTAAGGAGAGTGGTAGCTCCACTAACTGTCATTATGTGAGCAGCCCAGGCCACTGTGCACACTCAGTGCTCCTCAGATGCCTGTGAAACCATTTCCCATGAAGCCCATGACACCCCGGCTGCTGGTGAGCTTGGGCTCCTGCTGAAAGCAGGCTGTGCTTGTTTGAATCTGGGAGAAAGGGAAAGGAATGGCCTTGAACCTGGCTGCCTCCGGAAAAAGGTAGCAACAAAATCCAGAGCTTCCCTGAGCAGGAGAGCTAGGCATGGAAGGGCACGTGCAAAAGAAAGTGAAGAGGAGATGGCAAGGGCGCCACACATAACTTGCCTATTTTGCCTTTTCGCACATCCTCAGGCAACTTCCAGATTCTGGAGTTTCCTGCCCAGCCACCCTCCATAGACCCAGCCCCTCGCTTTGCACCTCATTCATGTCCCATGGTTTCATGGTCTTGTTCTTTGCAGGGACAGCTGATTCCCAGCGCTGATCCTTGAGACTGCAAACACGTCTCTGTGTTGGGAGGATGGTCGGTAGAAACATGTGGTCTGCTCAAGGCATTCTGGAGGTTCTAAAGATTGGGAGTTCTATGGAAGAATTGGAGGAGGTAGACAGGCAGGACTTTCAGCTAACAAGCCTCCTGGGGCACTTTGGAATCCCGCCACAGGCCTCTCTGCTGGCACAGTTGACGGCCAGGAAAAGAAGTGAACAGCTGCCCAGAGATGTGTGTGACTGAAAGATCAGGCTGTTGGATGCATGGATTGGTCCTCTTGGATCTTGGGAGGTGTGCTGGCGGGAAGAGAGGTTGGTCCCACAGAAGAGCCTGGCCCACCACGTGTCCGTCTGGCTGTGGGGCCCATACTGCCTCCCCCGGGGGCTGCCTGCATGCAGAAAGGCAGGGAAGTCTCAAGGAACAAGATGCACGAGCTGGGCAGGCGTGCAGGAGCCAGCAGCACACCTGGGTTCCTTCCTGTCCTGGGGAAGCCTCACAAGGAACCAGCAGCCCCTACCCCAATTCTGTCCCATGAGAGTATCCCGAATACAATCACAGAAGAGGTATGTTGGTGCATCTTCAATGCTACAGACATAAATTAGGCAATTTCCCTGATACCTGAACTGCCCCACATGACATTTGATTTAATTCTTCATAACCAGCATCAGTGACTACTGATCTCCAAAGCAATGAATGAAGCTGCCCAAGGTTCTGCCGAAGAAGGTGGGTACTGCCCTGGCCAGAGGTGTTCTGAGCCGTCAGGCACCACTTCCCCCCCTTAGTTCTCAAAGCCCAAGTCCCTCCCATCAGTCATTTCTGGCCTTACCTTATCGATCCTTTTAATAGCAGGCAGTAACAATTTATTAGCACTTTTCCAGAGTCTCTGCCTCCTGGCTAGATATTTTTCCATCCTGAGAGCTGAAGTAATATTTCTTCTAAATCTAGCTCTCTTCAAGGCACTACGGGAGGCCAGTCTGAGTGAGTCAGGGATGCTACAGAGAAGGAAGAATTAAGTTAGGACATTTCCATTTTCCCACTGCTAATTTATGAACAAATAAATTTGTTGGTTACAATTGAACAACTGTATGGGGCTGGGGGGAGGGGACTACAGAGACCAGATGAAAACAAGCCATCTTTGATTTCCCTTTACAGAATTTTATCTTTTTCATTAAAAAAAATGTTTAATACAGTTTTAAATGTTACTTTCTACTTACAGTTATTACAGAATATTGGCTATATTCCCAGAGTTGTACAATACAGCCTTGAGCCTATCCTACCCTCACTACCCCACCCCGGTTTGTCCCCCGCCCCGGTAACCACTAGCTTGTTCTCTCTGTGAGCGTAATTTGATCTTTAAAAGTGGGTTAGGAGGTGAAAGGACAGCGCAGCTTGAGCCGGGTGGGTCGCGGGCTGGACTTCCCGGCAGCCCAGCCTCCCTGCCCTGCTCTTGTGACGCAAACTTTCGGTGCTTCAGTTTTACCCACGACCAAAACGAGGTAAGGAAGAAGCCACTTCCCTAACTCCTGCCCCACTAGTTGATTCCTGACTCCTCTCCTTCCGGAGAATGAACTGCCGGGAAGGCGCTGGCGGCCCGTGCGCCGGCAGGAGGCGCCCGACTGCGGGAAGGAGGAGAAATTCAGGAGACACTGGGCCGCGGGGAAGGGGCCCCGGCAGCCCTTCTGGCTTCTCAATTGTCCTCCCGCCCGAGCCAGGAAGCAATCAGGGACTCGGCCTGGGCAGGCGTCTGGGGCCGTATAAACTCAAAGCGTTTACCCTGCTGGTGGCTGAAAGGAAAGAGGCCAAGAAGAGGCCAGGGACTAAGAAAGTCCCACTGCGGGACCAGCGCTGCAGGCTTTCGGGCTAGAGGTGCCTTTGGAACCAGAATGACTGCTTCCCAGAGGACGGACTGCTGGCCCAGGGCTGCTTCACCCTCCCCACGAAGGCCCTGCTCTCTTACCTTCCGGTCCTCTGCCCACCACCTCCCACTTCCCAGAGCCGATCCGCACCCCAGGCACCAGCTCCGCGCGCGTGCGCAGTGCCAGCCCTTGCGCCCACTCTCCACCTGACTCTCGTTTGATTTGCCCAGTAACAGACGTCACTGTGCTCAGAGCAAAACAGAGGCTCCGAAAGGGTAAGTGGCTTGTCCAAGACCACACAGCTAGTAACTGGCTTCAAATACAGTCCATCTGCTTGATTGTTTACTTATTTTTCCAACATTACTACTATAGTAAGTTACTGACATATAGTTTTATATATAGAACTTTAATGTATTTGTAAAATTATGCAATATATTAAATTATTTTATAGTTAATGACTATTTTTATTATTACTGTTGAGGTTTTATTTATTTTTCGAATAGGCAGTAGTGCATGCAATTCAAAATTCAAAATACACCAGAGGAATGCAGTGAAAAGTCCCCCACCTCAACCTTTGTCTTTCAGCCACCCAGGTCCCTCCTCTCCTCAGGAGCAACCACAGTTAATCCGTTTCTTGTGTATCTTTTCAGAGACAGCGGAATAGATAAAGATGCAGGGGTCCACTAGCCAAAGAATGTAGGCAGCCCCTAGAAGCTGCAAAAAGCAAGGACACAGATTCTTCTCTGGGACCTCCAGAAAGAGAAACAGCCCTACTGACGTCTTGATTTTAATCGCTTAAGACCCATTACAGACGTCTGACCTCCAGGATAATAAGGCAATAAATCTGTGTTGTTTTAAGCCACTAAATCTGTGACCATTTGTTACAACATCTATAGAAAACTAATATGAGTTCCCAGTTTATAACTTATCAAATAAATATTAGATTAAATATTTAAATAGGAATACCATACAAACAAACAAACAAAACTTGTGGGGAGAGTAGATCTTATAATTATGGCTTCAAAGACAAAGAGTGAAAGCATTTTTAAAAACCTCTATATATTAAAAATAAACCTATAATGAAATTATCACGCAACTTACAAACTGGAAAAATATTTGAAATGTATAAAATGAACAGAGAATCATCTTGAATGGTAAAGTTAAGGGTGATTTTCTACAATGAATGTGCATTTTTTTTTTGTAAAGAAGATACATATTTCGACAGAAAGAAATTGTTACTGTGGCAGTTGTATTAAAAATGAATTAGAGACAAGTATGGGCACTTCACCAAAGAAGATATAGGGATGGCAAATAAGTGTATGAAAAGATGCTCTACATCATTACTCACTAGACAAATGCAAATTAAAACTACATTGATACACCACTGCACACCTATTAGAGTGGGTTAAATTAAAAAGATGGACCATATCAAGTGCTAACGAAGACATGAAGCCACTGGAGCTCTCACACTCTGCTGGAGAGGATGTAGAATGGTACAACCACATTAGAAAACTTGAAAGATAAGCATACACCTACCATATGATGCAGCCATACCACTCCTAGGTATTTTCCCAAAAGAAATGAAAGCATGTGCCCACACAAAGACTTATATGCAAATGTTCATAGCAGTTTCATTTTTAATAGCCCCAAAGTGGAAACAACCTGTCCATCGACAGGTTTATGGATAAACCAATTGTAGTATAGCCATACAATGGAATACTACTCAGCAATAAAAAAGAATGAACCATTGATATCTGCAACAACATGGAGAGATCTCAGAATAATCACACTGCATGAAAAAAGACAGACCAAAAAAAAAAAAAGACTACATACTGTATGGTTCCATCTATAAAGTTCTAGAAAATACAAACTAATCTATAGTGTCAGAAAGCAGATCAGTGGTGGCCTGTGGTTAGGGTGGAGTGGGGAGGGGAGAAAGGGAGGGGTCACAGTGGTGCACAGGGAAACTTCAAAAGGGGTGGGTATGTTTACTATCTTGCTTGTGATGATGGTTTCACAGGTGTACACATACATTGAAACTCATCAAATTATGTGCAGTTTGTTGTATGTCAATTATACCTTAAGAAAGTGGTACTTAAAAATGGCTTGATCTTGGAAAGAGATGGAAGAAACTTAAATACATAACACTAAGTGAAAGAAGCCAATCTGAAAAGGTTACATACTGTATTATTCCAACTATATGACATTCTGGAAAAGGCAAAACTATGGAGACCATGAAAAGATCAGTGGTTGCCAAAGGTTGGTGGGAAGAGAAGGATCAACAGGCAGAGCACAGAGGATTTTTAAGGCAGTGAAATTATTCTGTCTGACTGAGTATCCACTATAATGGTGGACACATTTGTCCAAACCCATTGAAGTTACAACACCAAGAGTGATGTGTAATATAACCTATGGACTTTGGGTGGTTATGACGTGCCAATGTAGATTCATCAGTGGTGATAAATGTTCCGCTCTGGTGAGGGATGTTGATGGTGAGGGTGGGTTGTGCATGTGTGGGACAGAGTGTACAGGAGAAATCGCTGTACTGGCTGCTCAACTTTGCTGCGAACCTAAAACTGCTCTAAAAAGTAACGTTTAGTTTTTAAAAACTGGCTTGAACCATTGAATATGTTTTGTCTCTCATATCAGGGCTCTGGGGGCAGAGGGGGTCAAGGGTCTGTTCAGGTGCTACAGACACTACTGAGGACACAGATGCTTCCCATCCTTGGGCTGTGTCTCCCCTCCTCGTGTTTCGAAAATGGATGCAGCTTTTCAAGAAGTCACATGCAGGCACAGCCATGTGTAGCAAAGATGAACTTATTTCTTCTTTTAGACGTCTTTTTTTAAGAGAGAGGAAAACTCTCCTGTGAGCTCTTCAGAGACTTTCCCTCAGGTCCCATTGGCCAAGGCTGAGTCGCATATCCATGGTCTGACTGTAAGGGAGTCTGGGAAGCGGAAGGGGGAGGGTTTCCCCGTGGGCATCCACCAGCACTCCTCTGGCACTTACAAGGCTGTGTGGCTCCTTCCTCCCGCTTTCTCCACCTGCTGCGCTCAGCCTCATTCTGTTCTCTCTGGCGCTCCCTTACCCCACTCTCTACCCCAGAGGGTTCAGTGGTGCTCACTGGGGTTCCCATAGGCCTTTCTATATAACTTCATTGTCCTTCTGTCTAGACTGCCTTATGCGTGCATATGTCTTAACGGCCAGACGTGAGCTTCTAGAACCACCCCTCTTTCATTAGGAGAGTCCCGGGACCTAGCCCAGTTATGCTTGAAAAAGTGAACTTGAATAGGAAGAAAAAGCTGATGGAGCTAGAAAAGGTCCCGGAGAGGACACAAGGCAAAGGTGGGAGGTGGGAGGCGACGAGCCGAGTCAGTACAGAAGCGGGTACTAAACACTGGAAGGCTTCAGTACTGAAGCAGCAGAAATGATCAAGACCTAGCATGATAAAGGACATCACTTAGATGAGCTCAGAAAAAATAGACCTGGGAATCTCACTCTGAAATTGAAAGGAGAGAATTTTAAAACAGAGATGGCACAGCTGGCCTCATGGGACAGAATTCTCTGTTCATTCAACATGTGGAACTTATTACCTCTAATAGGTCGTTCAGGAAAGACTACAACAATTTTTAAGTGGTTAAAAGCTACTAAATGGACAAAGTGACTACACTTGTTAATGCCAGGCCCTGCAGCCTCGCAAAACACCCTCTCCCGATCTCAGTTCTCCAGAGGTATCTTTGGGCTGGATGAGTCACGTGGGTCTGAAGTGAGCCTCAGGTTATCCATGCTTCATGACTCCTCAGATCGAAAATCACCTCTGTGGGGCAGAGATTCCTGACAGCAGGAGAAAGAACAGGAGATGCTCCTGACCCCAGGATTGTACAGTCATTTCAGTAGCGACTGACTGTTCCTTGCCGGCCATCCCAGGCAGAATTCTAGAGACGCCCTGGAAGTTCGGGCCCCAGTCTTAGTGGGCTGGTGGCCAGCAGGCCCTAGCATTGGAATCAGGATGGTTCCTGCATATCAGGACCACTGCTGTTCTGAAGCCATTTATCTGAGGAGTACAGACGCTCTCTAAAGAGTCCAGCCCACTAATTGCAGACTCAGAGTCTTTAAGGAACATTTGAGCTGAATCAGGTTGAGATTCTCCGCTGAGCATAGCTCTTCTATTCTCTAAGTTCACTGGAAGCACCGGAAAGACATCTTGCAGCAATCGTTTAATCTCATTCACCTGCATCCCAGCCCCCCAACCTCAAGCTGCACCCAGTTTTAGGAGTCTCTAAGGTCTAAACCCAATTGGCCCTTTTCTCCCACTCCCAGCTTGGGCATTGCCAGGCGGCTCTCCAAACCATGCTCCCTGGCTCCCCGTGATGGGCCCTGGGGCCTGGGGTCTCCCCCTCCTCCCACTGCTTCTTCCAGCAGTTGCTCCCAGATTTGCTCTCCTCAACCCAGCAACCTCTGTCTCCTTCCCTTCTCTTTGAGCAGACGGTCCCCTCTTCTCTTTCCCCAAGAGGGCTGAGACCATCCTCACCAGCTTTCTTCCTTTTCTCCTCCTCTGATCTCCTTTGTGAGATAGATATGTTACGTTTTCTCTGTTCTTCCAAAAACCAAAATCACTGCCTCTCTAAGACTTGCCTTCCCCTCTCCGTTTCCATCCTCAACACAGCTACACAGTGACCTTTGGCTTGCGCCTCCCCTCCTCACCTGTGGTTCCTGCCCCCACCCCTCTACTGAAATGGCTCTTGCCAGAGCACCAGTGACCTCCTGGTCACCAAAGTCTAGGGCCATTTCCAGGACTTTGTTCTTTTTCCTGCCCTCACGGTCACTAGCCTGCTTCCGACTCTCCTTCCCTGACTCTTCCCTGTCCTGGACCCCCAGCATTTCTTCCGGATGACCCGATCAGCCATCTGCACTGCAGTCTGGACCTTCTTGTTTGAATGAGAACATCTTGCTTCAGGGGCTCTCGCTACCTTCTGGACTAAGTCAGCCCCCTGACATGATGGGCTGTCACGGATGTGGCCCCGGCAGGCTTGCCTGCATCATTTGGGACCGCTTGTCCCTAGCCCCTTACACTTCAGTCACATCCAGACTCTTGTAGCCCTCTCATTGGTTTCCATGAGTTTGCAGGTGCTGTTTCCTCTGTCTGGAATACCTCTCTTCCCGCCACCACTCGCCTCTCCACTTCAGTGGAGGAAGCCGTGCTCCTGCTGCTTTTCCTGAATGTGTTCTATGCACTTAAACTCGGCAGCAGCCTCAGCCCTTTGGGTGCCAGGAAGGTACCGTGTAGCCCAGCACGCCACAAACAGACATCCTCGGTCTCCTGCTTCCACACTGGCTCCCTCTGAACATCCATTCCATCTCAGAGTGTCAACTTGCAGCTCAGTTCGGCAGAAATGCGTGGATGCTGCCCTGCAAGCACACGTTTGGCTAATTCTCAGCTCTCCGCCTTTATGCCTCACGTCCTCTCCTAAGGCCAGACCCATGTCCCTGCCTGTTCGCAGGACGGGAAGTTCTGATCAGCACTGATTCCTCTCCTCTCTCTCCCCCCAGCTACCAAATTCTGTCCCTTCATCCTTCACAGCCTAAACAGACAGACAAGCAAAACAAACAAAGCCCTATGCTTTGTCTTTCCTTTCTAGTACTCAATCTGGTTGTGATGGTTCATTTTCTGTGTCAATTTGGCTAGGCCACAGAACCCATTTGCTCAAACATGAATCTAGACGTTACTCTGAAGATGTGTTTAAGATGAGATGAACATTTAAGTCAGCAGGCTTTGAGGAAAGCAGATTATCCTCTCAAATGTGGGTGGGCCCTGTCCAATCAGTTGAAGGCCTTAAGAGAAAAAAGACTGAGGTCCTCTGAAGAAGAGGGAATTCGGCCTGCAATCCACCTTTGGACTCCAGCTGCAACATGAACTCTTCCCTGGGTCTCCAGCTGCCGGCCCACCCTGCAGATTTTAGACGAGCTGCCTCTACAATCAATCATGTGAATCAATTCCTTAAAATAAACCTCTCTCTCTCCACGCACACACCCTATTGCTTCTGTTTTGCTGGAGAACCCTGACTAATACACTGTTCTACCTCCTAACTCAGCTCCCTGTTCCTGTGTTCACTCCCCTCCAGCCCACTCCAGTGATGCTCGCTGATTTTTTTGTAATGTTAATTTGCTCACAAAATTTGCTGGATCCCTACTGTTTATCAGTGGATGGCTGTGTTTCCCAAATATCAGATGTTTGTGTATCTTCACCATGTTTGACATGGGTTTTCAGTGTCTCGTCTATACAGTTACGTGTTTTAGATTTTTCTTTACACTGACCCTTCTCAGGGATGTTTGCATTTTGGCAGGAACGTGTGAATTTTTTTTCAACTTTTTATTTTTATTGGAGTATAGTTGATTAACAATATTGTGTTAGTTTCAGGTGTACAACAAAGTGATTCAGTTATACATATACATGTACCTATTCTTTTTCAAATTCTTTTCCCAATTAGGTTGTTACAGACTATTGAGCAGAGTTCCCTGTGCTATAGAGTAGGTCCTTGTTTGTTATCCATTTTAAATATAGCAGTGTGTACATATCAATCCCAAACTCCCTAACTAGCCCTCCCCCCTCCCCTCCCCCCTGGTAACCTTAAGTTCGTTCTCTAAGTCTGTGAGTCTGATTCTGTTTTGTAAATAAGTTCATTTGCGTCATTTTTTCTAGAATTCTGCATATAAGCAATATATTATGATATTTCTCTTTTGCCGTCTGACTTACTTCACTCAGTATGGCAATCTCTGGGTCCATCCATGTTGCTGCAAATGGCATTATTCCATTCTTTTTAATGGCTGTATAATATTCCATTGTAGATATGTAACACATCTTCTTTATCCATTCATCTGTTGATGGACATTTAAGTTGTTTCCATGGTTGTCTATTGTAAATAGGGCTGCGATGAGTATTGGGGTGCAAGTATCCTTTCGGGCCATGTTTTTCTACAGATTTATCCAGGAGTCGGATTGCAGAATCATATGGCAACTCTATTTTTAGTTTCTTAAGGAACCTCCATACTATTCTCCATAGTGGCTGCACCAATTTACAGGAATGTGTGAATGTTTAAGATAAAAGCTCTTGCAGTCCCAATCAAAAAGTGAAGAGCAGTTTTGTGGAAGGGTTTTGAGCTTTCCTAATTCCCTGCCACCACGCAAGCTGGTCCTCTTGACTTGAAGCTAAATTTCTAAGATGGAAAGTCCCAGCAAGATTGAGACGTGTGGGACTTCCCTGGTGGTGCAGTGGTTAAGACGGCACGCTCCCAATGCAGGGGGCCTGGGTTTGATCCCTGGCTGGGGAACTAAGTTCCCGCATGCCGCAACTAAGAGCCTGCATACTGCAACTAAAGATTCCACATGCCGCAATAAAGATCCCCCATGCCACAACTAAGACCCAGCACAGCCAAATAAATAAATACATATTACAAAAAAAAAAAAAAAAAAGATTGAGACGCATGACACAGATTACTACACCTCTCCTGAGTCATCAAGACAGAGGTGGCTCCTTCATGCAATTTGTCTCTTCAGCTGAGGTTGGGAGTGGAGATGGTGAATGTTTGGTCCCACCTGTGGGGGTAGGGATGGGGGTGGGGAGTATGAATGAAGGAAGAAGAGGAAGAGGGCAAGAGACCACCCAAGTTTTCGTAACTTACTCTCTGACGTTTGAAAATACCCTATTTCATTATTTTCTAGGATTGATTTCTGCAACATCTATTCCGACAAAAATATTAGAAAGAAATATGTAGTTTCTTTGCATCTGTTATCCCCTTTGTCAATATTAAACGACTTAGTCACTTCTCTGGGGAATTAAAGAGGTTGATTCATGGCTATGTGACCCTCTTGTCACTTCTGGTTCCTTTTTCCGTGTTCTATATCAAGACTCAGAGCCCTAGGAAAGGGCATTTTTGCACTCAGAGAAGAACCTGAGAAGAGCCTGTAAGTAAACTTTCAGAATAATCTTGATTTTGAAATTGCTTTTTTTTTTATAAGAAAAAATTAAGTATTAGTAAATTGGAATAAACAGTTGAGACCAGAGGAAACTTTAAACCTCTGCCTCTATCCCCGACAGTTTACCTCTGTACAGATATACCAGAAAGTCTTTGTTAACCTTGGCCTGAGGGATCTGAATCCCTCATCTCAGGGAGGACTGCAGCTTGAGCATCTTCTTAACAGAACAGCTGTGTGGACTTGGGCCATCCCTGGCTTTTGAAGAATTGATCTGTTAGCCAAGCCTCGGGTCGGGGAGAGGAGCAGGGCTGGCTCGGAAAGGCTGCCAGGCCTCACAGACAGTGCCATGCCGGACTGAATTTTTCTGTAGACACTCCTCTGTTTACCCAGTAGCTCTCATTAATCTTTCCTTTCTTGTGTGAAGGTTGCTTTCAGAGAGGAAGGCGTTCGCTGGCTTTCCCAAGGCAAGAACGATGAAAACAAAATTATGAGGAATTCATTTCACCTCTTGGCACTGCTCGAGCTATTTCGGCAGGCTCAGAGAACACTGCGGTCCCGACCAATTTATAAGTTTGCAAGAGCTTTAAAAAAAGAAAGAAAGAAAAAGAGAAAAGGACAAGAAACGCTCCGTCCTCCTTTTGTCCCCCTTACCGGTGCTGGGCTTCTGCAAAACGCCAGCACCCAGAGTGGGCTCGGCCACTCTCCTTTGCCTTTATTTCCGAGACTGTGGGCTGGCAGGACCCAAGGGAGCTGTGGTCCCCAGAGGTGAAGTGACCTATCCAAGGTCACATGCAGGCCGGACCACAGGTCTCCTGTCTCCCTGCCCCGTGGTCTTTTTCTATCCCACTCTGCCCTTTCTCCAAATCCCCTTTAAAATGAGATTCCCATCAAGTCCTGAGGTCAATGAGAGGCTGATGTGTTAGACTAGGTTCCCACAGGGGATTAGCAGAGCGGGTCGGAGAAGCAGAGAAAGAGAACATCGGCAGTGGGGTTTATTTTCCCCCAGGCTGTCTGCAGACTGTATCTGGGCTTGTTGAGCATAAGCCACTGGCTTCTGCATGGGGAGCCGGGTCAGAAGGAGCAGGTCTCACTTACTGGAAATCTCAGGCTGTCAGACAAGGTGAGGGCTCCCCACTTGGGGAAGCAGGGAAGCAATAGGACCGCGTTGAGTTCCTTGTCCTCTGTGTCCTTCCCCAAAGAAGGCTGCATTGGTTTCTCCTGCACTTGCAAAAGCAATGATCCTGTGGGTTTCTGTTTGCCAGCGCCAGAGCGACACTGGTGACGTGCTTTTTCAATATCCCCCCAATCTTGAAGGCGCCCAGGCTGGGCCACTTTGGAGGCTCTAGTTATTATTGTCACAGCTGCTGACTGGGCCTTGTATCTGAAGCAAAGGATGCGTTCTTTGCACCTCGAGAGTTCATCTGCGCTCAAAGGAATCACAGGACAACACAGGAATGTTCATCGCCCTGACTCCCCAACAAAGTGGGCGAACAGGGCTCTGGGGCTGCGGCTGGGGGCTGGGAGCCTGTGTCCTCCGTGCCAGGGCTTTTGCTGCTGCCACTGACGTTTAATACCCCCCGGGGAAAACAATCCAATCCACTGCCTATGCACCTCACAGCCGGCGTTTTGCTGGCGTGCGCAGGTTGATGGAGAAGCCTGGCCGCTTCTGTTTCCCATGGCAGCAGCTCAGCTCTGCGTGAAAGCAGATTAAGTGTGGGCTCAGGCTGGATACACAGACCGCACAGTTCTGCGTGGCTCCGCGCTTGGACCAGGAGCTTCTCATCACTGCCCCTGTTCCGTAACTCGTTCCCTCCCACCCAGCCACACAAAAACTCCTTTCATCCCGTGAAAGAGAGATGGGTCCTTGGTGATATTCTCCTGTGAACTGCAGCTGTGGTTTCCTGGCCCCGGGTTGTGGCGCAAACTGGAGTTTAGGGATAAAGGCAGAAAAGTGGTAATTATTCTTGGAATATTGCCATTGGTAAAAGCAAAAAAGCAGGTACACGGTCCTGGGGAGACACTGATGTTGAGATAAACATTACTGATAATGGAGGCACCGTAAAGAGAAACTGCAGGTTAAAGGGATCAGGTTAGCCTTTTAGCTGCTGCTGGAAGAAGCAATGGAGAGAGAGGGAAGGGCTCAATCCAGGAGAGCAAGAGAAGGGAATAAAATAGAGCTAGAGATCTTTGGGGAAAAAATATTCCCAAGGCATAGAGAAAAACCTTTATGCATGAGACTGGAATCTGGCCTACAGCATGATTTTAAAAGGTACCAGGGAATAAAAAGAGGGTAAAGTAATTCAGATGACTGGAGAAGGAGAAGGGGAGGAGGAAGGCCGGGCAGAGAGAAGAGGAGGAAGTCACGTGAGGATTTCCCCAAACACCAAGGGTTGCAAACTGACAACCAGTAGCCAAAATCAGTGTCAGACTATTCAACAATAATTTGAGCGAAACTTTTTTTTTTTTTTTTTTAATCAGGAGATGCTATCCAAAGAAAATTAGATTTCTGGCTTCTCTTAAAAAAAAAAAATCAGAAAATCTGGTAACACTGGGTCTGTGTACAGCCTCGAAGAAAATCTGCTGGGCTGGACTCCTGCAACTTCAGCTGGGACATGGGCTCCCAGCCCCCCAGGACCCACTGCCCACACCCCTGACCCCCAGGAAGTCTCTGTATCTCTTGATTTTCTTCACTCTTTTCGGTGCCTGTCTGACCCCTGCAGGCGTGTGAAGGCTCAGTGCTACCCACACTGCCCTAATTTACCAGCAAAGGGAAAACCCCGACCCTAACCCCCAGCTCAGCGGAGAAGGTGGGGACCAACACTGAATGCTGCTCTCATCCCCTGACGCTGGGAGAGACGGTTCAGTTGAGAACGAATGCCTTGCAGCCTAGACCTCAGACCAGGATGGGCCTGACACCCGATGGAGATCTGTAGTCAGCTCTGGAGGGTTCAGTTAGGCTGTGCTGACAGAGGAGGTGGAGGACACCCCATGCAGATGACAACGCAAGGAGAGTTTATACCTACAGTGTTGAATGGCATTTCAGGATTCGCCCATAATTGGGATTCTGGGAATATATTTCAACCAAAATTAGAAGCAACTCTTTGAGGATCATGTTAAAGAGAGTCTGAGAAACTTGCCTATCCTGAACCCTCAGTGCCACGTAAACATGGGTTAGAATCCTGGCTCTTCTACTTACTCGCTGTGTGACTTTGGACAAGTTATTAAACCTCTCTGAGCCTCAGTTTCCTCATCTAAAATGTATCTATATAATCATACAGAGCTACTGTGAAAATTAGGAATAATGTATTTTGGATGCCATAACAGTGGCCAGACGCTTGGTAACAACTTGGTAACTATTATCTATTATTATTACTATTTTGCTTGTCCACTTTTCTAATTATGTATTTTGTGATGCCTAAAGGCAAATTTGGTATGTGGGAAATTTTAACTCGGTTGCTTAGGAACTCTGGTAGGAATTTTAAAACAGGTTTCCTGAAGAGTCAGAAATGAGATGTTGATGTGATGGGAAATGTGTCACATTGTGGTAGAAAACTGGGGTCTCCCTCCCACTGCTGCCTCTAGTCTAGGACAGCCTCGGCCAGCCCAGTCGCCTCCTTGGATTTTCGTTTCCTCATCGGCGGAAACCAGCCGGCCAGGTGTTGCTCATCTAGAGCTGTGCCGTTCAGTAGATAGAAACCAGCCACGTGTGACTATTTAAATTTAAATGAATTAAAACTAAATAAAGTTAAAAATTCAACTCCTCAGTTGCACCAGCCCTCCGTGCTCAACTGTCACATCAGGCTAGTGCTGACCATGTTAGACAGCACAGATACAGAACGTTTCCATCACCGCTGAAAGTGCTATCAGACAGTCCTGAATTCTAGAGATTGCTACACAGTGCCTGGTCGTCAGATGACCAGCATCAGTACCGCCTGGGACTTGTTAGGAAAGCAAACTCTCAGGTGCCAGTCTAGACCTTTGAAATCAAAATCTGCATTTTGACAAGACTCCCCCAGTGATAACATCCTCAAGTTTAAGAAGCTCTCACCTATAATATTTCTTCCAGCTCTAAAAGTAAAATTTAAGAATCTGGGTATCTGCCTGAAAAAGTCTTTGAGAAAGGAATAAATAACGAGCTTGTCCAAATCCTGATTCCCTGATTTTTCTAAAAGGAAAGAACTGGGGCCGTCTGGAGAAAGAAAGACCAGCAGAATGACTGCACCTCTGCAGGAGCGAGAGGATAGAAATCAACAGACATCTAAAGGCAACGTGTCAAACATTAGTGCTGGGAAGGCGGTGCAATCCAGCTCCTGCCTCTGAGCCTCTCATCGTTGGGACATTGAAGCCTTGCCTTAAGAGCCTCAGAGGAGGGACGTTCTCAATTTGCTGTGGCAGCAAAGAAACAAGAAGAAACGGGTTGCATTTCCTAGGCACCTTATCTCCAGGCCATCTTAACGTGCTTGCCAAAGCTTCCCTCCTTAAACCTCACCAGGAAGGAGCTCAGGCAGGTCTTTTATTCAAGTAGGGAAAATGAGGAACAGAGATTGGTGAAGAAATCAAGGCCACATTCAACAGTGAGAGGAAGGGCAGACTGGAACACCAGCCCTGAGCTTGTGGTCCAAACGCGCCTCTGTGGCTCGAGCTATAAAATAGGAGAGAAGGCATTTGGTCCTCTTGCTGCAGAAAGTTTTGATGTCTTTTGGTGACATGCTGTTTTCAGCACAAAAACAAAGGGGAATAATATTAGATCTGTTGCTTGTGAAGAAAACATGTGCCTCTTACAAGACAAAACTGCAGTAATATATCTTATTTAATTGTTATTAGATTGTATTGCCGAAGGCTAAAATTTTAACGTATCCATAAATCTGTTTCTCACTTGCAGAGAAATCTCTTTATAAAGAACACACTGTACAAGGATGAAGGCAAGAGGAGGGAAAAATGAATCTAAAATCTGCATTATTAATTTTTTAGACAGCAAGCAACATGGTACCTCATAAAGGATATTAGAAAAAAATGAAACAACTGGGATTTTTGATTTGCTGTAGAGAAAAATCTGCTGATTTGAGAAACATTCTTACAGGGTAAACTATTTTGATGCAAAAAAATGAGCAGATAGAAATGGATTTGTGATATACAAATCAGCTCTTAAACAGTCACTGACAGAAAGTGTGATGTGTTTCCAGCAGATACAGTAAGCTGAGCATCCTGTCACATAACCCAGAGCCGTGGAATCTGGGCGTGGCTCAGGGGACAGGGAGACCTGCTCTGAATTCTGCTGTGCCACCTACTCTCCGTGTGATCGCTGACACATTTCAGCAAGCACTCCAAGCCTCGGCGTCCACTGTGTGAAAAGCAACCTCCAGAGGCTTTAGGGAGGATGCAGAGAGATGCTATATATAAAGTGCTCCTAGGACATAATAGACAATTATTATCTATTAGTGTACCAATTACTCAGATAACGGTTTGGGGCCAAATCCAAAGCCATACCGAAGAAAGCAA
Source organism: Balaenoptera physalus (assembly GCF_965194825.1). NCBI lineage: Eukaryota > Metazoa > Chordata > Mammalia > Artiodactyla > Balaenopteridae > Balaenoptera > Balaenoptera physalus. Next base: position 92,541,876 of record NC_138886.1, on the reverse strand, counting down.
ATGGGGACACACCTAGGAGGAGAGGCAGCACCTCCCAATTTGCTGTGGTGCTGGGCGTCTTGCCCACTGTCCCCCTGCTCTCGGCTGACTGATCAAGTCCTCCGACCCAGGCAATGAAGCAGGGCTGACTCGCACCGGCAAGGCTGGGGACAGTTCAGGAGCACAGGGGCTATCAGTGATTTCTGGGGCTCACAGAGGCATAGGAGTGGATTTGGTGCGCAGGAGTACTGCCAACCTCCAAATCAACCTCCAGTTCTGAAAGGCAGCAAGCTTGCAGGAGAAGAGAACTCTGTTCTTTTGCTGGTCCCCACTCTAATGTCCATTTCTTCCAATTTCCTTTCCTCCGGATGGAGTAAGACCGCCTTCTTAGGGAGGATCTCGAATCTTCTGTAAGGCCAGTCCCACATGGTAATGACCTTTCTTCAACACAATGTCTCCCTGTATCTCTTCTCTGCACTGAACTTTACCATTCAGATTATGTGCAGGAGCTGCAAGCCCTCTATATTATTGCTGAAGATACTTCCACAGGTTTGTTCCTAACCTGCCTATTTCCCCATCTCATTTCTGTCCTACATTGACCCCATTCCACCCGAACCCAAAAAGAGAGCCATTTCTTCCCTTCAGGTTGCTCAGTTCATGCCCTCCCACCAGTGACTGGATACCTTTCTCACATTACCAGTGTAATTCACTGGCTCAAACAGTATTAAGCTACTCCATAAATCCAGCCCCAAAATATTTGACGTGAGAAGGGATTTATTTGAGAGTGTTTAAAAACTGATCAATGTCTTCGTTAAAATTCCATACATAGGGTATAATGCTCATTAGATACTTTCATGTCAATTAAGATAGCTCAAATTTATTTTGTATCATCCCAAATGAACCCAAGGCTCTCTGAGTGCATCACACACCTAAATCTGCATGACTGACAGGGCAGTAGCAGCCCCATAGCACCTTCACTTTTGTTATGCCAGATCTGGGAAAAAAGAAAAGATGATTAACTCGGTGACAAAATATTCTCATTTTCCTTGTAAGATTCTCAGGAGAGAACTGCACTCAGAGGGTAGGAGCAAGGGAGGGAAGGCAGAATGGTTACAGAGCTGAATACAATGGCCTCAGTCCAATGCCACGTTTAAGTTTGGATGCCTTTGGTTTGCTTTCTTGTCTGTAAACTTAGAGCACAAGAAAATAGATGACTGTCAGAAAGTGATCTTATATAATGCAGTTTGTTGAAATTTCAGCCTGTCCATCAACCTAAGGTTTGTTTCAATTAATAAGACCCATGGCACAGGATTGCTGCTTTCATCAGTTAACAATCGCTGTGCAAAAAAGCAGCACAGATTTCAGGGGCTCAAAGTAAATAAGCATTTCTTATTGCTCAAGTATCTGTGATCAGCTGGTGGCTGGGGCCTGGCTGGCCTAGGATGCCCCATTTCACGTATCTGGCAGTTGACTGGCTATTGGCTGAGTTGATGGAATAGACTGGTCATGTTCCTCTTGTCATTCAGCAGCCCAACCTGGTATGACATGATGAATGACCCCACCCCCCGAGCCCCTACCAAAGATGTCCATGTCCTAATGCCCAGAACCTATGACTATGTCACCTTTCATGGTAAAAGGAACTCTACATATGTGCTTGAGTTAAGGACCTTGAGATGGAGAGATTATCCTGGATTACTTGGGTGGCCCCAGTATAGTCACAGGGGTCCTTTGAAGAGGGAGGCAGGAAGATCAGAGTCATGAGAGAAGAATATAAGGATGGAAGCAGAGGTCAGAAAGAAAAGAAGATGCAACATTGCTCTCTTTGAGATGGAGGAGAGTCCACAAGCCAAGGAATATAGGTGGCCTTTAGAAGCTGGAAAAGGCAAGCAAATGGATTTTCCCCTAGAACCTCCAGCCCTCTGCAACCCTCTGGACCAGTTTTAGACTTCTGACCTCTAGAACTGTGAGAGAATAAATATGTGTTTCTATAAGCCACTAAGTCTGTGGAAATTTGCTACAGCAGCAATAGAAGCTAATACACCTGGACTTGTCAACAAGTTAGTAGTAGGGTTCCAAGAGAGGCAGGAGGGAATCATAGACTCAGGATAGGCATACTATTACTTCTGCCACATTCCATTGGCCGATGATGTCACAAGGCCATCCCAAATTCAAGGACTGGAGAAATAAACCCCACCATGTGATTCTATTTCTCTCACTTCTTGATGGGAGAAGCTGTAATGTCACTTTGCAAGGAGGTGTAGAAACTGAGCAGGACCCTGCGGGGCCTCCCCAGGGACAGACCCCGTGTCCCCCACCTCTTGTTTGTAGAAAAGCTTTAGCCTCGTAGGCCTCCCCCCAAGTCCAAAGAGCAAATTTAATGAGAAAAGTGAGAAAATGCAGAAACAAAGGAAAAGAGTCAAGTAAGACAAAATAATAAGAGTTTAGCCATAACACAAAGTCAAGGACTTTTAGTGCCTCCTCAAGGCTGTAGATAATAACCTGAACCATATCCCTGAGGTGTTTTGCAGACATTAAAACCCCCCACCAGGTGGAAGAAGTTAACTGCATGTGACAATAAGCATGTAGACCCCAGAGGGGTTGGAACCAGAGGTTGATGATGTTAATTCCCGAAACATCACACTGTTACCTCACCACCCACCATCAGAAGGATGTACCAAGCTGATCAGGCACCTGCAACCCTCTCCCTCACCTTGCCTTTAACAACCCTTCCCCGAAAGCCACTGCGGAGTTCAGGTCTCTTTTTTTTAAACCGTGTTTTTTTAATTGAAGTATAGTTAATTTACAGTGTTGTGTTAGCTTCAGGTGTACAGCAAAGTGACTCAGTTATGCATAAACATTTGTATATATATTCTTTTTCAGATTCTTTTCCATTATAGGTTATTACAAGACACTGAATATAGTTCCCTGTGCTGTAGAGTAGGTCCTTGTTGTTTACCTATTTTATACATAGCAGTTAATCCCAAAGTTTTAATTTAGCTCCCCCGCACCTCCCCATCTCGTTATCCCCTCTGGTAACCATAAGTTTGTTTTCTATGTCTGTGAATCTACTTCTGTTTTGTAAATAAACTCATTTATATTGAGTTCGGGTCTTTTGAACGCAAGCTGCCCGTTCTCCTTGCTTGGCCACACACACTGGGCACCACCTTGCAATAAACTCTGCACTTCCCTTCAGCACAATCCAGTGTCAGTGGATTGGCGGTGAGCGGGCCCAAGTTTGGTTTAGTAATAGTGTAGAGACTGAGAAGGGTAAGAAATTACGGCCATTTTTTGCAATCAATCTATCATCGTGCCCTTTACAAAGTGACAGAGGACATTTAAACGTAACATCTGACCCTGTTTCTCTTTCATTTCCAGGGACACAGGGAGCATGGGTGTCTGGGCCTCAGGCACCAATATCTTCCTCAGTCTTTGGAGGACGTATGTGTCTCCAAGGAGCCTTGGATGGATGGACTTCACCCAACATTTGGGCACTTGCTGTTTTGTTGCTTTCATTTCCGTGGGCCTCCTCTCTGGGGCCTTCTCCTGGCTTCTGTCCTCATTCGTAGTCTTCACCACCTCCTGGATGGTCACGTGTGCTCTGCTGTGCTGCTCCAAGCACGCACGGTGTTTCATTCTGCTCTTCTTCCTCTCGTGTGGCCTGCGTGAAGGCAGGAACGCTTTGATCACTGCTGGCACAGGGATAGTAATCTTTGGACACGTGGAAAATATTTTTCACAACTTTAAAGGTCTCCTGGACAGTATGACTTGCAACCTAAGGGCAAAGAGCTTTTCCATCCATTTTCCACTTTTGAAAAAATATATTGAAGCAATTCAGTGGATATACGGCCTTGCCACTCACCTAAGTCTATTTGATGACCTTGTTTCTTGGAACCAAACCCTGGAGGTCTCTCTTTTTAGTCCCAGCCAAGCCCTGGAGGCACAGGTCAATGACACTACAGACAGAGCCCTGCATGTCTTGTACCAGGTAGTGACGGCGACAGAGGTGTTGTCTTGCCTGGGGCGGCAGCTATTTGCCCTCACAGGGCTTCTGCTGGTGCTACTGGGCACTGGCCTCTTCATGAGGCGATTTTGGGGCTCCTGTGGTTGGAAGTTTGAGAACATCTACATCACCAGACAATTTGTTCAGTTTGACGAGAGGGAGAGGCATGCACAGAGGCCCTGCGTCCTCCCGCTGAATAAGCAGGAAAGGAAGAAGTATGTCATCATCCCATCTTTCTGGCTGACTCCTAAAGACAGGAAAAACCTGGGGCTGTTTTTCCTCCCGGTGCTTACCCATCTGGGTGTTGTTTGCAGCCATAGATTATCTGCTGTATTGGCTCATCTTCTCCGTCAGCAAACATTTCCAAAGCTTGCCAGGGCTTGAGGTTCACTTGCAGTTGCACAGAGAGGTAGGTGCTCGCAGGCCCGTCTCACTGTGTATCCCAGCTGTTTGCTGTGTGTTTGCAAAAGCTCGTGAACTTCCCAAGGCAGGGCAGTGGCTTATTCCCCTCTGGATCCTCAGTGCCTGGCACAGAGCCTGGCATGTAGGAAGAACACCCAAAATGTTGGTTAGATTGAGTTGAAACCCCAATGTTAGAGTATGAGAACACTCTGAACATTTTTGATCACTGTATTAGTTTCCTGTGGCAGCCGTACTGCAACAGAGGAGACCATGGTCTTTGTTCATCCCATCTTTTCTCTTTTCCATTTTTCCCTGTGGAAATTTATGATTATGTAGACATTTCAGAGGATCTGGATACTGTCAGATACTTGTCTTATTTGTTTTTAAACGTAGCGTTCTGCGCTAGGTGGAACGTGCACGTGTGTCTAGTGTGTGCCTCTGTGTGCATGTGCACACGTAGTGTGTGTAGTTGTATGTGTGTACATGTGCACGTGTGTGTGTGTGTGTGTGTGAATGTCATGCGGGCTGGGTGTTGTGCACTAGCCTGGGCTGGTGAACATGCCATCTACTGTTTCCATATGTCTGATTTTCCCTCCTCTTTATCGAGCCACAATAGATTGTGCCTCTGCTGGGGCAATCTCAGAGGGGAAGAGCAGAAAGGGACCTGGAAACCCTCCTTTGAAAGCCCATTTGCTCCTGCTGCATCCACACTCTCCCTCCCCTTTTCTCCTGGCTCCGCAGGTACTGTCTGGCCCCTGCCCCGCCTAATCCTGGGCTGCTTCTCAGAGTTGATTACTCTGAGCCCTCTGCTTCCTCTGAAGTCTTCAGTTAATTACAAGAACCCCCCGTTGCTCTACATATCTGGAGGAGGGTGGATAATGGAAACAGTGTTTCAAATGAAAGCCAAACAAGATTTTCAGCCAGGCTTGATCCGGGGCAGCGGCTGGTAAAAGGGCTTCTCTCCTCCTCTCCCCCATAGTGCATCCTGCTCCTGTAGTCCCTTTTTTGATCTTCCCCTCTCAGTTCTTCCTCTCCTTCTTTATCTTTTTGCTCCTCTCTCATCTATTTCTCTCTGAGCCAAAACCCATGCCTGTTTTGTGAATTCTCACTGTTTTAGGTAGACGAGTGGAGAAAAGCAAGTCTGCCTTCCAAAAAAGGCCCAGAAGCTTTCCAATGACAATGTCCTGGCAAATACATTTTGGGGTGTTGCTGGGTCCTGGGGATGCAAAGTTGTCTAGACCATGATGGCTGCCATCGAGGGGCTCACGTCCTGGCGGGGGAGGCCACCACGTACGCTCACAATGACAGCAGGGTGGTGGGCGCAGAACAGATGCGAGCACAAGACTGCTGTGGGAGCTCGTCTCAAACTCTCTCCTGCCGAGCCTGGGAGGCTGTGCCACGAGCAGCCGGCTTCCATGTAACTGGCAGTGCCCTGCCCTTATCCCACGATGCCCTTGGAGGTTCCTGGTCTCTCCATTGCAGCAGATTTGCAAAGGAGAAGTCAAGCAAGAAAAGAAACATTGGCTCAAGGTTTCTCCCACTTTTATACAATTTTAAATAAAGAAGAAAAGTGGGAAACGACGTGAATAGACCTGGCTGGATGGGTGGACACTGTAAGTAAAAATAGCTACAGTCGCTACTTATTGAGCACCTACTATGTGCCCAGCACTGGTCTGCATTAACTTTTCAGGACTGTCTGATACCAGAGTGAATCTTCCATCCATTACTCCCTACCATCTTGGCAAATTGTCTACTTGAGAGAGGCAAACACATTTTAAAACATTGGGGTACCATTTAGTACATTGCTCGGTATTTTGAGAGTTTGTTACCCTCCACCAAGCCCGTACAAAAGTGTTGACAACCTTTCTGAAGCCCTGACTCCCAGCTGCAAAATCCCCAGTTAGATTCCTAGACTAAATAACTTCTTCCCAGACCGGACACCCGCTGCTTTCTTATTGCAGGATTTCTCATCACTGACTCAATCGATGTGTTTGTTTCTTCAACAGTATTGAAAAGAATGCATGCCTCTGCTCTGGGGACTGAAATCTCTCTATTTAATCGTAGGTGAACTGTCTTTTTAATAAGAGAAAAGGAGAGGCAACACAAATGCTTTCTAGTGCTTAGCCACAGTGCTAGGGAAATTGCAGATCTGACTTGACATTTGTGTAGAAGTCCCAGGTTTTGGGGTTTCCAGATTTTTCACAGGTATTGGGGTAAATCGAAGGTGCGCGGTGTTCTCTGGGTGTGATTGAGTTCTTTTCAGAAGTCATTTTCCTCCTCTGGGCCCCAGGGCTCTAGGGTGTTGGGGTGATAATAACTTACTAAGTACTCCAGTCTGTAACGTTAATGCTCCATCCCCAAGGTGCTTAATTTACACTAGGAGTAGTTTATTCATGGGCAGGATCTGGTCCATTAATTCCTGTTTTACCAAATGGAAAAACAAATCCACCAAGAGAGTATATGGCTTTCTCAGGTCAGGGAAAAGTAAGAGCTGAATCAGCACACACTTCTCTTGCTGGTGGCTTGGCTGGGTGGCTCAATGTCATCTGCCCTCTGGGTCAGTTTGTTGAGAGCAACTGGCTTATTCTCTTGCCTTCAAGCAGGAAGGAATGCGCCCCTCCTATCATCTAAGAGAGATGCGAAAATGTCCTAGTTTGAGACCTCTATAAATAGGATTTTAGAGCCACTTTCAGTAAATATACTCTTCTTTGTATTCTTGCATCAAGAATAATTCCACCCCCCCACCCCCGCCACCTCAAGCTCTAGAAGGATGACTTAGAACATAATTTAATGCCTCCACATCTTTATCACCTTGTGGTCTGCTGACAAGGTGTTTGTTGAGATGGAGAGGCTATGACTGGGTCTTGAGGGGCTCTGCTACAAAAAAAACTTCTCCCCCAGTTAAGCGAAAACCACCTTTCATTAGTCCCACATGCTCTGAAGTGTAGAAATAGGTGTTCCATAAAAATGGGTTATGCGGTCAAAATTAATAGGAGAATCGTTGGCTGAAGTTAAGCGAATTTCTCTGCTTTCTTCTCAGCACCTTCAACAGTCTCATGGCCATCGTGACTCTCTAAAGAAAGGACAGAGCAAACAAACTTATCTGATATCCTTCTCTCAAGGAAATCTATATTTCCACAGTCCCGCTTTGGAAAACTCTGCAGTGGCTACAACTAAAATTCATCCTTTCTCCTTTATTCCAATCATAGCACATAAAAGGAGCAGGGATAGCCCCTTCAGCCAAAGCTCCCTGCATATTTTCAGATAAATGTTACGTGCTACGGGGCAGTATTGAGAAAGACAAGGACAGAGTATGAAAATGGCATGGATCTTGATGATTTTATTCTTTCATTTTAGAAACAAGAAGCTCAAGACATCATCCATGATTCTTCATTTAATATATCTCTGTTTGAACCCAGTTGCCTCCCTAAACCAAAGCTACTTCTGTCTAAGACCTGGATTCCTCTCAGTTTTATTCTTGGGATACTAGTGATGCTAGGACTGTTGTCCTCCATCCTGATGCAACTTAAAATCCTGGTGTCAGCATCCTTCTACCCAAGTGTGCAGAGGGAGCGCATCCGATACCTACATGCAAAGCTACTGAAGAAACGATCAAAGCAGCCAGTGGGAGAAGTAAAAAGGAAACTGAGTCTGTACTTCACAAAGGTAAAGCCAAAATAGGGTTATAACCTGTAATTAGGGAAATTTTGATCTTGAAGGGCAAATGGAATTTCAAAGCACTCTTCAACTTTACATTAGGGCTTATATCCCCAGCAACAGATAGGACACTGTTTTGGGGCGGGTCGGGGGGGTGGGATGGGTGGGCAGTGACGGGGAACGGATGTACATGGCTAAATCCAGAAGACTCTACAGCAATGACGGTCCAGAGGATTCTACAAGATAGCCTTCAAAACACTGATTTCAATTGAGTACGTTCGGTCATATTGTAGAAAAGCTACTGGGAAGGCCCTAATGGCTGTTAAAGAACAATACCCAGTCAGAGTTACTTTACCGGGATAGATAAATAACAGAAGGGAAGTATCTACTACAGCTTGGTAAACTCCAAAGAATTTGCTCATCCTCCAGCATTAAAAAATATATATGATGAGATATATATATATATGATATGTATATATTTATACATATATATGATAACATAATGACTTCCATACACATATAAAATGAACACTTGTCAAGGATTTTATTCAACGTATTAAAGACGGAACAGTAAGAAACTCCAACCAATTCAAAGAACCGTTTAAATCACACATGTATACAGGCCATCGTGAATACCAAAATGAATTTGCTTAATAGATACAAAACCGGCTTCTTCCACAAGGGAGGATGGGAGGATCAATTGTACTCTGCAGGGTGAAATTCATTTGCATGTTCATAGAAAAGAATCATTTGCATTGTTGCCATCAGCTATCTACAACTTACAGAACTGGAAAATACTTCATAGACAATGAGAGACCAAAATAATACCTAAGGATAAGCTTTACTGGCCATTTGAAAGTCTTGTGAAAAGTTTGTGTCAGTGGCATTTGAAATGACTCTAATGCTCATTCATCCAGCTTCGTGTCTTTTCAGATTCATTTCTGGCTTCCAGTCCTGAAAATGATTGGGAGGAAACAAATGGACATTGCCAGTGAAGAGAGCCCGTGAGAGGCCCCATGCAGCTCCTCAGCCACGCTGCTCCAGCAATTCTCCTTAAGTCTCCTGATGGTGACCCTTACTCATGCCCAGCAACAGAGAACTGCACTGCACGGTCCTTCAGCGGTTTGAGTTTGCAGCGCCAGGCTACTTTTTTCCATAAGGGCCAAAGGGCTACCAGATAAATTGTTGTGTTGTCTGTCTCACAAACAGGGCACATGATCTGGACTGTATCTCAGTGTAACACGACTAGAACCAGGCCCTTCGAGGAGAGTCTCAGCATAGAGTAATATTCAAAGAAAAAAACTGGAAAAAATCAAAATCTCTACTGCAGGCTCACAAACAAATATCAAGGAGAACATACATGTATGATGCCAGCAAAATATCTTTAAATGCTTCTGTCCCTTCTCTGCCCTTCTTAATATCCTTCATAGCTATTTCCTACCCACAACTGTCTGGCCTCCCCCTGCCCCTTTATTCAAGAACTCTTTCCAAAACCCATCTCCAGCAGCTCCTAATTTCTTCTCACCACCTGCTCTGCTCCTATCCTCTACTTTCCTGGATCTCTTTTGTTCTTCCTCTTCTACCAAGTCCTCTAGCCACATTTATTTAGAGAACACATTTATTAAAATCATATGAGAGGCTTCCTACAATGTGCATCTTGGGCCTCTTTTTCACTATAATCAATGTACACTCTACAGTACAGGGGCCTATTTCCCCTATATTCAAAATACCTAAGAGGGAAAAAATACTGATTCTATTATCTCTAAAGTGCCAGAATGGGAAGAAATGAAGAAACATTAAAATTTTAAAACAATTTTTTAACTTTTCATTTTGAAAATGTTTCAGCCTTACAAAAAAGTTGCCAAATAGTAAGTACAGTGTTCCATTTACCCATCACCCCTCATCCCCGAACATTAACGTCTTACATAACCATAGCACAATTGTCAAAACCAGATAAATACACTGAAAAACGCACAATCTACAAAACTCATTGGATTTTCACCAATTGTCCCACTAATATCCCACTAATGTCCCAAGGGCTAGTCCTTGATCCAATCCAGGCTCATGCATTGCATTTGGCTGTCATGGTTCCTTAGGCTCGTCCAGTCAGGGACAGTTCCTCAGTCTGTCTTTCTTTTTTTTCCATGACCTTGACATTTCTGAGGAGTGCTGCCAGTTATTTTGTAAAATGTCCTTTGCTTTGCGTTTGTCTGATGCTTCCTTATAAGTAAACCCAGGTAATGGATTTTTGGGCAACAATACTACAGAAGCACTGACATGCTCTTCTCAATGCATGAGATCAGGGGTATGTGATGTTAATATGTCTCATTACTGGTAAGGTTACCTTTCTTCACTTAGTTAAGATGGGGTCCGCAGATTCTTCCACTGTTGAAGTTACTATTTTCCCTTTGGAATGAATAAGTATATTGTGGGAAATACCTTCAGACTATACAAACATCCGGTTTCTCATCATACATTTACCCTCTAATTTTAGCATCCATGGATGCAAAACTGTGCCAGCCAAACAGTGATTTTCTATTTTAATAATATCTTCTACATTTTAAAATTGAAATTCTACACTCTCACCAGAATGAACCATTGTTTCAAAGACCAAATTTTGTTTTGGGCACCAGAGTAGGCATTTTACACATACAGTCTCATTTATGGTTCATGACAATCCTGTGAGGTAGGTAGTATTATTTCTATTTTATAGATGGGAAAACTCACCCTCAAAGACCCTGACTTAGCTGGCCTGGGCTGGGGCCTGGGCACTGGCACGTTTAAAGCTCCCGGGTGATTCTAATAGTTGGCCAGCACTGAGAACCATCATTCCAGGAAGTTTTACTGAATTGCAGGTCTTTCAACACAGGTCTTCAGTGGTGAAATTTCTCTAGCAGAAGGAGCCTACATTAGAAATCTGAGTCAGCATTTCCCAAAGTGTGTTCCTCAGACCACTAATCCCTTAGTTGTTCCATAAAAGAGTTCTATGATGTCAATAAATCCACACCATCTGCCTTCCAACCTTGAAGATTCATAATGCATGTTGGCATAATTTTAAAACTTTGAGAAACCCTATAATAAAGAAATCTCATTTAACCTTGTTTCACCCAAAATTTTCTCAAATTATTAAACCATGGAACAATTTTACCTGTAATAACTGTTAACAGCACATAGGACCAGTTCTACAGCCCATACTCTGGTAAATACTGATATAACTGGCATAACTTTCAACCAAAAAAGATCTGAGAAGGTGAAGATGAATTTTTAGTTTTGGCTTATTTAAATATTCTGATGATTTTATGCTTTACTGTGTTTTCTAAACAAAACAAAACCGTGTTTATTAAAATTATATATTAATAAGCTAATACAATATGTGATTTTTTTTTTACTCATTTTGCATTTATTCCTCCTACAGAGAAGGGATCTGCTCCACATTAACTAGGCAAAGAATCAACTGCTCAAGTTAGAATGCACCCTCTCACCATACACAAAAATGAAATCTAAATGACTTAAAGACTTAAACATAAGACATGACACCATAAAACTCCTGGAAGAGATCATAGGCAAAACATTCTCTGACATAAATTGTACCAACGTTTTCTTAGGTCAGTCTCCCAAGGCAATAGAAATAAAAACAAAAATAAACAAATGGGACCTAATCAAACTTACAAGCTTTTGCATAGCAAAGGAAACCATAAACAAAACAAAAAGACAACCTACAGAATGGGAGAAAATATTTGCAGATGACAAGGGCTTGATTTACAAACAGGTCATACAACTCAACAACAACAAAAAAAACAACGCAATTGAAAAATGGGCAGAAAACCTAAATAGACATTTCTCCAAAGAAGAAATATGGATGGCCAATAGACACATGAAAAGATGCTCAATATCGTTAATTATTAGAGAAATGCAAATCAAAACTACAATGAGGTACCACCTCACACTGGTCAGAATGGCCATCATTAAAAAGTCTACAAATAACAAATGCTGGAGAGGGTGTGGAGAAAATGGAACTCTCCCACACTGTTGGTGGGAATATAAGTCGGTGCAGCTGCTATGGAAAATAGTATGGAAGTGTCTCAGAAAACTAAAAATAGAATTACCATATGATCCAGCAATCCTACTCCTGGGCATATATACAGAGAAAACTATAATTCAAAAAGATACATACATCCCTGTGTTCATAGAAGCACTATTTACAATAGCCAAGACATGGAAACAACCTAAATGTCTATCGACAGATGATGGATAAAGATGTGGTACATATATACAATGGAATACTACTCAGCCATAAAAAAGAATGAAATAATGCCATTTGCAGCAACATGAATGCAACTAGAGGTTATCATACTAAGTGAAGTAAGTCAGAAAGAGACAGACAAATACCATTTGATATCACTTATATGTGGAATCTAAAATATGACACAAGTGAACCTATCTATGAAACAGAAACAGACTCACAGACGTAGAGAACAGACTGGTGGCTGCCAAGGGAGAGGGAGTTGGGGGAAGGATGGAGTGAGAGGTTGGGGTTAGCAGATGTAAGCTATTATGTATAAAATGGATAAACAACAAGGTCCTATTGTATAGCACAGAGAAGTATATTCAATATCCTATGATGAACCATAATGGAAATGAATATTAAAAAAAGAATGTGTATATGTATGTAAAACTGAAGCACTTTGCTGTGCAGCAGAAATACATTATAAATCAACTATACTTCAATAAAAAGAATTCTTTTTAAATCAACTGCTCAAGTTTTAGAGAAAATGGGATCCTTTGGTCTTTCGAAATTCTATTAATTAACTAACTTACTTATTTACCTAAAAATATCACCAATATCTACAGGAAACATTTGAACAGGGCACACAGAAGGTGCTGGTGATGCCCAGACAGCTCGCCTTGGCCCCTGCCTTTGGGATGCTTCCAATCTAGTCAGGAAGACACACAGATGCTTAGACAAAAAATAACAACATGTGGTAGCTTTTGGTAAGTGCCAAGGGCACCGGGCAGGCAGTGCCTTGAGGGAATCATGGCCAGTTTCTCTGCCCTCGTCTATTACGAATGCCCAGTTTACCCCTCTTCTCTATGACAAGGGCACTGGAGGGGTTGGGAAAAGGGTCTTAATTTCCTTGAAACCAAACTACCTTTCTGAAGTAGCATAATCTCTGTTGTTTCTAATGGACCGTGACTTTGAACAGTTCTCGAGACTTCTAGAGAGTGACCTGCTGTCTTTATCTGTTAGGTATGCTTGTCCTTACTCTGAAGTGCTTGTCCCTATTGGAAGGACAGACTGGCAAAGAGGTGCTGTCACAAAAGGCAATTTTGATCTTGAAAACAAGATTTAGACTTACTCATTAGGGCCAATCTAATGTAGGGCATAAAATGTTTATTTAATTGCAGCTTACCCATGTTAGATTTAAACAAACGGTTAGTTAAATTTCTTGAGACATCTATTGCCAAGTGTGCTCTGTTAATCTTGTAGAGGAAGAAAGATATTGCCCCAGGTAATTTAATAGAACTTCTTTTTCACCTCTAATGTTAATGGCTTATAAAAGAGTATCACATTATGGTCTAAGTCACTATTTCTCATCTAACGAATCTCAGCTTGGTGGCTGTATTTTGTTATAAGCGTCATTATGATGTCCTCATTGACTCCATATTTGTTGTCAGTTACGTTGCTCTTTGACAGGAAGGTACAATAATTCTAAACACCTTCATAGTAATAGATCTCTTTTACTGTTCTACTCAGGAAGTAAAACCTTGTCCTTCCTCTTAGATCCTATATCTGCTGCTTTCTCTGTTAGAACCTAATCAATCCTAATTATAATACGGGATATGTTGACATATTCACACATCATATATTTTGTCTTAATTCACCTAAGAGAAAGAAATAAAAATATCTTCTTTTTTTTTTAATTTTTAAATTTAATTTTATTTTTTTATACAGCAGGTTCTTATTAGTCATCAATTTTATACACATCAGTGTATACATGTCAATCCCAATCGCCCAATTCATCACACCACCATCCCCACCCCTCCACGGCTTTCCCCCCTTGGTGTCCATACGTTTGTTCTCTACATCTGTGTCTCAACTTCTGCCCTGCAAACCGGTTCATCTGTACCATTTTTCTAGGTTCCACATAAATGCGTTAATATACGATATTTGTTTTTCTCTTTCTGACTTACTTTACTCTGTATGACAGTCTCTAGATCCATCCACGTCTCTACAAATGACCCAATTTTGTTCCTTTTTATGGCTGAGTAATATTCCATTGTATATATGTACCACATCTTCTTTATCCATTCATCTGTCCATGGGCATTTAGGTTGCTTCCATGACCTGGCTATTGTAAATAGTGCTGCAATGAACATTGGGGTGCATGTGTCTTTTTGAAATATGGTTTTCTCTGGGTATATGCCCAGTAGTGGGATTGCTGGGTCATAAGGTAATTCTAGTTTTAGTTTTTTTAAGGAACCTCCGTACTGTTCTCCATAGGGGCTGTATCAATTTACATTCCCATCAACAGTGCAAGAGGGTTCCCTTTTCTCCACACCCTCTCCAGCATTTGTTGTTTGTAGATTTTCTGATGATGCCCATTCTAACTGGTGTGAGGTGATACCTCATGGTAGTTTTGATTTGCATTTCTCTAATAATTAGTGATGTTGAGCAGCTTTTCATGTGCTTCTTGGCCATCTGTATGTCTTCTTTGGAGAAATGTCTATTTAGGTCTTCTGCCCATTTTTGGATTGGGTTGTTTGTTTCTTTAATATTGAGCTGAATGAGCTGTTTATATATTTTGGAGATTAATCCTTTGTCCGTTGATTCGTTTGCAAATATATTCTCCCATTCTGAGGGTTGTCTTTTCATCTTGTTTATGGTTTCCTTTGCTGTGCAAAAGCTTTTAAGTTTAATTAGGTCCCATTTCTTTATTTTTGTTTTTATTTCCATTACTCTAGGAGGTGGATCAAAAAAGATCTTGCTGTGATTTATGTCAAAGAGGGTTCTTCCTATGTTTTCCTCTAAGAGTTTGATAGTGTCCGGTCTTACATTTAGGTGTTTAATCCATTTTGAGTTTATTTTTGTGTATGGTGTTAGGGAGTGTTCCAATTTCATTCTTTTACATGTAGTTGTCCAGTTTTCCCAGCAGCACTTATTGAAGAGACTGTCTTTTCTCCATTGTATATCCTTGCCTCCTTTGTCATTGATTAGTTGACCATAGGTGCATGGGTCTATCTCTGGGCTTTCTATCCTGTTCTATTGATCTATATTTCTGTTTTTGTGCCACTACCATGTTGTCTTGATTACTGTAGCTTTGTACTATAGTCTGAAGTCAGGGAGTCTGATTCCTCCAGCTCCACTTTTTTCCCTCAAGACTGCTTTGGCTATTCAGGGTCTTTTGTGTCTCCATACAAATTTTAAGATTTTTTGTTCTAGTTCTGTACAAAATGCCATTGGTAATTTGATAGGGATTGCATTGAATATGTAGATTACTTTGGGTAGTGTAGTCATTTTCAAAATATTGATTCTTCCAATCCAGGAACATGGTATATCTTTCCATCTGTTGGTATCATCTTTAATTACTTTCATCAGTGTCTTATAGTTTTCTGCATACAGGTCTTTTGTCTCCCTAGGTAGGTTTATTCCTAGGTATTTTATTCTTTTTGTTGCAGTGGTAAATGGGAGTGTTTCCTTCATTTCTCTTTCAGATTTTTCATCATTAGTGTATAGGAATGCAAGAGATTTCTGTGCATTAATTTTGTATCCTGCAACTTTACCAAATTCATTGATTAGCTCTACTAGTATTCTGGTGGCATTTTTAGGATTCTCTATGTATAGTATCATGTCATCTGCAAACAGTGACAGTTTTACTTCTTTCTTTTCTTTACTTCTTCTTTTTCTTTGTCTTTAATTTTTGCCAGTTTGATTACTATGTGTTTCGGCGTGTTTCTCCTTGGGTTTATCCTGTATGGGACTCACTGCACTTCCTGGACTTGGGTGGCTATTTTGTTTCCCATGTTAGGGAAGTTTTCGACTATAATCTCTTCAAATATTTTCTCTGGTCCTTTCTTTCTCTCTTCTCCTTCTGGGACCCCTATAATGCGAATGTTGTTGTGTTTAATGTTGTCCCAGAGGTCTTGTAGGCTGTCTTCATTTCTTTGCATTCTTTTTTCTTTATTCTGTTCCACAGCAGTGAATTCCACCATTCTGTCTTCCAGGTCACTTATCCGTTCTTCTGCCTCAGTTATTCTGCTATTGATTCCTTCTAGTGTAGTTTTTATTTCAGTTATTGTATTGTTTATCTCTGTTTGTTTGTTCTTTAATTCTTCTAGGTCTTTGTTAAACATTTCTTGCATCTTCTCGAGCTTTGCCTCCATTCTTTTTCCGAGGTCCTGGATCATCTTCATTATCATTATTCTGAATTCTTTTTCTGGAAGGTTGTCTATCTCCACTTCATTTAGTTGTTTTTCTGGGGTTTTATCTTGTTCCTTCATCTGGTACATAGCCCTCTGCCTTTTCATCTTGTCTGTCTTTCTGTGAATGTGGTTTTTGTTCCACAGGCTGCAGGATTGTAGTTCTTCTTGCTTATTCTGTCTGCCCTCTGGTGGATCAAAATATCTTATTTCTGAGTGAGTAGGAACTAACTTTTTCACCCAAAGTCACTTATACTGACAAAGACCATTGAGGTCAATTATTATTATGATGTTATCATTATTATTATTCTTGCATTTAAAACAAAATAAGGTTTAATGATAAGGTTAACTCATTTACTTTAAGGAAGGATACACACTAGATTGAATCTGACATAAATGATTAGATTCACCAATCCCTCACACTGCCTCCAAGTAAAAAATGTTAAATGTTCTCAAAAAGATGTTGGGTACTACTTATTTAAAAGAAATCTTTAACATTACCCTAAGAGCATAATCATTAAGCCTATGGTCATGGAAGAGGTGGTGGTATGCATTTATATAAGTATTAATACAAAGTTCATACATCAGAGAATTTATAAGGTCAGTTTTTTAAAATATTGGGTTGGCCAAAAAGTTCGTTCAGTTTTAAGTAAAAATAAAAGACATTTTTCATTTTCACCAAGAACTTTATTGAACAATGTATTCATTAACCAAACGAAAATTTTGGCCAACCCAATATTACTTTGAAGGATGCCCAATATCTTTTTACATTTTACATTTACAAAAGTGCTTACATAAATAAAACATTCCAAACTTGTTTTAAATTGTAAGCAAATTTGTTTAAAATTAATTATTGTAGAGATTTATTAATAACTATATTTGGCAAAGTTAGTGGGGGAACCTCAAAAGATGAAAAAGCAGCTTTGAAAAGATTCCCATATAATTATGGTCAATGCATGCAGAGCTTTTGAAATGAGAACTTTGTTCTTTTAAATAAAATGACAAGTTAATTGTTTGTTCTTAATAATATATCATGGGGAACCACTCTATCTGTGAAGTTTAGTAAGCAAGAATTGAAGAGATGAATATAAAATACCTATTTGGACAAGCACCGATTAGCAAAGTCAGTCCATGAACTATTGCAGGAGAGCACAGGAAACACAAGGAGGGTAACCCATGATATTCATAAATTTATTACTCACATACACATTAGAAATCAATGCTGTGCTTGGTAGAGCTTATGCATAGCTCTTTAAGAGTTTTTTTTTTTTTTTGGTTAAACAAATATTGTATTTTAAAATCACAATACAAGAAGAAAAAAATCAATACAGATTCTGAAAATGAGCTTCACAGCGACTAGAAGGTGGCATGAATGAAAAAGCCAATGATTGTTGGTGAGATTGTGGAAGATTATTTTTCATATTTAGAGTTTTCTAATGTGCTATATTGTGGTATGTGATTAAGAAGCCAGACCTTCAGGCAGCAGCTTTTAAAGTATGCAGGTATATACAGTCCTATGGGACTGCAAGTGTATGCTTCGCTGGCCACCATCTCGAGGTGTCCCCCGGGGAAGCAGTCCCCCAAATTGGGACTCCAGAGGAGTGTACAAACTCCTGTCTGTGAGCTATAGCAAGGCAGAGGGAGAGCGCAAAGATGCCTTACACTAGCCTACCTTCCCTGAGAGCACATCGACGTGCATAGAGCCCTATAGGTGGGCCTGCACCTCGGACCGGAGGTCCAGGACCAGCAAAGAGGCTGCACTCGCAGAGAACCTGGGGAGGGTGCCTCAGACGGCTGTCTGCGCACTGCCCCAGGTGGCAGACCAAGAACCACCTTGCAGATTACCATACTCCCAGGGGACCCAAGGACGCCAGCCCCATTGGCCAACAGAGCCGGGCAATCAAGGAGTGGCTCCTGGGCGGCAGCCAGACGCATATAGAAGCTCCGCTCAGGCGACCCTGGCCCCCAGAGGCTGCGGAGGGAGATCCACGATGGCAGCCGCCAGCCCCCACCCCTACCCCCAGAGCTCCAGCAAATGCCTGACTGATCAGATGACTGAGCCCAGGCCAACTCCAAGACCAGCACGTGGGCCTCTCCCCCTACAAGTCCCGGCACCCTGCATCCACGCTTTGCCCTGAGCTTTGGGGCTGGTGCATCCCAGTGCGAACCCTTTAAGAGCCCAGGTCCGTAGAGCCTTGTGGGGCTTGTGGACAGAGCCCCCGTTAGTTTTCAAAGCTAGATGTTTTGGGGGCCCGTCTCTCAGATGCAGATCTTAAAAGTGGGAGGTGCCCAATGTGGGGTTTAAAGCTTTTGCTCCTCAGTGAGAAGCTGTGGGTCTCCACACAGGGGTCAAGGAGGAGGAGGAGAAGGAGGAGGAAGTGGGGTTTATGGCGAGATTGTATCCCAGCCTCTCCTACCGGGGGCTTCTGTGTGGACCTTCTCTCGTGCGCTGGATGCTAGGAGTGGCTCAGCCAGTTTTTAGGTTTCTTCCAGAGGAAATTGTTCCATGTGTAGTTGTAGACTGGGTGTGTCTGTGGGAGGAGGTGAGTTCAGGGTCCTTTTAGGTCCCCATCTTGAATGGGAAGCTTGTAAATCTCTTTTTTTTTTTAACAGTCCTGATTGACTTTTTTTTTTTAATTTTTATTTTATATTGGAGTATAGTTGATTTACAATGTTGTATTAGTTTCAGGTGTACAGCAAAGCGATTCGGTTATGTATACACATATGTCCATTCTTTTTCAGATTCTTTTTCCACATAGGTTATTACAGAATATTACGTAGAGTTCCCTGTGCCATACAGTAGGTCCTTGTTGATTATTTATTTTATAAATATATAAACAGCTCATTCAGCTCAACATCAAAAAAGCAAACAACCCAATCAAAAAATGGACAGAAGATCTAAATAGACGTTTCTCCAAAGAAGACATACACATGGCCAAAAAGCACATGAAAAGATGCTCAGCATCACTAATTATCAGAGAAATGCAAATCAAAACTACAGTGAGGTACCACCTCACACTGGTCAGAATGGCCATCAGTAAAAAGTCTACATATAATAAATGCTGGAGTGGGTGTGGAGAAAAGGGAACCCTCCTACACTGTTGGTGGGAATGTAAATTGGTACAGCCACTGTAGAGAACAGTCCGGAGGTTCCTTAAAAAACTAAAAATAGAGCTACCATATGACCCAGCAATCCTACTTCTGGGCATATATCTAGAGAAAACCATAATTCGAAAAAAGAATGCACCCCAATGTTCATTGCAGCACTATTTGCAAGAGCCAAGACATGGAAGCAACCTAAATGTCCATTGACAAAGGAATGGAGAAAGAAGATGTGGTACATATATATAAAGAAATACTACTCAGCCATAAAAAAGAATGAAATAATGCCATTTGCAGTAACATGGATGGACCTAGTGATTATAATACTAAGTGAAGGAAATCAGACAGAGAAAGACAAATACCATATGGTATCGCTTATATGTGGAATCTAAAAAAATGGTACAAATGAACTTATTTACAAAACAGAAACAGACTCACAGACATAGAAAAGAAACTATGGTTACCAAAGGGGAAATGTTGGGGTGGGGGAGGGATAAATTAGGAGTTTGGGATTAACATATACACCTTACTATATATAATTATTTTATTGAATTTATACTATGGGAGAGGAACTGGTTAATAAAATGAATGTGGGTTGAGTGTGGTATATATGTATATTTAAAAGCCTGTTATATTAGGCTAATGTAAACCCTGTACAGTGGGGAGGAAAGATTTAAATTAATGCGTCTCTGAAACCACCAAACTCTCAGGGTACAAAGTACCTTTTGATTTTAATTGCTAATGGTTGCAGTGACATTTTTAAAAGTTGGAAAGGACAGGGAGATGAATAACAGGGTACAGGGCATAGTAGCCTTTTATGATCAAAATTTTGGGTGTCTATGAACCTCACTTTTTAGTCAAAAAGAAGAAGTTAGTCAGATTTGTATCTGAGGAAATTTTGCAAATGCAAATGAAAAGCAAAAAAAGCAATGAGAAAAATAAAAGCATAACTAAACACAGTAACTACAATTAAGGCAGAAAGTGTCTGTACTGCTTTACTGGACACTGAGGAAATACATAGTGTGGTGTGTGAGGTGCCCTCGCCCCCAGCCTCATTCAGCAAAGACAAGGAACAATGTATCCACTGATCACCGAGTGGGACTCAGGAAGAGGACAGGGTAGAGGACGTAAGGGAAGACCAGGAAGGACTAAGACAAAGATACGAACATCCATCCCTTCATGACCTTACAGAGCAGTGGTTCCCAGAGCTGATTAATCATCAGAATTATCTTCCGAGGTTACAAAATAATGTAAAATTATGGATTCCCAAACCTAAACCCAGATATACTAACTAGAGAGTCCTGGAAGGGTCCTGGGAATCTGTCTTCTAAGGGTCTTCACGGGCAATTCAGATGATTAGGCAAATTGGTAAACACTGCTTTAGAGAAGTGTAGCCAATTTTGGAGAGGAGGAATTGTTGGTTAAATAAAAACACATCTATCTGGTATCTATGTAATTAGTTGTGTGGACATATACATAAAACTTCCATTCTACAAGTTGCTGAAGGAGCTATTAAATCCATCAAGTTTAGCCAATAATGCAAAATGCTAATTGTCAAAAAATATACTCTTATGTTCTGCAGTCCAACTCCCCCACTTGTGTAAATGAGCACCCAAAGGAAAATAAAACCCATGATGGCATCATGAATTAGACAACTGTAACCAGTATTTAACTATTTATCAAATATGATTTGGTATCTAATATTATTTTTTAATTCAACTCTTTCAATTTAAGGGATGGTATATCACATTTTGAAAAATAGAAGGTAACCTTGACTATGACAATCACACGGTACAGAAGAAAGAACAGAGATTTTTAGAATGGGGAAGGCTGGATTCAAACCTTAGTCCTGCTAATTATTAGTGACATGAACTTAGGCAACTTGGCTTTTATCTCTCTTAGCCTCAGTTTTCTTATTTATAAAATGGGGCTTAAAAGAGCAATCTGACAGCATCTTTTTGAGAATTAAATGGGGTGACGCATAAAAAGTCTCCCCCAATGAGACAAATAAATGTTAGTTCTTTCCTTTCTCTTTCTTCTTTCCCATTCTTCCCTGCCAAACCCCACTTTATTCAACATTGACATTAGGGTCTGATACAAAAAGAATAAAAACAAAAAACAGAATTTCAACTAGGCTTGATAGACGATGGAAATTGACACAATTTTTTTGTGAAGGGATTGATAGTAAGTCTTTCAGGCTTTGCAGTCATGTGGGTCTGGTGCAACCCCCTCACCTCTGCCACTGTAGTGAGAAAGCAGCCATAGACAATCAGTAAAGGAATGAGCATGGCTGTGTTTCAATAAAACTTTATTTGCACAAAGAAGCAGCAAACTGGATCTGGTCTGCCTGAAACGCAGGAAGACTTTTCAGAAATCCATGAGTTGATGCAGGACATGATGCAATGCCAGAAAAAAAAGGGGGTGGGGGATCAAAATCCCTCGTTTTTTTCAAAGTTAGAAAAAAAAAATGGGATCAAAATCCCTCTTTTCCATCAACTAGCTGGATGACTTTGCAAAAGTCACTTCACCTTTCTGAACTGAATTTTCTCGTCTATAAAGATGAAGGAGCAGGGATACGGAATCTCCGAGGAAGCTGCCATCTCTTAAGGTCTATGATTCTTCGGGAGACCACAGTCTCCTGGAGAGAATCACCAATAAACTGCCACCCAAGTTTCAGTATTTGATTTGTTTGTTCTTTTATGGTTGATCAATGAAGCATAAAGAATAACAGACGCTCTTGGGTCATAAGTATGATTCATTTGATGAAAGAGGGAAAAGATAACATTTGGTAAAAATAAATGTTTTCTCTCCAGACACAAAGAAGCAATCAGAATAGTTATTATATTCTAAATGTCATATGTAATTTCTTATGGTTTAAAGTCAGGCTGCAATGTCAGTTGCCTGAAGACCTGAAAATTGAAAGACTTTCTTTTTCAAAGCAAACAGTGCAGTCACTCTAAATGTGATATATTAATTAGAGAGTGAAAGAAATTGATCAAAATTCTTTTTCCAAAAGGAAACCATTGTAATGATTGTACACAAAGAATAGGAGTGCTATGTCTTGCAAGTCGAAATGCTAATACATACCAGAAAATAAATAATCCATTGTTTTAAAATATGATACAATGAAAGAAAAAGAATGTTGAGTTAGAAATTACAGGAACTGACTCCTAATTCTGGCTCTGCTATTAACTAGCTCAGCCAAGGCACTTCTGTCTCTTGAGTCAAATCAGTCCTTAGAAATCATAATTGCTATGATTTATTGAGCCCTTACTAGATACTAGATATTGTTTTTGGTGTATTATTTCCAGTAATCCTCACCAAAATTTCATGAGGGAAGTTCTGACGCTGTTGCTGTTTTGTAGGTGAAGAAACCAAGGCACAGAGAGGCTAAGTAACTTGTCTGCACTGTGTTCTGGAAACAATATTTGAGCATAGTTACTTTCTGCCATGCTGCCTCCTGCAGCATGGTTCTGACCTATTGTTTCCCAGCTCAGAGATTTGCATCATAGGTCCTGGGGAGTTAACATTCTCCCCATTGGGCATTCAAACTCCCCTCCAATCTGATCCCATCCTATTTTGCCACCTTATTTCTCACTCCGCTTCTGCCCCAACCTTCCCTTTAGTCAAAAAGCTCTTCCCACCTGGCTTGCGAAGAGTCGCCGGCATTCCCCCTTCACACCTTTGCTCTCTTGGACCTCCTCATTGCACGCTCCAATCTTCTCTACCCATTCACTTCCTCCCATTCTTCAAGTCCCGCCTCCTCAGGAAGTGAGCACTGTGGGAAGAGCACGGGTGGGAGTTAAGTGAATGGGGCCTTGTCCTGGCTTTGTCACCGACTCTGTGTGGGAACTGGGAAATGTCATTTAATCTCTCTGGGCCTCAATTTCACGATCGATTGAGTGTTGGACTCCATTTGAAATTTGCAAACGTATCAACTACTATTCTTTTAAGCAGTAAACCCCCCTTCCTCTAAGTCACCTTTTTTTAAACCTATATATTTTTATTTTGTATTTTTTATTATGGTAAAACATATAGAACATAAAATTTGCCATTTTAACAATTTTTAAATGTACAGTTCAAAGCCTACAATGTATTTTTAAAATAGAAGTATAGTTGATTTTCCATGTTGTGTTAGTTTCAGGTGTACAGCAAAGTGATCCAGCTTTTGTTTTCAGATTATATTTCATTATAGGTTATTACAAGATATTAAATATAATTCCCTGTGCTATACAGTAAATCCTTGTTGTTTATCTAGTTTATGTCTAGTAGTTTGTATCTCTAACTCATTCTTTATATCACCAGTTCCTAACCCAACAAAGACAGAGGTGCCATGATTGAAAGAGAGGCTGATGACCTGAAGCCAGCTTCCCTTCCTCTCCTCCGTCTTGGCAGTTCCCCAAGCACCTGAGGGATCTGAAAACAAAGCAGGAGACCCCAGACTAACTTTAGTCATTCATGTACAACCTCCACCATTTTTTATCATATTAGCATAGTGCATGTTCTATCGTGTACTTAAATGTTCTTTAAGTCAACTCAACATTTTTACCTAAATAAGTTCATTCTAAAAGGAAACTTCAAAAGTCAGAAAGAGAAAGACGATTACCATATGATATCACTTATATGTGGAATCTAAAGTATGACACAAATGAATTTATCTATGAAACAGAAACAGACTCACAGACATAGAGAACAGACTTGTGGTTGCCGAGGGGGACAGGGCATGGGGAAGGGAAGGATTGGGAGTTTGGGACTAGCAGATGCAACTATTATGTATAGAATGGATAAACGACAAGGTCCTACTGTGTAGCTCAGGGAACTATATTCGACATCCTGTGATAAACCATAACGGAAAAGAATATGAAAAAGAATGTATATCTATGTATAAATGAATCATTTGCTATACAGTAGAAATTAACACAACATTGTAAATCACCTATTCTTCAACAAAATAAATTTTTAAAAAACAAAAGGAAACTTTATAACACCACTGTAAATAGAAAAACAGTATCACCTTCCGTAAATAGAAAGTAACTTATATAAACATCATATATACATTAGTTATTATATACCCATATTTACATATATACATTAACATATACAATATATACATCTTATACATATATAAACTATACATACCACACACACAGACATACACACACACATTGAAAACAAAACAACATTATTACATTAACTCTAGCAAGATACTTGCCTGCCAAAGCCTGCAGCCTACTTTCTCTGTGTTAGCAGCTTGTAGAGCTCATGCCTAGGGGTTATCCCACTGAGGGGTGAGGGCCTGGGGTATTTAGACACCAAGTCCTACCAGTTCCTGATTGTGGGCCACTGCTGCTTCTGGGTGGTATTTATTCCCTGGCGCATCTGGCTTTCCTCAGTTATGAAAAAAGCCCCCAGGCAAAGAGATTTCAGAGTCTGGCCACTGGAGGACAGCGGGAACGCACAGAAGTGGTGAGGCCTGGGGGGGCCGGGGGTGAGGAGCAGGGCCTGCACACCGTCTGCAACAGTTCCATCTCCCCCTCAGTAAAGTGAGAAGGTTGCCTTCCATGATGGCTGAGCTCTCTGCTGACGTTCAAGGCCTGCCATTGTCATGATGTGGTTCTCATCCATAACGCATTGACAACGCTTTGCTTTCATTCCTGATTCCTTTTCTCCAATAAAATGCCTGTTCCTGGGGCAGGGATATTTATACAGCTAGATAATAGTTTTGCTGAAAAAATCAGCGTAATTCTCCAGGTAATCTACTGAAAAACTCTCATCACTGTACTTTGGAGTCCAAAAAAGTCATGGATCATTAATTCAGCTTTAATAAATGAATGATTTCTCTTTGAATGTCTGCCCCATTCAGCCATGAAATCCTAGACAACTTCCAGAAAGCTGTGGCCCAGAACACCTTGATACCACTCAGAAGACTATTTTTAAGAATGCCCTATGTGCAGTAGTCTTTACAGGGTTTTTTTTTTTTCCTTTTCAAATGTTCTCTAGCTCGTGTAGATGACATTTATGCAACTCAGAGAAAGGCGCCTCAACAGGATTAGTCAGCAGCCAGTCCTCTGATGCAGCTTCTGTGATCTAGTTAAAAATAGGAAAAGAGGATGTTGTGCATAAGTCATCCCCATCGCGCAGTATGGGAGAACTGACCACATTTTTGGTTTCCACATCCTGTTGCTTTATCTAAAAATAGATGAAAAGTCTGTCCCTGACTTTTTGGACAAGACCTTAGCTTCTGTGACCTAGGCTCTCTCGTCCTCCTAGTGCCTGGGTTTCTTTGCCGGGTTCTTTTCACCCCTGCCATTAACAGTCCCAACTCTGGCCTCGGCCTCGGGCTCAGGGCCTCTGCCTTTCCTCACCTCCCAGGGCTGGCAGACTCCAGGGCCGGCAGGGGCCAGGTAGAGAATATAAGTTAGCAAAGCCGGCCAGGTAGATGGGCACACCCCCCTGGGCCTGCCTGCCTGCCTTCCTCATCTAAACAGAGGGCAGCTCTTCCTCCTTTCACATAGATCCACTGACTTTTCCCAGAGCAGCTAGACAGCCAGAGTTTTAGGGGAGTTCACTTACTCTTTTTTCTTTTTTTAAGGCCTTTTATTTTTTTTTAATTAATTTATTTTAATTTTTTATTAATTTTTATTGGAGTATAGTTGCTTTACAATGTTGTAGTTTCTGCTGCACAGCAAAGTGAATCAGCTATACGTATACATATATCCCCTCTTTTTTGGATTTCCTTCCCAGTTAGGTCACCACAGAGCACTGAGTAGAGTTCCCTGTGCTGTACAGTAGGTTCTCATTAGTTATCTATTTTATACATAGTATTGTATATATACCAATCCCAATCTCCCAGTTCATCCCACACTCCCTTCCCCCTTTGGTATCCCTACGTTTGTTCTCTCCATCTGTGTCTCTATTTCTGCTTTGCCACTAAGTTCATCTGTACCATTTTCTAGATTCCACATATATTGCTTACTCTTTTAAATGTTAGTAATCAATTAAAAAAATTTTTCTTTGGCTGTGCCATGTAGCTTGTGGGATCTTAGTTCCCAGGCCACAGCAGTGAAAGCACCAAATCCTAACCACTGGACCGCCAGGGAATTCCCAATAATCAATTCAAAAATTAATTTAAAAAAATAGAGTCGAGGTCAATCCATGAGC
The DNA here is from genome assembly GCF_965194825.1 of Balaenoptera physalus. Classification (NCBI taxonomy): domain Eukaryota; kingdom Metazoa; phylum Chordata; class Mammalia; order Artiodactyla; family Balaenopteridae; genus Balaenoptera; species Balaenoptera physalus. Next base: position 92,515,157 of record NC_138886.1, on the reverse strand, counting down.
TGGTGGTTTGTGGCCTCTGCTCATACATTCTTTTTTGGGAACCGTGTTTGTTACCAGCTATAAAGCGGGGTTCTACAAAATCTACATGCTTCAGCCTAAAGCTTCCCACTTTCTTCCAGTCTTCTAATTTGGAAAGAATACAGGACGATGATAGGAGTCCTGGATTCTGACTTGGGCTCTGTCTGTCGCTGGCCGTAGGATTTTGGTTGAGTAGTTTCCCCTCTGTGGGCCTCAGGGTGACCCTTGGAGTCAATGAGTTTGAGAGCCCTACAAGCTCTATTAGCTCATGAGGCTGCTAGATCCCCATCCTCATCACCCTCTTTCTTGCCCTTCTTAGTCTCAAAGATCAATTCCCCATCACGATCAGTGACCCAAATATTTTCCAGATTTTCTCAGCTTAGGAGTCAGTTTTATTTGTAATTCTGCTTCTATCCAACACCCAACCAATTCCCTTGCTGCACATCCCTTGAATCTCCTTTTTTTTTTCCAGTGTTAACTGCCAATATCATTTCCTTACCAAACCACTGCATTTGCTCCCATCCCTACTCCAGCTTCTCCATCAAGCCTCAGCTCTAGAACTCTTTCTCCCAAAACAACAAACACAAAAATAATCCAAAAAGCAATTTGTGTGGAGCTTTTCCTTGGATGAGAATTTACAATGGTCACTTGTAATCCCCATTACTTATCACATCCAACCCCCAAGTTGCCTGCTGCCCTTGCAGATTAAGGAGTCAACTCAAGCAGTCATGTTTAATTCACTAGCTGGGCATGGAGGGAGGGTGCAAAGCTGAGCATCATGGTCAGGGGTGTGTCTCTCAAGCAGCCTCTTATCAGGATGTTAGGCATTCATACTCCAGGAGGAGCTGTAAATATTTAGGCAGTAGCTCAAATATGATAGTCTAATATATTACGGCTAACAATGATACCAATGTCAGGGGAGGAAAAACTGTCTCTCTTTTTTTTCTCATATCCAAGAAACAAACTGGGCAAATTCCCATTTATCCTTGGGGGATTTGAACCTTGGAGGCAGGACAAAATTCTCAAGTTTCAAACTTCTTGCTTTTATTTAGTTTTCCAGTGGTGAATGTATTGGTTTCCTAGGACTGCTGTAACAAATGACCACAAATTGGAGGCCTTAAAACAACAGAAATGTATGCTCTCATAGTCTGGAGCCTGGAAGCTGAATTCAAGGCATTGGCGGGGCCATGTTTCCTCCAAAGTTTCTAGGAGAGAATCTTCCCTTGTCTCTTCTGCCTTCTGGTGGTTACTGGCAATTCTTCACATCCTTTGGCTTATGGCAACACAAGTCCAATTTCTGCCTCTGTCTTCACATGACCTTCATCCTTCTGTGTCCAATATTCTCCCTTCTTTTAAGAACAGCAGTCGTTGTATTCGGACCAAACCTAATCCAGTATAACCTCATCTTAATTTGACTACATTTGCAAAGACCGTATCTCCAAATAAGGTCACATTGGCGGATAATGGGGATTAGGACCTGAAGGTATTTTTGTGGGGGACACAATTCAACCCAGTACAGTAAACAACCAGCACAGACTTTCCCCTAAAAGAATCACCCCTTGTACGGTATGTCCGGCATGCATAACCAACCCTTTAGAAAATATCTTCTACTGGGTTATAGCATAGCTGCACGGTTAGGATGAACTTTACACATCCTCTGATGCATTCTAACTCTAAATGCAGGCGTGAAAAGGGCAGGAGAAAGCAGAATTGATTTTTTTTTCCTTTTTTTTAATTGAAGTATAGTAGATTTAAAATGTTGTGTTAGTTTCCGGTACACAGCAAGTGATTCAGTTATACATATATTCTTTTTCAGATTCTTTTCTCATATTGGTTATTACAAAATATTGAGTGTAGTTCCTTGTGCTATATAGTAGGTCCTTCAGAACTGAATTTTTTTTTCCTCTGCACAACCAGAGGGAAGTTGTTCTATGGAACTTGGAAGTATATCTTAGCCACAATAAATGTTCTGCTACACAGAGTCTCACTGAGCATTGAGGAAAAGATCTAAATGAAGGATCCCAGCAATACACTGAGCTGAGCCATGAGGGACCTTATAAGTGAGAGACACCAAATGTAGGAATCCATTTGGTGCTTTATGGGAAGGTAAGGAATGGTGAAAGGCCGCAAGTGAGGAACAGGATGAGCCGCTGGACCAAGGACAAGCCTACCCACACTGGTTACAAGTGGCAGGTGTGTGACAGACAGTTCTTCTAGCAGATGTGAAAATCCGCCTTGAAAAGAAAAGACGAGGTGATCCTGAACTGGCATTAGTGGGTCCCATCTGAGTGTTTCTTAAAATAGTTGACAGCTGAGAAAGAGACTAAGGTCAAGACACACTCTGTAAATTGACCAAGATGGATTCTAACAGATTAGCTTGATCTTTCTTCATTAAAGTGATGAAAACCATGTCGGGAGCCTTAAAACACACATGGACTGGTCTAATAAAAGTGACACAATAAAATGAAATTAAATATGTACTGTGACTCTTGTGCCTACATTTTCTTGGGATGGTGTTCAGATCTTCTTCAGTACCAAGGGAGAGATGGCTGGTGGTCTGACCATGGCAGTGACCAGCAGGGGGCAGAGTCCGCAGATGTAGGTGAAAGTTTGAGAGCCATACATTACTTCAGGAGCCAGATGCTTCTCCTGGAGACTCTTTCCAGGGCTTTAAAATATGCATGGAGAAAAAAGTTTTGAAAAGAGTCAGTGAAAATGGCTGACAAGGGAACTTGTTTCTTGGCAAGGAAGTTGTGGAGAAAATTTATATTTCTAGTTGGAAAAAAAATCATGCCATAATGTGTTTAAGTGCAATTTTTAAAGTTAATTTTCTGAGAAGACAATGTTCCCTTAATGTAAGACATTCTATATCAGACAGGATGTAAACACGGCTGGGAACTGACAGGGTTAGAAATCTGAATAAGATACGGCAATGCCTGGTAATGAGAGGCAGGGTGAGTGTGGCATAACGAAGAAGCAAGTTGCCAAGGAAACAAGCCGCTAAGTGGAACGTGGCCATATCGAGCACACCTACCACGTAAAGAGAAGGGAAGGAGACACACTGGGTGGCCAAGAGTTCTCAGGAGGGACCGTTAGGGTGGTTCCACATGAACTATCTGGCACTAGAAAGAAAGCCAAAGGCTGTCAAAAGCCACCAGAGGGAGGAATAAAATTCAAAGCTTACTGGGTATTTTGAACTTGGCCTTATTCATTTGTCATTCATTTGTTGGTTCATTCCAACGAACACTGATCAAGTGCTTTCTGAACACCAGGCACTGTGCTAGGTAGTGAGGCTACAGAGAGCGACGAGACATAGTCCCAGGCCACAAGCAGCCTGCTGTCCCTAACTGCTCTCTGGGGGAGCAGGACCTAAACACTGTCCTCATGTCCCGCTCTTGGGAATCAAGCTTCTCTCTGCCCTGTAGCTCTGGTCCTAATCTAGGGTGTCTGCCAAGTCTCCTTCCTGACCAGGTAGCATCCTTGCCACCCTGCCTAGGATTCCAGCTCCTTCTGAACTGACCTTCTTGGCTTCCAACCCATCCCCATGGCAGGTCCTTACACCTCCTGGCAGCCTTCGCTGCCCAGATATCCGTGCGTTCGCGCTGAACTCCTCCCACCGCCTCCTGCTGAGCTTTCTCAGAACTTGCCTGGAGTGTCCAACTCCTTTCACCACGCTGGTCCCCCCAGCTCAGTGCATCTTCTCCATGGGTTCTTGAATGCAGTCCTAGCCTTCACTTGGCATGCCTGTTCTTGGCTCTGGCTTTTACATGTGACACTCAATAGGGATGGTACAGTGACTCACAGTAAATGCTCACATTCTAAGCTCTTCCCCAGCCCCATTCCTCTATATATCAGTGAACAAAACTTCCAGCTTCCTCCAGTGCGACCCAGCAACACTTCCTCCTTCTCTGTGGCCCCTGTTAAACATCTTGTTCAGTTCTCAGTTATTTTCTCCTTTTCTTGTCACCCTCCCCTTAAAAGTGCCCTTCTGTAATTACAGTGATCTCACCAGGCTATTTTAAAATCTCCCATGGCCTTTATAATCTCTCTCATTCTGAATCTTCTTTTTACTACAAACCAGCTTTCCAGAGTAACTGACTTTTTGAGCCTGGCATTGATATTATCATCATATTATACTCATAGCACTCATAATGTTTTATTGTCCACAAACTTCATTCAGTTCAAAGCAGTAAAGTAAGCAGGGCAGGTATCATCATTTCCATTTCATGGATCAAGAAATGGAGGTTCAGAGAGGTTAAGTGATGAAAACCACCTTCTCATTCCAAATCTCAGGCTCCTTGCCCATGTCATGTGTCCTCTGGTGCATGAAGCATAACTTTTGGGGCTCTGAGTCTTTGCCCACACCCTTCCCATCTTAGTCTAAGAATCTTTCTTTCTTAGTGTTAGACCATTGTCCTCCAAAGAATTTCAAGAAAAAGAAATACCAACTCATGCCTTCAATTTCCCCTCTTTCATTAGCTCCATGGCATAAAGGTAGATTCTAGGATCCTACAACTAAGATTCAGAAACCTTCATTTTTTCCTTCTTTGCCTACAAGAAAGAGGAGCAGGGGGGAGGAGGAGGAGGAGAAGGAAAAAACAACACAAAAATCACAACAAGAAAATCCTTTTTTCAGGAACTCCCTTGAAATCCCACCACTGCCGGCATAGTTCCACTCCTAAGAATCTTAGGAACTTTTTGACTCCTCTCCCTGTAACATTTTTATTATAAGCTCCCTGAGGGCTGTGTCTACATCTTCTTAACGTAAACCTCTCTCCCTCTCAGCAGACCTAGAGCCAGTAAATATTGATTGGAGGGGACGGGCCGTGCTCTTTTAGAAAAGAGAAAGCAAGCCGTCTTGTTACTAGAATTCCCCAGAGAAGAGAAGCCTTAAGAGCGAGTTGCATATAAGGTGTAAAGCAACTCAGAGTACTGTAAACCACTTAAGAAAAGAATGCAGGCCTTGGGAGGAGGGGGAGTGGAGAATAAAGAATTCCCAAATGTCTGCCTGCAGAGGGGTGAGCAGTCTCCTGGTGCGCGGATGGGAGGAGATGCCCCGTTGGAGTGGGTGGGGCGAGCGCTCACTCAGCCCCGCAGCCCAGTGAGGGCCGCACCTGCGCAGGATGAGGGTCGGTGACACGCCCGTCGGAATCTCGCTGGGTGATGACCAGGACAGGCACAAACACGGGGTTCGGGGGAGGTTCCAACGCTGCTCTAGACACCTAATAATGATGCCGAAATCTCGGCCTCTGTGTACCGGTGCCTAAGCGCATCTTGGAGACAGAGTTTTGGGTGAAGTAGAAAAGAATAGCTTTACTGCTTTGCCAGGCAAAGGGGGACATCACAGGCTCAGGCCTCAAAAACCATGTGTCCCAACCTGGGAGGATTTGGTGAGGAGTTTTATAGCAATGATTTAGGGGCAGAGTTGCTGATAAGGATCAGGGTGTGTGCAGGGCCTGCACTCCTTTAATCTGGCCTCCGGTGGTCTCCCGATGAGCTTCTCTGGTTCTTTTGATCTGGCCTCAGGTGGTCTCCTCCCTTGTCTCTGCATCCCCTCCCTTCCCTGATTAGCAACTGTTCAAACCTGCCCTTTGGAAGGTCATGGAGGCTGGAGTCTATTCCCTACAAACAAGAAACAGGGGACACAGAAAGGCTTCCATGTCCAGGAGCCCCAATGGGTCCTGCTCTGCTTCAATAAGGGCCTAATAAATGTTATATTAATGACCTATTGTGCACATTTATAGAAATCATTAAAGAAAATGCCAAAGGTTCTGTGTTCTTGTGGAGACTACATCCTATTCTAAGGCAAATACTGTTAATACTTCCTTACCCCAACAGCTTGTTTTGGAAAACTCCGTTGGCCCATAGAGCCACAATGGCCAGTCCCCAGTGAACCTCCACTGGCTGATGGCCCTGGCTGAGCCAACCTCTGCTTTTGCTGCGCTGTTCCTTTTCCTAGAATATACTTCCTTCTCTCCTCTGCCAGGTGTGACTGTCTTCATCAATAGGATTTTAAATCCTTTTCTTTCAGCGAGCCTTTCCAAATTCAGACGCTTTCCTTTAAATCCCCTCAGCCACGGTACATTAATTTCAATTCACCAAGCCCATCGTGAAGGTCTGCCCTGTGTAAATCATTGTGCTGGTGTTGTTTGGGGCACAAGCTGTTAAGAAACTGTCCCTGCCCTCAAGGAACTTTCAATCATAATGCAGTTGCAAATATTTTGTATAACAAATATAACATAGTTATTTTATCGTGTTAGATTATTGTATAGGCTGAGTTAAAATGTGGGCAAATATATTTCACAACTGGCCATTTAGATTTTTACAAACTCCCCTGACACGCTATGGATAGCTCCTGAGATAAATGCCGTCCTGACCCCTGAACACAAATAATGGTTTGCTGTAGTGTTGATTTTCATTCGTGAATTATTTCTCTCTTCTTCCTCCATCACCATAATCTTCTTTGTCTTCTCTTCCCAAGATGAATTCATTGAGCACTTCTTTGTGTTACTCACTGTACTGTTGAGGGACAGTGGCAGCCAAAACTGAGGGGTTTGGTTTGTGTTCTATAAACAGTAGGTGTTTAATAAATGATAGATCCACTGCCTTTATTTCCTTTTAACTTGTCCGCAGATATTCTCCAAAAAGAAGGAAAGGGAGTGGGTTTGACACAAAGAAATCTAATGAATCTATTGGTGGCTTCAGGGGGGTTCGATAGTAGGTAAGTGAGAAAGAAGGCAAAAAAAGAGTAAAAGCAGGTGTAGGGGAGGGCCACAAGAAGAGGATGAATCTGACCTTCCATATCATCTCAGTTAATCCTTTCGCCTCTTCCCTGCCAAGGAAGTATTAGTAATTGTTCCCACCTTACCAGTAGGGAAACAGGCTCAGGAATGTCAAGCATCTAGATCACCTGGTTCAAATCCAGCTTTGTGATTTTAAAGGCAGTGACAGGCCGACACTCTTTCCCACACAAGATGCTGTCTCCTCTCCAGTGGGCAGGCAGAGGGCAGAGAAAACACTGAGAGAAGAGGGTCCCAGGTGTAGCTGGTAGATGCTGCCATTGGGACCTGCTGGATCTACAGGCGTCACTTGAGAGCCAGGCTCTGCTCATCCCCCGTATTTCTGCTTGTGCCCCTGCTGACTGCTCACATGTGCCAGGACCCAGGGCCACCATGCCCACTGAGCCCTCCCCAGGCCCGTGCTAATCCCTCACCCTGTGCCTGCTCTCACTCCGCCCTTCCGGTCTTGGCTTCCATGCTCCTCCAGCTGCCAAAGGAGCTGGCATTACCAAGCCTGGTGACCTTTGCCACAGAAGGAGAACAGTCAAGACTTCGGCAGTCTCTGGGCAGCACACTGTTTATTATTTCATCATGACACTATTAGCAGTAATCTTAGCTAGCCCATGCTGACCACACAGTATGGGCTTTGTAACCCTCACAGCATCCTTGTGCATTAGGAAGATACTATTATTCTCATCTTATAAATGAAGACGCTGACGCTTAGTAAGATCAATTAAACTGCATGATAAAAAGGAGCTCAACTTCATTAGCACCCAAGAAAATGCAAATTAAACCTCCGATAAGATAACTTGGAAAAGAATCAAATTAGCAAAGTTAGTACGTTGGACAATATCTCATGTTGGTGAGAATCTGGAGCAACAGAAACTCTTCCACTCTGTTATGGAGGGCATACGTTTCCACTTTGGACAAGAATTTGCCAGTATCTAACTAAGGGGAGAATGCGCCCACCATTGGACCCGTCAGTTCCACTCCCCTTCACTCAAGGCATATACGTTAGGGAAGCACTCAGTGAGCACAAGGAAATAGGTACAAAAACGCTTATAGCAGTGTTGTTTATGATAATGGAAACGACCTAAATGTCCATCAACAGGAACATGGGTAAATAGATTACGGTGTGGTCATACAAGGAAATACTGTATAGCAATAAAATGGATAACTAGAGCTAGACCTAGCAAAACAAATAACTCCCAAACATGTTGACTGCAAAAAAGCAGAAACCAAAGAATACGTACCAACAAACAAAGAAAAAACCAACACATACTATATAATGCTTTTATGAGATTTAACCACTACAAAACAATGCTTAGAGATATGTACACATATAGCAAATATATAAAAGATGTATTGTACATGGGAATAAAACACCAGATTTCAGACACTGGTTACCTTGGGGGAGGAAAGGGAAATGAATAGAGAAGCACACAGGGCTCTTCAGCTGTACTGGTAAAGTTTTCTATCTTAAACAGGATAATAGGTATATAAGTGTGATTATGTTAATTTTTTTGCTTTTGGTATGTTTTGATAAATTCATAATGTATTTTAATTTTAAGAATTGTTTAAGGCCTCACAACTAGGAAATAGAAGTTTAGATCCCACACTTTTTTGCTTCCCAGTACATCATACTGCCCATCAGAGGAAGGAGTGAATATTTAAAAAAAAAAAAAAAAAACGCTACTAATTCCATCTAGTCTTTGGACAGACCTTGAGAATGCAATTGTTTAGTGACAAAGGGACCCTTACTTTGTATACCAGAGGCAATCCTGAAAAACAAGGTATTAAATATCAATAGCTTGAAATCATGTTTTTCCATTGCCTTATGTCATTTATTTAGAACTATGTTTCTACAAACATTTTCATGACAAAGCCTAAGGAAAGCAACAAAGGGATCCCCACATTCATTTCAAATGATTTTGTTCATGTAGAGTCCTAAGGCTATTTCATTCTCCCAAAGAGATCCATCAAATACCAGATAATGAGTCAGTAGTCTTCATTTAAAGCCCCTTTACACTAAAATACTCCACAAAATTTATCCTTATTTTGTTGAAAGTTCTCACTTAGTTCATCAGTATCAATTCAGGAACTTAGCAGGAACTCCTCCATGTCCTCTGATACTTATCCATTGAATGCCCATCAGTTGGTGCTCTGGTAGATGCTGGGGAAATAACAGTGGACCAGACAGCCCTGCCCTGAACGAGCTTTCAGTTTCCTGGGGGAGGCCAACAAGTAAAGCAGGTAGATATAGTACAGTTGGGTGTGGTGCTGTGATGGGGTACGTGGTGGCCTTGATATGGAGGAACAGAAAGTGGGACTTAACCCTATGGTGTTGGGTCTGGGGAAGCCTCTGAGTGAGGGTGATATTTAAGCTGAATTCTAAAGGATGAGTGAAAATTGGCTTCTAGATAAAAAAGTAATTTCATTCTTTCTTTTCAGAGGATTCAGTCATCTTACTGTCGAATTTTTTCATCAACCAAAGTGGAGGAGAAAAGTCGTATTTTAAGGTATCTCTTACCTGAGAAAAAAGACCTGTGATTCTTCCGTAGATGTATTTCATCATCCTTTTTACTGTGTGTTCAAAACGAATCACAACTGAGTAAACTAGATTCCTACCATCCTTTGTCAAAAGTGTGACTACACCCCAGATCTAAGTGAGTAAGTCGGGGCAGATGTGTCTGCAGTGAGAACATAATTGCCCTGATTTTACTGCATGTTTTAAAAATCCCTCTTGGCCTAGTTACCCAGGAGAAGGAATATAAACTCAGCTTCTCTGCACACCCAGAAGGTTCAGAGCACAGACCAGGAAGCACAGGGGCCGGAAGGTATCACTGCAGCATCTTTCAGCCACGTTGACTCAAAACAAAGCCATAGAGGCTACTGAAATTGCAAAACTGGCAAAACATGTAGATTTCATGAAGTCAGTGGAAATGATGTTAGAGAAATGTTGAAATCACAGGAAAGCCATGGTGAAATAGGTACCTGGCAGAGCAGGACCAGAAAACAACTGGAAAAAAAAAAAAACCCAAAAAACCCAGAAAAAGAAAAAGAAAATTGACAAGGATGATGATAATATGTGTTTCAAAAAGAAAGATTTGAATGTCAAAAGACTAAGAGAAAACTGATGAAGCACTCAAATGTTTTTTAAATGACCATATCTATATTACTCTAAAACTATGTGAAATAAGCTATCAAATAATTTTCCTGAAAAATTATACCCAAAGCAACATGATTCATTTTTCATTCCATTCTAAGTTCTAGAATATGGTTGCCTTTACAATACATAGATTCATTTCTTCCAGATAAAGTCCTAATCGGTTTATCAATTTTGACTATAAACTTGCACTCTCAGTTTTAAGTAGTGCCAACCTTCCTCAATAACAGCCTCCCTCTGTGTTACCAGCCTCTTGCTCATACTTGATTCTCTAGGCCTCTGTGCAATGTTTCCTGACGCCTCAGAGAATAAACCTCCAGCTAGCCCAAGGCCTGCTTCAACCTGGAAGGCTCATCCAAGTGTTCTGCGTCAAGAGGTCTTTTATCAGCCTGCCCTTTGGCTGAACTGTCCTTGAGTCTGAGGTCACTTTGAAGTCTTTGACCTTGACCATGGACTCTTTAAACACTAAGGAAGAAAGAGATATGCTAATTCCATATGCTGTCAGGGAGGAAAACTTTCTCTGCCCACTATCCCTTACTGACAGCACCGGGTTCAGGAGGGGGCCTGTTTCCTGGTCCCATGTGTGGAGTCTTCTGTTGTCCCTCTGGATTTCAGTGTGATGACTTCTCCCTTATAGGGTTCACGCTCCACGGGGGTAGGCGTGCAAGTCTGAAATAGAACATTTCATTTTTCTCTTGTGGCTTATTGACTTCTTGAATTCAAAGCTAAGTTCTGCTCCCTAAGTGAATTGTGAGACCAAAAATGAGCCTTGTGAATTTATCATGTGCCTCCCATGCCCTGCCCTTTCACAGAAATTCCCGGCGACCTCGGGCACCGGCATTGCCCCACTCTTTCACTGGGGTTGATCTGCATCAGACAAAGGCCCAGGGAACACTTCCTAACAATCATTCCTTCCAGTGCAACTTTCACTGGGGCCTCTGCCATATCCTCACACATTCTGTTCTATAACCACCTTACAGGCTTTTCCAACATTCTACCTTTCCTTGTAGTTTCAATTCTAGGTGTCTATATTCCCAGAGTGCTTTGTTGTACGTCTCCTAAGACTTTCAGCTTTTTGTTTCAGATTCTAGCAATCTGTGTGTGTGTTTCCTCATTTTCCTGATAGTCCCCGCTTGTAACAAGCCTTCTACAGAATCTCCCATCTGGAACTATACCTCTTTGGTGGCCAACTGTGTAGCAGAACCCTGGATTCAGCTAGAGTTAATTCAGTGCTTGAACAGACTTTGGAAATCAGGACTTTCTAAACAAAGGGATTCATAAGAAGTAAGTAAATCCTACTGTTTGTCAATGTGGACACAAATTCACTGGCAAGTCAAGTAATTGTAAACCACAGTGGTTAAGGGCCTGGGCATGTTACTTAAAACTGTGCTTCAGCTATAAACTGGGGATCGTAATAGCTCCTAATTTATAGGGGGGTTGTGAGGATTAAATATATGTAAAGCATTTAGAATAATGCCTAGCATATAAAAGCTCTTAAAAAATAAATATGTGTGTGTGTACGTTTGTGTACATCTGTCTTATTTTGACCACCAAAACTAATATATTGTAGTGATCAACCGTGTGGGCTTTGGAGAAAGGTAGGTCTAAGTTTGAATTCTAGATTTGCCATTTACTGGCTGTAGGAAACTGGCAAGTTAATAAGCTCCTCTGAGCCTACTCACTCACTTATGAAATGCAAGGAATAAAACCTACCTCACAGGCACATGAGATTTCCCAGATACAAAGCATTTCCTTCGTTCATTCAGTAGATATTTACTGAGCACACACAAGCCCCAGGTATTTTGCCAGGCACAGAGGATAAAGCAGAGAACAAGACAGAGACCGTGTCCCTACAGTGGAATTTGAAGCACACTGATCACTTAGTGACTAGGAAGACCCCTGCCCTCTGTGCACAAGTCCAAGCCTCTGTCCACTTTCTGTGTCTGGTTGGATGCTTTGCTGGACTTGCATCTTGGCTCGCTATCGACTCAGTCCTTTCCTTCGCCCTGGATCCTGCCATCACCTTGAACATCGACACGGGGTAATGAAGCACCAACTTCCCTTGGCTGCCACCCAGCCCCTGGACATTGTAGTTACCTGGAGCCAATCCACACCTGAAACTTTAAATTAATTTAATACCCCACTCTCTGACCACATCCCCCGTTTCAGGTCTTAGTCTCATTGTTTTTTCTTCTCCTGGTTTATTTTTCAAGCCCAACTATATGTATGTACTTAAACCTAATGTGACCATATAATTTATCATCCAAACTGGGACACTTCTGAGAGTGTAAAGGGTACTAAACGTAATTAACAGGTAAAATTCAGGACCATCCAAGCAAACCAGGATTTGTTTCCACTTTCCTTCAACCCTTCTCTTGCAGACAACGTAAAGAGTCTTGCTTTTCTCTTTTCCTGTTGGTATTTGCACTCGGCAAAACCCGTGGCATATTTCAGTTCAAGCATCAGCCTCTTCTGCAGCCCCTGGAGAAAGTGACACCAGTGGGCAGATATTTGTGCCACCTGCCTTTGTGCAGCATGTCCCTCATCAGCACCCCCATCTCCCTGTTCCAACAGTTCCTTCGAAACCTTTCTGTTTGTGGCTTTCATCTGTACTTGTTTGTCTCTCCTGGACTCCTTCCTGGGGACTGATGACCAATACCAGTGATTTAAGCGGGACCGTCAAGCCCGGGCCCCCCCCTCCTCATTCAGGGGGTGGGCTTGCTCCACAAGCCGGCAGGTCCCTCGGAGGATCCCTTCCCTGAACCCAGCTGCAGGCTCAGGGGTGACTCAAACCAGGTGAATCGGCATCCTTCCAAGCATCCTTCTGCCAGGGCCATGCCTTCAACCATCATGGCATGCCCACCCTCTTTTTTTTAACCTAAATATCTCCAATGGATCTTCGGTAACTCAGCCCAGGCAATCATTAGCCCAGGGAGCTTTAGACCTCTCTGCCCCATCCAGTATCGTGCTTACCATTTTCTGTAATTATCTGTCTATCTCCTCCAGCAGACTCAGGGTTGGTCTATTGCTCTGTTTCTCCAAAACAAGTACTCAGTAAATACTTGATAAATTCCTATTAAGGGTGGAAGGATGCTGGTGGGAAGGAGATCCCTAGTTGAGCTCCTCTCCTCTTTGTGTCAGTTATCCTGGCCAGAGCTGACTCAGTTTCCCTCATCCTCTTTTGTTCTGCTTCAGCACTGATCTGCTCCCCAGGTTGCACCTGCCCTTTGCACTTGTCTAAGAATCCCTTTCCGGCTGCTCAGTCACTGTACTAGCAATGCCACGAGGCCCCTCTTAGCCTGGCTGGTCACTCTGGTCACACTGACCGTCAAATGTCTCTGACCTGACTGGCCAGGTCTCACGTGCACACAGCCTTCCTCTTCATCTGCTGCTGAGGCTCGGGACGGGCAGGGACCGATTTCCCGCCAGGATGGCTGTGGGCTGTTAACCACTCCTGCCCACACCGCCACCTCAGACACAGACTGACCCTCTCTGGGGAGGCTTTTGCTGCCCCACACTTCACAGTCTTCCCCTTTATAGACAAGTTGACAGGAATCAAAGACAATTTAAGTTCTGGTCTCAAGCCTTGCAGTACTTTCAACCTTCTAATCTTTTCTTATCCTTAGATGTGGTTACATAAGCTCTTTAATGCTAGACCCAGGTCTTGTCCATCTTTGTACTGTCTATTGCCCCTGGCACTGTACTCTATATACATTTTAGAACCTCAGTAGATGTTCACGGTGACGAAATAGAAAGGTGATGGCACTCGTTCTGCAGAATGTTAAGCCTTCCCTGCATTATTCCAGAGTTCGGCTGCACATGTTTTCTAAGCAGACTTACCCTGCAGCTCTCAGGAAAAGTAGTCACGTGGCTTCTCTCTAGTGGCAAATGGCAAACTCCATCTCCAGTGTGACGTGCCCAGCCCTGACACGGGCATCAGTATCTGGTGCAACCAGTGTATAATGCTCAGAGCTTATCCTAGTGGTTGGGTCCAAAGTGGGTTTCTTTCCCAGGTATCCAGGATGAGTACAGTGATGACAGGGACACCATCCTGAGTTTCCCAACTACATGCATACCTATTTCTTTTTTTTTTTTTTTTTTTTTACTTATTTATTTATTTTTGGCTACGTTGGGTCTTCATTGCTGTATGCGGGCTTTCTCTAGTTGCAGCGAGCGGGGGCTGCTCTTCGTTTTGGTGCGCGGGCTTCTCATTGCAGTGGCTTCTCTTGTTGAGGAACACGGGCTCTAGGCGCGCGGGCTTTATAGTTGTGGCATGCAGGCTCAGTAGTTGTGGCTCGTGGGCTCTAGAGCACAGGCTCAGCAGTTGTGGTGCACGGGCTTAGTTGCTCCACGGCATGTGTGATCTTCCCAGACCAGGGCTCGAACCCGTGTCCCCTGCATTGGCAGGCGGATTCCTAACCACTGCGCCACCAGGGAAGTCCCTGCATACCCACTTCTTAGAGGACATTAATGCAGCATAAAGCTCACAGGAAGACCAGGATGAAGTATCAGAGGGTTCTGGGTTGAACAAAGTAAGCAGGTCTCTTATCTTCTTCGTGTTCTCCTACTTTTCTTCTGATCTCACTGGTCAGCTTTCTCAGGCTCCTTGGCTGGCTCCTCCCCTCCACCTCTCCTCAGCCTCTGAAGGTTGGCAGCCCCAGAGCTCTTTCTCAAGTCCCCTTTCTTCTCTGTCTACAGTCTCTCTGGTGGCCTCAGACTTGTGTTTTTAAATAAATGTAGATGCCAGGATTCCTAAATTTTACGTCCAGCCCCAATGCCTCCCAATTTCCGCACTCCTTTATCCAAGTGGCTAACTGACCTCTTCACAGGGAGGTGTAATTAGCATCTCAAACAGAACTAGAACTTAAGCACCCACAAACTATAGTTGAAAGAGAAGTAGGATTAAAGCTCTTTGAGCCCAGGGACTGCTGTCTTAGTTACACCTATATCCCCAGCACCTGGAATATGGAATTGTATCTGGTCCTTAACAAACATTTGTTAAATGAAAGATTTCTTGACTGTAGGACTTTTTAGAACTTTTTAGATGATATTGGGCAATAGAATCTCCTGAGGGTAGCATTATCTAAAATCACTTGAAAGCTTTCTTAAGGAGCACCTAAAAGAGACTAGGATCCTGAGCGCACACCTTTGGAAGACTGATCTGGGTGGGGACATCTTTTTCCCCCAGTACAGGCTGGCCAAAATTAGACGAGCACACCCCGCCAGCAGTTCTTCCCATCTTGGTGGGTTCACAATCAAATAGAAAGGTTTGAGGGTAAAACACTGTGAGAGGCTATCCTAAGTAAAACAGGAAACATGGATGGCACCTCACCCAGCAGGGTGCTGGTGGTTTACTTAGGTAGATGGGAGCTCAATTTGAGTTCATAGTACTTAATGATGATTGTCACTGTGATGAGTTTATAGACAAAAATGAGAATTATATCGCGATATGAAGTGCTATGAATAAATATTAATTGCAATCACTATACCCGCATGATTGCAGAAATGTTTTTGGTCAGCTGATCAGGGAAAAGAGGAAGCTTAAAATTGATAGAAAATTTACCTGTATTGTCTGCAGAGAGTAAAATGCTAGGATGCTAGATTTCTCTGAGATTTTTAAGACCATAGACAAGAATCCTGAACCCCAAGAAGTTACTAATACGATGTTGATCATGGAGGCTAAGATACTAAAATAGCGATAAAGACAACAGAACTTCCAAATACCAAACAGCAGACACTGACCTAACACCAAACGGCCCAAATGAGCAGCGACTCCCTGAGAATGAAATCCATTCCTGGCTGGTGAATTTAGAGGAGGTAGGTATTCAGTACCTGGTGAACTTCAAGGTTCTTAGAGGTCCTCACAGGACTGAGCTCTCCAGGGGACTATGAATCACTAGATTCAACAGAGGTGATCTATAACATGGACATTTGCACTTTGATAATGTTTTACTATCCACCAAATGTTTCCATTTAATCCTCAAAATACCCTGTGAGCTATTTCTCAAGAACAATGTGAGCACATAATTGGTCATCAGTAAGTATTTACTGGATGAACATTGAATGGTTAGATAAAACATGAAAAGAGAGTACTTACAAAGTCCCTGTATACAGTGATGTACTGGTAAATGTTGACAACCCACCTTCCCCTTTTCTCATCACTCCTAAAGCCCTGATTTATAGCACTTGCCTATTTCTGTTGTGTAAATGCTCTCACCATGGCTGATTTCAAGCTACTGACACCACTGAAGGAGGAGTTGGGAAGGGATACATACAAGTGTCTCTCATAAGCCAAAATGAGCTGGCTCCAACATATGTATCGCCTTTTGCAATTACTAGCAATCAATCCGAGGAAATCAGAATTACATGGCAGCTGATGATATGAAATTATTTTCTCTGAGCTACCACATTGAGAAAGACATTGACAAACTGTTATTTCGGAAATGGAGAACACCCGTTTCAAGGACTAGATCAGCCATCCATTTAATTTTATCTTATCTAAAAGGCAAATTATGCTTATGGTTGCAAAGGCACAAGCCAGTTTAAAAGCTTTGGCAGCAGTATTCTGAAACCATGCATTACTCCATGAAGTTATCCCTGCTTCTCTAGAAAATGCAATGTGCCTCTAATTTTCCAAAATAGATTGGGTTGCTTATTACTGAAAAAAGAGAAAAAGGGATGACTTGAAGAATGTCTGTGCTTCCAAATTTTGGTAAAAATTATAATACCCTAAACAAACAAAAATTCTAGGAATAATAAACCATTTGAGTTTAAAAAGTTTTTGTTTTTGTTTTTTTTGGTAAAGACTGAGTAGTATGTAAGTTGATTTTCTTCTTTCAAAATGTACTTGAACACCCAAGTTGCTGTTACCGTGACCCTCCATGTGCACAGCTGGTTGAGTACATGGATAGAGAGGGCCAACAGTATAAGGGACTTGAGCAGCTGTGGGTTTTGGTATCTGCAGATACTGAGCACCAAACCCTATGGATACCAAGGGGCCATGTCCTTTTTTTCCTTCCTCTTTTATTTTTCTTTCCTGAATCCCCCAACCCTCTTCCTTAAGTGACTTTTTATATTGAATTGAAATACGTATTTTATTATGTAACATTTATCAAATAAATTTTGAGGTTTCATCTTCTGATTTAAATTTTTTCCCTTAAGGATCCCCTGTTTAAATATTAAAATAAAGTAAACAATTCCCTGAAGCTGTCAAATTGCATTACAATGTCATTTCTGTCCTTTGAAATTCCTCACAATATCCGTTAACAGTGATAGCTGCACAGCATGATGCCAAGTTTCACTAAGTAATAAAATCGTGGATAAGAATCAAGTTCACAGACAACCCCACTGTTTGGGACGAGGCAAGAGGCAATCTTCTGTGTGAATTTATTTCAAGTCCTTTCTATGACCTCTGAAACTATAGTCTTTGGTCCTTCCATTTGCAATTTGTTTATTTATCAAACGCCTACTACATAGGAAGTACTGGGAATAAGAAAGTAAGTTCCTCAAAGAACTAAAATTCTAGCCAGGAGACCAGCTGAGTTCTGGGACTGACAAACACTGGCGTGTCTCTACAATCTGTGCTTTGGAGTCCAGAGTGGCAAGTGATTAATTTTCTTGGGAAGGATAACAGAAGAGCAGGAGAAATGGTATGGGCCTTTCCTGCTTGCCTTCAAACTCTTATCCTCACTTACAAAGAAATCTGAATATTTCAAATGAAAACCAAAGTAAGAGCTCTAATTACCTCATGTGAATTTAAAATCTAGGATTCCTAACAACTCTTTTTAACTTTAGCGTAATATTTTTCTTCTATGAAATTATCTTCGCCTAATGGAGAGAAAAAAGGTCTGAAACATTTCCACACAGTCCCCCAACCTCATTTTATTCATTTTATTTGATACTTTTTCCACATCAACACTTTTTAAAATAATGCATTCCCCATGATTTGAGTTTCACAATCATTTTCTTCTCTTTTCTTGCTCTACAGAGGTCTCACGTACAGCGGGAATCAGAAAGGTCTTATCACACACCCTGGCTCTTACGTTTACTTACCGCTCAGCCCAGGTAAAGTTACTTAATCTTGCTGAGAGTCAGTTTCCTATTCTGTAAAATGGGGATGACAATATCTCCCACATGGCTTGTTGTGCAGGTTAGGTAAAATAATGAATATAAATTACACCAAATACAGTGCCTGGCAGATAGTAAGTGCTCAGAACAATATATTATAATGCAACTATTATTTATTGTTATTGTAAAAACAATAATGCACTAGAATACCTAAAAAGTTGGTATCAGAAGAAAATATTGAGAAACTAAAATAACTCACAAAATTGATAGTGAACTCCTAAAAAATGATGTTGGCATTAATTTTGCCAATAAAATACCCAACAACAATTTGAAAAGGAGAACTGATGAAGCCAGTCATTCGGTGATCTCGGCATATTTTCCCTACAAGAGGAAGACTTAGGCAAAGTCAGTCCTTTAAATACAGTCTGTCAGGGGTTCCCAGTTAGTCTAGTGTCCCTGCTGGTGGGCAACTGGTACTGACAGCCTGGAGCAGGCTGGTCCTGGATTCACTTCAAGTGTCACATGATTCATCACCCAGTTCTGTCGGTACTATCTCTCCTAAGTCAACGCTTATCTGTTCCTCCCTTGGATTACTACTACAAGTGTCATGAATAAACTAGCTGCCATCAAGGCCTCTCATTTAGATTTTTTCCCCAAACCTAGTTCAGAATAATTTATCTCCCATTAACTCATTTAACTCAATCTTTATGGTTTACGTTATATGGTTTATTGCTTAAGCATACAGCTTTTGTAGTCAGATAACCGGAGTTGATGTTTTGGTCCTGCCATATACTAGCTATGTGACATGACCAAGTTGTTTAATTTCCTGAAGCTTCAGTTTCCTAATACTTAAAGTGGGGAAAATAATACTCCCTCGCTCACAGGGTTGTTACAGTGACAGAGCCCCTAGCATTGTGCCTTGCCTTCAGTAAAAGCTCAGTAAATGTTAGTATTGCTGTTATTTACCATGTGATGTTTAGAAATACATGGAAACCTTATAGCCTCTACCTACCTGTCACCTGTCAGTGTCAATATTTACAAATTAACTCCCAGCAAAATAAATTGCAACCTTAAATATTTTGACTGAAATACAGTATATAAAGAATTGTGGCATCCTGAGAATTTAAAGCATTCTAGAGCACTTGTTTACTTAATCAAAGCTTTAGGAAGTGGTTAAAAAGGATGAATCTTATCTAACAAACTCTGAGAATCCACAAGCCAAAAATTTTCACAAGACATTAGAGGAGAAATCAGAGACTACAAGACCCAAACGAAATGAATCGGAAAACAGCCAGAGAACTTTGGAAAAAGAGAAGTATATTTTAAAATGTAAAGAAGACACAGAAGCCTTAGAACTAACCCAAGGGTTACAAATTCTAATGGCTACACAGCCGGTTTGGGAACATTAATGAGTGAAGCCTGTAGGTGAAAATCAGAAAGGCTGCCTCTGTAGGGCTTGGCCATCCAGCTCCGGCCTGTTCTTACCATGTGGGATTGAGGGCACACGGTGCCCCGCCTCTCTCCAAACCCAGCAATTTAGATGGTTTTAGTCTGAAAATTCTGATATATTACTGTATGTAGTGAAGTGAATTTTTAAAACTGTTTAAAACACTGCATGAGCTAAACAAACACTGGAAAATGCAAGACATATTAAAAGAACAAACACCTCTTTTTTAACAACTGGATTATAACAAAGACTTGGAGGCCTTTATTATAAATTCGGTCATCAAAGGCGGAAAGCAAAGAGACTGAACTGATGTTTATTGACCTCCTACTGGTGCCTTACGTTTTAAAATCTCATTTGACTCTTGCAATCTGTTGGGGAGAACACACTGTTGTCATTTTCCAGATGAGGAAACAGACCAAGGATGATAGAGAAACTTGCTCTTGGCCACACAGCTAGGAAAAGGGAAGCCAAGGTAGAATTCATATTTACCTTGACCTCAAACTCCGCCATTGCTCTGGTGGTCATTAGAATACACCTTGCAGACCTTCAACGACAGGGAGCTTGATGTTTCAAGGGACAGTAGTTGAGTTCGAACTCCATCCTTTTGTCCGTTTGAGGACATGCCTCCCACTGCTGTTCTCAGCCAATGACAGCACGCCACGTGGCTGGATGCAGGAGATGGCTCAAGGGCTGCTTGTAGGCCTTGCTCAACCTTTCTTGGTCTGTATAGTAGTCTAGGATGTTTCCACCACTTGCTTTTCTCCCTCTCTCCTTCACTGGGGCCAGGCTTGAACTGCAGGCTGAGGACTCTGCCAGCCTTTCCCGGGCTCCCACCCATTTTCTCTCCCAGGTGTTTAAAAAAGTCACACCTTTATCCATCTGGATGGCTGCTTCTCACAGGACCCTGACTAACAGCAATTGTCAAAAGGCCCACAGAGGCCCTACACTTGCCTGGGAAAACCTGACTTGGTCCATTAGGAAACCTGATAGACACCAATCTTCAAAAGAAACTGCATCCATCCAATAATGACTTTTTTCTTTGACAGCTGTATTTGTTCATAACCTCTTCTAACACCCTGTGAATATGTTAACCAATTGTATGTGACAACGCCATCACCAGAATCCAGGAGCAAGTGACAATCCAGCCCGTGTTAACAGCCCACTTAGCCCCAACTCACCTGGTCCTGCTGCTTGATCCGTCTGTAAATATATTCAGCAAATGGTTTACGAGGAATAAACTTCCCGTCTCCTGCTGTGACATTGAAAACTCCAGCTTCATACACCACTTTGCCTCTTGAAATAGTCACCAGGGGCACCCCATGGCACACCATGCCCTCGAAGATGTTGAAGTTAACAGCCTGATGATGAGCTTTTGCCGAAATGGTCCTGACGTAAAAACAAAGATGTTCCCGATCATTACCAGCTCATTTGACAAATATGAAATATTAAAAGAATGACTTAGAAGAAAAGTTAGCAACTCTATTAAGCCATAGCTTTATCACTGGAACAAGTGACTTTAAGAATAGAACATAGCATTAACATTTTATTGCAAAGTAATTACATTTTCTGAGAGAAAAACCCAGTAGATCACTCTTTACGGTGATTAATAAGGATGGAGCGAGTGGAAGAAGGGCATTGTCTCTCGTTTATAATTTTAAGTTATTTTTATGTATATGTTTAAAGAAAAAAATATTAATTATAAAATATTTCAAACATAGATTAGTATGATGAACACACTGACTCAATACCCACGCCACACAATTTTAACTTTTGCAGACACAGTGGAGGTTTCCTCAATACCTCCCTGTCCCTCAAATTCCATCCCTGTCCCTCCCTTCCCAGAGGCAATCGTTAATTGGTAGTTATCGTATATGGTCTTTATTGTGTTGAGGTAGGTTCCCTCTATGCCCACTCTCTGGAGAGTTTTTTTTTTTTATCATAAATAGGTATTGAATTTTGTCGAAAGCTTTTCCTGCATCTATTGAGATGATCATATGGTATTTATTCTTCAATTTGTTAATGTGGTGTATCACATTGACTGATTTGCGTATATTGAAGAATCCTTGCATCCTTGGGATAAATCCCACTTGATCATGGTGTATGATCCTTTTAATGTGTTGTTGGATTCTGTTTGCTAGTATTTTGTTGAGGATTTTTGCTTCTATATTCATCAGTGATACTGGTCAGTAATTTTCTTTTTTTGTAGTATCTTTGTCTGTTTTTGGTATCAGGGTGATGGTGGTCTTGTAGAATGAGTTTGGGAGTGTTCCTTCCTCTGCAATTTTTTGGAAGAGTTTGAGAAGGATGGGTGTTAGCTCTTCTCTAAATGTTTGATAGAATTCACCTGTGAAGTCATCTGGTCCTGGACTTTTGTTTGTTGGAAGATTTTTAATCACATTTTCAATTTTGTTACTTGTGATTGGTCTGTTCATACTTTCTATTTCTTCCTGGTTCAGTCTTGGAAGGTTATACCTTTCTAAGAATTTGTCCATTTCTTCCAGGTTGTCCATTTTATTGGCATAGAGTTGCTTGTAGTAGTCTCTTATGATGCTTATCCCACTACCGGGCATATACCCAGAGAAAACCATAATTCCAAAAGACACATGCGCCCCAATGTTCAATGCAGCACTATTTACAATAGTCAGGTTATGGAAGCAACCTAAATGCCCATTGACAGACGATAGAGAAGATGTGGTACATATATACAATGGAATATTACTCAGCCATAAAAAGGAACGAAATTGGGTCATTTGTAGAGACGTGGATGGACCTAGAGACTGTCATACAGAGTGAAGTAAGTCAGAAAGAGAAAAACAAATATCATATATTAACGCATGTATGTGGAATCTAGAAAAATGGTACAGATGAACCGGTTTGCACGGCAGAAATAGAGACACAGATGCAGAGAACAAACGTATGGACACCAAGGGGAGAAAGCGGGGGTGGGAGGGGTGGTGGTGGTGGGATGAATTGGGAGATTGGGATTGACATATATACACTAATATGTATAAAATAGATAACTAATAAGAAACTGCTGTATAAAAAAGTAAATAAAACTTTAAAAAATTCAACATAGAAAAAATTATACCTTCAAAAGGAAAATTATATCTTGAATTTCTTTCCCTTGTCTGTGGCAAAACTGGAAATTTGAGGACAATAAAAATAACAAAATATGTTGAATATAACCTCAGCATATTTTGTCATGTATTTGCATAGTCATCAGTATTCTCAGTAGTTTATTAATACTTTTCAATCTTACACAGTATGAAATGACTTCTAAGCTGGATATTTGGAAATACTGGGTGTTCGCCTTTCCCTAAATCACATTAAATGGAAAAGGAAAAAGAAAATCTGGCAGCAGTGGATCAGACAAGCATACTCTGAAGTTTCTACAAGCGCTTGCTCTCAGGAATGGATTAAAGAAAAGTGCTTTGCTAAAAATCCCAAGGCTAGGTCAAAGGAATAGCAGCTAAAAGCTCCCCTGCAACCCTAATCTGGAGGGGCGGAGCTGGGAGACTCACTGTGGCGCCTCCAGTGGAAATGAACGACACAACGCTGACCTGGTCCTGGGTTCCAGAATCCTGTACCCAATTATCTGTTTGGTTTCCACTCCTTAACACATCCAAACAGAATTCTTGATTTTCCATGATGACTCCAGCCCACACACTCGAGTTTGCTCCTCCCTTGAGTTTCTCATCTCAGTAAATGACACCCCCAGCCACCTTTCCTCACTCCTCAAACCATCATCAAGCCTGTTGGTTCTACCTCCAAAAAAAAAATAAATCCCAAACCTGCCCATTTCTCTCCCCCTCCATCGCTCCCACCGAGTCCACGCCACCATCATCTCTCATCTGGACAACCCCCAACACCTCTTACTGGCCTCCATGTTTCCATTCTTACCCTCCTACACTCCTTACCACCCCCCCCACAAAGCTGCTCAAATGATATTTTAAAAATGAACATCAGATCAGGTCACTTTTCTGCTTGAAACCCTCCAGTCTGTTCCCCAAGAGACAAATAACTGTAAAAAAGCCCAGGTAATAATAATCATGAAAAAGAATCTGCTCCCAATGAGAAATACCAGCATGGAAAAGAAAAAGAAGATTTTCCTGTATGTCAGGTAGATACTTTATGACATTCTAGTTCATCTTTATGACACCTCTTCAAGGTAGAGAGTATTTTCTACACTTGACAAGTAAATAAATTGAGATTTAGAGAGGTTAAATAACTTGTCAAAGGACCTACGACTACTTTGATGAAACGGGAATCTTTTCATATTTTTTAAGTTAACATACAATAAAATTTACATTTTTAGTGTTAGTTCTATGACTGTTGACACCTGGATAGATTTGTTATCCTCACAACATTCAGGACACAAACAGTTCCATCGCCCCCCAAAACTCATACCATCCCTGTGTAGTCATAACCTCCCCCCACGCATAACTCCTGGAAATCCTTGATCTGTTCTCTATCTCCAGAGCAGTCTCTTTTCAAGAATGTCATGTAAATGGAATCATAGAGTATGTAACCTTTTGAAGCTGACTTCTTTCATTTGGCATAACTATTTTGAGATTTATCCAAGTTGTTGTGTGTATCAATAGGTCATTCCTTTTTAATTGCTGAGTAGTATTCCAATGTATGAATACACCACAGAGTGTTTATCCATTCACCTACTGAAGGACATTTGGGTTGTTTCCAGTTTTTGATGATTATGAATACAGATATTATAAAGATTCATGTATATGTTTGGTGTGAACGCTTTTCTTAGTGTAAATTCCCATGAGTGGCATCACTGGGTCCCATGGCCAGTGTATGCTGCACAAAAAGAGCTTTCAGTATCCTTAGGAACCAACTTACTGGTACAGAGAAACATTTAAAAGGTTAACAAATAGGAGGCAGGTACAAATACAACAACAATCATGTCAAACACTAAGGAGGAGGGAAGAGTACTGATCAAATAGTAAGTACTGTCATTAAAGTAGGAAAATGAATAAAATAGTTAAAGGGTTACTAGGTATAGAATGAGTTATGATAAGTTATGAGTTGGTGATGAAAGATACAAACTTAAAGAAAATAAGTCTAGGAAACAACATAGAGGAGATTTAGACCTTCAGGCTAGAGTGTTGTTTTATGACCATCACAATCTCTCTTCGATACTTCCATAG
Organism: Balaenoptera physalus; assembly: GCF_965194825.1. Lineage (NCBI taxonomy): Eukaryota > Metazoa > Chordata > Mammalia > Artiodactyla > Balaenopteridae > Balaenoptera > Balaenoptera physalus. The sequence continues at coordinate 92,490,515 of NC_138886.1, read as the reverse complement.
TCTGGGCTACTGCTTTCCTGCATATCACAGTTACACTGATGGCAGAAGCTCTTGGGCTTATACTGTACAGTGTTATATAAGCATGTCTGGACAGATGTATTAGTAAGGCTGCTATACAGAGAAAGTAAAATGCATAATAATTCATGCTGAAATGGTTATTTACCTACAAGAATGGGAGGCAAAAAAGGGAAAACCCTAAGACATAAAACTTTATTTTTCCAAGCAGGAAGTTAAGAGTTACAGATGCTGTTAGGAAAATAATCTAACAGAAGAAATAAGTTCTATACACAAAAATTGCCATTACGATACCTAAACTTTTGAAAAACTGAAGCATAACAATTTCCCAGTGATTACTCAATGGAACATTGGGCTTCTGTGAAAGACTAGAAATAAGAATACACTGGGGAAGCAAAGAAAATGATAATTATATAATTTAAATGGAAAAAAAGTTACAGAAAGCATGGGAAAATACATATGCATGTGGACAAATGCAAAAGGAAATATACAAATTAAAGTGCTTGGGTGGCCTAGGAAAAAACAAATAAATATGAAAGCAAAAGATCTGTGACAACAAAATATCAAATCAGATTTCTCTGCCGCAGCCAAAACAAAGGCCATTTTTTTGACTTTCTCAGCATTGGGGTTAGCAAGAGAAAGAAGGCAATTAGGCAACATCTAAGTGATTCTCTATAATAAGGTATTATGTCAATGAGGTCAAATTAACACAAAATGTAAATTCTCGGCATTATCACCAGCAGCAAAAAGAATGTGCTTCCACTTTCACATTGGAAGGTGTCTGACAGGGTGTCATTCCTCACCCAACTTTTTCCTTCCAGCCAGAGCTGCGAGTCTCCAGTTCTTTAGGAACTTCCACACTTCTGAGTCTTCCTTTTCCCTGGGTGCCCTTCTCACTGCTCAGATATGCCCCCTCCCTGCCCCAAGACTCTGCTCAAAAATCCTGGTCCCATGTCAATCATATCTCAATAAAGCTGGAAAAGAAAAGAAGAGAAGAAAACAGAAGAGAAAAGAAAGGAAATGAAACAGAAACGAAAGGGAAGGGAAGGGAAGGGAAGGGAAGGGAAGGGAAGGGAAGGGAAGGGAAGGGAAGGGAAGGGAAGGGAAGGAAAGGGAAGGGAAGGGCCAGCTTCTGGTTCCTAGAAGCTGACCCTGACAACCCACGGCAAAACCTTGCATTTTCCTCTGTGTTGTAGCATTATCTGAACCAATTGTAATGATCTCTTGATAATTACAGTGTTTTGGAAATAACAGAACACTGACTTACATGGAATGTAAACATCCAGTCCTAAAGTTCTGCTGTGTACTTAGCATTTCTGGTGAACTGTACAAGCTCATTAGTAAGAAATAAATAAATAAATAAAGGAACATTGTTATAATTATCATTCTTAGTTGTATCTTATCCAGTTAGATGAAACATTTGTTTATTGATACCTAAAAATACTTAGCAATACCAATATTATCAACACGATTAAGTCCGCAGCTAAGTACTATTACACCATGTCCTGGATGGTAATGCTCAAATACAGCTGTGTAAGAGTTTGCCCAAGGTTCATACAGCTTGATATTGAAGGAACCTCTGACAGGTTGGAATCACTGCCACTTTTTGAGCATACTGGTGTATCTGTAACCCCGTCATAAGAAGATGAAAAAAAGTGTGGTACATTTTCAATATTTGTTTTCAACAAAAAATAGAATGCAATATCATCATAAGGCTTATAAAATTATTACAAAATGTATTTAACATCTATTCATTACTAGTGCTGTATGGGAGATGTGGTCCATTAGTGGAATGAACACAAGTTCAAAGTCACACAACTGCCTTTCTAAGGACACTTGCTGTTCCTTTGAACATGCTTCCTCCAAGGCAGAGGCCTTCTGTTCTAAGGCAGAAGCCAGAACATGCCTTCCCAGGCCCCTCTGCAGCTGGGGCCCGGTCATGTCGCCTGGTCTCCTCCAAAATGGTGCCCCAGCACCGTACTTTGCAGGGCAAGCTGGTGACTCAGGAAGCAGGTGCTGCAGGATCCATGTTGGTGAAGGTAGAGATGGGTCAATCCTGTTTTTCAGGCCAGCTGTGACAGGGGTTCAGCACTAGGGTCCAAGCCCCGCCTCAGTGAAGCGATCCATGGCAACTGAGCCCAGGGGCAGCGCTGGGGCTCTCTACTGCCCTATGGTAGGCCTGGGGCATTGGCCCTGGCTACACAGCCTCTCAGCCTGGTCTTCTGGCCCTCCTGGAGATCCTCTGAGTCACCCAGTTCTTTTAGTACATTCCTCTTTTGTTTAACCACCTAGCGCAGATTTCTCTTGGTTGCAGCTAAGAACCCTGCCTGATCTATCTTTTTCTTCCAACCATCTTAGAAGAAAGCAGGAACACACGTCTGGGCTCTAACTAGAAGGGATTCAGTCAATGGGCTAACATGTCACCGTCCTAAGGTTCAGCAACACTGTGAGATAAATTGGAGCAGGTGACATGGAGCTTTGCAGTGCATTTCAGCCACACACGTGATCCTATTCTGAGGGATGCAGTGTAGCAAGCTCTGTAGTTCCATCCCTTAGCATACACTCTCCCTTCTTCTGGTTTCAGCATTCCCCCAGTTTTTCTTTAAGAAACATCTCTCCCCCATTGGAGATATCTGGCAAGATGGTTAGGCATGGTGCCCTATTCTTCCCTAGCCAAGAGAGGGGGAACTGCATTGTTTCCCGGGAATTTGAATCTTTGGTAGAATGACAAAAAGAAATGTTTTTTTAAGGGATTGGAGGGTGCATCCCTGAACACAGAGCAATTCTGCTGCAGGCTGTCCAGGGCTGCCTTGGACTCTGTCCTTTCAAAGCCTGGAGCACTGACTATTCCTTTGATCTGTGGGCACCCCATGGCCTTCCCACAGAGTGTGGTTTTGCTCATCTGCGTGGAAGTTAGTTGCTATGGTTTGCAACCAAAGATGCTGACTGATGAAGACCTTGTCCTCTGGAGAGTAATTCCTGTAATGAAGAGCCCATGGATGTCTCCAAGGCACAGGTCAAAAGGTCTGCGACTCAAAAAGAAACCAGAAACTATTTTCCACCAAATCTGTCCACAGAACAGATGCGAATGTGGGGCGGTGCTCTGATTCCACTCATCAGTCAAACCAAAGAGCTGTGAGATTCATCATCAAATAGTTTTCAAATTTAACAATATGACAGTCAGCTCAGGAGAGTAGAGAAATACCTTCTCTCTAATTACTGACTGGATGGCTAGGCTGTTGGCCTGTCCTGGTGGTGACAGGAAGGATAGGAATGATTAAAGCCTTCCCGTCTGCTAAGTGAAGCTGGGGTTCCTGGGCCATTAACTCTTCATTAGCAGATTCTCCGTGGTCACCCTGCCCCAAGGGAAAAGCTGCTCTTTGTCAAACTCGCTTTGAGCCTGTATCAAACGGGCACATTTCTCTGCAGAGGGGTGTCAAGGTTGTCTTACTGAGTCCCAATTATACACATCTCCAAGGCTCAAGCCGACAGGAAAGCGGAAGCCTTGAAGATAACATTAAGCTATTTTTCAACTGTGTCAATAACTTTGATACCACTCACATCACAGCTGCAGAAAAACATTCTGTCCCTTTGCAAATAGCTTCCTATCAAAGAGCTGCGTGCTCTTATAGATGAGAAAATCACTGAAGCAAAATAGCCTGTGGGAGACTGCCCGTGTGCATTCAAAGAGAACACTGGGGAAAGGAAGATAATTTCTTAAAACAATGTGGGTCTTCCTGACCCCAGAAAAATGACTTGTTTAGGTATTTTGTTATACTGCCTCCAACTCAGCCACTTTGTCCATGGCATGGATGGATCCTTACCAGGTTGCCATGAGAACCAAAAAAAAGGTTGAAAGAATCATATCAGGTCTATTAGTGGCTTCTTTAAAAATATACCTCATCTCTCTACACTGTGTTATATGACATCTTGTATATTCAACATGAAGGAATAGTAACCATTTAAAGCTTCCCAACAGCACCATGCAATAGACAAGGATGATGAGACACAAAAAGGTGAATAACTCACCCCATGTTACACAGCTAGTAAGTTCATGCAGCTCAGATGAGATAAAAGGCTGGGCTCTTAACCACTAGACAGTGTTGCCCCTTGAAAGCTCTATGAGAAGCTACTTGGAAAGCATGCAGTCAGTGAAAACATTCTTCATCCACCAGAAAACAAATGGGAAGCAGCTCGTTCCTTACTTCCTAGTGTTTCTTAGTCTGTCTTCTGTTTAGCGGCAAGGGATTTAGGATGCTATTAAAAATTCCTTAAACTGAAATTGGTCATTCTCCATGTGATCATGATGGAAAATATTTTTTTGACGTGTGCTCCCACTGTCTATTTCAGACTACTTCTTCTGTCAATTTCTTGGATGTGACAAGTTATATAAATGGGGAGCAAAGCAACCACATCTCTGGAAATGCTAAGTGGTGCTACTTCAAGTACATTCTCATTATTAAGCAAAGTTGCTGCTCACTGCACCCATCAATCTTCCATCCTCGATGCAGACTTCTGCACCGCCTCCCACAGAAGAGAAAATGGGAACTGCTTCAGCCACATTATTAAATCTAAATTGGACAATAACTTGGAACTCTACTGGTGCTACATGGACAACAAAACACTTAATACAGGTTCATAATAATGCTGCCCAAGCACTGACTTAAAGAAATAAACCCATCGGGCAAGCCGGCTATTTCGTCCTTGGAGTTATGTCATCCAGGTCATGGATGGTGGTGCAGACCATGGTTAGATAAACTGGATTTAGATTCTAGAAAGTTGACCTTGGAAATAGGTCTCACATCTTTCACCCCCTGTGCCTTGCACAGCACTGAGCAAATAGAAGGCATTTTAGATACATATTTGTTTATCTAAAAATAAGTTATTAGCAAATTTTGACATTACTACTTAACATAAATATTTCATGTTCTATATACTAGTTTTCAGAAAGTGGGGAATTAAAAATAATTTAGTGTCTTGAAGGAAGAGGAGCTGAATGGGAATCAGCAAAAGCTAGCATGATACTAGGATGTATGTCCTATGAATATTAAACAGATAAGTTCTTATAGGTGAGGTATGATTATTAGCTTTCGGAAGGTGAGGCTGTTGGCCTAACATATTGGTAAGAGTTAGAAATCACTTTCTGGGATGGGGTGTGGACTTGGTCTTGTAATTACATTGTCACACTTCCTGGGAGGCTGCCTTGCCCTTGGCAAGATGACATTGTTTGACAGACTATCTAGGGGCACAACTTGGGCAGAAAAAGATGTGCGTTTTCTACACAGGAATACAATGGGTAAAATTCACACACTATCCTTCTTGCAAACCAGAGTCGGCCAGGTATTTATGATTATGTTCAGCTCTAATACCATATTTCAGGAAGAAAGAAGACTTACTGGACTATAAAGGGAAGTCAGTAGGGTTCTCAATAAAGGGATGGAAAAGAGAACGCTGGATCACGTAAATGTCTGGGGCACTTCTAAACTTTACTCTTTTTTTTTGAAACGAAAAAGATGACCTATTTTCCTTCCATCCCTGCTGAGGAAAATAAAAAGAGGTAGTGAGCAGAAATGCTGGCAGATGAAATGTAGTTTGACACTGGAAAATAACTTCATGACAATCGGGAGTGAGGTGTGTTAGTGAAGAACAAGAGCAAAGTCTGCGGCCAGGAAAGAGATCCGTGGACACAGGCGGCCAATGAACTGTGTGAAATCCACCAGGATGGGCTACAGCACCTCCTCAAAAGTCAGAGAGAATTTCCGGCTCCGCAATCCTAAGAACAGAGCCCTGGCCTCCAGCATTCCCGAGAAAGTGATGAGGCAAACAGAACGTCACATGATTCTATTTCCAAGTCACTTCAATTAGGGGCCCAGCAAGTTCCAGGTGTGGTCAATGTCCATTAAGCTATATTCTGGGTTCTTCCATGTGCACGCCTCATCTAATCTCTCAAGCACTCATTATCTCCATTTAACAGACGAGGAAATGGAGACTGAGAGGGGTTGAGTAAATTGTCCGAGTTACACAGGAAGTATGCGGTCGGGAGGAAATAAACACGGGCAGGTTGAACCCCCATTCCACCCTCCTTCACCACACTCCACCATCCGTGAGCACCCCCTGCTCCAAGGATGAAAGCACTACATTCTTAACTCATTAAAAAGGTTACCAGAGACAACATGTTAACCGCTGGGCGGTAGGTATGCCTTCCTTCCCTGCCTTTTGGGGCAGCTGTAACTTTGCAGTGTTTAAGAGATTAGTCAACAAGTCAACCAGGCCTGCTCTGGATCCCAGCTCTGCCCTCTGCAGCTGTGTGATTTGAAGCAAATGAATAACCTCTCTGTACCCCTCAGTGTCTTCACCTCAAAACAGACAACCACGTGGATAATGACACCCAGGCCTCAGAGGGTGGAAGTGAAGCAGCGGCCAATGTGCAGCTCCAATTATCTGTGGGCTCATCTGGCGTGAGGAGCCACTGGGGCTGAGCCTGGGCCCAGTGTGTGTTTGGGCCCATGACCAAAGTTTGACATCCACGCCACACCAGCAAGGGCAGAGGCAACAAGAACAGGCACTGGTGTCACTCCGTCCACCCTGTCGGGCCCAGCTTGCGCTTGTGGTTCCACCTTGTCTCTGCACTTCCCACTGGACCTCCATCTTCCCCTCCCGATGGCCTGACCGCTGGACTTCAAGCTCCAGCATCAGATGCAAAGACAGCAGCCTTGCAGACACTGATCAACCAGCTCCTACAGTTGTGAAAGGTCAAATCATATATACATACATGTATGTGTATACCTATGTATATATACATGTGCACATATATCTACACACACACATATATGTATATATGCATGTGTGTATACATCTGTATCTGTATCGATATCTGTATCTCCAGGTGGTTCCACTTCTCTGTTTGAACCCTGACTGATATATCCTGGATGGGGTGCTTCTGGGATTGTTCCTTGCAGGCATCTATCTCTCTTTCCTTGTCTCTTGCTTTGACATTTTCACTTGCTTTTCTTACATTTGCTAATAGCACCTCAGTGGCTAAGAGCCGTGGCCCAGCCATCTATGATGAACATGACAATAATAAATAATAATATTCAGTTGCAGCCTCTATTTCCTGCTTGCTTATTTGTCAAACCCTATGCTAACATCTTTTCACACATTATTTTATTTAATCCTTACAATCCAATGGAAGCAGGGTTTTTTAAATACCTATTTTATAAATGAAGAAATTGAGGCTCAGGGAAGCTGAGTAACTCACCTAAGATCATAAATAAGGTTCTGTGTGCCTCAAAAACAAAGCACTTAACCATCATGTATTGCCTCCCACTGTAAGTGATCCATCCAGAACATGAGTCTGGAGCAAAATGCACATTTATATGAAATTTTACCCCATCTTCTTCCAGAAACACTAAAGCACCTTAAAAGGAAAACAATGTGAGGTAGGATAATTAGGGATAAAAACAGAGCAGAGAAACTCTAGAAAAGAAGCTGGTACCAGGCACCTGTGGGTAGTTGAATTTAAGTCTATATAGGAGATTAAACTCATTAGCATAAATTTCTATGCAAAACCTTTCCCACAAAATAGGCAACCAAAGAATGAATCAATTTTAAGGCATACTGTCATGTTTTATTTTAGACCTTGGGTACAATTTATTCTCATAATTGCCAGAAACCACAAGTGAGGCATGGACAGACTAGGAGGCTTGTCATATATTTAGGAATTAGAAATGCTCTTATATAAAAATAGAACAACAACTTGGGTCTTCTATCATACTGCTGAAAGCCATGCTTGGGTCACTAAACTCTTCTTGTCTCTGGTTTATCACTTAAATAAATGAGGTAGAATTACTAATTAGGCTTACAATGTTACCATAAAGAAAGTTAGGTTCTAAGAAATGAGCTTCCTAAGTCCAGAATGATAAGAACACTATTTCACAGCTCTGACCTACCAGCCATACACAACTCTATTTGCTTCCAGCTTGAGGCAAAAAAGAAAATGAAATGAAGTCAACTTGGTGGAACATTGTAGAAAATCTCTATCCATCTATGTGTTTATCTCATATTCCATTCATTTAACATGTATTTATTGATCACTACTCCATGCCACACACTGTTCTAGGCACTGGGGATGCAGCAGTGAATAAAACAGACAAAAATCCCGACGGGAACTGACCTCACACTCTAGTCAAGTCTATTTCTGAATTTGCAAGGACCTCTTTGTTATAAATATGACTCTAACATATGAACAAGGTCAATTTTTCAATAATAATAACATGCATATAGGTCCTTACAGTTTATGCAAAACACTTTCATGTAACTATAGCATTTATTTCTCAAAAGAACCTGGGGAGTTTGCAAGAAATAAGACAGACCCCTTTAAATGAAGAGACAAATAATAACACTTTACCAAATGAAAAATGAACAAAGGACATGAACCGATATTTCTTCATAAGGAAAAAAACCCAATGACTAATAAACATGGAAAAATATTCAACTTCCTTAGTGCTCAAATATATGCAATTTGTAGCTGAAAGGTAAAAATTTTTACCTGCAAAAGTAACAAAAATCAAAGGGAAAAAAAAAAGATTGTACCCAGAGTTGGTGAGGAACCATGAGGAGGTAACCACATACGCAGAGAACCCTTAAATGCATATACCCTTTGATATAGTAATTCTGCTCTTAGTAACTCATCCAATAGAAATAATCAAAAATTTGGATTTAAAATAGCAAAAGAAAAAAAAAATTTTTTAAACTGTAAAAAGTAATCCAAGTTATAACTAAAATAAAGAAATTATATAGAGACCCTTCTCTGGAGACCACTGCCCCACAGGGTCAGACATCCAACACTGATTAATGGCCCTTTGCAATGTGACATCTAAGGGGCATTTTACCTAAATTGCAGGTACAACTGCACCCCACTGACACGCCAATCGCAAACTAAATGTGCAGAAGTGGATATGCATAAACAGGAGTGAAACTATGATTGACAAAACAAACTGGAATTCTGGAACTATTGTTGATTCGTCTAAGCTTTTTTTTTTTTTTTTTCTATAGGTTCTCACTTTATAAAAGTCATTTAGGGCTTCCCTGGTGGCGCAGTGGTTGAGAGTCTGCCTGCCAATGCAGGGGACACGGGTTCGAGCCCTGGTCTGGGAAGATCCCACATGCCGCGGAGCGACTAGGCCCGTGAGCCACAATTGCTGAGCCTGAGCGTCTGGAGGCTGTGCTCCGCAGCAAGAGAGGCCGCGACAGTGAGAGGCCTGCGCACCGCGATGAAGAGTGGTCCCCGCTTGCCACAACTAGAGAAAGCCCTCGCACAGAAACGAAGACCCAACACAGCCAAAAATAATAAATAAATAAATTAATTAATTATTAAAAAAAAAAAAAGTCATTTACTTTGACACCTCCCTGCTAGGTAGTAAATCTCTCGTGTCTTACCACTTTGTATGTGATAATGATAATGATATTAATGTTGCTTAAAGTTTTACCATATGCCATGCACCACGTTGAAGGTATTATCTCCTTCCAACAAGGCCCAGAGCTTGGCACTATGATTAGCATATCTACATTACTGTGGGTCCGAGAGGAAACTGAGAATTGAAAAGGTAACTTGTCCAAGGTCATGCAGCTAGTATTTGAGATTTGAATCTAGTGACCCACTTCTGCTCTGAATCCCATGTCCCTTAACTACTGTGCCACACACCCTGACCTTTTACCTTATATTATAGTTATTTGAAGAGTTTTTTAAAAAATTTTATTTAATGTGTCCAATCAGGTCCTAAGTTATATAAGGGGAACACATTTCTCACTCAACTCTGAGTATGATATTTTGCACCCAGTTGGCACTCAATAAATGCTTGGGTCATAAATGAACAAAGCTGCAGTTGTTTTGAAGTCATTTCTGACTCCTTTACCTCATTCAATTTTCAATCTTTCTCCTGGTTGTTAGGAGAACTTTTCCTCCCTGGGGGAAAAATGTCTTAAACCAATTTTTTCCCCCCATTTTCCTTGCCATCATCTTGTTTGAGGCCTTATCCCCTCAAGCCAGACTCCACCAATAGCCTCCTGACCATGCTTCCAGACTCCAACCCATCCTGCCCACTCATAACCCTAAAATACTATTTAATCAGGGTTTCCCAACTGATGAGCCCGGATGCAAGATTGAAACTCTGAGATCCCAGGGTGACCAGGTGTGGGCAGAGCTCATAGGCTAGTCACCTTTGACCAAAAGTATTCTCCCAGGTGACAAGCAGTCATTGAGGATTTGTCTGGACATGAGACTTTCAGTGCTATGGGAAAACTGGGAAGGTTCCAGGCAAACCAGGACAAGTTGCTTTTGCTATATTCTCCTCCCAGTCTCCAAATCCCTTTCTCTTTAGTGCCGTGTACTCCACAAATAACCATTTTCCACTTATGCCATGTAAAAATAGGGAGGTACAGATTTAGATCAATTCAAATCCTCACACAAAGACATTCAATAGCTCGTGCTGCCTAAGAGAAAAATCTTCTGTACTCAAACTACCATTCAAAGCCCTTGGCAGTTTGGCCAGGACTAATCTTGTCTCCAGCTGCCTGCCACCTTGACCCCTCTGCCCAGCCTCCTGGGTCTCTTGATTGCCCACTGAATTATCTTTTCCATTTTCCCTCATTTATCCCTGACTTCTCCATCTGGAGGGCTTTACTGCCCCCGTCTACTTATCCAGAACCGTCCCCAAGGATTCAGCTAGGTCAAAGCCCTTTCCCAAGCCCAACCCAGTCTTCTGTGAAGGCTTGATGACCTCAACTCAGGACAATTATTTGGACCACTCATTGGTAGGAGTCAAGCACATGAGACCCTCCCCACTTCTTGAACTGATGTGTTGAGCGCTTCTAATTTTCCTCTTCCAAGAGTTATCTTATCCTTTCCCATGTTTATATCTTGTCTGTCCAACCAGAATGCAGCCTCTTTGATGGTAGGTGTTAAATCTTATATTTATGTCCCTCACAGCACTTAGCAACGCTATTTCTTATACAGAGTGAGCACGCAATAAATACATTTGTAGGTAACCGGTTAATATTTTCTCCTCCCATCCCCACCATGCGAGGAACTCAGCAACCCTTCCGCACAGATAAATGCTCCTATTTTCTGTGTGTGGCTAAACTGCCTTTTCATTTTTCTGCCTCCAGACTCTTAGCTTTCCTTAAATGCCTGGGTAGGAGAATAGAACCAAGAGCAAAGTATAAACATGTCCCTCCTTGGTGATTAAAAAAAAAAAAAAACGGGCAGAATCACATTGGGGTGGGGTGGGAGGAGAGGAGACAGGAAGGAAATATTATATCAGAAATGTAAAGAAACCACCGTTAAGAAATTTTGGAGAGACAGAGAGCATTCCAAATATAGGAAAAGAGATAGAGAAAAGGTAGGGAGCAAAGGGCTTCACAGAAAAGAAGAAAATAAATAAAATGAAGCTGTCTGTGTTAGAATGTGGCCAGAGACGCCTGCAGGAAGGCCTGGCACAGACGCCAAGCTCTGCGTGGAGAGGCAGCCTGCGTGACCCCCTCCAGAAGGCCGCCGGGGAGGTCGCTGCCCAGTCCCAATTACAGGACTGAAGGCAGGCACAGGGAACTGATGGAGATTTTCCTTCAGGCAGCATCATCTCGGCATAAAAAGCAAGACTGATCCATTTCTCTTCCAGCCAAAAAGAAATCAAGTTGGACAAAGGAAATTAGGCAATAGGTTTAATGTGACTCCAGCTGCCGCTGCAAAATCAACTTAATGTACCTTGACTCTCCTTCCCCAGCTCTCTCTGCTTTGCACAGCCCGCTCTTCTGGGAGGGCACCGAGTAGGTGTTCTGCAGGCACAGGAAACCTTTTAAATGGAAAATGTCCACTGTCCTCTGGTGTCCAAAGAATCCCCCAGCCAGCAGGATGCGCTGGGAAGTGAGATCCAGGAGCACTGGCAGATTTGCAGAGACCTATATGCCAAGTGCGCACTTGTCACCGAGGACAGAGCACGCGGTCTGCTGCCCTGCAGCCCAGCGAGGAAGCTCTGACCTTGGACTCAGGGATGCTCTGCTCAGCACCCCCAGCTCACCACTCTGCATAAACCTACATATATATACACATATATAGATGCGTATATATGTACATATAAACTTCATCTCAGTTTATACATGATAAAGTGGGGAAATCAGGGCCAACATGTATGTTTATGCAAAATATGTGAGGCTGTAACCAGAGGCCCTGATGAATAGGAAACCGTTATATGTCTGTATTCATGTGTCTTTGGTTGATGCTAATATTCTGTATCTCAGGGATTGGGGATGCAGTTAGAATAAGAAAATAGGTACAAAGCCAGGTGTACAGGTGGATATTTGCTGTGTCACCTCAGGGGACAGGAAGGGATCGGAAGCCCACGTTGTCTAACCCCACTTCCTACCACCCACACCCCATCTCCACATTCCATCCCACTCTGTTAGTGACAGCCGATCCCTGGAATGTCAGGCTCGCAGCTCACAAAACAATGACTGCAGCCAAAAAGCAAAAGCCACCACCTCTCCACTAACCCTGCCCCTGCCACCCAAGTAAGGAGTGAGATTATGCCTCACTTTTGTCTTCAGCTGCCTACTGTGGTCTTTGACACATGGCAGGGGTCCAATATATGGTTCTTAATAACTGAATAAATGAATGTGGGACAAGATAAGAGGTAATAGAGACAAATGGATAGTTCTGCATTTACTTACAAAGAATCGAGCAATTTTATATCTTTCTACTGGCAAAAATTTGACAGCATTTGATGTCAAACAAATCAGGGACTAGACAGATGTCCTATAGAAATTCTCACACATGTATACAAGGATGTACACACTGTCTGAAACAGTGAAAGACTGGAAACAACCTAAATGTCCACCAGCATAGGAAGATATATAATCAATCATGCTATATTCATAAAATAGAATACGATACAGCAGTAGAAAGGAATGAAACACCTACACACATTTCGACATGGTTAGGTGCCAATAAACATAATATTGAGAAAGTTGCACAATAATATATATGGTACAATACAATCCATATAAAGCCAAAAATACACAAAATATATTTATTGTGTATATACTGTGCTTGGGAATGCACCTATATATATATATCGTACAAATAGGAAGAAATGCATGGGAGTAATAAACATCAAATCCAGGATTCAAGGTATTTATTGGGGGAGGGGAGGAGATGGGCTTGGGAAGGTTAATACACAAATGTTAACTGCATTATTCTTTGTGACTTCTGTTTATATTAAATATTGCATCTTTGAAGAATTATGGACACTGTAAATTACTATCTGCTCAAATGGACTTAAAAGTGTGAAACAAACAAACAAACAAACAAAAACCATTTAGCACAATCCTGTTATCTTAACATAAACACCAGAGAAGGCCCAATATGTTTTTATATTATTGACTGAATAAATGTGATATTAGAACTCCACGCAATTGCTCACATTTCACATTTTTAACCTACAAATGGCAATTTCATAAGGTACATCGCAGAAAAAAATGTCATAAAGGAAATGCAAAGTTCTGCATTTAGTTATAAAACCAATCAGCCTCACATGTTCCTGCTCTCGTGCTATGACGCGCAGAATCGGATCCAGTTCTGGGACTTGCATCTTTGTAGGATGTGGACAAGTGTGCGTCAAGAGAAGGGTGAGCAGTAGTGTGGTCAGGACATTGGGATTCTGCTATCATGGACCTAAGGATCCACTGAGGGATCTGAGGATGCTTATCTGGTGATGGGATGACTTATTGGAGCCAATGTCTTTCTTCAAATGTTTGACTGAATGAATGAATGAATGAACAATTATCTGAGAATGTAGATACATTCCTCATAGCTTCAGAGGCCAAACATGTTAGCAGCTGGAAGGAGGGAATTTTTAATGCAACCAAAGTAAGAACATCCTAACAATTACAACCATCCCAGGAAGGACTGAACAGTTTGGTTAGGTAGTTAAGTTTCCTAAAACTAGTACTAATCAAGCAGGGCTACAGAGAACTCTGTTTGGGGAGTTAATTGGACTTTGAGTTCCAAAGTCTTCTCTCACACTATGAGAACCAGTGCTTCTTAAACCTGAGTGAGGAACAGAATCCCCTGGGGGGCTTGTGAAAACACAGGTTGCTGGGCTCCACCCTCAGAGTTTCTGAGACAGCAGGCTCCGGGAGGTGCCTGAGAATTAGCATTTCTAATACATTCCCAGCTGATGCTGATGCTACTGGTCCAGGGACCACACTTTGAGAACCGCCCCCTTTTCTTTTTTTTTGGCCGCACCATGCAGCATGCGGGACCTTAGTTCCCCGATGAGGGATTGAACCCGTGCCCCCTGCACTGGGAGTGAGGAGTCTTAACCACCGGACTGCCAGGGAAGTCCCAAGAACCCCTGTTCTTAAAAAAAAAAAAAGTAAATTAGCTTACATTAAGGTTTTTAGTTTTTGTTTTGTTTTTTGAGCTTTGTTCAGGCCATTAGAAAAGACTGTGCTTCCCTAAATTACTCACTGCCTCCAAATAGACTTCCAATTGTGATCGCCCTCTAAAGAGAACAATGCATAGTAACTGATGCTTTCTCCAAAGGCCTTTGTAGGAAGTCGTGCTCTTTGCTGTGCTTTAAGAATATAAAGACACTGGGATTCTTTTCAGGTACTGATACGAAATTTCCCTCCATCCATTTTCATTCCATCTTCTGACCCCTCCATAACCAAGGGCCCATGTTTTTAAGATAACTGGCCAGAATTAGAAATGAGTCTGGGACCAAAACACAGAGTCGTTTAACCCACAAAAGGATCCAATCTGGCTTAAGCCACATTCATGGCCAGGCCAGGTCTGGCAATGTTACTGGCCACTGACTCTGGAACGTATCCTTGTCAAGTACTGCTTTGGGGAAGGAGAAGGAAGAAGTGCCAGAATTCTTTTTTTTTCAACTCAGAGGGAAAAATGTAAAACCTCGATCTTGGACGTGTTTCCGAAGCAGATAAACAAAGCCCAACCAAAATTTTAAAATCACATTTGTTCACTGGCCCGAGACAATTAATATCTGGTTTAGTCACTCAATAAATAATTATTGAGCTGCTATATATTCCTGGCACTGTTTTGGTACCTAGGGATACAGCTGTAAATAAGACAGGCAAATGCCAAAGACAGAAAAATTTATAACATATGTCAGGTAGGAAGAAAAATAGAGCAGGTTAGAAAAGCCTATGCGTTTCATACAACCACCTCCCCTTGGTGCTTATTTGTTACCCAAATCCTAATGCTTAAAATAAACTATGCTTACTCTGGCAAAGGCAAATTGTCAACGATAGAATATGGGTTACTGTGGTCTGTCCCTAAGCCGTTTTTCCTGTATCATTTGAAGAAAATTGCAGCTATTAGTAGTGAAGTCCTTGGAAATCATTTCTAGTTCACTTGAAAGGTTCAGCTGCATAAGAACATGTTTAAATAAACAACCTGGAATAAATAGTGGTTAAAATTTCACCCGTATGTAATCAGCAAGCTAGCTTTTTTCATGCATAGTCCAAAACTTTTTTTTTAAAGCAAATGTCTTCTGAAGGTCACAAAATGGATCTTAGGTGGTTTGTTGAAACTGTTTCACTGCAAATAATTTTTCAAAGGAGTCAGCTCTGGGGGCACATGAGTTCTGATTTAATCAGGTTATCTTAGCCTAAAGAATCCACTAAGCTCCTTAATTTTAGTCATTCTTGCTGCAAGTTGCAGATGTGTAAGAAACACAAGAGATGGAGCTTTACATGAAATATAATTTTAGTCCTGTTTGGTCTGAAGTAAGTCATTACTGCTTTTGAATCACAATTATAGTTAATAATAGCTCCCACTTATTTGATCAATTGATCATCTACTGACACTGACCACCTACTACTACTGAGCACCTACTGCACGCCAGGCACTACTGAACATTAATTATGTACCACGCATTTCAGATATTTTGTTTTTTATTACATTTATTATACCAAGCATTTTACGTACACTATCTTAAACACAACAATGCTATCAGATAAACGTCAATCATCATCAACATCCCTATTTTACAAATAAACAGACTGAAATTCAGAAAAATTAAATAACATTCCCAAGGTCACATCCAGTTAGTATGTGGCAGACAGAGCAGGAATTGAACCCCAAAGCCTTTTTCTCTTTATGCTCTGGTTCTGCTCCTGCCCCCAGCAGCTGAGAAGGTGGGCTGGATTTTGTGTGGATTAGCAAAAGTCATTTATTCCTCAAGAAACTTTGCTATCATTTGCCAGAAAATTGTCAAAATTACTCTATAAATCTATGGTAACTACTATGTGGCGGGTCCTCGGATAGCTGTGCAAAAGCAGAGCCTTGGTCAACCTTCACCTGACGCCATGCTGCCCCCATGAACGTCTGCAAGACAACCCGGTGAAAAAGCATGGCATCAATCGTCTTCATTTCCAGCCACACACGTGGTACAAGGCCTGGGTCTCTCTCCCCTCCTCCCACATGACGTGATGGTGTGGGTTTGGGGACTGGGAGAGGAGTGAGTTATAAACAGTCTTAGAAACAGGCATTAAAAGCAGAGTTTTCAGGCTGACCAACATTTACAAGCAGAGACACGGTAGTTGTGTTTATGTGCCTGTGTGTGAGTGCGTGCTAGCATGTGTGTGTGCAAACGCTTCTTTTGAGAAGGAAGATGATAGTGTACAAGTTAGTTAAATGATACACGATGTGCAACTTCAAGGGAAAATGCTTAGTAGCTTCCGTGAAATAGTCAGTGATAACATAGCTGTAATAATCAGCCACAGTCATCACTATTCACCAAAGGGCACCTTACTCCCTATTTCTTCTTTTTCCCCACGTCCCACACTCCCCACTAGCCAAGGATGAAATAGTCATTCTTCTCCTTTTCACACACAAGGCCCTCTCTAGAACTCAGAGGGGCACTTTCATTAAGCTGCAAGTCATTACTCTTCTCTGAATATAGTTAAATTCATTTATCTCTATCTTCAATGAGAAAGGGAAGGAAATTAAGCAGGAAAGACAGCACAATGCCTTCAAGAATGGTGTATTCAAGGTCGAAGCCTGCCATAATTGAGTTAAAAATAATAAACGAAAATAACTGTGAGCAAAGTATGCCTGCTTTGCAAAATACAGTCCAGCCTAGAAGTCTTCATTAAATGTTCCAGTGCACACAGTGTGTTAGCTGTGTGTCTGTGTGCTTGAGATTCTGTGAGATACCCTACCGCTCACAAATAATGAAAAGGGACAGTTGCCATGGTAACTAAGTGCTACTTAATGAATGCAGAAGAACGGAAGCTCATAGGATAGTCTTCAATTGCCAGAACATGAGTTACTGCTGCTGCTATAGGCTTGCAAGTAACTCACATGCCATCTTCTCTAATAAGGTTTTTAACAAGTTGGCCAATTTGACTGGTCTCTGTATTTACCACCACATGATACCACAAGATTCTGTCTTGACACTACATGAAAATCATAATCCTGATTTTGTCCTCCTGACTCTAAGCTCCAAGATATCCTACAGAAATGGGCCAAACATTTAGATAGGCAATGTGTCCTTAAATTTCAAGCTCTGACCCAAGTAGTGATGTGTTAGGGCACATACCTCTGTCACAAGCAATAGGCACTGGCTCAATGGGCCATCACACTGAATACAGCAGACTCTTTTTACTTCCAAAAAAGGTGAATGCTCCATATGCACCAAATGCAGTTTGTTTTGATTGTGCAATGACACAGAAGAGCTATTGCAGTTGATTTTTGCAGGAACTTTTTACAGGCTAGTAACGTTTTAGGTAACCTTTCAACAGGGTGTCCAAACCTTCTCTACAGACGCCCACTCCCAATCCTCTCTCAGCATCCAGCACCACATGTCAGATCCCTCACCCTGGAATCACCCGGCTTTTTATAAGTTTAAAAGAAAAAGAAACATGGCTGCACTGCCTATCTTTCCCTTGATCTCCTTCAGCAACTTTAATGCAGTCCATTTTTAAGGTTACAGATTGTGTTGCAAGCATACTTCTACATGCCATTAATAAGTAATGAGAATTTTTTTAAAAAAAAGGAAAACATCTATGTTCCATGAAGCCAAACATCATTAGCAAACGCATCCATCCTCCAAAGGCTGGCTTTTTCTTGCATAACCAGAAGCTCGAATGGCCTGGTTGGGGCCCTTGGCTCAATGTGGGCTGTGGGCGCCCCCTTCAGGCTCTGGGGTGAAATGCACATTGCTGTCATTTGACATACTAACGAGTTAGTCAGCAGGGCAATTAATTGCTTTTGCTAAAAACCTTTCAGGAAATTTCGAAGGAAAATTCTGTTCCAACTCTAATGTTGTGGTCAGACAGAAAGCCTTCACATCACCAGCCTTTAGCTAATATTAAAATTAGGTAAAATCAAAAGGAGTATCTTGCAAGAACAAAAAAACCTACAGATATATCGATTTGTTCATTGGATTAAATGATGCTTCTTCACTAGATAAGCTCTTTTTAAAATTGCCTGTGTCTGTAATGAACAAGATTAAAACTGGAGATAGGCAGCCCACGACCTCCTCATCCTCCCACTCCCTTCCACAGCCTGAACCTGGTCTTCCTGCTTGTAATCCCCGGCCTTAACTGCCTCCACCCAGACCCTGCTACCAATGCCTCAGTCTACCTCACCTCCATGTTTAGCCTTGACTCTCAGGGTCAGAAGCCTCATTTCCCCTCCTCTCTAATGTGACCCTAGGTCCTATGCCAACGACTGCACTAGTGCAAGAATGATCTTTTCTCACTGGGCTTCCGTAGCATCTTGTTTCTGCCTCCCACGTGATACCCTTAACACATTCCTCCTGAGGCTGAGACCCTTTGACTTTCTCTCTTATCTCTTCTCCATAGACTGTCAGCTTCCCAAAGGCAGGGCCTGGCTCTTGTACAACCTTGATCCTCATGCCTGGCTCTCAGCGGTGCTCCTTGCTGACTGAATGAAAGAACCAGGAAGATAGCCCTCTGTTAACTTCATTTTCTTCTCTTATTTATTATAAGAGCTGCTTAAAAAGCTAATTGCACCCCAACCTCAAAAATGAAGGGGACAGGGGCTTCCCTGGCGGCGCAGTGGTTGAGAATCTGTCTGCCAATGCAGGGGACACGGGTTCCAGCCCTGGTCTGGGAAGATCCCACCTGCCGCGGAGCAACTGGGCCCGTGAGCCACAATTACTGAGCCTGCGCGTCTGGAGCCTGTGCTCCGCAATAAGAGAGGTCGCGATAGTGAGAGGTCCGCGCACCGCGATGAAGAGTGGCCCCCGCTTGCCACAACTAGAGAAAGCCCTCGCACAGAAATGAAGACCCAACACAGCCATAAATAAATAAATTAATTAAATTAAATATGTATTAAAAAAAAAGACAAGTGAGAAAAAAAGAATTAAAAAAAAAAATGAAGGGGACACAAGGAAAAGAAGACCCGTGAAGCAGTTCTTTCTTCTTTCCTTAGAGAATCTTTTCTCCTTTATTCATCTTCATTTCAACAATTATTGATAATTTGCAATACGTTAAAAGTGTGAGAAAATGCTATTCTTCTTACTTTTCCTCTCACTATAACTGTCGTTGAATAAAATCTTTCCAATTTTCCTTTATGTCATTCCTTTACTTTTCCTCAGCTTTATTGAACTGTAATTGACATATAGCATTGTGTGAGTTTAACGTGTTGATTTTTTTAAAAAATTAATTAATTAATTTATTTATTTATGGCTGTGTTGGGTCTTCGTTGCTGCGTGCGGGCTTTTTCTCTAGTTGCAGAGAGCGGGGGCTACTCTTGGTTGCGGTGCATGGGCTTCTCATTGCGGTGGCTTCTCTTGTTGCAGAGCACGGGCTCTAGGCGTGCGGGCTTCAGTAGTTGTGGCTCGCGGGCTCTAGAGCACAGGCTCAGTAGTTGTGGCGCACGGGCTTAGTTGCTCCGCGGCATGTGGGATCTTCCAGGACCAGGGCTCAAACCCGTGTCCCCTGCATTGGCAGGTGGACTCTTAACCACTGTGCCACCAGGGAAGTCCCTAATGTGTTGATCTGATACACACTTACATATTGCAAAATGATTACTGACAAAGCACCTCCATCATGTCACATAATTACCATTTCTGTTTTGTGGTTAGAACATTTAAGATCTACTCTCTTAGCAACTTTCAAGTATATAATAGAGTTTATGCCACGTCTTAATCACATCAATCTTCCATGCAGTGTGGAACCTGTATCCTTCTCACTCACCCCTTCAACATTTATTGTGTTTCTACTCTGTGCTGAACTGGGTCAGACTCTGGGGATGTAGAATCAATTAAAACATAAAACTAGAGCATAATACCCCACTCCTTAAGTGTGGGCTGTGCATAGTGACTTCCTTCTAAAAGGTACAATATGGAAAGGGGAAGAAACGACTAATTGTACAGTGGAGAAAACGGATGCAGCTGATCCAGGTCAACAACGACAGTGAGAATTCACGTTGATAGTAGGTACCCTTGAAAGGTTGTGATGAAAATAGTACTTTGCCTCTGTGGTCTTCCTCCCCAAACCCATAACCCCAGGCTAACATTGAGAGAAACGTCAAAACAAAAAAAAAGAAATAGACATTCTGCAAAATACCTGACCAGAATTCCTCAAAACTGTCAAGGTCATCAAAAATAAAGTCAGAAACATACAGAACAGACTTGTGGTTGTCAAGAGGAAGGGATGGAGTGGGAGGCTGGGATTAGCAGATGCCAAGTGTTATATACAGAATGGATAAACAACAAGGTCCTACTGTACAGCACAGGGAACTATATTCAGTATCCTGTGATAAACCATAATGGAAAAGAATATAAAAAAGAACATATATATATATATATATATATATATATATGTATGTGTGTATAACTGAATCACTTTGCTGTACAGAAGAAATTAACACAACATTGTACATCAACTGTACTTCAATAAAAATAAAAAAATAAAGTCAGAAAAATTCTCAGAGACCAAAGGAGCCTAAGGAAACATGACGACTAAATGTCATGTGGTGTCCTGGATGAGATCCTGGAATGGAAAAAGAATATTAGGCAAAAACTAAGAAAGTCTCAAAGTATGAACTCTAGTTAATACTAACCTATCAAAACTGGTTCATTCATTGTAGCAAATGTATCGGAGCAACGTAAGATAATCATAACGGAAACACACTGTGGGGCATTTGGGAGTCTCTGTGCTAACTTTGCAACTTTTCTGTAAATCTAAAACTATTCTGAAACAACACGTTTATTTTAAAAAATGGAATTAGACTTCAAGAATGTTAACGAGGGAGAAAGACAGTGAATAAAGGCTGTGACGCAGTGTGGTCGGTGGGCGTGAGGCATTCCAGAGAACGCAGTCTGCGAGGCGAGGAGAGGCAAACCGTCACGGAGGTGGGGGAGTGGCTGGAGACAGGGGGAAGCTATGGGTGACGTGCGGACAGTTAGCGAAGGCTTAAAACATTGTCTCGCACCAGACAGGTCCTCCTTGAGGTCATCAGCATAAATTTTGGCCAGGAACAGCCAGCTCAGATGAGCAACTTTCTCCTAACAAGCAGGCCAAGAGTAGAGACGGCTGGTGCTACAGATCGACCTGGATAAGGGATCAGCATTCAGTTTCTGTCAAATTCTCTTTTTTGATATGAACTATGATAAATGCACTTTCTCCTTGTCCAAATATGTATTCCTTTTCAAAGGTGAGGGAGAAATGAAAACACTCAAACTGTCCGGTCTAATTCCTAGCAAGGTGGAGAGCCATGGGAAGGCCATTCCCTGTGGATCTTCTTTTTAACCCTACACCTGGGTATCTCCAGCGGTACCAGCCTTAAGTCTCCTCTGCTGTTGTAAAGTCTGAGGACAACACCAGCTCAGGTGTAAAGCATTGTCTTCCTTAGACAACTGGACAAAGAAAAATGACCTGAACTCCAGGTTGTGAATAATTCACTTCCTTTACTTACCACATATATTGTTGCTTGGAGGATATTTATAGGCTGTGATTATGTCTCTTTGAGTCATGTTTTCAGACTATATCAATTTAGACCACCACTCTCTCACCAGTGTTAGCTACTGATTTCTATAACATTCTTTGTCCTCCTTTTCCTAGTCAGTTGTTTCAGAATAGCCCGTAATGATCCAGATGTTTAGTTCTTATTCTTTTTTAAGGTCTATATATTACCTGCTTAATTTCCTTCATTTCCAGCCTAAGAATAACTAACTTAAGGTCAAGCTAAAAAGCCTCTGTGCTTTTAAGTTTCTATCACTTTCGCTCATTGGTTCTCTAGTATTTCTTATATAATATCTTTCCTTCACTTTGTAACAGTAATGATATCAGAAAATTAAATATTTACATTTTTATATATGTGTCTTTTAGTTAAATGATACATACTGGCATGTGATTACTAGTGCTGAGTCTTCTCTATTGATGTCTGCTTATTGTGTATAACTAAGCGCTAAGCATAAAGAAAACCAGCACAGCCCAAGAGCCTGATGTGTAGATCCTGTTCCCAGCTCATCAGTGCCAAGCTGGAGAACCCAGGCATGTCATTTAAGGTCTCTGAGTGTCCGTCCACTCTCTCATCTGTAAAATGAGATATTAATCATTTTTATGCCTACTTCAGAAGGTTTTTGTTAGAATCTCATGAGAAATGCAAAAATGTTTTGTAACCTTAGAAAGTGTTACACAAAATTACTAAGGTTATTTTATATTTATCTAGTTTGGCTGGAGGCAGATGAACCATAGGGTTCTATTTCTCTGACTCTCGGAGACTTTTAAAAAACTGGAGACCTTTTTGATTTTCTTTTCTTGTTTTAATGTCCTTTTGAAACACGCAGAAATATTATCTTTACTTGGGAGGATGTGTTGAAATGATCTAGCCCTCTTTGGATTTCTTTGACTTATATCTTGCTTCTCCAACCCTTTAAGAATTTTCTCTAAGCCACCGTCAGAATTTTTTACACTATGCTTATTCATCTTTTTCAGTGTGAAAACTGCAGAATGTGAGAAATGGGATAGAAGGGGTGGTTGAAGAGGAGGCTCCATAGAATAATGAATCTGGAAGAATACAGGCATACCTTGGAGATAGTGCAGGTTTGGTTCCAGAGCACTGTAATAAACTGAATATCATCATAGAGCAAGTCACATGAATTTTTTGGTTTCTCAGGGCATATAAAACTTATGTTTATACTATACTGTGTCTATTAAGTGTGCAGTAGCATTATGTCTAAAGAAACAATATACATACTTTAATGAAAAATTATTTTATTGCTAAAAAGTGCTAACCATCATCTGAGCCTTCGGCAAAGTCCTAATGTTTTTGCTGGTGGAGGGTCTTGCCTGAATGTTAATGGCTGCTGACTGACCAGAGTGGTGACTGCTGAAGATTGAGGTGGCAGTGGCAATTTCTTAAAATAAGACAACAATAAAGTTTGCCGCATCGATTGACTCTTCCTTTGATGAAAAAATTCTCTGTAGCATGCAGTACTGTTTGATAGCATTTTACCTACAGCAGAACTTCTTTCAAAATCGGAGGTAATCCTCTCAAACCCTGCCTCTGCTTTATCAACTAAGTTTACAGAATATTCTAAATCCTTTGTTGTCATTTCAACACCTTCACAGCATCTTCATCAGGAGTAGATTTCATCTCAAGAAACTACTTTCTTTGCTCACACATGAGAAGCAACTTCTCATCCATGAAAGCTTTATTATGAGATTGCAACAATTCATTCACAACCTCAGGCCCCACTTCTATTTCTAGTTCTCTTGCTATTTCCACCACATCTGCAGTTACTTCCTCCACTGAAGTCTTGAACTCCTCAAAGTCATCCATGAGGGTTGGAATCAACTTCTTCCAAACTCCTGTGAATGTTGATATTTTGACCTCTTCCCATGAATCACGAATGTTCTTAATGGCATCTAGAATGGTGAATCCTTTCCAGAAGGTTTTCAACTGACTTTGCCCAGATCCATCAGAGGAATCACTATCTATGGTAGCTATAGCCTTATGAAATGTATTTCTTAAAAAATGAGACTTAAAAGTTGCAATTACTCCTGATTCATGAGCTGCAGAATGGGTGTTGGGTCAGCAGGCATGAAAACAACATGAATCTTGTTGTGCATCTCCATCAGAGCTCTTGGGTCACCAAGTGCATAGTCACTGAGCAGTCATATTTCAAAAGGAATCTTTTTTTCTGAGAAGTTGCTCTCATCAGCGGGGCTTAAAATATTCAGCAATATCCACAGATGTGCTGTCATCCAGGCTTTGTTGTTCCGTTTAGAGAGCACAGGCAGAGTAGATTTAGCATAATTCTTAAGGGCTCTAGGATTTTCAGAATGGTAAATGAGTACTAACTTCAACTTAAAGTTACCAGCTGCATTAGCCCCTAACAAAAGAGTCAGCCTGTCCTTTGAAGCTTTGAAGCCAGGCACTGACTTTTCCTCTCTAGCTGTGGAAGTCCTAGGTGGCATCTTCTACCGATATAAGGCTGTTTCATCTACATTGAAAATCTGTTGTGCAGTGTAGCCACCTTCATTAATGATCTTAGCTAGATCTTCTGGGTCACTTGCTGCGTTACCTTGTGTTTTTACGTTACGGAGATGACTTCTTTCCTGAAGCCTCATGAGCCAACCTCTGCTAACTTCAAACTCTTCTTCTGCAGTTTCCTCACCTCTCTCAGCCTTCATAGAATGGAAGAGAGTTAAAGCTCTGGATTAGGCTTTGGTTTAAGGGAATGCTGTGGCTGGTTGGATCCTCTATCCAGACCACTAAAACTTTCTCCGTATCAGCAATAAGGCTGTTTCACTTTCTCATCATTCGTGTGTTCACTGGAGTAGCACCCTTAATTTCTTTCAATAACTTTTCTTTTGCATTCACAACTTGGCTAACTGTTGGGTGCAAGAGGCCTAGCTTTCAGCCTATCTCAGCTTTCAACTTGCCTTAATCATTTCTAGCTTTTGATTTAAAGTGAGAGACGTGAAACTGTTCCTTTCACTTGAACACTTAGAGGCCACTGTAGGGTTATTAACTGGCCGAATTTCAATATTGTTGTGTTTCAGGGAACAGGCAGGCCCAAGAAGAGGGAGAGAGACGGGGGAACAGCCGTTTGGTGGAGTAGTGAGAGCACACACAAGTTCACTGTCTTACAGGGGCTCAGTTCGTCCCCAAACAATTACAATAGTAACATCAAAGATCACTGATCGGACTTCCCTGGTGGTCCAGTGGTTAAGACTCCGTGCTCCCAATGCAGGGGGCCCAGGTTCGATCCCTGGTCAGGGAACTAGAGCCCGCATGCCACAACTAAAGATCCCACGTGCCACAGTGAAGATCCCATATGCTGCAACTAAGACCTGGCCCAACCAAATAAATAAATAAATTAATTAAAAAAAAAAAAAATCACTGATCACCACAACCAATGTAATAATAATGAAAAAGCTTGAAGTATTGCAAGAATTACCAAAATATGATGCAGAGACACAAACTGAGCAAATGCTATTGGAAAACTGGTGCTGATAGACTTGCTCCATGCAGGTTTGCCACAAACTCTCACTTAGTTAAAAACATGGTATCTGTGAAGTGCAATAAGGTATGCCTACATAGACGTCCGTTTACTACAACATAACCCTTAATAGACTTTGAATAAATGCCTATTCAGTAAAGGTAGAAGGTCTTATCGTATCCCTGTTTGCACACGTACGCGTGCATGCACACACACACGCAATGTTAAAGTATGTGGGATTTTCTCCATTACAGCTGCAGAGTTTATGAAAAACAGAAATCAGGATGCAGGTGTTGTCTGTGCCAACATCCTATAAGGAGAAATTAACAAAGCTTCAGCTTCTATTGAATACTTTTCTGAATTGGTGGAATCAGCCAAACCTGCGATACTCACGTAGAATTATGGAAATTGGAAACAAAAAGCCGGAGTCTACTGGGAATGACAGGCTCAAGATGAACTCAGCTGGAAAATTTGGCTAACTAAAAGTGACATCCTTTGTGCTGGAATTTTTCTATCTGGAAGCTGCAAGAAGGCTGTAATTATTTCGAGTTTTCAATGCAGCCCTTTTCAAACTAAGCCTTTCCTTTTCTTCATTGCTCTGCACCTTTCCTCCATGTGAACTCAGGTGTTTGCCAAGCACTGAAGTGGGAAATTCATACTGGTTTTATACACACATGCATTTCCAGGGAATGGGAAGCAACACAACTTTTGCATTCTCTATGCCAAGGAAAACAAAAGAATGTTTGTACATCAAAACCTTTATCTTGTGCATAGGCTCAAAATACCTGAGCCTGGCTAAATAAATCACCTAATAAGAAATGGCTGATTAAGGCCAATGAAAATTTCTTTGCAAGTTAGTGCTTTGTCTCCATGGAGAAGCCAATACAAAAACTTAGACTTACCTTGTGGCTTTTGGGTCCCAAATCACAATGTCAGCATCTGAGCCCACAGCTATTCTTCCTTTTCTTGGATACAGATTAAAGATTTTAGCTGCATTTGTGCTGGTAACTGCCACGAACCAGTTTTCATCCATTTTGCCACTGTGCTGTAAAACAATTCAAGGAAGAAAATACATTTCTTTTCCTGATAAATGATAAAACACTAAAAATCTCCTGTCAATCAAAGTATAAGAATTTTCTCTCTTAGAACCAAATAAAACTGCATCGAATTTCTTATATCGTGAAGCCAAACACATCTGTGAATACTGATAAATCTTAAACAATCATAATGATAATGATGGGGATGAATGGGGTTATATATGGAAGCCTGAAGACAATTTTTCAAAAACCTATCAGCTTAACAAAACAGCCCCATTAATTTTTCCCATTCTTTCCAAAATCACACAGACAAGAGCTAAATATTGGTAACAATATTTCCAATTCTTGTTTAAAGTTTACTACCACCACCTACTACATTTATAATCTGGGCCTAAGATTTATGAGATGATCATGTAGACATTATATGGAATATTATAGAGTTAAAATGAGATAGACCTATAATTCAGGTGACACGCTTTTAGAAATCAACTAAGAGGTTCAATTTTGTGCTACTGAAATTTACATGAACCAACAGTCATGGACAGTCTGCTATAAGAGATTTTAATATGGACAAACTTCAGTGGGATGTGATCCCTCTAAAATGATTTGTTTTTAAATGTTGAGAATTTATCCCTATGTACATTTACATGGCAAGAGCATCCTTAAGGTTTATTTAATTATCAAAGGGTCCCCATCTCATAAAAACATTAAGAACCATGTCCTGAAAGTAATTTTCCCCTAAATAAACCATCTGAATGTTTCAGAAAATAACATAGGCTCCTGTATATTATGAAGAAGTATCTGATCACTTGAAAGCCATTTCTACACTTTATATATTATGAAAATCTGCTGTAATGAAGGTACTCATTGTAATTCACACAAGTTCAAAGTGAAAGGTTGGACTGTTATCAAGAAAGTCTAAGCAGAGAGAAAGAGAAGAAAAGTCATCTGGGATGCTTAGAATTAGGGTAGAGGTAGCAGGGGGTGGAGAGGACAATTGGTAGAAGATAGGGCTGTAGAGATGTTTTGAAGATCCTTGCATGGAAATTAACTGTTCAAATATCATCCAATAAGTAATGCTGAAAATTAAAGGATTTTAGAGAGGAAAGTAGCATGAACAGACCCTGGTGTTTGAAAGGCAACTCTGGTCTTAGAGTATGGGATAGATTGTAGTAAGCCAGAGAGTGGAGGCAGGGGCACCAGCTGTGAGACTACTGCAATGGTCCAAACAAGACATGGGACTCAAAGTAGAATGGTGGACATGATGGTGGAAATAAGGAGGCATTTTGGAAATAAAATTGACAAGACCTGGTAAAATATTAGAGCTAGAAGTCAGGGGTATGTGTAAGGGATTCTGAGGTGTGAGATGTGATTAATGTGCCATTGAAGGGAGGGGTTCTGAGAGATGGGTGAGAATGGCATGACAATGGGGACCTCAGGTCTTACCAGGCAAGTCTCCACTGCTGATCTTTACAACTACACTTGTCAGCTGGCTGGATAGGCTAACATATGAACATTTAGCCATTTGATTCTTCTTCATCCTCAGGTAGAAAATTTTAAATCATGAAATTTTTAAAAAAATCTTTCTATATTTTGGATTATTATTTATGTAACCTCATACAGCAGTTTTTAAAACATAATATCCAAAAGTTCTTTAAAAGGGATATCTACATTTTTCTATGAAAAGGAGGTATGAACGTAATAAAAATTCTTCATGTCCTTTCAATCATTCCAAGTATTTGTATCAGTGACACATGAGGAACTAGGATTCAAAAACATGGAAATCAAGTCGAAGTGCTATTACATTTCAAAGATTTCAAGAATAATCCTCTAGGTACCCAATCTAAATTTATCCCCTAATGTCTGCATCATGGTGCAAAGCATCCTCTAAACCATGCAGAGAAGAAAATTGTTTTTCATTATTATCTTGGGGGATGGCATGGTGGTGCTGATACTGTTGTATTCCCAGTTTCCACTCTAGTGAAAACAATCAAAAAACTTCTCTATGAAGGCTTTTGCCACTCTGGTCCTAAAATGGGCCAGATTCTGGCTGAAAAATCAGGCAAAACAGACTGAATCCTGTGAAACTCACCACGCCTTTTTCCCATGTTACTGACATCCGGTCCTCAACACCATTCACTCCATTGGGAATCTTAGTAAAATCATCCTTCCCAAGAGCTTTCTGGCAGGTGTTGAAAGTGCAGTGGTCAGACCCTGTTATGGTTAGATCACCACTGTAAAAGAGAAACACACAAGAGCAATAGGGGTGAGTAGATAGAATATGTCAGGAGGAAGCTACCATAACCTTCCCTGGTCTCTGGACCCCATTCTCAACTGATAGTCAGAAAACTGCAATGGAGAATGAGCAGCTTTTTTCAAGTACATATTTCACCCATGCCTGTCTCTATTCCAGGTAACACTTTTGGAGAATAATACTCTTACATGAAGCATGAGGAAGGATCGTGCTTGGGTCAGAAAAAGTGGGTTCTAGGCTCCATCACCTATTGGTTATATGACGATGAGTTTGTCCAATGCTCAGTTTCTCATCTAGAAATTGGTAATTATATATACTTGATGACAAGTATTCAGGATCACTGGCAATAACATAAGTGAACATTTCTTGTGAGTACAGAACTACACAAAGATGAACCAGGGTGATTCACATGAACAGAGGCAGCCCCTGGCCACATGGCAATGTTGTGATGAGCAGAGGTGGGACACTGGCTGAGGATGTTGAGGTCACGAGCAACAGGAATTGTGCTTTGACCTGTGAGTCACCTCGGGGATGTAGAAGGCTGAAGGAGGTAGGAGCCTGAAAGGAAATGGCAAGTGAACTCTTGGACAGTCTGTGGTGAAAAGCTCTTTGTTAACCTGGATCTGAGTATCCGTGAATGGGGAATGTCTGAATGTCCACGAATGGTGTATTTCTCAAGAAAAAATGATCAAAGTGTCTCCCAAAACAGCATCTGAAAATAGTTTGGATGGCCTTTCATGGGGATAACCTGCTCAGAGGGTAGGATTTTGCCTTTCACCTCTCCAGTGGCTCTGCCCTAGATCATCATCTCTTGTATCTATACAACAAGCACATCTGGTTCCTGGGTTATATCAGCATAGAAAAATATTCAAGACTATTCTGTACGATAAAATTGGGGCATATTGAAGAGACCTGGTCCTAGGCAGCAAGAGATAGAAAAGACAACGAAAAAATCAGAGCAGAGGAAAATTTCAGTAAAAATGATCTGATTTCTCTGTGGCCAGGAGAGATTTTACACCACATCATAACACAATTAAGCCAATGCTTTTGGGTCTCCAGATGAAGGATTCCCCAGGGCCTGTGAGATCAAGTAGAACAGAAGACTGGGAGGTCAATGGAAGGTCCAGACCTCCATTTGCAGCAACATGGATGGACCTAGAGATTATCATACACTAAGTGAAGTAAGCCAGACAGAGAAAGAGAAATAGCATATGATATCGCTTATATGTGGAATCTAAAAAACAATGATACAAACGAACTTATTTACAAAACAGAAATAGACCCACAGACATAGAAAACAAACTTATGGTTACCAAAGGGGAAGGGAGGGAGGGATAAATTAGGAGCTTGGGATTAACAAATACACACTACTATATGTAAAACAGATAAACAACGAGGACCTACTGTATAGCACAGGGAACTATATTTAATATTTTATAATAATCTATAAGGGAAAAGAATCTGAAAAAGAATATATATATATATATATATATATATGTATATATGTGTATAACTGAATCACTTTGCGGTACACCTGAAACTAACACAGCATTGTAAATCAACTATATTTTAAGAGAATAAATAAAGATAAAACTTTTAAAAAAGATGAGGTTAAGGCTTATAGGATTAAGTAACTTCTGTACAGTTAAATTACATGCACTCAGCATAGATGGGGTGGAGAAGGTAGGGTCCGAATCCAGGCATTTTGACTTGAGTGGTCCTAACCTCTACACTATACTATCCTGATGACAATGATCATATGGTCATACGGAGTCCAACCACACTATATCTCTGTTGCAAGTAGATTGATCATCTTTGCACACCCTTAAGGTATAAACCTCCTCTAAAAACTTATGTTAAATAAAATAACACTCAGATAATAAAATTGTAGCCAGGAATGCATATTTATAAAATCATGCAAATGAGGCCATCAAAAGCACACTATGTTAGAAAAGTTAATAGCTTGTAGTGAATTTGAATTTAAAATCAGGAGCCTATCTCTGATTAGGATTTGTCAGCATAATAGATTCTTTGGCACCAACCTGCTCATATCCAAGCAGTCATGAAGGAGAGTGCACAGAAAGGAGAAGCTGGCATCCCAATTACTTCACTCTAGTTAACCAGATGCCAGACTTTAGTTAAAATCCTGATACACAACTGAAATGCACTGATTTCCTCAGAGTCCTGACCGTGGATGGCCACCAGCTGCCTGAGTCATACTGAGTTGGAACGTAGCACCCTATTACCTCACAGATCATTTCTCCCCAAAATGAGCCATCTTCCTCCAGTGAGCCTAGGGATTTGAAAAACCCTGAAAGCAAGGCTGCTTGAAGCCTAACCAACTTTGCCTCTTATGTAACCTAGCATCAAACTACTGTTAATAAAAGTTCTCCTCCAAGAACTTAGCCACGGCTAATATCCTTCACTTTCACGATATACACACATTAGGTGAATCCCACCCCGTTTCTTACTGTCCTATTCCCAGAAAAGAGGAAATGCCGTTAGTATCTCCTTCTGGTGTACCGAACAAGAAACAATCACTTTTAACATGAACTAAGAGGTAATGCACTATTTACTGGAGAGATAACAGGACAGGCATGGTATTGTATTTGCAGGTACAAAGAGACCTTCCTATTCCAAGAGAACTTCTTATGGATGCTTGGACAATGAAAAACTCAGATTCTTGATCTGCAATCGCTTTACAAGTTGCCAACTCAGGATTTTTCCTGGTACTTCATTACAGAGGAAAGAGTCTAATCACATGTTCTGTTCAATCATTTGGCCCATCAAGGTGGTATGGGAATACAGTTCCAAAATTTCTACAATTTTAATAGCTCTCAGGAAAAATTAAAAGTGTCAGCATCTACCAGGAGTTTGCCAGGACTCTTTTGAAACCAGATGACAGGTAATTTCCTTGGAAGGGCTTAGCACCTTTAAAATATGACGTGCCACTTTTTTGGTATATACAACAATCTCTTCGTTAACAGGGTTATTTTCAACTGTCTCCCCATTAATTATCTGTAAGTACTTAAAAAAATGAAAAAATAAAAAAGTAAAAATTTCTAACTATTCTTCCCTGTATTTCACAATGGTTCTAAGACATTTTTCAAAGGACTAAACAGCATGCAAGCTGTAAAAAGGAAACAAGGGGCCTGGATAATACATCAACTGAAGAATCAAACTAGATTAATTCAGCATAATGGCGGGTTCTGTTAGATTTGGGCCAGAAATAAAGTAGTAATAAACATATCTAATGTATGTATAGCACTCTAGAGTTTGCAAATACAGCTTGAAGATCATATACCTTACTTGACCTTCATGGCAACCCAAACACTGATTTGACAGACAAAGAAACTGACACTCAATAAGACTAATTTCTCTATGACACAGGGGTAGTGAGTGGTACATTAGAATTAGAATCCTAGTATACTGATAACATACCATACATACGCAGTATGTTAGTAGGAAAAGTATCATTTTTCATTTCTTGGTAAAGAGCATGTATTTTTAAAAGTCAACCATAAGATCTGTGGACATGGTTAAGCAATTTTCCAATTTCACTTACTGGTTTGATTTGCTACACTTAACAGGTTAGTAATGAAAAGTCCTAAATTTGTCCTAGTCTGATACTCTCCTGATTACATTCGAGACGAGACGATTTCAGCAACTCCTGGGAGACAGTACATATCCATCATTAATATCCTCCCACTGTCTCAGCAAGTTTCACATTATGTTGTATCCTGTCTCCCCATACGTGTTCTCTCCTTCTTTCTCCATCCTTTAGCTCAAAACCAAAAAAGAGTCTTCACTTATGATGCAATCTCCCAGTTAAAGGAGTTCCGCTCTCTGAGACATTGTTACGACTTCCAAATAGTGAAACATGTCAAAGCAACCAAAACTACGCCCCATCCCTGACCAGACAGCCCATTGTTTATTAGATGAAAGTGACAGAGCAGATGTCAACATCTTGTCTGAATTTGGGAGCAGCATGTAATCAAGTCATGGGATCTTTTAGAAAAGGTTGAAAGATGCAGAGAAGCTGGCATAGGTGCCCAGGAGTGGAAGCACTGCCTGCCAAACAGAAGGCCAAACGCTTTTATAAAAATAATTTCTCCCAGCTAGAAGGATAAAGTAGAACCTTCCTGGGCTTTGCTTGCATTCAAAATATTACACTTACAAAGAAAGAAAATAATTGAGAAGGAAAATATGTAGAAGCAGCATAATAAAGTAGCTCACACAGATTTAGGTTCAAATCCTGATCTTGCTTTTAGTTGGTGACCTTGTGCATGATAAGTCATTGCTCTTGGTCTCAGTTTTTCTCATCTATGAAATGGGATCATAAAGTCCCTCTAGTGTGGCAATTTTGTGAGGATCAAACAACTTAACGTATACGAAAATACCTAGCATCTTCCTGGGATCCTGCAGTCACTTCATGTTATGAGCTGAATTGTGTCCCTTGTCAAAATTCACATGTTAAAGTCCTAACCCCCAGTATCTCAGAATGTGACTGTATTTGGAGATAGGGCGCTTTAAAGAGGTAATTAGGTTAAAATGAGGTCATTAGAAGTGAGCCCTCATTCAATACGACTGGGGTCCTTATAAGGAGAGGAAATCTGGACACACACACACACACACACAGAGGGAAGACAACGTGAAGACACAGGGAGGAGACAGCCCTTCCAAGCCAAGGAGAGAGGTCTGGAGCGCACGCATCCTTCCTTCAGTGCCCACAGGAAAACCAATGTTGCCAACACTTAGGTCTTGAACTTCTAGCCTCCAGGACTGTAAGAAAATTAATTTCCGTTGTTTTAAGCCACCCAGTCTGTGGTACTTTGTTAGAGCAGCAAACAAATACATTCTACAAATGTTAGTTTCCTTATGGTTACACAATTCTTTTTTTTTTTTTTAATCTTTTAAAATGGGCAGTCTTGAACTGCTTTGCAGTTGGACATAAGGTAAATCATCTTGTTCTAAATTTAAAGGACAAGGGATGTTCGGATGTTCATGCACAAGAGAGAAAAAAGGAAGCCTGAGATTCAAATCCACCTTAACTCGGGCACACATCAACCCTTTCTTAGGAAAAGCACTGGTTACCAAGCATCAGCTCATAGTACTTGCGTGAGATTTGGTTTTCTCTCTTCAGCACCAACAAGCAGGGGGCAGTGTGACCACATGGGCAGAGAGTGGCCTCTGTGTGGCCCTTTTCCCTGTTAGTCCCCAAATACAAAAGAAATACGCTGTGGGGGGGGGGGGGGCAGAGTTTAAATAAAATGGAAAATAGGACATCTAAACCTCTCTGTAAGAGAAGTTTATATTTTACAGCAATACGCCTAGAAAATAAAGCTTTCTACAACATGGAAAACCAAAACCAAAGCAAAGCAAAGCAAACAAAAACCCCCAACCATCATGTAGCCCAGTTCACTGTGAGCTACCTGAGAACCAAAGTTATCTTAATCATTTTTGCAAATCCAATGCCAAGAGCACAGTGCCAAGCATATATTAGATGTCCAATAACTTGGTTTTTTATGAAAAGCATAAAGAAAACATTTTATTAATAAGTTCAAGTGAGAGTCATATTTATCCCCTAAAGACACAAATATGGATATAAAATAGAATTAGCTTTATTAAGGTAAATGAAAACAAGTTAAACAGGGAACTAAAAAAAAGTACTGAAAATTTCAGTCATTAATTGGTAAACAAATTTATTATAACAGATATACACCAAAGAGAGCATCAAGTAAGTTGCTGGGAGAAATCGCCACCATTCTAAGCAAAGCACCAGAAAAGTAATGAATCCATATGCATGCAAGTTTTACTGGGAGGTGGGAAGGAGAGGTGAACAATATGTTTTTTTAAACATTATTAATTCCATATGTCAATACACGGCAGAAAAGGAACATCGATACCCAAAGCTACTCAAACCAAAGTAAAAAATACCTCTGCCACTGAAACAAATGACATATATTGACACATATACTATTTGGACAAAGACTAGAGTACAGTGAGTGAGAGAGGTCTGAGAGTGGTAGGTGGGAACTTGTATATGAGATACAATTTCAGCTGGTTTGTCCAACTTTATACTGGGGGTATGGAGCAAGGGAGGGGGGATTCTGCTTCTGGAAGAAAAGGATAACACCCTAGGGACAGCCTTCTGATTCCTTTGCCTCATTTTTTGCAAAAGTGGCTTCTCACAGTAAAGATGGGAACTAACCTAGTTACTCAACTTAGATTAACTGAGACTTGAAATAAGCATGAAATTGAAATTCCTTGCAAACGGTCAAAGGCAACTCAGCTTTCCATGGCTTGCATGTGAAAGCTTTCTTCTTTTCCCTGTAACCTGCTTTTCACTTTTTATTGCAGGTGCTGAATGCTAAAAGGAAATATCATGGTAGGGAAACCGCAGGCTTTGAAAGCAAGTTGATGGACTGAACATGCATTCCCGTCTCTTGCTTCCCAGTTCACATCAAACCCTGGTGAAGATGTACAACAGATGAACAAAATCCAAAACTGTGCTGAGAATAAAAAGAGGAACCATGGCCGACCAGAGGTCATGACAGATTGTAGGAAGACAGAAAGCTGATGGGATGGCAATGCTTCTAAAGGAAAGTAGAAGCAGCTACAGCTTGAACTCAAACGAGCAGAAGGGTCATGACAGACATTCCTCCTGGTGTGGGGAAGGGGATGAGTTGGGGCAGTTAGCCCTCATCCCACCCTCTGCCTGGGGAACAAAGCTTTCTAAGGTGGTGCTGATGCTACAGAGTGAAGCTCACCTGAAAACCGAAGCTCACCAGTGACCACGCCCCATTTACATTCACAAAGTTCATAGTCTCATTGTTGCTGCTCTCATTTGGGGGCGGGGCCTGCTCAACAGCAGAGGGAATCCACACCAGCTCCTTACTCTAATCACCTGAACTGTCCAGTCATGAATACAGACAGCCCAAGATCACCAGACACTTCAAGAAAAAACAAACAACATAAAAAGAAGGGCCAAGATGTTTAAAAAAAAAAACTGAAAAATTGACTCAGCAAGAAACAAAGATAATCCAGGAAACAGAATTAAAAAAAAAAAAAATCTCTGTTAGTATTCTAATGAGGTCAAAAAGATCTCATCTATTGAAGGAAAAAAATTTAAAAGTAAGCAACTGTAGGAAAAAAAAAAGAGCTATCAGAGAACAAGTGTTTTCTTGGAAATAAATATATCATTACCAAAATTAAAGTTTATTAGAAGGAAAGAAGAAGTAAACAAAATCCTTTCCTAAAATACAGAGCAAAAAGCAGGTTTTTTTAAAGGTGAAAGTAGTTAAAGGACATGGAGGCTTAGTTCAAGAGGTCTTATACTGGAGTTCCAAGAGAGGAACAGAGAAAATTAATATGAAGGAAATAATAGAAGAAAAAATTTCAGGGCTTCCCTGGTGGCGCAGTGGTTAAGAATCTGCCTGCCAATGCAGGGGACACGGGTTCGAGCCCTGGTCTGGGAAGATCCCACATGCCACGGAGCAACTAAGCCCGTGAGCCACAACTACTGAGCCTGCGCGTCTGGAGCCTGTGCTCCGCAACGGGAGAGGCCGCGACAGTGAGAGGCCCGTGCACCGCGACGAAGAGTGGCCCCGGCTTGCTGCAACTAGAGAAAGCCCTCACACAGAAACGAAGACCCAACACAGCCAAAAATAAATAAATAAAAAAAAAAAAAAAAAAAAAGATCAGCCTTCAGATTAAACAGACATCTGAACATGAAGGTGAATTTTTAAAAATCCTACTGCTAAACATAGTCTTAATATAATTTCTGGAAGTCTAAAATGAAGAGGAAATATAAAAATCTTCCGGATGGTGAAAAAAGTGACAAACGGACATGAATTTTATTGGCATTTGTCTATGTATCAGTAACACTAGACGCCAGAAGAGAATGAAATGGTGCCCTTATAATTCACAAGGAAGTAATTCTGAACCTAGAATTCTATGTCCATTCAAGTTGCAAACAAGCTTGAGGACAAAGAATCAGAAAATTTACCTTCTAACACTCTTCCTTTAAAACTCACATGAGAGGGACTTCCCTGGTGGTCCAGTGGTTAAGAATCTGCCTTCCAGCACAGGGGACACAGGGAACTAAGATCCCACATGCTGCAGGGCAACTAAGCCCCGATGCAGCGAAATAACTCACTAAATAAATATTTTTTTAAAAAATCACATGAGAGGGGCTTCCCTGGTGGCGCAGTGGTTGAGAATCTGCCTGCCAATGCAGGGGACATGGGTTCGAGCCCTGGTCTGGGAAGATCCCACATGCCGCAGAGCAACTGGGCCCATGAGCCACAACTACTGAGCCTGAGCGTCTGGAGCCTCTGCTCCGCAACAAGAGAGGCCCACGCGCCGCGATGAAGAGTGGCCCCCACTTGCCGCAACTGGAGAAAGCCCTCGTACAGAAACGAAGACCCAACACAGCCAAAAATAAAAATAATAAATAAATAATAAATACAAAATTTAAAAACAAAAACATAAAATCTGGAAAAAAGTTGAACACCTATATATCCACTGCAGACTTTACAATTAGTATTAAAAAAAAAAAAAATTACATGAGAATCTTCACAGTAATTCAAGGAAAGGGGAGAGATGGGATCCAAGAAACAGTATATCCAACCTAGGATTCTGTGAAAAGAAATCCAAGGATGGCATCTCTACAGCTTGGAAAGTATAAAAATAAAGCAGAAAGCCAAAAGATTCTCCTCCTAAAAAAATATCTCTGCAAGAAGAGCTGATTCATTTCAATAGAAGCTGATTCCATTCAATAGAAGGTATGAGGTAGAAGCTAGAAAATCTTCATGATATAGAAGGTGTACATGTTTCTTTTCTGAACCTATATTCAAAAGAGCTAACTGGAAAAATTCCAAGCCCAAAAAAACTTTACAAGACAATAATGGTCTAAATATGTAGCCAATTAAAATAAGGCATGCCGTTAATCTTATGGGAGTGTAGGAAAGGAAACCCACTTCACCTTGACACTTGGCGATGGCCTCTCCAAGAGTTAAATGACATTAGCTTTCACTCTCAAGTTAGTGATATAAATTCCTCTGAGGTTCTCTTCTCCTGAATTGTTTCTACCAAGAAGAATATTTCCACAATCTTACTTTATAACAGTTCTAAATTTTAGACCTAACCTATAGACAAAGCTTGAAAGACCTGATTCTAGTTCTAAAGCCAACTGAAAATGCGGTAACTCCTGTCCATGTAAAAATAATAATACGGCTGAAAGAAGTCGGGAGGGGGCAGAGAGGGTGATGCTGGGCCTCTCAATTCCTTCTCAGCCTAGTAGAGAATAAAGAGATACCACACACAAAAAATAGCCAAAATACATAAATTTAAGTAATATTACCTGAAGTGAACATTTACTACTAACAAAACTCAGGAGGTGAGAGGTAAGATTTATGTAGGCTAGACTGTTCTTTTTTCATCACTCAGAGTCAAGTGATACTGTCAAAAATTTATAAGTCACTACTTACAAATTTATGGTTTAGAAATTTGAAGGAAACCACCAAAAAAACAGACATGGTTAAAAATTGCTAGTTCCAAGGACTGAGCTGAGAGAGATAGAAGATGTTTACTCTTCACTTAATAGATTCTTGACCATTTCCATTTCTGGAATGTTTTCTCCTTTTAACAATGATAAAAAAATAACAAAATGATGGCAATATTTTAAATAAATCTGTTAAAAATGTAAGGCCAATAAACAAAACCAATTAAATATAAACTTGGTATCTGCATTTCCCAACTCTGTAAACTGATTTCTTCTGGAACAGGGTGGAGGGTAATAAAAAATGTGGGCTTTGGAGTTGGATAGACTTGAATTTCAGGTTTAGCACGTACTAGTAAAGTGATCATGGGCTTAATTTACCAAACTTTTCCAAGCCTCAATTTCATCAGTCACAAAACAGTGAAAAAATTTAGCTTGAAGCATTGTTATGACAATTTAAAAAAAGATTGTATATTACAATGCATTGATGAGATAATCTACAATAAAACTTGAAATGAGATAAAGGATATATTAAAATATGTGCCAAGCACATATTAAGCACTCAACAAAGTTAGCTGTTATAATCATTAACCCTCAGGTCGCTATCTTTGGGGTATATAGTTGGCAATTCAACAATAAAATCCAAGGTAATAAGAGCATTGTATTGCTAGGCAACTACAATAGAGACAGTTACTAATCGGGTATCTTTTGTGCCTCCTGGGGCAGTGAGTCTCAAATTCAATACGCATAGGAATCACCTGGGGTTCTGGTTATAAGGGCACATTCTGATTCAGTGCATCTGCGATGAGGTCCAAGGACCTGCATCGCTAACGAGCTCTCACGGGATGTCAGCACTGTGTTCCAGGGACCACACTCTGAGTGGCAAGGCCCTAGATGATGGAATGGGCTGGCAAAGGTATCTACAGATGTTCATATTACAAATCTATAAGGCTGAATTTTTTCTTCTTTAAACAAGATAACAATAAATAGATGTATCTTGCTCTTTTATGTTCAGAAACTACGTTAGATGATAAATGCATACAGAGTAGAGGGATCTTCTATAAAAGGTCAGTGTGTCCACCAGCTCTTGTCACTCTGTACTCCCCATGGATCTGCCCTTGGATTGGCTGATGCAGTCACCATGTGAATGGATTGCCACTGCTTGACCACCTGTGAGAGGTCACATGCCAGCGATGGAACAATCTCTCGTGCTAATTTATTCTGGACCTCTGCTGCCTCGGAAAATTGCGCGTTAGAGTATTTTCACAAGTGTTATTACGGTAAATCATTTGGGCTGACATTTTAAGTATTTCACGTTTACAACCCCTTTGCAAAGGGATTTAGCAACGTCCAAAAAGTAGATATGCACTTGCCCTTTGAACCATTTCCAGGTTCTCATTTCTAGGACTCTACCCTGAGGCTACCCTTTTGTGGGAGACAGAATAATGGTGCCCCAAAGATGTCCATGTCCTAATCCCCATAGCCTGTGAATATGTTAACCCTACTTGGCAGAAGGGACTTCACCGATGTGAGTAAATTAAGGATCTTGAGATAGGGAGATTATTCTGAATTAATTAGGTGGGTTCAATGTCATCCAAGGACCCTTAAAGTAGAAGAGAGAGATCAGAATAATGCAATGTTCTCCATCCACCATTGCTGGCTGTGAAGATGGAGGAAGGGAGACAGGAACAAAGGAATGTAGGTGGTCTCTAGAAGCTAGAGAAGGCAAGGAAGGGCATACCCCCTAGAGCCTCCAGAAGGAACACAGCCCTGCTAACACCTTGCTTCCAGCCCAGTGTGACCGACTGCAGACTTCCGACCTCCAGAGCTATAAGATAATAAATGTGTGTTGCTTTAAGCCATTAGGTTTGCTGTAATTTGTTACAGCAGTAATAGGAGACTAATACACCTTCCACAAATATGAAATAGCATAGGCATAGGACATCACTGTGGTTCTATTTGTAACAGCTAAAGATTGGAAACGACCCAAATATCCATAATTAGAGACTAGTTGAACAAATACAGTGGCATGCTCTGCACCTGTAAACAAGAATGAGGAAGCTCTCTATACCTAATATGAGCTGACCTTTAGGACATATTTTCAAGTAGGAAAAAACAAGATACAGAACACTATGGATTTTACCTTTCAAGTAGGAAAGAAAGAGAAATAAAAATATAGATATGTTCCTTTTTCATAAAGAGAAACACTACAGGGTAGGCCAGAAATAAATTAATAAAAATAATTACTTATGGGGTATGTGATGAAGAAGCTAGGGAAGGAAGCAAGATATCCCTGAGAATATATCTTTTAATATATCACTTTGACTTTTGGGCCAGGTACACGTTTTACATATTCAAAATATAAAATTATATTTAAAAATAATTTAAAATAAAATTAAAATATTCATATTTAATTTTAATAGTTTTCTGCCTACGATTTACATTCTAAAACCTTCCCTAGACTTACTCCGCTGCTAATGGAATTCTATCGCAATGCAAAATAAATACTCTAATCGAGAAACTGTTTCCTGACACAACTGGCAAAATCACAGATTGCTGGTGGGTTAAGATTGACCATTTCTGCTGATTTTGCTGTTTGTTAAACCATATTCTGACATTACGGACCTAACTGACAGGCTATGGGACACACGGTACACCACTTGCAAAGCAAATAGAGAAAACCAATTTCATAGAGCTAGCAACGGCGCCATCTGGTGGCAAAACCTAAAGCTATAACTTAAAATTGAAGTACAGATTCTTTTTGAAGTGGTATGCTCTTTTATACTGAAATTATACTATATGTGGGGAAAAAAAGCAACCAGAAATGGCTGGTAGTAAGACCTTATTAACTCCTGTGTGAAACTGAGGTGACTCTTAGTACACGATACTGATATATTACATTTAAAAATGCATTTAGCTTGCACAAAATCCTTATTGAAACTCAAGCAACAAGAAGCAATTTTGAAAAAAATTATTTTAGTGTCAATTATAGACATGCCAAATCTATTTTCATAGTTTTTAAGATCCATGTTATAAAAATGCAGCCAGTTTCAGTTTAAAAAACAAATAGCCAGGATGATTTACACAACGATTTCTGATTATCCAGGTTCCTAAAAGTGAGAGATAGAAACCAGTACCACATCCCAGAAGGGTCTAAAGTACTGAATAAAACACACCTCATTTGTTTTTCATTCTTCCTTTCCCAGTACTGGCCAATGAATAAAATTATTTCCATGTTCAATTCTTATCAAAAATAGGAGATTTTCTCTTTCTTTTAAGATGACTGTTTACATATAAAATTACACTATAGAAGTGAGGCAATTAAGCAATTTGGAGTAAACATAACTTTGCTTTAAAAATCTTAAAATAATTGTCATAAAAACACTATTTGGATAATTGCTTCAATCGCGCCAACAACCAAGTTGCTGTGAGACGAATCAATTCGATTCAAAAGAAATTTGTGGAGCACCTACTGTGTGCCCTGCCTGACCCTGATTCAGGTACTGGAAGGGCTAGCGGAGGTGCCTAAGAGCCAGGGAAGCTTCTGTAAAGTTCACTGGAGAGTTGGCAGTTAGTGGTGTGAAGGGCGGGGCTTGCGGCTGAAGAGGGCAGAAACAGACAGACGTGTAAGACTGCGAGAACACAGAAAGGATGCTAATAAAAAGGGAGGAAGAATCGTTGGGATTGGGATTGACATATATACACCAATATGTATAAAATAGATAACCAATAGGAACCTGCTGTATAAAAAAATAAAATTCAAAGATTCAAAATAAAAAAGAAAGAAAAGTTGTGGAAATTCATGGGCAACTTTCTGATAAGCAAAAGCAGGGGTTGGCGTTATTTTACCTTACTCTTCAGCTAACAGTACTAGTTGTAAGCGAGGCTACAGTTCGGGAATTACCATCCCTCCTGGCATCTGCTATCACCCTTGCTGCGGACTTGCTCATCACGTGCACGACGCACAGAGGGCAGTTCACGGCGCCAGCTATGGTGACGGCTCTCAGCGTGGCCTCTGCCTCCACCGCTTCTGGGCGGCTCAGCTCATGGCCCTCGGGACCCGTTAGCCCCAAAGCCAACATCTTCTTCGCTCCCTAAAAAAGGCAGCAGGAACATGCACACCGGTGAGAAAGGTTTACTAACGACAACTCCCATAATTTTGTTGTGAAACGAATACACTGCCAGGCTTTTATTTTAGATCTAATAGGTATAGGTGTGTGTGACTGTGGCATAGACAGTGTGTGTTTTGGGTAAAAATAATCTACTACTCTCAAAGCATGTGTTAATTTTTCATATACATATTTCACAATCAAAATATTTTGATTGAAAAGGTGACAAAGATAATGAGGTCTGTTCTAATTACAG
Source organism: Balaenoptera physalus (assembly GCF_965194825.1). Classification (NCBI taxonomy): domain Eukaryota; kingdom Metazoa; phylum Chordata; class Mammalia; order Artiodactyla; family Balaenopteridae; genus Balaenoptera; species Balaenoptera physalus. The sequence continues at coordinate 92,447,837 of NC_138886.1, read as the reverse complement.
TCTTTGAAAAGTAGTGTCCATATTTAAGACTTTTTATTGGTTCAGAACAAAATATAATAAAACAAAGTATTCTAGTCCCCCATATTATATCCTTGATGAAGTGACTCATGCTATTATGTAATTAGTTCTACGTTTTACTGATTCATTCTCTTCACTGCCTCCTCCCCCAATCCACGGAGTGATATTAGACCAGTATTTCCTCTCTCCAAAAGTGTTATTCCTTCCTTACAAAAAAGGCAGGAAGTCAAGACTCAGAGTGTCAAAATCACTCGCCTGGTGTCACACAGCTAGGACGCGGAGGAGTCCAGTTTAAACCTGGTGTGTTTGAGCTTACAGCTCATGCTTTCCTCTTATCAGCCCCCCTGCCCACCACACCCCCCCCATCCTGGCCATGGGGCCTCCATCTCACTGACTTTAATGGGAAGTGAGCCCAGGGAGAGAGAAAGATCAGCTAACATAAAGGGTAAGAGACAGCTCTTTAAATCTTGCAGATGGTGTACCCTTCGGGCATTAATAATGGAACTAACATGAGAAATATCATCTAGATTCCTCCACAGCACATTTTAATACCCAGTTTCTGAAAAGAATGGGGCTTTAAACAGCTACCTAATGCACTGCTTTAGTCATCAGATTTCACCGATGTCCACACTTTGGCATTCTGAACCAGCAGCTTGAGCTACCTAAAAAAAAAAAAATGCTAGGGACTCAAAGAAAAATATTTGTGTTTTTAGAATAAACCTTGTCTGAGATCTAATAACTGATTTGAAAAAGGGAACTCCTCATTCCAATACATATACCACCTGCAAAAAACTCAGAGCCAGGCAGCAAGTAATTCAAGTCACGTGTTTCCAAGCCACATAAAATTAGTTTCTGAATTTCCTTTCTTCCAATCCATTAAAAGAATTTACCTACATGGGGCCAGTCATCCTCACCTTAAGTTATGGCCATTTTCATTTCTGTGGAAGTTCTGGAAGGCAGTTACTTACCTCTGCAATTAGGTCTCCATTTTCTGCATGAACTTGAGCAATTGCTCCAATTTCCTTGCACCGAGAGAAGACCTTGTACAGCTCCCCATCTCTCAGCATGTACAGATCTTTATAGGCCATAAACATCTTGAAGGAGTTCACACCTTTATCTTGGGTAAGGATTTTCATTTCTTCTTTAACCTAAAAGGGCACAAAAACCACAACAAAATGTCACTCTTTAATTTAAAGATAATATCAGCATTCTCCAAAATCTTGCATTCAGAAGAAAATGAAGTAAAATAAGGACATCAGTTGAACTCCAGAAAAATGTAATTAAGGTCTTGATCTTTCCCCTAGGTTAGACCTCATTTCATGTGATGAATTGCTGTTGCTACGATACTTTTATTTTTTTAAAATTATTTATTTATTTTGGCTGCGCTGGGTCTTAGTTGCAGCAGGCGGGATCTTTAGTTGCGGCATGTGGGATCTAGTTCCCTGACCAGGGATCGAACCCAGGCCCCCTGCATTGGGAGTGCAGAGTCTTAGCCACTGGACCACCAGGGAAGTCCCTACGATACTTTTAAATCATGAAAGAGTTAATAGTATTTCCCCCAAATACTTCATTGTTATACTTGATGAAATTCTCAGCATCTATCTCCTGATGAGAAGAAATTATTCTAGAACATGAAAACAAAGCCACTGGCAGCAACAGAAGCAATTGTGTCTCTAGAAGGAATCAGAGCTAATGCGAAGTAAGGGTTTGGGGTCAAATCTGGAACCTACAGGATGAGTTCAGAGATGAAGGTAGTGGAAGATGCAGACTGAGCCACTGGCAGCTCCTGGGAGTTGAGCGACTCTGGACCTGTCAGAAGCCTCAGGAGCCTTCTGGGTTGCCAACTAAAAGGTTCTGATCACCGATTCCAATGTGTGGAGGTGGGGAGGTTCCCCACCCTCACCAAGCAGCTCTCCAGACACCAGCAGGGGGGTATCCTACAATTAAACTCAATTTTCACACTATCTACCTGCACCAGGTAGACTGCACTGGATTCCACAAGTTAAGCGTTCAGTGCTATGGGGTGTCCAGGTTGTCACCTGCACTTCTGACCAACTGGCTATAAGTCAGAGCTTCCCACAACCCCCTCCATGGGTTCGATTAATTTGCTAAAGCGGTTCACAGAACTCAGAGAAACATTTTACTTACTGGATCACCAGTTTATGATACAAGGAAACGATAAAGGATATAGATGAACATCTGGATGGAAGAGGTATGTCACAGGGCAAGGAATGGCGAAAGGGCACGGGGCTTGAATGCCCTGAGAGCGCCACTCTCCCCAAATCTCCATTTGCTCACCATCCTGGAAGCTCTCCAAATCCTATCCTTTTAGGTTGTTGCGGAGGCTCAATTACACAGGCATGATTGATTAAAGCATTGGCCATTGGCAACTGATCCAGACTCCAGCCCCTCTGCCCTCCCCGGAGGTCAGCTGGCTGGGACTGCAATTTTCAACCCTCTAATAATACAGTTGGCTCCTGGGTCAATCAGCCCCCATCTTTAGGTGCGGTCTAAAAATCACCTCTTTAACATAATAAAAGACACTTTTGTTGTTCTCATCACTTAGGAAATTCCAGGGGTTTTAGGAGCTCTGTGCAGGAAATGGGAACGAAGACCAGACATGCATTTCTTATTATAAATCGTAACATCACACCAACGGTAAGGGACAAGTTCAGATCAAAACTAGCTTAGTAATTGCCCTTGCAGGTCCAATTCTAGTCTCATCAAAGACTAAAAACTTCAAAGGAAAAGTCAGAAGACTTGATCAAATAAAATTGCTTGAATTTCTACATGTTAAAACAAAAACCCCCACACACATACAAATAAATATATATATATAACATAAAATATAAAACAAAAATATACAACAAAACATAAAAATGTATAACAGACATAGGATTATAGCTTTTAGTTAATAAAAAATTTAAAAAGAGTTATTGCTGTTTCTACTTGCTAAGAAAAACCCTAACATTCTAGGTAAAAAATGTTACAGTTCAAACAGTATATACAAATGACTAATAAACATGGAAAAAATGTTAACCTTCCTACTGATTAAAAAGTACAAAATAGGGACTTCCCTGGTGGCACAGTGGTTAGGAATCCGCCTGCCAATGCAGGGGACATGGGTTCGATCCGGGAAGATCCCACGTGCCGCGGAGCAACTAAGCAGGTGCACCACAACTGCTGAGCCTGTGCTCTAGAGCTCGTGAGCCACAACTACTGAGCCTGCGTGCCACAACTACCGAAGCCCGCGTGCCTAGAGTCCGTGCTCCACAACAGGAGAAGCCACTGCAATGAGAAGCCCACAGACAGCAATGAAGAGTAGCCCCTGCTCGCCAGAAGTAGAGAAAGCCCGCGTGCAGCAACGAAGACCCGACGCAGCCATAAATAAATAAATTAATTTATTTTTTAAAACAACGCAACTTTTCCCTACTGAATCAGTAAAGTTTTAAAAATGACAATATCACATATTAAGTTACTCACTTCCATCACTATTTATTCCTTTACTAATTTTCCTTACTTTCCTCCATGGCGCTTTATCACCTGGCATATAATATAGTTACTTCTTGATGGCCTGCCTCCTCCTCTAGAATTTCCACCCCATAAGAGCAGGGCCTTTGTACAGTTTGTCCCTTGCTATATCCTAGAAGAGTGCCTGGTCCATAGTGGCCACTCAATAGCTTTTTGTTGGATGAATAAATGCATGAAAAGGAACGGCAAACACCAAAATGTTGAGAGTGGTCATCACTGAAATGATGGAATGGGTTCCAAGGTACATTAAGTGACAACAGCAAAGGTAGGACTTGGGATAGTGTGCCTCATTTTTTTAAGCTTCAAGTTCATATTTTCTACCATGAGTCTATTATTTTTTATAGTCAGAAAAAAAATGCTTTAAACATTGTTGGAATATTCACACGATGGGGTTCCCAAAGGGAATTATAATCTGCATTGCTCAGATGAAATACCTATTACTCCCTGAGTAGAAGAGCCTTTCTGAAGGTGACCTCGTTAAACGTCCCTGTCATCCACATCCATACCCATGGGTAAGTCTCACTATACTGTATTGCTCTCGCACCATCAGCACCACCTGGGAGCTTGTTAGAAATGCAGAATCTCAGGCCCTGCCCCAGACCTACTGCTATGGGTTGACTGTGTCCCCCCAGATTCATATGTTGAAGTCCTAACCCCCAGTACCAAATGTGACCTCACTTGTGTAAAAAATTAATAAATAGAAACCTCAATTAAGCGGATGTCGGGAGACCAGAAGGGGGAGCTCTCACACCTGCATATCAACACAGGGGAAAAAAAAAAAAAAAAAAAGACTCCTTTCTTAGCAAGGGCTCAGCCAATGAAAAGTCACGGGCTCTTTGTTTACTACAGCCCTCCCAGCTTCCTTTCCCCCTCTATGAAAGCCTGCTCCTTCCCTTGCCCTGCGGGGACTTGCACGTGGCTGGCCAAGCTTGCAGACCCTGAACTGCAATTCTCTGCTGATCCCAAATAAACCCATCTTTGCTGGAGAAATACCCAGCAGTCTATTTGTTTCAGGTCAACATTTGGAAATAGGGGCATTGCAGATGTAATTAATTAAGATGAGGTCAGGGCTTCTCTGGTGGCACAGTGGTTGAGAATCTGCCTGCCAATGCAGGGGACACGGGTTCGTGCCCTGGTCTGGGAAGATCCCACATGCCACGGAGCAACTGGGCCCGTGAGCCACGATTACTGAGCCTGTGCATCTGGAGCCTGTGCCCCGCAACAAGAGAGGCCGCGACAGTGAGAGGCCCGCGCACCGCGATGAAGAGTGGCCCCCACTCGCCGCAACTAGAGAAAGTCCTCGCACAGAAACGGAGACCCAACACACCCAAAAATAAATAAAAATAAATAAATTTAAAAAAAAAAAACCTTTAAAAAAAAAAAAAGATGAGGTCAGCAGGGTGGACCACAATCCAATAAGTTTGGTGTCTTTAGTAAAAGGGGAAATTTAGACACACACACACACACACACACACACACACACACAACATCATGTAAAGATGATGGCAGAAATTCAGGTGATGCTCCTACAAATCAAACAATACCAGAGATTGTCAGGAAACCACCAGAAGCTGGTGAGAGGCATGAAAGAGATTCTTCCTCACAGCCCTCAGAAGGAACCAACACGGCCAACACCTTGATCTCAGACTTTTAGCCTCCGGAACTGTGAGACAGTACACTTCTGTTGTTTCAGCCACCCAATTTGTAGTTCTTTCTTACAGCGGCCCTAGCAAACTAATACACTTACTGAACATAATCTGTGCTTTAACAATATTCACCAGGTAATCATTTGCATATTAAAGTGTGAGAAACGCTGGTAAGGGCAAACATCTTCACCTTTGCTCTATCTTATAAAACAAGAGAGGGAGGAAAGGAGGAAGCGAGAAGGGAAAGAAGGAAGGGAGATAGAGAGGAAGGATGGGAGGGAGGGAGGGAAGAAGGAAGGTAGGAAGGTAGGAAGACCCTAAAAGCACGAAAGAGATAAGATGCCTCAGTTAGAATGGCGTTTCTGGGGAAAAATTAACTTTTTCTCTGGACTATAAACCTTGCTAGTATGTTTGCTGAACTATCTGTTAAAGACTGATTACTTGTTTTATATTAACTTGGTGTCTACAGTCCAAATTTGGGAAGGAAGGAGGGACATAAGTTACATGGTAACTTCAAATAAAGTCATCCCGTGAGCCCTTTCTGGCAAAACGAGTTCTGAATTAAGTTCAATGTGGAAAAACATGTTATTGATTTAAACCACAAGTAAAAGTTTCTTCCAAAGTACACATACATGTTTTCACGGGAAAAAAAATAAACATATTTTAACATCTCTCAAAACTGTCTTTTCTGTCTGAATCATGTTATCATTTCTGCCATGACCTAAATAATTAGCAGATACGGAAGGTTGTGTAAGCTCTGTTTTGAAATGCTTTGACCAGGTGTTGATGTTCGCAGAGCACCAGGTTAGTGCACAGCTGGGAGAAGGCCTTGAACACATTCCCAGTCTGTCGCTTCCTTGGTTTTTTCCCAGATATTAAAAACATTTCTAACTAAAGTTCTGATCTGTGGGAAAAGACTGCTTAAAAGCGTCCTGTATTGTTGAAGTTGAGAAGTCCAGTACTTTTAAAAATTACATGTAAAGTATTTACAATTCATGAATTAAATATTAGGAAAGTCTTTTGTGAATGAGTATAAGGGATTTATCCTACCACCTTCATATGCTTTAAAATTTTTTTTAGTTTTCTAAATTGATAATACCTCACATGATTCAAAATTCAAACAGTACAAAAGAGTATGCAATGAAAAGTCTTCCCTCCAATTCTGACCTCCAGGAAGCAACCAACATCACCAGCTTCTTATGTTTTGACATTGCCTGTTCCTTGATCTTTGCACAGAGCAAGGACTAAAGGGCTAAATGGAAGAAACTGGACCCCCCAGTGGTTCACCTGCTCACTCCACCATGTCACCGCCACATGAAGGCTGTAGTCACAGCAGACTTTGGGATCAGCCCAGCTTCGCCACGTCTCCAAGGCCTCGATGAGGGAGTGAGTGGCCTTTGTGAGGAATGGAGAAATCAAGGATCATGGTGGTGCCTCCTGCCAGGGCAGCCTGGAATCACAAGAGAGTTTCAACAGGTTAGCCAACAGTTTTCTAGTTGAGTCATTTATCTCCTTGAACAACATGCATTTGCAAGCACTCGGGCAAACTTGATGGGTCCAGGAAATTGCACAAAGATGCTGCCTGTTTAAAAGATCTAGAGAGACATGAATAGATGTCCCATAAATTAAAGTTTGAAGTATTCAAAGAGCTGGAATTGCTCCTGCAAAAAGAATGACACGTCTGATGAAATGAAAATGGCTTTGACCAAAGAAAATAGTGAAGGCTGTAAAGAAAAACCAAAATGGAAAAACAGAGACGATTCAAACATTTTTCTTCTCAAGAAAACATCATTGTACAATCCATTTCATTAGAATCAATCTTGGTGAACTGTATCTCTAACTACACTGTGTTCCACACAGAATCCTGGGAGACTCACGTGATTCCCACCTCGCCTTCATTCCCCACAACCAACTGGTGACTCCTTAATTCTCAGCTGTCCCCTCTAATCCATCTCCAATGCTCTGGTCTTAGTGTCACCCCTCAGCTTGATCTTTATGTCCCCAATTTTGCTCTTACTTCCTCCAATGCAAACCCCTTTTTGCAATTAGGGGGAAATTCCAAAGCACAGATGGGGCCCCTTGACTCCAAGACTTAAAACTGAATGCTTCTCACTGCCTCTGGAATAGCGTTTAATCTTTTTAACATGATCTACAAGGCCCTGCGCGATCTGCCTCGAAGCTTCTATTTTCCCTGGCATGTTACACTATGTTACATTACAACTGGATTAAAAACTATTAAGTTATTAAATCACGTCTTTGACTAATTACTGGCTTTGATTTTATTTAAACTAAGATTAAAAGATGGTTAAATGTGGTTTTAACTGCTGTGTTCAGACAATGTAGGTGAAAAAAAAAAACATAGGCAGGGATATACTAGTGCACTGGTTAAGGGCACCGACCAAAGAGGCTTATTGGTTCCAGGGCACAGCTCAGATTCAGCACTTATCAGCTATGGTACTCTGAGCAATTCCTTAACCACTTTCTTCCCTCCTTCCTTCCTTCCTTCCTTCCGTCCTTCCTCCTTCCCTTCCTTCCTTAATTCGTTCCTTCCTTCTTTCCTTGTACAGTATTGTTCTGTACATTCTGCACATTTGATCCCCAGAACTTATTCACCTTATAACTGGAAGTCTGTGTCCTTTGATCAACAGCTCCCCATTCCCCCCATGCGCCCCGTCCCCAGCCCCTGGCAACCACCATTCTACTCTTGGTTTCTCTGAGTTTGGTTTTTTTAGATTTCACATATAAGTGAGATCATGTAATATTTGGGTTTCTCTGTCTGCCTTATTTCACTTAGCACAATGTCCTCAAGGTCCATCCACTTTGTCACAAATGGCAGGATTTCCCTCTTTCTGGATAATATTCCATTGTACACATACACCATATTTCCTTTATCCACTCATTCACAGATGGACACGTTAATTTATTTATATCTTGACTATTGTGAATAATCCTGCAATGAACATGGGAGTGTAGACAGCAATTTCTTAACCTCTGTGTGCCTTTGATTCCTAACCTGTAAAGTGAGGACAATAATTGTACCTGAACCATAGGGTTGTTGGGAGGATTAAACTGGGGTGACGTATATAAAGTGCTTAATACCGTGTTTGACTCACGGTAAGTGCTTCATAAGCTTCAGCCCACAATGAGTGATGAGCCTTTGCACCACTGCTTTAGAATCAGGCATTTCCCCACTTTTCATACATTGACTCATCTCACCACCAGAAACATGGTCATGTTACAACAAAGAAGGGAGTGCCACCAGCTTCCCTCCCAGGTCTGCACCCCTGTCACCTTCCCCCCCACTCACAGGCCCCCAGACATGCCGAGTGCTCCCAAGGTCCCAGCTGCTACATGAGCTCTATTCTAGCTCCTTGTTCTTGCTTACCTCAATGGATTTTTACTTGTCCTTAAGTCACTTGGTCCCACTCCAACTCTTTTTGCTCTCAGAAATCTCACTATTTGTACAGGATCCTGTACTTTATCTTTCGATAACAATTGCCTTATGCATGGCAAAACAATGCATATTTGCATTTCTTAAGAAATCCCTATTGGTATAATGACAATACCAGAAAAAATCCTTTAGGCTCTATATTTTTATTCGAATGCAGATTAACCTTCTCACCTTCTTCCTTCTAAAATGTCTTCTGACAGATATCCCTTGAGGCTGAAGGGCATTTTTCTAATAGAAAGTGCTGTTAATTAAAGTGTTGGAAGAAAGTACTTTTTTAGTGTCTACTGAACTAGAAAATCAAGCTTAAAGAGCAATTCTTTCCATATTAAATGTCTATCACATGCAGGATGTGGGGAAACTAGATACAGTGCTGGTAGAAATATAAATAAAATGATGCAGCCACTTTGGAAAAGAGTTTGGCAGTTCCTCAGAGAGTTACCATATGACCCATCAATTCCACTCCTAAGTATATACCCAAAAGAAATGAAAACATGTCCACACAAAAACTTGTACACAAATATTCAGAGCAGCATTATCCATAATAATCAAAAAGTGGAAACAACCCAAATGCCCATCTACTGATGAATGGATAAACAAAATGTGGTATATTCATACAATGGAATATTATTTGGCCATAAAAAGGAATGAGGTTCTGATTCACTTGCTACAACTTGAATGAACCTTGAAAATATGATGCTAAGTGAAAGAATCTAGTCACAAAAGATCACATATCATATGATTCCATTTATATGAAATGTCCAGAAGAGATAAATCCATAGACAGTAAGTAGAATAGTGGTTGCCTGGAGCCAGGGGGGTTGGGGAAAGTTGGGGTGATAGCTAAAGGGTATGGGCTTCTTTCTGGGGAGATAAAAATGTTCTAAAATTGATTGTGGTGATGGTTGCACAGCTCTGTGAATATACTAAAGAACATTAAACTGTACACTCTAAATGGCTAACTGGTATTGTATATCAATTACATCTTCATAAAATTATTACCAAAAAAATGTCTACCCAAGTAAGCCATTACAGGGAGTGAGTGGGCTGTTACACACAATGCAATGAAAAGTCTTCCCTCCAATTCTGAATTCCAGGAAGCAACCAACATCACCAGTTTCTTGTGTTTTGACACTGTCCATTTCTTGATCTGCCCATTTCTTGATCTTGTACAGAGCAAGGACTAAGGGACTAAATGGAAGAAACTGGACCCCCCCAGTGGTTCACCTGGTCACTGCACCATGTGACACACTAATAATCAGACACACACAAATAATCAGACCGTCTAGAGGGGGAGACAGAAACATGCACAAACAATTATAATCAAATAATCAGATGGTAATAATAGGTAGCAAGTACACTTCCATAGTAAATGTGGTATAGGAATTGCTAAAGGGAAGTTAAAATTGCTAAGCTCCCTAGAAGAGGAAAAGACTCCTGGGAATTCAGAGGAAGGAAACAGATCAGAGGAGGCTGGGATTTGAATTAGCATTAGGACATAAATGTGCAGTTGCCGATAAGGATAATAGTATCTAACTTGTAGTGAGTGCTTATTATGTGCCAGGAACTATTCTGATGTCCTAAGTGTTTTAACCATCTCATCAGCTCTGCAGCAGGTCGTATTGTTAACCCCTTTTCAGGGTTGAGGAAACTGAGAACAGCACCATGAAATAACTCCCCACATCTCACAGCTAGAGAGTAACAAAGGCAAGATTGGACGCAGGTCATTGGGCTCCAGAGCCAGTGCTTTCAGTAACCGTTGACAGCAGGGGAGAAACTCTGAGAAAAGGGTCCGTGAGGAAGCATCAGCAGAAAAGTGGTAAAGGGCAGAATGTACATGCAAAAGAGAAACAGACTCACAGATAGAGAACACAAACTTGTGGTTATCAAAGGAGAGAAGGAAGATGGGGAGGGACAAATAAGAAGTATGGGATTAAGAGATACAAATAACTATGTATAGAACAGATAAGCAACAAGGATATACTGTACAGGACAGGGAATTATACCCATTATCTTGTAATAGCCTATAATGGCGTATAATCTGCAAAAACACTGACTCACTATGCTGTACACCTGAAACCAACATACTACTGTAAACCAACTGTACTTTAAAAAAAGATGACTGGGATGTGTGAAGCAATGGTTCCCAGAGGGCAAGGCAGTGGCTGGCTGGCTGCGGGGGTGACGGGAGTCCAGGAGCTGATTTTGGCTGGAGTGACTGAGAGGTGGCGGATGAGGGGACAGAGGAGGGCAGCCGATCTGGTCTTTGGAGGGAGCATGAATTCTGCGGAGAGCACCCTGAGCATGAGGTGCTCAGGCACATGTCCACTCTGTGTGTTTGCAGACAGAGAAACGCAGCCCCGAGCACAAGAGCACTCAAACGCAGGAGAAAGATGTGGCAGTCACCTTGCAGAGGAGGCCAGAGGGGTCCCAAGGTCAGGGGAAATAACCAGAGAGACAGAGACGCCATGGCAACATGCTCCAGAACATACCAACCCTTAGCAAGAAAACAAAACAGGTCTGAGCCAGTGGCTGTTTCTGGGTGGAGTGACTACAGATCCTTTGAATTTTCCTCTAGTTCAATTTTATTTTCAGTAGTTGCTACATTTTCTATAACAAAGCCTAACTTTCAAAAGAAGAAAAAAATAAAGATTTTACATATATGTGATACAAATCCAGGTATGCATGCATATGCCATATAAATTAAGTAGTTCAACTTCGATGGGCCTCTTATGAGACTGAAGATGTGATGGTCAAATGGCCACTTTTTTTTTTTCTTTTTAAACTACAGCAAATTGAAATTCCTGGGGCTATCATTTAAAAGCCCATAAATAAGGATTTATCACAAATGCTCTATCTCCCTAATGAACAGTAAAGGAGCAACCACTTGTCTTCTTTGGTTTCTTCTTGTTCTGTTTCTCCTCCCTAATTTCCTCCTTCTCCTCACCCTCAAAATGGGAACAGATCTAGAAAAACTATAGTGCCTGGGACAGGACAGCCTGGGCCAATCCTAGGCAATGGATTGAAAACGGAACCTGTCTTTTTCCAAACCCCTGGGGCTTTATCCATCCACCTGCCGCAGGGATCCTGGCTGCTACCCTGGGACCTGGCAAACAGTGGCCGGACAGTCAGCGCCCCAGCCTCCTTGGAACCTCTTTCTTCCTCCTGCCTCTTCCGTTCTCTCTGGTTATCCAGGGTCCCTTGGCTGCCCAAAGTTATCTCAAATCCCTATTATTTCAAGATCTGAAACGTTGCCTTCTTTCCACTGGATCCAGGGAGCCACGTGCCAGAGCTGCAGTTCTATAATCCCAATTAGAGGGGACACCAGGAGCTGTGAAGGAGACCTGCCCCTCCCGGGAAGTATCTGCCTCTTGAAAGAAGAGCTTGTTCAAATGCCCAGTCCTGGGTTAAGCATCTTACACACGTTAGCTCATTGAACGAAGCCTTGCTACAGTCCTGAGAGGTAGAAATTGCTTTTCTTATTCTACAGTTGACGATAATGAGGCTCAGAGAGGTCAAATGACTCTCCAGGGTCTCACAGCTGGTAAATCCTCATTGGGAACATGGAGGAGGATACAGCTTTGAGCAGGAGGTCTTACATTCAGCCTACTCTGGGCCTCAACCCTATGCAGGCCATTCCCCCTTATCCCATCTTCCATTTAGTGTGATCTGACTTCCAGCCTGTTGCCCCAGGTCATCAGTGAATCATTACTTGGAGAAAGGCATAGGTTGGTAAAATGAATCAAGCATTTAGGAAACCCAAAGCCATACCAAAACAAAACAAGTCCCATCAAATTATAAATTGTAAATTCACAAATGAGACGCAACTTCATTAAGCTCATGTGATGTTCATCACTGCGACACCTGCCATTGAAATAATGCGCCCCTAGAAGAGTTACAAGGAAAGGCCCATATCAGTGCTTCTTGGCCTCCACACACTTGTTAGCCATGGGATAATTAACTTTATCCAGCAAACCAACTCAGCAGAACATCTCATTCCTAGCTCACCTTGGATATTTTCAGTATTCATTGAATTGCTTTTAACATCAGATGCTTCTAGATTCACTTCACAAAATGTTCACCAGGATCAACATTTGAAGAATGAAGAGAGTTTAGGGGAAGGAGAACCAGTAAAGGGTGAAAATTTCTTTCATATTTTTATATAAAACCTAATTGTTTCCTTTGTATTTATTGCTGATTGACTTCTCCTTTATTTGTCAGGTAGCCAAACAAAATGCGTTTGCCTTTTCTAATCTTGGCTCATAAATCAGTTCTTTCAGCTCCTAATTACTTTGGCTGTTCTCCCTTGAAAACCTTCCAATTTGTCTAAAACCTTGTCTTGAGGGGAAAAGAGCATGTGCTGTCTTACGTGAAAACGTGATAGAACATAAATTGGGATAAACTCTTAACCAACAGTGGGGTCATAATATGACAGAACACAAGACTTTATTTAAGACTGTATTAGGTTGTAAATCATTATTGAAAGCATCCCAAGGATTTTCTTTCCTTTTATGGGGTCACTGAATTTTCATTTCTAAGCTCATCCTAGAACAAGTGACTTTGTTTCCCTAAAATTTATCAGAGGACCTGCTCGACCCAAATAAAACAAAAAGAAATCCAACAGTACATTTGAGCCTTAGGGAGAAAAACACGTGGCTGAATTTTCAGACTTCTCATAGTCACTAAGACTTATGAGAACAAACTTCATGATCCCAGTTTACGTTCCAACTCTAGAAGCATATCCAGCTTTGTAAAGATGTCCTCCACAGTGCCTCTCCACACTCCTTGCCTCCCCAAATGTGAAATATTCATCACACCATCACCCATCCCACTGTGCAAACCACAGACTCAAGAGGCACCCTTGACGTCTACCTGTTCCCTTCCTTACATCCCCAAATCCAATCCATCAGCAACCTATCCCTTCCCCTACATACTCCATGAGTCTCCATACTTCCTGCGTCTGCACCTCCGTTGCCCTGTGCCACCCTCATCTTCTGACTAGACTAGACCAGTTAGTCTGGGCCACTTCCAATCTGTTATTGACTTCCCTCTGCTCTCACGATGAAGAAAACAATTATTACACAGCCCATAAAGCCCTGCATGATCTGAGTTCCTTTCCACCTCGGAGAGACAAGTCACCCATACTCTTCTCTCCCTGTCCCCTCTCTACCTAGTCCAGCGACTCTTAACCCTGGCTGCACACTGGCATGGTCTAGGGAACTTTTATCCTGCCCCCCAGAGATTCTGATTTAGCTGATGTAGTTTCATCTCCATAGGCCCTGTGCCTGTTACAGTGCCTAGTACATAAATACTCTTTAAATGTTTAAGGAAGAAAGGAAGAGAGGCCAATGAATGTCTCCCAGAAATTATGAGATGGAAGAATTAAGATGGTTCACTTTTCCAACAGCAAAGTGGGAAAGCTGCGCAAGTTGCATATTCATGTGAGATTTTGTTTCTCAAAAATATTGCTAGCCCTGGCTGTGCGGTTTCTGAAATCCTTCTATGAAAATGTTACTGTAGAATGTAGACTCTGAGCACACTTGAAAGCTGAATGCTCAGTTTTGTCCCAAGCCCATTACCTCATCAGCGTTAACGAGGACTTTTAACAAAACAGAATTATAGCCTATTTCTATAACTATGCCTCCAATAATTTCCTGTTTTTAAAAAAAGATTATGGTTTGTTTTATTTTAAGCTTTTACGTGTGAACAGATCCTCAGGGCTCAGGAACGCATGACTCTCACTATAACATGAAATTCCTCTATTAGATGCAATGAAGCATAACAGAAAAATTGCAGTGTCCTCCCTCAACTGTCACTTGACATCTGAGAAAAAGCACAGAACGGTGTTGAGGAGAAGGCTCTGGGGAGTTGCTGAGGCTCACCTATTGGAAATGCAGCCCAGCGATGCCAGCAATTATAAATGGTTACTAAGCACAAGGGGAAATGCCAGATCAAAAATTGTTCACTCAAAAATAGTCACAAATTGTCCAAGTTAAGTCTACAAGTCCAAAAGTCCACTGTATATAATTTATTATTAAAGCCAAGATAAATTAGAACCCCATATACCTCCAGTCTGTCTGCCATTGCGAGCAAAGACCACAGTTTTCATCTCTATAACCCCAACCATAATGCCTGGCTCGTAGTGGGTTCCCAAGAACTATTTGTTGACTGAATTCACGGAACATAACTATCAACTTGAAAATTCCTTAGCTTAAGGTTATTCCATATTAGACGGCAGTGACAAGGTCCAGAATGTGCCACCGCGGCATAAAAATCATTTTGAGCTGAAGGCATTTGAGAATAGGCTTTTTTTCCTGAACTCCCTTAGCTGCCTAAAAGCAGAGCTTTTCAAAAGAACTGAATTGTCATAAATGCCTTTCCAGGAAGATGACTCTTACCACCTGAGACTAGAAGCCTGCACTGCACCTAAATAGACCTCGTCATGAACTATCGTATCTCCATCTATTCCCCTAAGAACCCACTGGTCTTTCCTAAAAGTCATTTGCTTTTCCGTAAGTGCCCTTCTTCCCCTCCCCTTCCCTTGTTAAGGTGATATAGAAGCCCCAAATTCTAACTGCCTCCTTGAAGCACATTTTTCTGTGAACTTGCACTGCATGTACATGAATTTTAAAAATCTGTCTTTTCTCTTGTGAATCTGTCTTTTGTCAGTTTAATTTGTGGGCCCCCAAAAACTGAACATAAGAGGTTAGAGGAAAAATGTTTCTTTCCCGACAGCAACGTCAAGGAAACCTTGAATCCTGACTACCCCTGTCAGACACTGAAGGCATGCAGTCCAGATAAATGAGGGAGAAAACAAGCAGTGGAAGTGAAAAGCCTGCAAAACTCAAGTATGAAAACTGAAAGAAGGCAAGTCCCAGATTCTGTAAAATTCAGTGAAAGGATTCCTAACACACAATACCTTCAATAGGCCCAAAGCCCTATTTAATGTCAAGTGGTTGCAAATTAATCTTTGAGGTGGTTTTATTTTCTTCCTCTGATTAGTGCAAAGATTAACTTTGTAATCAGTAAATAGCCACTGAAGGAAATGACAGAATTATACACTCTTACAGCTGGAACATGGAAGTTATTAACACAAGAATGTTCAAAGCTCAGCCTTGCAAGCAATTAAAGAAATGCTTGTTTAAAAACATTACGAAATTCTATGTTTTTCCTATTAAATTAGCATAGATTTTTAAAAAGTCAATATCCACAATTAGCTAGGATGCAGTGAGATGGGAATTAGGATGTACTGCTGTGAGGGGGGCATAAATTGAAAGGCAATTTGGATGTATGTTAGACTCCTTTAGGATGGATCTAACACTCACTGGCCCAGGCATTTCACCCTGAGAGGTGATTTCTCCGTCAATCATCAGGAATCTGAGTGATGAATTACGTCACAACATTGTTATGCACAAGCCAAAAAAAGCTGGAAACCACCAAAATGTCCAACACGAACAAGATGAGAGTGGAGCTGTTAACAGTTGGGGAAACAGAGGATGAAAAATG
Organism: Balaenoptera physalus; assembly: GCF_965194825.1. Lineage (NCBI taxonomy): Eukaryota > Metazoa > Chordata > Mammalia > Artiodactyla > Balaenopteridae > Balaenoptera > Balaenoptera physalus. Next base: position 92,431,689 of record NC_138886.1, on the reverse strand, counting down.
GGTCGAGCACTTGAAGTTTGAGGCGCCTGTGGGACATTCATTGTCGATGGGCAGAAATGGAAGCCTGATGCGGAAGAGATACAAGACCAGAGAGAAAGATCTGGGACTTAGCCTCGGAGATGTCAACAGGCCACAGAAATCACGTTCTCTGACAACAGTGAAGGCCGTGGGGGAAAGGTTTAACGAACAAGGCTGATTCCAAAGTGTACGCACCAGTTAGTAGAAGGAAAAATGTTTATATGTGCCCCCAAAAAGAAAAATCTGAAAGGAAAATGTTAAAAGCAAAATGCTGAAATTATAGATGATTTATATATTATTTTTCTTTATACTCTTCTGTATTTTCCTTTTTTAAAAAAAAAAAAGCAGTGTCTTCATTCAACTATGTATGATCAGCGAATATAATGCTCCAGCATTTTCCTGAATGATAAATATATGTATTTTTCATTACTTAGAAAAAAAATTTAATCCGAGATGTTCTAACTATTGCCTTGTTTTACAGATTCGGAAATGCTGACAACACCAGTAGAGGAAGTGACTTGCCCAAGGTCATGCAGTCAGCATGCACAGCTTCTGAAAACCATCCTGGAGCGCCAGCAAGAAACAAAATAAGGGATTTGGTTTGTAACCAAGCTCTCTGAATCACAGCTCTTCTACCAGGTGAGGAAGCTCTATAAATACAACCATAAATATGTGCTTAATCATGTACCTTCCACTGCCTTATGATAAGTAATCACCTCCATGGCATTTTACCAAAATGTTCCAGAGCAAAGTATAATTTTCTCTCTTGATAATTTTGAGGACTTTTTGTCCTTTACAAAAAAAAGTGTTCTGCATTTTCTCAATTAAAAAAAAAAAAAAAAAAAAAAGATCCTTTTGCCAGCTACTGATGCTGCCAGGTTTTCAATGTGAGTCCACCCACGCCAAGCTGTATCTATGTCTGAATACAAATACGTATATTTGAAGACTGGCCAAGTCCTTTTAATTCATTCTCTTATCACAGGATGTAGTAAAAGCAAAGTCGTATTTCCTTCAAGTTTATCTAATTTTCAATACCCATTTGAATAAAAAAGTCCCACTGTCTTTCACGATGGATACTGAATTACTATTACTGCAAGACCACTGTACATCCAGTCTAGACCAACAAAATGAAATATGATTTCTTTAAAGCAGAACGCTATTTCCATTACTTACATCAGATGGAAAGCTTTTACCTGTAATTAACTAAATCAATTATAAGCTTTAAACCTACCTCTGACACGAATTAGATTTCCAAAATATGTAACCTTTGGTTGACCTATATTTCATTTTTAAAACTGGGGTCCATCACAATCTAGTGATCAATACATAGACCACCACAAATAGTATCCCTTCTGTTTGTCAGATATTATAAATGATTAGCATTATGCTTGCAGGAAGCACACAGCTATTGGTCTAACCTTTGGGGGCCCATCTCCTGAAAGCATGATATATCGTTCTTACTTTATGGCTTTCTGTACTTAAGGTACCCATTTCTGTAGCCTTAGGGATGATGTGGCTATAAATGCACGTATAAATGTCTCACAAACCCACACCATGACATGTGTATTTATTTTGACAACCTTAACTGCCTCCAGTGTCGGGAAGGTAAAGAAGGGCTAGTGTATTTCTGAAAGATGACTTTGCTCTGTCTTTGACAAAAGACTTCTCACAGTAACACACACCTTACATTTACAGCTTTTTCATCTACCTACTGCCATTCTGACGAATCTAAACATTAGACTTTTTTTCAATCATCATTTCAGAAAGGAAGAGAACCTAGTAGGTAAGAGCTCTAGGGATGGCAGGCAGTCCTGAATTTGAAGAGCCACTCTACCACTTACCAGGTGTGCGACCTTGGGCAAGTGACTTAAGTTTCAGTTTCTTCAATTGCGAAGAGTAGACAATGGCACCTGGGATTGTTGGAAGACAATGCACAGTTTAGCACAGTGTCTAGTACATAGCACGGACTTGATAAAGTAAATGTTACTTAACAGTATTCATAAGATGTTTTTCAAGTTTGGTATATAGTATGATGAGCATTTACAAAAGACTTCTTTGTCCCTGTTTCCCCAAACCAGAAACTCCATCAACATTGCCTTGGGAATTATCGTGAAGACTCTAGAAAAGAGGACAAAATAACTCCACAATGCCCTTCTTTCAGAACTCAGGCCAGTACTTTAATGCTCATGTTTATCTGTATTTACCTGGCTGGTTCCATTTTACGGAGCCTCATCTGTTTGGGGGATGGGGATGTCCTGGGATTCAACCAACCAATTTTGCAGTAGACTTTTGCAACTTGGCCCTTTTGTGAGTACTGTTTAATGTTCCACGTGAATTTAGTCTTTGCTAAATCTTTGACCTTATCTCGGACCATATCATTTTCCGCTTGTGATCCTAAGCTCATGAAAAACATGTTTTCCTTTAATGTTTTGACAACCTTTAAGTACAGAAACGCCTACAGAATCAACTGGTGAGTAAGTTCTTTCAAATGGTGAGAACAGACTATATATATATATATATATATATATGCTACAAAAACCTGCCTTCTAAGTATGGAACCGTAAATCTCTCCACACTGGAATCCCAGAATGGCCAAGAACAGATAGAAAACTAAGAACCACCTCCCAGGGTCTTGGGGCATGCACAGATAAACTTGAGAATGAGAAGGAATGTCCTGCCCTGGCAACATTCTAACCCCTCTTCTTGGCTGCTTCATCTGGAACCCTGATCAGAGAAAGGGAAATAATGAGGGGGAATAACGCTAGTGGGTCTGGTGACTGATGGTCAGCAGGTCCCCACTTGGCAAACGGGGGTGTCAATGGAATGCCCTGCCATCAGCAATGCACTTAGTGAATGACGAGTCTGTGATAACAGAAAGTGCCTGTACTATAATTGAATACAACAGGTTACAAAACTTTTGTAATACAGGTACACACATTCATACACACATGCACAATACAACCTCAATTATGTAAAATAAAGCATATGAAAACCATAAAGACAATACACCAAAACATGGGTTGTCACTGACTGGGAGATTATGGGTAATACTTTTCCTCTTTCTACTTTCCTATTATTTTTTTCCAATTGTCTATAATCGTGTATTGCTTGGATAGCTAAAAAAACGTATTTTAAATGTCAACATAAATTCAATGAAATTTAGCAAATTTCACGTTTTAGCAAGAGAGAAAAATAAATACTCTTCAAAACAGATAACGATCCTTCCTACAAACGACTTTGACCATTGGCCTAATGATAAAGGTTGATAATTAGTAAATAGGAGGACGCTTTGCAAATGTTGGCGTCAGCAGCCTGCCCCAGACCCCTCTCTCTGGGTCAGAGGGTTCTTTTTTCTGTGAAACATTCTGGTCTATCCTAGAGGGCTGGGGAACGTGGAGGGAGAGAGGTGTAAGGAGAGTAAAACGGTTAGAAATCGGTTGGGTAACGGATATATCCTCAAAACTGCTCTGAAAGTGTTTGCAGCCTGTACCTGCACTAAACAGCCCGATCTGTTTCACACACACCAGGGCGTGGCCCACGAGGAAAAACCCGCGCATCCGTGAGTGACATTTTAGACCTTAAGGGTATCGATACTTCCACTTTGCAAGGAGCCGTTGCTCCTTTGGCTTGGCCAAAGCCGGGCTGATGCCACCGAGGAGGGCCACCTAGAAGAAGGAAGCTCAGCGTGGGCGCCTTGACCCCGCTCGGGTCTCCGCGGCTCGCTCCCGCCCCCTCAGGCCCCCGCGGCTCGCTCCCGCCCCCTCAGGCCCCCGCGCCTCGCTCCCGCCCCCTCAGGCCCCCGCGCCTCGCTCCCGCCCCCTCAGGCCGCCGCGCCACGCTCCCGCCCCCTCAGGCCCCCGCGCCTCGCTCCCGCCCCCTCAGGCCCCCGCGCCTCGCTCCCGCCCCCTCAGGCCGCCGCGCCACGCTCCCGCCCCCTCAGGCCGCCGCGGCTCGCTCCCGCCCCCACAGGCCGCCGCGCCTCGCTCCCGCCGCCTCAGGCCGCCGCGGCTCGCTCCCGCCCCCTCAGGCCCCCGCGCCTCGCTCCCGCCCCCTCAGGCCGCCGCGCCTCGCTCCCGCCCCCTCAGGCCCCCGCGCCTCGCTCCCGCCCCCTCAGGCCGCCGCGGCCCGCTCCCGCCGCCTCAGGCCCCCGCGCCCCGCTCCCGCCGCCTCAGGCCGCCGCGCCCCGCTCCCGCCGCCTCAGGCCGCCGCGCCCCGCTCCCGCCCCCTCAGGCCGCCGCGCCCCGCTCCCGCCGCCTCAGGCCGCCGCGCCCCGCTCCCGCCGCCTCAGGCCGCCGCGCCCCGCTCCCGGCCCCTCAGTCCCCCGCGCCCCGCTCCCGCCCCCTCAGGCGCCCGCGCCCCGCTCCCGCCCCCTCAGGCCGCCGCGCCTCGCTCCCGCCCCCTCAGGCCGCCGCGCCTCGCTCCCGCCGCCTCAGGCCGCCGCGGCTCGCTCCCGCCCCCTCAGGCCCCCGCGCCTCGCTCCCGCCCCCTCAGGCCGCCGCGGCTCGCTCCCGCCCCCTCAGGCCCCCGCGCCTCGCTCCCGCCGCCTCAGGCCGCCGCGCCTCGCTCCCGCCGCCTCAGGCCGCCGCGGCTCGCTCCCGCCCCCTCAGGCCCCCGGCGCCTCGCTCCCGCCCCCTCAGGCCGCCGCGCCTCGCTCCCGCCCCCTCAGGCCCCCGCGCGACGCCGGCGCGAGCCGGCCCGGCCAGACCCCGGGGGGCAGCCTCAGAGGCGGCTGAGGACTCGGCGGGCATCCCGGGGTGCAGGGCGCGGCGAGGCGGGTACCTTGGTGCCCTGGTAGAAGTCGTCCACGGACCGCGAGCCCATGAAGGGGAACTCCATGTGCGTGTCGATGCCGCCGGGCAAGACCAGCTTGCCGGCGGCGTCTAGGACCCGCAGCCCGGCCGGCGCGTCCCCGGGCGGCAGCAGGTCGCGCCCCAGCGCCCGCACCAGACCGTCCTCCACCAGCACGTCGGCCACCTGCGAGGAGTCGTCGTTGACCACGCGCCCACCGCGTATCAGGAGCCGCGACGGCGCCGCCATGGCGAGGGGCGCACACGCTGCGGAGCCGCCCTCCTTCCGGCGGCACGGGGCGGGCGCTCTGGCGGGGCTCCGGGTTTATCAAGGACCCGCTGCGAGGGGGTGGGGGAGGAGCGGCTCCACCCCCGGGGGGCTGGGCCTGCGCGAAAGGCTGGGGCGGGCGCAGAGGTCAGCGGGGGTCTGACCTGAAAGTTGCGCCGACCTGAATCCAGGTGTACGTCCAGACCCTGGATGTACACCGAGATTTTTTCCCTTCCAGTCATTGGAAGGGGAAAAATCTTGGAGGCACTTTTAAAGACGAGGGACGTTTGTTTTCCTTTCTAAGAAAAGGCACTCTGGGGAAAGAAATCCACCTCATTTCTTCCCTTTATGAAGAGTGTGTCTGTACCAAAATGCAGAGAGACAGGCAGAGAGAGAGAGGAAGGGAGGGAGACAGACAGACACCACCAGCAGCAATGAAAATACCCACGCCCCGAAGAACCACTTGATCTGGATTTCCTTTTAAATATTCTTAACTATGTGAGGAACAAAGATAAATGACATTCTCGTCGTCAAGGAGCTAAGAGCCAACAGTGACACACATACATATTTCAATGGATAACAATAAAGAAACCAGAAAATTCTACCTTCGAGAGAGGCTAAAGATACGAGTTTAGAGGAAAGGGGGAGTTTATTTCTGCCTTGAAGGAAATTAGATATGGAAGATTCACAAAGAGGTATCTGAAGCAGGACGCAGAGGACGTGGACATGGAGAGAGGAGGGGTGAGAAGAGGGACGATGCTCTGGGTAAGGGAACAGCTGGATAAAGGCACCAAGAAGGTGATGGCAAGTTGAGTGTGACCTCCACGTGGTCAAGCTGAGGGGATAGGGTTGGACAGCTGTGGACCACCCCCTTCCTCCCAGGTGAGAAGGATGAAGAGAAGACAGAGGAGGAGCCGTGAGAGAGAAGGGAGCTCGGGGAGCCCTGCGTGGGGGAAGACGGCAATGCGGGATTTCAAGAGCACCGAGATCGAATGCCGCAGGAAGCGTGGGGAGCGTGGTGGACGCATGCTGCTGCATCGTCTATTCTCTTCCTCGTTCTGCCAACAGTCACTGGAGTTTCTTTAGCAGGAAATCCTCCCCGTGCATTCTCAGAACACTCGCCTGGGTGGAACTGATGGGACCTCCGGCTCTGGGACTGATCTGCTTATCTAAGCACTTCCAATCACAGCAGGAAGTCCTCACGGCCACGGTGATGTGTTCGGGGATGACACGGGTCCCAAGAAGACTACCTGTGCTCAGTGAGAGCTGATCCTAACTTGTGTTAGGTTGAGCAGATGAGGGGCTTTCTCTTTCCTGCTGGACTTGAATCCTGGAGGGAGTAAAAGACAACAAGGGACTAGTCCTGTGAACAGAGCCAACACAGAGAACAGGAAGGAGAGATGGAGAGGAACTGGGTTCTCATGACACCGTTGGTGCTCCTGGAACCAGCCATGCCTGATGTCCCCTCTTTCAGACTCTCCAGTGTTTGCTTCAGCTGGTTTACTTTGGTTCTTTTGTCCTTTTCAACCATCAACTGACAGAGGATGGGAAGGTACTTTGAGTTTGGGGAGTAGGTGGTCGGTCACATGTGACCTCGGAGATGGCATTTTTAATAGTGGAATGCAAGGTGTTATTATTATCAAATTTCCTCAAGTCTCAGATCACACAAACCGCAAAATGATTAAAAATTAGGAAACATCAATAAAGTGCCATAGATTTGGCTGTCAAGCCAGGAATAAGAAGCCCAAGAAGGTTATGCAATTATTGTCCAAAGACCATTGTGTAAAGATGAAAAGAATAATAATAAATATGCAACTCTGCCAAGCTACACACATAACAGCACTCTAGGAAAGTAAGATTGGGTGTCAGGGTGGTTGTGACATCCTTTCTGAAGCTCAGATGATGATTTCAAAGGTTTCTTTATCTCAGACACTTTATATCACAAAATGCCCTGTAACACAATGCAGCATAAACTCTCCACATTTAATTAACTCAAACTTGATCAGAAGAGGGGATTTGTAGAATGTCACTGAGGCAGGAGGAAATAGCTCATTGAGATTCACTGACCGCACAGAAGAGAGTGTTGGGTAAGTTTAAGGAGAAAAGCCAGCTCGCAGAAAGAAGGTGTCTTCCCCCTTTCTGGCCACCACTGTCCAGACGCTGGGCATGTCTAGATGCCGGATGTCGTCCACCAGCTTGCCGGGTGGGAGGCGAGCAAACGTGCTCAGAGGGGAAGCTTGTCCTCAGAAACCCCTCACCTCCCTTTTCTCTGCCCTACTCAGCCACCTCTGCACCCAGACACACGGGCCCTCAGTGGGCATGAAACAAGTAATCCCAGACACGATGATCTTGGCACTGGAGGAAGGCGGGAAGCAAGCCTCCTGCTGTTTTGCCTTCTTCTTGCTGGAGAAAGAATCAGTTTGATTAACTAACACACCAAAGTGTGTCTGAGGACCCATGACTCCTTAGAGGACTCATTTTAAAGGAGGGTTACAAAGGTTGTGAAAGCTTAACCCACAGAAACATGTCTACTTTGAAGTGTAGGTGAGAGCAATTGGAAAGGAAGGCCTTCCCAGCCCTGACTGATGGTCTAAAGGGACAGAAAGGCAGAGCAGAAAAGGGTGACTTCCTTCACTGAGCAGCTCGGGGTTTTGGGGAAACAAAGCCACCAGGCCCAGGTGTATTTAAGTCCTCTGAAGCCCTGGAGTCACTGAGTTTGCTTTCCCTACTCTCCTAACCCACCCCCACTCCTACTCCAGGCCCCTGTGGCTCTGAGGGGATTTCAGGGTATTGTTTCCTCTGGAGGAAAAGCTGTCCGTGGGGCAGAAAGAGCAGACAACGAGGGTGTGTGAGCCAGAGTGAGCAAGGAGAGAGGGGGCAGAGCCGGGCGTCTCCAGTGCGCCCCAGCTGGGGGCTCTGGGCAGCCCCAGTCCCCTGACCCTCGCTGGGATCAAAGTCCCTGGCAGGGTGATGAGGTTATACCTGAATCAGCGATAGGAGAGGCAGGTAGGCAGCATGGATGGGAATTAGGCGTCTAATCCTGGCTCTGATGCAAGCTTCTGGTGTGAGTCTGGGCAACCCACTTACTCTTAGGGCCTCTCTCTCCTCAACTGAAAAATGAGGAGCTAAGTTGACAAGAGCTCGTAAGACCCAGCCTTTGCACTTTTAAAAGTCTTGTGATTCTGTGAACAGGGACAAGACGCCCATCCACGGAGTGCCTGGCATAGTCCTAGAGCTAAACTCTTCTCAGGTCTAGATAAGGGAAATGGAGACCAAGAAGGACTTGCCTTCTAGATTTGGGGCTCTTTTATTTCTGGTCCCTCCACTGAGGCAGAGGGGATGTGCTAGGAAAGGGTGCCAAGCACAGAGTGTAAATCCAGATGTAGGTCATGGGGGGACGATGCTTGGTGGGACCTTTCGGTCATGAGCAGGGACAACATCTTTCTCTCTGGCAGCCGGCAGTGGTCTCTGTAGGACCAGAGAGAGAAAGGTGGCCACTGCACAACTCCAGAGGGCACTCTTCCCTGAACCTCCCAGGCAGAAAGAGGAAATAATAGCCCTGAATAACAATACCAGCATCGGGAGCTAAGGTTTATTGAGTACTTGAATCAAGTCAGTACTGGGCCAAATGCTTCACATGCCTTATTTTACTTCGTCCTCCGCAACACCTCTTTGAGCTAAATACTATTTCCCTGTTTAACAGATGAGCCTTTTGAGGTAAAAGGACCTGCTCAAGGTCACCTAACAGTAAATGCTGGAGGTAAGCCTTTCATTCCGGAACCTGTCATTTACTCATTATGTGAGTCCAAACTCTAAAGCCAGGTTCAAATCCTGGCTGCATTTGGGCCTCAGGTTACGTACATGGATGAGCGTAATCCCGGAATGAACTCCTACATCCATCACTCTTTATACCTCGAGCACTTGTGACATGGGGCTGCAAAGCTGCTTCAGATTGTTATCTAAATATTGGGGAGCTGGTCTATGTTTTTGCTCAGATAACTAATGTCATGAGGGTTTAAAAAAAGTGCTCCATCCTGTAACAAACAAATTTAGTGAGTCCAGATCTAATATACCAATACTGACCTGCCTTGGGGGAAAATTTTCAGGACATGGCACCTAGATAATCCAGGATGATCTCTTCATTTCAATAAATCCTTAACTTTGCCACATCTGCAAAGTCCCTTTTGCCATGTAAGGTAACTTTCCCAGGTTCCAGGGACTAGAAAGATATCTGGGTATCTTCGCGCCCCGTAATTCAGCCTATGACAGTGCCTATCAGTGTCCCCCCTTGAACAAAAAGACGCTGCTTTCTCAAGGGATGGCCTAGGAGCACCAAGCTCGGCTCAAAGGTTTCTTCTGCCCTTTCTGCCAGCAGCACTAATGTATGCTTCCAGAAACTCTCTTGCCCCTTGACCTCATGCGTACTGTGCCACGGTTTCCAAGTTACTTTGAGCTTGCCTAGCAAACTATATTTCAGCAGTGAAATAATACTCAAGGAAATAGAGGAAGCGCCCCCTTGATTAGAAAAAATGTAATAAAGTAAAATTAAAAAGCTTGTACTTTGGAGCCAAATTGATCTAGATTTGAGTTCTGGTTTTATCACCTATCATCTGTGGATTCTTTGGGTTTTTTTTTTGGCTGTGTTAGGTCTTCGCTGCTGCGCACAGGCTTTCTCTAGTTGCGGCGAGTCGGGGCTACTCTTCGTTGCAGTGCACAGGCTTCTCATTGCAGTGGCTTCTCTTGTTGTGGAGCACGGGCTCTAGGTGCGTGGGCTTCAGTAGTTGCAGCATGCGGGCTCAGAAGTTGCGGCACGCAGGCCCTAGAGCACGCAGGCTTCAGTAGTTGTGGTGCGCGGGCTCAGCAGTTGTGGCTTGTGGGCTTAGTTGCTCTGCGGCATGTGGGATCTTCCTGGCCCAGGGATTGAACCCATGTCCCCTGCATTGGCAGGCGGATTCTTAATCACTGCACCACCAGGGAAGTCCACATCTGTGGATTCTTGGTTGAGTTTCTTAATGGTCCTAAGCCTCTTGGTTTTTTTTTTTTTTTTGGGTTTGTTGTTTTCTTTTGTCTGTTTGTTTTGTTTTGTTTGTTTTGTTCGTTTTTTGAATAGTGGTAGCAACCCATTAAGGGCTGTACACTTTAAATGAGATAATTCATGTAAAGCCCATAGCATAGTGCTTGTTAGATATTATTTTTAGCAAAACCAACTGTTTCATTTCTCTATTCTAGCATTTTCTTCTTATTAATAGTTTCACTTTTTAAAATGTGAGATCCACAAGCTTATGAAATTATTTTACTGATCTTGAGAAGAACTTTTTCCAGCTTTATGGAGATGTAATTGACACATAACACTGTGTAAGTGTAAGGGGTACATGTAATAATTTGATATATGCATATATTGTGAAACGTTTACCACAATAAGGTGAGTTAACACATCCATCACCTCACATAGTTACAACTTTGTGTACGTGTGTGTGGTGAGAATATTTAAAATTTACTCTTCCAGCAACTTTCAAGTACGCAACACAGTACTGTTAACTCTAGTCACAAAGCTGTATATTAAGTCCCCAGAACTTATTCATCTTATAATTGGAAGTTTGCACCTTTTGACCACCTTCACTCATTTACAGCCCTGCCCATGACAATCACTAATCTGTTCTCTGTTTCTATGAGTCTGGTTTTGTTAGATTCCACATATGAGTGAGATCATATGTGATCATATGTGGTATTTGTCTTTCTCTGATCTGTTTCACTATGAGCATAATATCCTCACCGTCCATCCACGTTGTTGCAAATGGCAGGATTTCCTTCTTTTTTTTCTGAATAATATTCCATTTGTTGACCTGAAACAAATAGACTGCCAGATATTTCTCCAGCAAAGATGGGTTTATTTGGGATCAGCAAAGGATTGCAATTTGGGGTCTCCAGCCATGGCAAGCCACTGGGCAAAGGAAGGAACAGGCTTTAAGAGAGGGAAAAAGAAGCAGGGAGGGCTACAGTGAACAAGGAGTGCATGGCTTTTCCTTGGCTGAGTCCTTGCCAGGAATGAGGAGGAGTCATTATTCCTGCGGGGCTCTGCTATAGGTGCAGGAGGTGAGAGCGCCCCCTCTGGTCTCCCAGCTGTATTTGATTGAGGTTTCTGTTTATTAATTTTACACACACACACACACAAAATATATATATATATATATATATATATATATATATATATATATATATATGCCACATTTTTATCCATTCATGTGTTAATGGACACTTTTATGTTTTGGCTATTGGAAACAATGCTGCAATGAACATGAGAGTGCAGAAACCACCATCTCTGAGATTTCATTTTGAGAAAGTTTTATTTTTTTAAGAGTCAAGAGTAAATCATTAAAAAAATTACTTGGACTTTGCTACACAGACCAAAGAGGGTTTGAATATGCATTTTATATATTTAATTTCTTAACAAAAATTAAAGTAAAGCACATAGAGCAAAATCCATCTTTTCAAGTGTACAGTACTATGAATTCTGACAGAAACACGCTGTCATGTAACCACCACCACAATCAAGATAGAAGATATTTCCATCACTCAGAAAAGTTTCCGGGTGCCCCTTTGCAGTCAATCCTCTTCCCCCAGCCCTGGCCCCTGGCAACCCCTGATCTACTTTCAGTCTTTTGTATTTTGTTGACTTGAGACATGGAAACAAAGTAAGTTGCTGGGTATCTTCTGGAGAGTTCAACTTCGGTTCTGCCACTTAGTAAAACTCTTCCTATGCCCTGCTGTTGATGCTGTCAAGGTCTAAAGCTGAAAAGATTCAAAGGCGGACCTTACTAGGATTTACCTCAACTTTTCCAGGAATCCTGGGAGGTCCTGAGCGTGACCACAGTTGGGGCTGAAGCAGGGACAGCAGGTGCCGTTCTGGAGCCCTCATGACACTGTTTACAGTTATGTAGACAGGACAGTGTCGAGACTGATGCCCCAGATGTTGGAGGCATCAGTGTAAAAGGAAGACCATAAGATAGAGAGAGACAGTAGTCAAGGTGCTGCCCCTTTTACCTGCACTTGTCCCACCGGGGCCCACACCCTCTGAATTAGAACCTTTCTGTCTCTGCACTGGCTGTGCCATCTCATTTTATACTTCATTTCTCTAATATAACTGGAAGGGACTAGATTTGTATATCTTCCTTCTTTATTAAAACTTTTGTTCATCTTAAACAAATACGTCTTGGGAGAAACTTACTGTTCTGCTTGCTGTGAGAGGTATTTAGTATTAGACAAGGCAAGCACAGTGAAAATGTGATTTAAGGTCAAGGATAATACCAACTACCCGTCTGTTGTGTAACTGTACTTAAGGGCACTAATCTGTGAGCTTCTGGAAAATGAAAACTGCATGGTATTTGTTTTTGTATTCAAAGACCTATCACAGACCATGGTGACGTCTAAGAAGAGTTCACTGTGTACCTGATGTACTTCATTTCTAATCCTCAGAACAAATCTGTGGAGTAGGTCTTATCCTCTCAAACATCAGCAGAAGCTTCAGGAAGTGCCTTTCTCATTGGGATTGGAAGCAATATGACTCTTTGCTGTATTATATTTTCACATTGCAAGGATGTGGAGAAATTGAAACCCTCATACATTGCTGGTAGGAATGAAATGTACAGTTACAGTGGGAAGTGGTTTGGCAGTGCCTCAAAAGTTAAAGAGAGTTACCCTATGACCCAGAAATTCTACTCCTAGGTATATACCCAAAAACTTGTACATGAATGTTTATAGTAGCATTATTCTTAATAGTCAGAAAGGAGAAATAACTCAAAAAAACATCATTTGATAAATGGGTAAACAAAGTGTGATATATCTAGTACTGTGGTTGGTTCTCAGGAAGTACTCTAAACATGGATGCTTATTTTCATTCCAAATCTAGGAAAAGGTTACGAAGAATTGCTTTGTGCACTTGGCTAACATCTCTAATGGCAACTCATGAGCTAGAGAAATGGAAATTATGTTGTATGGTGAAATCTCCATCGAAAACAGCAATAATGTAAGTTCCAACCCAAGGAAAGTAATAAGAACCCAGTGAAGTTGAAATTTACACAATGCACAATAACAAAGTCTATATTTAAGGTAAGTAAAAACTAAATCTAAAAGCCAAATTAGATAAGGAATTTCTATGCTCCTTGAAATCAGAGCTCAGCAGATGAGAGAAGTATAAATATTCAAGTGAAATTTGATACTGTAGTGAAATTGAGAAAAGTTTTTTTAATATTGTTTGTTACTATAATTTTTTAATAGAAATCACTTCTCTGTATGTCTTTTATTTATACTCGCTCAACATATGTTACGAAGTCCATAGCTTGTAGCCACATCTTTCTTGGTCTGGGGCTCTATGGAAGTTCACCATTTTGGCCTTTTTATAATAAAATAAAGACGTCTGTGCCAAGATGCCACTCTACCTTTGTTTAGTGAATCTACTTTTCATTGAGATACAGCCATAAGTTGCCCTGTAATCAAGAAAACAGGAGAATGATTACTGTAAGAAATATGCTCTTAAAGAAAGCTCTACTAATATACAAAATGCATAACACTCAGTGGAGGGGAGCTCGAAAAAAAGGTCATTTTTATTTGAAAATGAGTCTGTAATAATCACAATTAAAATTTATTTCAACCTCTTATTTCTTTCTTTAGTTTAATCCTTACAGTAACCCTCAAGCCTGGATGTTAGCCCATTTTTCAGATGACACAACAAGGCTTACTGAGATCAAGTGATTTATTCGGTTATAAAACTCCTAAAGTAGCAGAGCCAGGAGTCAAACTGTTATGTGTCTGACTTCAGAGTCCATGCTTTCCCACCACACTCTATTATTTCTCCTTAGTAAAGCTTACATATCCCTTTTTTGGAGGATATTAAGCTTCCTTGGGCTTTAGCCTCCCTCCAGCACGTGGGAAAATCCACTCCAATTGACATCTCAGTATCGTTACTTGAAATCACTCTGTAAATTCTTTTCAAGGCACTTCATGATCAGTAAACCATATGTGCCCTAGATTAGCATACGGCAACTTAGTCTTGTCATGTTCTAGCACTGGTTTCTAAATTTTATTAACTCTCAAAACCCTTTGTTCAAATGAAATCTTATAGGAAAGCCCAAGACATAAACAGAGTTGCTGCTGGAAGAGAGCAGGGTGAGCAGTGCATTGATAACCTGACCATCATCAACTGTAGCCACATTTATCGTTTACCGAGCACTCACCTGACACTATTTTAACTCACTAATCCTCATTAACTCTCATTTAATCCTCCCAACCACTGTTGTTATTCCCAACTTAAGAACCCGCCCATGAGTTAGGCATGTCTTACTCCGTGGGTGACGGAGAAGCCTACCACCCTTGCTTCATGGAACCGGGAAGTTGAGGGAGCCAGGCCAAGCCTGGTGCAGTTGCTCAGAGACATCAGCCTTCTTTTATCCTTTCCCCAAACCCTTAAAATGAGGCTTCTCTCCCTCTGGATGTTGAGGATGCACATTTGCTACAATGGAAGAACTAAGTGGTCTAAAAATTACCAGGTTCTAGGAGACCTGTGAAGACTTTTCTCCAGATTCAGTCACTGTGGTAATTTCCTCAGGCCCCAAGCGCAGCACGATCCTGTTTCCTGGGTCTTGGAGCTCCCTTCAACTCATCACAAGCGGGCTGCTACTGCTTTCTTCCCCCCCTTTTCTTGCTCCCCTTTTGACTTTGAGCTGCCGGTTCACTTCCACGATGATCCCAGGGGAAGCGGCTGCATTCAGAAGCACCTGGGAAGCACATCTTCACGACCTTTGGAAACCATGAATCATTTCGGACTTTTCACATACAAGATCTGATTTAATTCAAGCTTCAGAGATGTTCTCTGTTTAACATTCAGACAATGACAAAAATAGCAAAGATGTAGTCCTTACAATGAGCCAGGCACTGCTCCAAGAGCTTTACATACATTAATTGAATCTTCCAACAGCCCTATTATCCCCATTTACAGATGAAGAACTTAAGTACAGAGTGATTAAGGGACTTGTTGAAGATTGCACGATAGGAAGGAGCGGGACAGGCAATGTGGCTCCATTGTTTTCATCCACGATGTTGCCTCTAATAAATTTAAAAATATTTTACAGGTTATGATAACATGTTGAAATAAACTTAGCTGAAAAATAACTAATTGTTAACATTCATCAAATGCCTAAACATGCTTATCTAAATTTGCATCAATGCTATGATTTCTCATTCGAATATGCTAAAGCAAATTGTTACACTACTGTATTTCTAATCAACTAAGATATGCACAATTCATGTACGTGACGTGACAGAGGAGCTAATTTGATAACCTTTTGGCAAATGAGCTTCTTACTGGGACTGTAGCACTGTTTTTCTGCTTAAAATATTAATTCTGGCAACTTGGTGTTTCTTACGTATCAGGCACTGTCCTGGGGTCGATTACAGACGTCACAAATTCTTTGTTACATCTGCTATGGAGAGTGGAGTCTCTCTTTCTATGGAAGCTGGGTTGGCCTTAGTGATTCGTTTGACCAACAGAATGTGGCATAAGTGACATTTTGGGCCTTCGGAGACTAGCTCATAAGAAGTTTCTGCAGAGATGTCTATCAATTTTTAAACAAGGGCCCACTTGAGTAAAATGAGTCCGATCAAGTTGCTGTCATCTTCTGCCTGGAATTCAGCAGGGTGAGAGGGAATGGCCAAGCAGCTTGAATGGAGAGCAGCAGCAGGCAGGTCACCGCTGTCAGCATTACTGGGTCTGTGGTAGGGACTCGACAAACACCTTGTGAAGTCAATCTGCTCGTTCTTCCTTTATTCTTTTAACCTGTCGTATGCATTTATTTCCAGCTTAACGGTGGATGCCGGTGGTAAGCAGTAGTAGCAGCCAAACCCCCAAGAGCTTGTTGGAAGACTGCCCTCATCACGTGCTTATGTTCTCAGTCCTAGTAAGTGACATGACCTGAGGCGGGGATCTTGCCCCGGGAGCTCGTCTGACACAGCCCCTTGGTTCCCCTTCTCTTCCTTTATACCAACACTGGAGCTCTGACAGACAGATGGATAAGACAAGACAAAGTACAGGAGGGAAGATCTAACTGATACATGATAAACCTGAGTAATATCTATTAAAATCTATATCCTGTAAACCGGGAATATACTTTTTTAAAGTGATCCTGGAATATTTTAAAATTAAGAAAAGACAATAAACTCTCCACAGTAAATAGAATACACATAACATTCTCTGATCCTGATGCCAAAACATGACAACTAATAAAAGAGTCAGAAAACAAAACCACTACCCACACCAAACTGCCATTATCTGGGGGAAAAAAACAGCAAAGAAAAAGGGAAAAAGCCTTCTTTTATACAACTTGTCGGTTAAGGAGGAAATAAAAACTGAAACTGCAGAACACCTAGAATATAATAGTAATGACAACACTAGTTCACCTAAGTGATTCAGCTTAAGCAGTACTCAAGTCCACACCTTAAATCTCATATTAATAATTAAGAAAAAATAAAAATGATTAAACTGAATGCTAACTCAAGGAGTTAGAAAAAAAAAAACAACAAAATAAACTAAGGAAAGCAAAAAGTAGGACATTTAAGGAAATCAATTAATTGGAAAACAGAAAAATAACAGAAGAGACGTTCAAAGCATACCACTTGGGGGAAACAAGCAAACAAAAACAACAACAAAATAGGTCAACCATTAGCCATCTTTATTAAGACAACAAGGGAGCAAGCATAATACATAGTAAGGGGGACAGAGCCATATGCAGAAAAGAGGAGGGTAACTTTGCTCACCTCTAGGCAAATGAACTTGAAAACATGGACAAAATGGATGGTTGATGATCCTAGCTAAGACAGAAAAACTACACAGACCAATTACTGTAACAGATACTAAAAGAGCTGTCAAAGAGCTATTGCCGAACATCCACCAGCACCAGATAAATTCACTGAAATTTTAAGGAAGAGAAAATTCCAATGCTGTGCAAACTGTTCCAGAACTCAGGAAAAGGAAAAACATTTCCAATTTACCAGCATAAAATTAAAAACAAAACTTATTAAAGATAGCGTGCAACACACACACACACACACACACACACACACACAGGACTAACTGCACTGATGAATACAGATGCAAATATATTAAATAAAATATGAAACATAATCTGGAAATATATTAAAAGAATAATACATATGGTCAAGTAGTTTATTTCAGGAACGCAAGGATGGTCCAAAATGACAAAATATATTAAAAAGTCAAAGGAGAAAAATCGTATGATCATCTCCATAGAAAATGAAAAGGCATGTGATAAAATTCAACATGCATTCCTGACTAATTTATTTTAAAATAGGGATCAATGGATACTCCTTAACATGATTAAATGTATATATCTCAACCCAGTTCATTATAGCCAATATATTTTAACATTATTCTAGAAGTACTAGACAATGCAATCAAGACATAAAGAGGTATGCAAACTGGAAGACATGACTGTATAACTGGAAAACACAAAAGAATTAACTGAAGTACTATTACAAACCATAAGAAAATGAGAGTCTGGTAGCTGGGCAGAAAATTAACATAAATAAGTCATTAGCTTTCATATATACTAAAATCAGACTAAATTATAAACAGAAAGGACTTCCTTAATAATGGTAACAAAAATAATAAAATTTCTAAGAACTCTTGAAAAACATGTACAAGATCTCTGTAAAGTAAAATGCGAAGCATCTGTGAAGGAAACAACAAAAAAGACTTGAACAAATTGGGAACCATTTTTGGATAGAGCACCATGGTTTAGATAGAAGCTTTAACATGATAATGATGTCAAATTTCCCCAAGTTGACCTATAAAAGTAAAACTGTCCAAAAAAATAAATGTACAATGGATTTGTTTTGTGGAACACAAAGGGTTGATTCTAAAGTTCAAATGGAGAAATAAGCAAGAATATTTGAACATTTAAAAATTACTGTTATTAAAACAGTGTAGGACTGGTACAAAAAAAAAAAGGCAAGTCAATTGAAGAGAATGGAATTAGAGTCTAGAAATACATCCACATAATATGAAAATCTGCAATACGATAAAAGGGCCATTTCCAACAGCAAGGAAAGGACAGATTTAATAAACAGCCTTGCAGTAACTAGGTAGTTACCTAGGAAGAAAAACTGGAGCCTTAAATTCAGGATAGATCAAATTTTTAAATGTGAAAAGTCAAATAACAGAAATACCCAACTGTACTTTTAACATTCAACCAGTAGCAGATACACTTTTTCCCTTGAAAAAAGGTGCAGAAAAAGAATGCATAGTATGTTACAATTTGTATTACATCATATAGCATTTATACATATAGATACATTTATGTATCTATATGGTATTTCTGGAGGGTATACAAGAATTTGGTCTTGGTACCTATTTCTTTGAAAGGGAACTAGAAGATGGCTGTCAGGGATAGGAGAGAGACTTAATTTTTTTATTGTTTGAATCAAGAAGATGTATTAGTTAATTAAACAAAGAAATTAAAATATATGTCAGAAAACAAAAACAAAAAACCTATACATAATAGTATATAATTAGTAGGACCTAAACAAGGTTAATTTGGTAACCCAAATTCTGCCAGTAAAATATTGTATAGGGGTCTAAAATGTATCTGAAAATAATATAAAAAGAGAACTGATATAGTTACTGACTCTTATAAGACACATCAATTAAAGGCAAAATAATGTCCAGGTCCTTAGGGATTTTTTTACCCTTGAGAACTGGAGTAAGCTACTACTTTACTATAAGGGAGTTAAGAAAGACATCCCCTCTTTAATTTTTCTTCTAGACACACTGCATATTTCATGGCCTGAAATTGTATATGCACCAAATGAACAAAAATAAATAGAAACTTTGATTTAAAAAGTACCTCAAGGCAATACAAAAAAAAGAAGTCATTTTAATTTTTGATACATATTAAAACATTTCAGTCAGTTCTTCCTGACAGCATAACACGACAAATACACAAGACCTCAAACATGCTTTAAAATGACATTCAGCAAAGTATTTAAAATTTAATAAATAGCAATAATCATACACAAATACATTTTTCATACTCAAACATTAAGCTACTAAAACAGACAGCTAAAGAATAAATAAATGGGAATTGACAATAAAAAAATATGTGGGGTTTTGCAATTCATTTTACTTAAAAAAGGGAGGTGATCTGAATGATTTCTTAATTTGCTTTTCAACATGTAGCATGATCCTCCCCTTATGAATAAAATATATTGAAAAAATCACTTTCTTACTATAATGCAGTTTTTAAATACAACAAATAAATATGAAACTAGCAAAGCAACCTCAAGTTGTCATAAAAATGCCCCCTCACGCCCCCCCCCATAAGCTAGGGAAATATATAGTCATTATGATAGCAAATAATAGTATTTAAAGTGATAGTGCTTCTGCACTAAACTCATCTGAGACCTTGATATGATTTTAGTGCAAATCCCTAGGGTCCAATACAAGCATAACCCTGTATCAGGGAAAGACATTACCAGTTGGAACTTATCTTGTACAATTTTTGTACATATTTTATAAAGTTCAAGATTTAATGCATAGTAGAATATCTTCATCCGCTTAATTCTGTCCTTAAATAGAGATAAAAAAAGAAATGATTTGGGCTTTTTACCATTTGGTTTGTACCATATTAGAGTATTAAAGTCAACATTAGAAAATTTATAAAAGAGTTTTGTTTTTGCCATTAATTTATCTAACTCTATCTAAATTTCACATCATTGCATGTTAAACATGAGAAAAAATTTTAGACAGTTTTTTTCCCTTTGACAAGCTCATATTATGAAATCTAATAATGTTTAGACAGATGTTATACAAATAAAAACAGGTGAGAATAAGGACTTTTTCTCTTTTTATATTAACCACCTTAACATCTAGTATATTAAGTTACAAGATGTATTGGCAAAAGCATAAAGGGTTCAATTAAAAGAAGGTATTATTTTGAACAAAGAAACGTTTTAACATAGGATAGATAGAAACTGACAGTCAAATGAGTTTCTGCAGCCATATCTCTACTGCGAACTACAGTACCAGGATGAAAACAATTAGAAACAAATGGAAGAACATTATTGAACAATCTGAATACATAATGCATTTTTAGCTGCTACAATAGTAAACTCTAAAGTTTATAGAGTTACAGGTGTTTAATTTAACCATGCAGGCTAACATATGATAGTGAGAAATCACCCTGCATCTTTTTTCTTTTTAAATTAAAACTAGTTTAATTGTAAAGTTCCAAAACAATGAATGGATATTGCTCCAACTTGTATCCAATCTCCCTGATGGGATTCGTGTACCTAACAAAGTAACAAAGCTTCATCATCACTCGTTTCATTTTTCAGCGTTGCTTCTAAGCAAGAGTCTGATATCTGCGCAGTGTGGACAATACCGCAGCGCTCACAGGGGCCATCGCGATTACTTGGTCTTACTCCAGGGTCTGCTGCACTATATGGTTGTCTGAACCTTTGCCCTTGATCGGAGGCAAGATCAAGAAGAGGTCTGGAACAGTCATTCGCGTCAAAGTCTGAAGCTCCTTCAGAAACTGGACTCAGCATTTCGACATCATCATCTTCTTCTCTTCCATTTACCCCATTATCAAGTTGTCTCAAAGGGCTCTGGTTCTGACTTAGGGAGCTTGATCGCCCTAATGTAAAACGTACCCAACGTAGCCCCTGAGTCATACGACTTAGCGCACTTGTGAGCTGGTGACGCGCTGGACTCACACTTGGGGGTTCCGCACTTGTCACATCCCGTCCGGTTTCTGTGTGACCACCTCGGGTATTCTGAGTGGAGGAACTTCCACTTGCTCCCACTGTTGCTTCTACCGCTGTTGTGGGAGGGATTTTTTGAGGCAAAGGAGCTGCAACCCCGCCAGATGCTCCTACCGTATCTCTTCTCTCATTTTCTGTGTCTGTGTCGTCAGATTCCACAGAAAACAAACTTCTGTGAGTATGATTTCTTTCAGGTTCTCTGTTGGTAGTCTGACTAGGGGCAACCTCATCCCCATCTGCTGAGACCAGAGCCAATGACCCTGAATGGAGTGATCTTGCAAAATTAAAAATACGATTCCAGATGTTGCTGGATCTGCCTGCCATAGGAAGTCTGATTGAAGTAAATCCAAGCTGAGACCATACAGCTAGCCTCAGGTTTTCCAAAACAGAAGCCTGCGGAAAGAAAGAAAAGAAAGAAAGAAAGAAAGAAAGAACGAAAGGAAGAAAGAAAGAAAGAAAGAAAGAAAGGAAGGAAGGAAGGAAGGAAGGAAGGAAGGAAGGAAGGAAGAAAGAAAAGATCTTAAAACAGCTAACAACGAGGTATTAAGATGGAAAACACCCTTCTATTCAGCATGTGTTGTGGATGAAAGTTCTATTACTCATTTTACGGTCTATGGAGGATGAATTAAATTCTCTCATCGATACAGGTTCACCTCACTCCAGAATCTAACCTATAACTTGAACCACTGTTCACTGTGTTTAAGATTTTCTCGATACTTCATTTTATATATGAACTTTAAAATGATGTTTAATGCCAATTACAACAGCAATTTTATTTCAAAACTTCACATAGTAATCCAATCCTAGAAATGCACCAAAGATGGAAAATAAAAGTATTTGATACTTCTTTAGCTACGAAGATAGAAGAGTCTCTACAATAATTCTCTAAATGACCTAAAGAAGTGTGAAAACTAGGCTGTTTGTTTTTTTGTTTTAACACAGCACAAGTTAGACTTGATTTACAAGGATGAAACCTTCCAAAACATGTAAAAATTATATCTCACAGTTGGTTCTCAAGGATTTGTTGAATGAGTGGATATTGAGGATATCCATAAATTGAGGATATCCATAAATATTTATTATAAATAAATACAAATTTATTTATATTGTCATAAACAAAGGAATTACTGTATTTGTAATGCAGCACAGGAAACAAAAAGCCAAAGAAATTAACTTGTTTATAGCCCTATTCAATGGTATCTGAGACATTTGGGTTCCTTCTCAATCTTAAAGATTTAAGTCTTGGGCTTCCCTGGTGGCGCAGTGGTTGAGAATCTGCCTGCTAATGCAGGGGACACGGGTTCGAGCCCTGGTCTGGGAAGATCCCACATGCCAAGGAGCAACTGGGCCCGTGAGCCACAACTACTGAGCCTGCGCATCTGGAGCTTGTGCTCCGCAACAAGAGAGGCCGCAATAGTGAGAGGCCCGCGCACCGCGATGAAGAGTGGCCCCCGCTTGCCGCAACTAGAGAAAGCCCTCGCACAGAAACGAAGACCCAACACAGCCAAAAATAAATAAATAAATAAATAAATAAATAATAAAAATAAAGGAATTCCTTTAAAAAAAAAGTCTTTAAAAAAAAAAAGATTTATGTCTTATTTTCTACAGCTTCATGTTAAACATAAATTATAACCTTATTCTTTGAAAATTGGTGATTTTTAATTAGTGCATATGGGAGGTGACCATATTGCCCAACTGAAAGAAAAATCATCTAGATTTTCTTTTTTCTAGATGAATGACTATCGGAATTAAAAAAAAAAAAAAAAAAAAAACTACAGTATTTACAAAAACAGTCTTTAAGCTCCATCTAGTGGTTACAAAAAGGAGTAATCAAACTTGGAACAAACACAGCTTTCATCAATCTGACATTTAGTATTTAAAATACAGTATTTCCAAGAAACAATGGTGAATTGATATACTCCCTTTCAAAAGGTGATACAGTTTCCCTCCGCCAAAATGAATGGCTCTTGCCTGTCCCCCCACAGAAAAAAGGAAGGGAAGAGAATAAGAAGATGTGATAACGTATGTTTTCCATCTCTGTTTGTGACTGGTATTGAAGTAAATCCAAGCTGATACCGTACAGCTAGCCTCAGGTTTTCCATATAGATTTGTGATTTCCATATACACCCTTTGAACATAATCCCTGGAATATAATTCACAGAAAGCTAAGAAGCTACTATCACAGGAATATTTCATAGTCTAGCCTTAGTAAATAACAGATTGCCAATAAGAAATCTGAATATCAGCACATAAAATTTACTATATAAATGAGTAAGAGTTTTCACCAATTGGGAATGTAACTATAAACTAACTGAAAAAAAAAAAAAAGTGGCTCACATCCCTATGAACTCCATAGATTTGGTCCTCTTCATTTGGCATTCACGTTCTAAGGCTTTGTGTGAGCACTGTCATTAAATCCAGCAATGAATACAAGGCTCTTCAGATATCCTCCACTTTTATGCAGCTGCCACCCACAATGCCTTCAGCACACTTCAAAGCCGACTTTAACAGTATAGTCTGTCAGTGAGATGAAGCTCTCTACTGGCTTCAAAGTCTGTTTAATTAAATGATTGCCAATTTAACATTAGATTCTACAAGGGGATCTCATGATTGTTTTAGGAATAATTTTATATACTTCTTCCATTTATGAAGCAGAAGAAAAGGATTCTTCAGAAAGGATCGCTATTTTGAATGAGTTGGTAATCAGAAGATTATTTTTCTTTTTAAAAACAAATAAGGAAATTTGATAATTTATTACCAAAAGTTTCAAACATAAGAGTGTAATCTCATTAACTGAATAAAATCGAGTTTACCATTTGCAAACATATTTTATTTTAAAACTTTGTTGAAGCAGAATTCCCTCACAAGGGTAAATTATAACCCTACAAAAATGCTGTAGTAGGTAGTAAAGAATTGAAACCTTACCCAAAGTGAGGTCTGACCTTTGCCCTTTACTTCTGGGATGAGACCTCAGACCTTGGAATGTCAGCTTTGACAGGAGTGTCATTGCATGGAGACTTGGGCCAGCCAGAGAGTAGCACCGCGTTTTCGGTGGAGGCTCTGGGCCACACCAATGTGATGTAGCGTGGGAGAGTTGAGTCAGCAGAATCAGTCAACCTCTGGAGAGGCTAGAGACTGGGATCAGCCACGTGTGCAATTAATCATGCCTATGTGATGGAGCTCCAGTAAAAACCCTGGACACCGAGTTTGGGTGAGCTCCCCTAGTTGGCAATGTTTCGTGCATACTGTCACACACCTGTGTCGAGAGAATAACACTGTCCTGACTTTATGGGGAAAAGACAATTGGAAGGGTCGTGTTTGGTACCCTCCTGAACCCTGTCCTACGTGTCTCTTCCTTTGGCTGATTTAATCTGGATCCTTTCCCAGCAATAATAGTTACACCAGCTTATACTATTAAGTAAAACAGCTTTCAATGAGTTCTCAGTCCTTCTAGTGAATTATCAAACCTGAGGATGGTTTGGGAGCCCCGGAACTTAAAATTGGTTTTAGAAGTAAGGGCTGTCTTGTGTGGACTGTGCCCCCTCTAACTTCACAGTTGACTAACCTCTTGAAGGTAGCCTCAGGATATAGGGGTGGGGTGATACATGGTGGAGTGGGTGGATGGAATTAACCATCCTCTGAATTCCTACCTAAGAAGAACCCTTCCCCATGGCAGGGACAACAATATATAAAAGCCACAATGTAGGTTTTTCCTATGTTGCACACAAAATTCCAACCAGTGGAAGTTCTGAATTACTTACTTAGCAAATTACATCAAATTCTCACAAAGATTTCCTAAAAGACTCAAATAAGATGACCCACTGTAATTGGAAACCTATTTAACAAAAAGGAAACGGTCTTTCATTTTGAACAGAATTCAATTACTGGGAAAACAATGTTCATCAATTTTTCTTAATTCTGATACTGGGAACAACTTTTAGAAATGATTCTGGATGAATTTACATTTTAAATGTAGAAACCTTAATGCCCTTAAGAACCCTGGGCACAATTGTAAGCATTGAAAAAGAAATTAAAAAATAAATTGCAGGGAACTATATTTGATATCTTATAATAATCTATTATGGAAAAGAATCTGAAAAAGAATATATATATATATGTATAACTGGATCACTTTAATGTACACCCGAAGTAAAAAATCACTCACAAAAATTTAAAGAATTCAGAAACATTAATAAAGAATGAGTTACTATTTAAAGAAAATGATATGAATTTTTAAGCACTGTAAAATCCAGCTGTGAAGAAGTTTCCTCTCAAGTCAGGTAGAAATGTTAACTTAATTTCAACAACTTTTATTTTAATCTAGCATATTACTAATCTATTACTAAGCATATCAACTTTAGTATTTCTTTTTAAATCTTTGAAATAGTTCAAGTAGAAAATAAGCTGTCAAACTTTACTTTTGAATTTTAACGCACTAAATTATCCTAAACAGTAAAATGCTTAAGAATCACCTAACCAAATCAGAAGTAAAGAATGAAAAGTATACTTCTGAATTTGTTAAAATACAATGAAACAATTAGAGTTGACCCTTGAACAACATGGGCTTGAAATGCACGGGTCCACTTATACGTGGATTTTTTTCAATGGCAAATACTAGAGTACTACATGATACATGGTTGGTTGAATTTATGGATGTTGAGCCCCAGACACAGAGGTCTGACTATAAAGTTACATGTGAATTTTCACCTGCACGGAGGGTGGGTGTCCCAAGCCCCCTCGTTGTTCAGGGGTCAACTGTATAATCTCAAATCCTCCATATATTTAATTCTTAACTTGACTGCAAAAATTCTGACACAGTCAAGGATACTTTACCATTATATACAAGTATAGATTTCATTTTAAGAGGTACGGAAAGAGAAATAATAAGTTGCAACATACCTGATTAGGTGGACAAACAGGAAAATCTTCAACTGGTGGAATTAAACCCTGAGCAATCAATTGTCCATAAGAGGGAGGAGCTTCTCTTCTTAACAATTCTGCTTCCACTCTGGACAACTGTGTTTCAAATGATCTTTGAGAGAAACAGGGGGATGAAAAGGATTAAAAAAAAAGGCAAGCCAAAACAGTAATTTTTAAATTATCAACAATTAAAACAATCTGAATTTTAATATACTTGTTCATTTGTAAAGCTTACTTAGCCAACATTTGATGAGTATCTATACTACCCTACACTGAGAACACAAAGATGAAGCAGACAGTTTAGTCTCATGCGGTTTTACACTAGGGGTCTGGATCACTAAGTTTTAATAAATTAGATATCCCCGTAAAAGATAAAAGTACTAGATCTTTAAACCCCTAAGAACATAGGGGCTTGAGACTTGAGGTGAAAGTATTTGAAAATTCTTAGAAGACACTTTATTCATCAAGTCCAACACATTTACTTTTCAGATAAGGAAAAGAGTGAAATGAGTCACCAAAACCCTTTCTGGAATAACTTGTTCTTAAACTCAAGACCTCTGGTCTTCATTGTACTCTTATGTTGCAATGTAGTAAAACATTTTCTGGCCATTTATACTGAACCAAAGATAAGATGCACTTGGTTATTGTGATACTGTGCATCTATTCTTAGCTGTCTGGTATGTGACTTCTTTGTTGTATCTATCATTTGTAATTCTCCTGGGACTGACGGTCATGGTCTCCACAGGAGCTTTCTAGAAGGCCTCTCTGCCATCACCTTCTCCCAGGTCCAGTCTCTCCTCTACCACACAAAAGACAGCTCTCCCTGAAGGCCACCCTTTAACGCCGAACCACTTCTTAACTGAGATCTTCGACTTTTATACCACTTTATTTTATAGCTCTTACAACATTTATATTTTTTGTCATCTAATTCTACCCAACAGTTCCTTCCTTCTAACTGTAAACTGCCCATGAGATTACTCCTACGCACTTCTCTATTCACCTGTATAATGCTTTCAACACAGAAGGTTCTCAAATATCTGGAATTGTTGAATTAATATTTATAAAAACCGAGGTTAAAGAGCAACCACCGAGAATTACAGCTTGCAAAATTCCTGTAAGACAGATTAACCTGAAAACAGGAACTGATAAATACTGATTGGCTTTTCTCACCTCATAACTCTTAGTATTTATTTGTTTTTTAATGTTCTTATTAGGTTTTTGAGTCATAGGCTTTTCATAGTCATTTTATAAATCATAAGAAGTATTTATTTCTCAACAATATAACAAAAATATATTGCTAATCTCATTAAAAAAAATGTGTTGTAAATATTTGGGCCACGCTTTTACTGTAGAGAGCATAAGCACTATAGTTTTGTCTTGATACTGACCTTCGTTCAAACATTCTCAGAGAATAAAGCTTACAAGTACATCCCAAGGCAATGAGCAGTAACAGGCCACAGATATGGCTCCCTATGACGGCTGCAGTTATGACTCGGGTAGGCACGATTACCGGGCAATTCTCCTCGTCGCTGCCATCGCCACAGTCGTCCTGAGAGTCACACACCCAGCTTTCAAACACACAACGATTGTTTTTACAATGAAAATTTCCTGGCTGGCAAAAAAAGCAGTGTTTTTCATCGGAGCCATTTGGGCAATGATTCTGGTAGTTGCAGCGATCAGAACGAGGGTAACAGACGCCGTTCCGGGAACATGGGAACTCTTCCTTTTGGCACATGGTACAATTGATTTCATCCCTTCCGTTTGGGCAATGCCAATACCCATCACAGCGCTGCTGCGCCGTATAACACCCCCAGTTCCCTCCGCAGGGTATTTCCCATGGCAAACAGAAGCCGTCTACTTGGTAAGTAGCATTAAATCCCCTGGCAGCGTTGACTTTATCGGCACAGAAATGTACCCTTATCTGTCCAGAAGAAGACACGACAGTGAGAGGCGCATGAGAATCAAAAGCAGTTAACACACGCAAAAGCTTGTGTGGAGTCTCCTCTAATCCATCGTATATTTTGACATAATCACCATCACCAGTACCATCAAGTTTAAAGTCAGTGAAGCGTAAGATGACTTTGCGATGATCACCAGTGTCTATTAACCAGGTGCAATTGCTTCCAGGAGGATAAAAGTCTGGATAATTGGGAGAATTAAAAGTACCATAAAAATATTTTAACCACTGCCCGCAAGTTGGCACATCACACTCTATCTCATCTCCAAGGTCAAGGCAGTCAATGTTCCCATCACATTTTAAAGATTCGGGGAGGCAAGTGTAAACTTTGGTAAACCGAGATAGACACTGGAACTGGTTGTAAGCACAGGGTTGGAAAGCGGCCGATGTTGGAGGATTCACTTCTTTGGCACAGATCTCTTCATCAGAACTATCTCCACATTCGTCCATGTTATTGCATTTCCAGGCTGCTGGTATACACTTTCCATTACCACAACGAATCTGGTCACAGTTTGGTTCCTCAGATTTCCCTGGGAGGACATTGGGAGGAGGGAGATGGAGAGATAAGGAGGGAAAAACATACTCTTTAAAGGGTATGTAACAGCAAGTGGCATTTTTATCATAAATGTTGATTAGCCCAAATGATAGTTGGGCTTGATCAAAAATAGGTTAAACTCTAATGACAAATTAATATTGGCTTACTGATTACTCAACAATTTATTAAACACTTATGATTTGTTCCATGAAGATCTCTACAGCTGATCTAAAGAGAAAAGACCAATCCTGTTTTTGCAGAAGCTATTTTACTGCAGAACATTTAGTAAAGTGATGTAAGATATATAAGTTAGTAGGATGTATTGCCTAAGAATTTCAAATACTCTATTGTATAAACATTTTGCAATGAAGAAAAACTCTTCTATAATAATCACCTTTTCAAATCCAGTTTTAATATTCTTTTTGAGTTGTTTATATATATTATATATATATATATATACACATACACACAATATTTTGCTTTGTGTATCATAGCATATTTTGCAAGCCCATTATTTAGACTCAAATTTTTGCTAAGATTATCATAAGTTAACTTTATTCTATTTCTAACATTTCATGTAACCACAACATGGTACTTCCATTTTATAATTTCTATTGTTTTAATACAACTGCAAAATATTTTATGAATCTGAGCTAAAGGTATAAATTTACTCAACAAAACAGTAGGGGGAAGAAGAGAGAAAAGAATTGAAATGTTTATAGAATTCTGATTATCTTAGTGGACTACCTTAAATATATAACAATAATGAGGTAGGGAAAGAAAACCAAACATTAGATTCCTACAGTCCACACTGATGATGTCGGCCAATGCTTACCTCTCCATTAACAACTTTTATTTACTGGCAAATAGGTGACAGAAAATGTGCTTCAGCACCTAAGTAAATATTACAAAGACTGTGCTTTTAATAAAAAAGAGAAAAAGCAGCATATGTTGCTAAAGGAGACCATGTAATTTCAGAAAGTGTAAAATGATTTTCAGCAAAAATTTACATAACTCTAATGCTCTGAGTTCTTCATATTTGTATGATCTGCTCACTCTTTTTGGATAAAGTTTAAGAATTAGCATAAGAAGACTTCTGATACTACAAACTACGAAAGTGAAATTGATTGTCTTTTCTTTGAAGGTGTAAAGACAAGGGTAATGCACACACAAAAATACATTCTGAAGTAACTTGCAGGATACTGGTAAACACTTGAGGGGAAAAAGTTCCTTTTAAAATAAACGTATTCAAAATATTTAAAAAGAAAACTGACCTTAGTTTGTAAAATTAATCATTTTATTAGGATTATACAAAATGCCTTTTGGAGACCCGGATCTACGGCACCTGAACCTTTAGCCTCTAATTTCTCAATCTCAGCTGCCTTGAGGATTGAGTCACAATTAAATGGACCTTGTTTAGAAGGCGAGTCCCAAAGTGACTGAGCAGTAAATACTATAGAATTCTGTTCCATATCTTTCTTCTTATTTAAAAACACACCTGAAAAGTATGCCAGTCTGAAACCCTTCCTAGAGATACTGTCATCGGAATGGAACCTGATCCAGACGTGGTCTTGTGAAGAAATATATGGTGGTGGGATTGTAGAACCACAGGCTCTGTAGCTTTCAATATTCTTGTATGTTTCTATCGTCAACCAGTCCAAACTGCACCTTCTGGACCCTTGAATATCAAAATCCTGAAAACTACAAATAAAAAGTCAGAAAAGGCTACTGAAAAGGAAATTTTGGAAAAAAATTTCATTAATAATACAAAGTAACTGAGGACTTTATTATAAGCCTCCATATATTCACTGATTATCCTGGCTCTTCTAGGCCCACGACTATATCATCAGCAAATAATAATACTGCTTCTGTGTTCCTAACATTTACATCTCTTTCCCAGATTCCAGAACAATACCTCTTCATAAGTAACACGAAATTCCAAAAAAACGCTAAAAAACAGGAGACAGTTGGCACGATGTTTCTTTGTCTTCTCCCTGTGTGTGTTTAGGAAGGACCACTTCTAATTCTTAGCACCCTAAATTGTTCCCTGTTTGAACCACTCCATAATTCGATGAACTGAAAGACACAGAGGAAGTCTGCCTTCTCTAGATTAGACTGGTTCATCTGCTTGCTTAACGAGTTTACAGCTTACATTTTCAGGAGAGCAAATAGCAAACCTGAGCCAAGTAAAAAAGTTAAAAATGAACAAACAAAAAACTTCTTCAGTGAAAAGTCCCTGAGTTTGGGAATACTTTTCTACATAAATGATTTATAACCAAACGTTATCTTGTAGTTCATAAAATATGGGCATGAATAAAGGGCAGAAAAGTCAAATAAGGAGCACATACAAAATTAGCCAGTGCTATGAAAAAAGAAAAAACAAAATAGCATTTTCTACTAACATGTCTCACCGAAAAGTGAGATTCCTGCCTTAAGCCAAGTGATGATAAAGTTAATTATCCAAGGATTATTGTACCAGGATAGTTCCTCTTTAAATATTCTGGGGGCTTCCCTGGTGGCGCAGTGGTTGAGAATCTGCCTGCCAATGCAGGGGACACGGGTTCGAGCCCTGGTCTGGGAGGATCCCACATGCCGCGGAGCAACTAGGCCCGTGAGCCACAATTACTGAGCCTGCACGTCTGGAGCCTGTGCTCCGCAACAAGAGAGGCCGCGATAGTGAGAGGCCCACGCACCGCGATGAAGAGTGGCCCCCGCTTGCCACAACTAGAGAAAGCCCTCGCGCAGAAATGAAGACCCAACACAGTCATAAATAAATAAATAAACAAATACTCTAAATATTCTGAGTAACTATAACAAAGGCTGACAATTTGACTGCTTCCAGTTTTTCATTATTATGAACAATGCTGGAATCCTTATACATGTTCTCTCCACACACACATAAGCAAGTATTTCTCTAGGACAAATTTTTCTAGAAGTAGAATTGCTGGGTCAAAAGACACAATTCCACTTTAAATTTGATAGCAACACTGAGAAAAATGTTTATACCAACTCACAATTCCACCAAGTGCGTATGAAAAAGCACCTTATACCCCACAACTCTGGCAAAATGCAACATTTTATTTCTAAAGATTTGTTGCCAGTTAGGTGGATAAAAGAGATTTATCATTGTTCTAGTTTGCATTTCCTTATTTACTGAAATTGAAACACTTTTTCCTATGTTTATTAGCTATTTCTATTTCTTTTTCTGTGAATCACCTTGTTATATCCTTCGTACCTTACAATTTGTTCTTATTTAAGAGCTCTTTATATAGTATAAACGTGTATCTATTTGGGGCATGTATGTTATGCAAGATATATATAGATCCACTCAAACCCTCATTCTCTCCAATAGTTGGTGCTGTCAGTCTTTCTTAATGGTATCTTTTACTGAGAAGTTTTTTTTTTTTTTTTAAGTATAGTTGACTTACAATATTATATTAGTTTCAGGTGTACAACACACTGATTCGATGTTTTTACAGCTTATACACCATATACAGTTATTATTGCATATTGGCTATATTCCCCTGTGCTGCACATTACATCCTTGTAACTTATTTATTTTATACATAGTAGTCTGTACCTCTTAATACCCCTCACCTATCTTGTCCCTCTCCTTGATCTCTGTATCTGTGAGTCTGTTTCTGTTTTGTTATGTTCGTTAATGTGTTTTATTTTTCAGATTCCATATAAACTGAAAACATACAGTATTTGTCTTTCTCTGTCTGACTTATTTCACTAAGCGTAACACCCTGTAGGGCCATCCATGTTGTTGCAAATGGCAAAGTTTCACTCTTCTTTTATAGCTGAGAAATATTCCATTATATCACATCTTCTTTATCCACTTATCTGTTGATGGATACTTAGGTTGCTTCCATGTCTTGGCTACTATAAGTAATGCTGCTATGAACACTGGGATGCATATATCTTTTCAAATTTTTTTTTTCATTTTCTTTGGATATGAAGAGTGGAACTGCTGGATCATCTGGTAATTCTATTTTTAATTTTTTGAGGAACCTGTGTACTGCTTTCCATAGTGGCTGTGCTGAATGGGAGAAGATATTTACAAATGATATGTCCAATAAGGGGTTAATAATCCAAAATATACAAAGAACTCATACAACTCAATATCAAAAAAAACAAACATCCCAATTAAAATATGCACAGAGGATCTGAACACACATTTTTCCAAAGAAGACACACAGATGCCAATAGGCACATGAAAAGATGCTTAACATTGCTAATCATCAGGGAAATACAACTCAAAACCACAATGAGATATCACCTCACATCTGTCAGAATGGTTACTATCAAAGCCATGTTGGCAAGGATGTGGAGAAAAGGGAACCTTTGTGCACTGTTGGTGGAGACGTAAACTGGTGTAGCCACTATGGAAAACAGTACAGAGATTCCTCAAAAAATTAAAAATAGAACTACCATATGATCCAGCAATTCCACTCCTAGGTGTTTACTGGAAGAAAAAAACACTAATTAGAAAACATATATGCACCCCAATTTTCATTGCAGCATTGTTTACAACAGACAAAATATGGAAGTAATCAAAGTGTCCTTTAATATACTTTTTTTTTTCACACACACACACTGTATTTTATTTTTACAAGAGATAAATAGACTGACACCAAGCATTGTACATGGATGACCACAACAAAAGCAACAATGATTGCAATTACCAAACATGAAACACACTCATACTATGTCATAATATTGACATTCAGTCCAGTAATCCTCCACTGTAACAGCTCCTTTACTTTGCAGTGAAAATTGATTTGTATATTCTTTGCCTCTGAGTCCTTGTGGGATTTTTTTCTTTTTTTAAATTCAGACAGAAAGTCTCAAAAATTATACTCATCCTCATCAGTTCACTCAGTCCCATGTAATTAATTTTTTTTTTCATCTTGATCTTTTGTTAGCACTTTTATGAGTTCATCAGTTTTTCATTAGAGTTCTGAAAATGCTTATTCATTCAGTTCAGCAGTACAGTCAGTTACCAGAAACCTGTACTTGTCAGAGTCTTTTCCATGAATTTCTTGAAGATGAAACCCTTTTATAGGAACATATTTGCAAAATCATCAGAGTACACCCAGAACTGTCTGTAAATGACAAAAGACTTAAAAATGACCACGGTTAAAGATTTGATGAAAGTTCATAATAATGCAGTTGACAAGAAAATTAGTTATTTCTGAGATATACATTTTAAAGTAATAACTAGGATTATTACTTATAACATTATACCAGAACATATAAGATTTTTAGAAATTTCATGTAATGTCTGAAACATTTATATTAACATATTTCCATACAAATACAAATATAAGATTTTTAGAAATTTCATGTAATGTCTGAAACATTTATATTAACATAGTTCCATACAAATACAAATATAAGATTTTTAGAAATTTCATGTAATGTCTGAAACATTTATATTAACATATTTCCATACAAATAACCCAATGAAAGTTTAGTATTAGTTGTTTTGTTTGTTTTTTTATACTGCAGGTTCTTATTAGGCATCAATTTTATACACATCAGTGGATACATGTCAATCCCAATCGCCCAATTCAGCACACCACCATCCTCACCTCACCGCAGTTTCCCCCCCTTGGTGTCCATATGTCCATTCTCTACATCTGTGTCTCAACTTCTGCCCTGCAAACTGGCTCATCTGTACCATTTCTCTAGGTTCCACATCCATGCATTAATATACGATATTTGTTTTTCTCTTTCTGACTTACTTCACTCTGTATGACAGTCTCTAGATCCATCCACGTCTCAACAAATGACTCAATTTCGTTCCTTTTTATGGCTGAGTAATATTCCATTGTATATATGTACCACTTCTTCTTTATCCATTCGGCTGTTGATGGGCATTTAGGGTGCTTCCATGACCTGGCTATTGTAAATAGTGCTGCAATGAACATTCGGGTGCATGTGTCTTTTTGAATTACAGTTTTCTCTGGGTATATGCCCAGTAGTGGGATTGCTGGGTCATATGGTAATTCTATTTTTAGTTTTTTAAGGAACCTCCATATTGTTCTCCATAGTGGCTATATCAATTTACATTCCCACCAACAGTGCAAGAGGGTTCCCTTTTCTCCACACCCTCTCCAGCATTTGTTGTTTGTAGATTTTCTGATGATGTCCATTCTAACAGGAGTGAGGTGATACCTCATTGTAGTTTTGATTTGCGTTTCTCTAATAATTAGTGATGTTGAGCATCTTTTCATGTGCTTCGTGGCCGTCTGTATGTCTTCTTTGGAGAAATGTCTATTTAGGTCTTCTGCCCATTTTTGGATTGGGGTGTTTGTTTCTTTGATATTGAGCTGAATGAGCTGTTTATATATTTTGGAGATTAATCCTTTGTCCGTTGATTCGTTTGCAAATATTTTCTCCCATTCTGAGGGTTGTCTTTTCGTCTTATTTATGGTTTCCTTTGCTGTGCAAAAGCTTTGAAGTTTCATTAGGTCCCACTTGTTTATTTTTGTTTTTATTTCCAATACTCTAGGAGGTGGATCAAAAAAGATCTTGCTGTGATTTATGTCAAAGAGTGTTCTTCCTATGTTTTGCTCTAAGAGTTTTATAGTGTCCAGTCTTATATTTAGGTCTCTAATGCATTTTGAGTTTATTTTTGTGTATGGTGTTAGGGAGTATTCTAATTTCATTCTTTTACATGTTGCTGTCCAGTTTTCCCAGCACCACTTATTGAAGAGACTGTCTTTTCTCCATTGTATATCTTTGCCTCCTTTGTCATAGATTAGTTGACCATAGGTGCGTGGGTTAATCTCTGGGCTTTCTATCTTGTTCCATTGATCTATGTTTCTGTTTTTGTGCCAGTACCATATTGTCTTGATTACTGTAGCTTTGTAGTATAGTCTGAAGTCAGGGAGTCTGATTCCTCCAGTTCCATTTTTTTGCCTCAAGACTGCTTTGGCTATTCGGGGTCTTTTGTGTCTCCATACAAATTTTAAGATGATTTGTTCTAGCTCCGTAAAAAATGCCATTGGTAATTTGATAGGGATTGCATTGAATCTGTAGATTGCTTTGGGTAGTATACTCATTTTCACAATGTTGATTCTTCCAATCCAAGAACATGGTATATCTCTCCATCTGTTGGTATCATCTTTAATTTCTTTCATCAGTGTCTTATAGTTTTCTGCATACAGGTCTTTTGTCTCCCTAGGTAGGTTTATTCCTAGGTATTTTATTCTTTTTGTTGCAATGGTAAATGGGAGTGTTTCCATAATTTCTCTTTCAGATTTTTCATCATTAGTGTATAGGAATGCAAGAGATTTCTGTGCATTCATTCTGTATCCTGCAACTTTACCATATTCTTTAATTAGCTCTAGCAGTTTTCTGGTGGCAGTTTTAGGATTCTCTATGTATAGTATCATGTCATCCGCAAACAGTGACAGTTTTACTTCTTCTTTTCCAATTTGTATTCCTTTTATTTCTTTTTCTTCTCTGATTGCCGTGGCTAGGACTTCCAGAACTATGTTGAATAACAGTGGTGAGAGTGGACATCCTTGCCTCGTTCCTGATCTTAGAGGAAATGCTTTCAGTTTTTCATCATTGAGAATGATGTTTGCTGTGGGTTTGTCATATATGGCCTTTATTATGTTGAGGTAGGTTCCCTCTATGCCCACTTTCTGGAGAGTTTTTATCAGAAATGGGTGTTGAATTTTGTCAAAAGCTTTTTCTGCATCTATTGAGATGATCATATGGTTTTTATTCTTCAATTTGTTAATATGGTGTATCACACTGATTGATTTGCGTATATTGAAGAATCCTTGCATCCCTGGGATAAATCCCACTTGATAGTGGTGTATGATCCTTTTAATGTGTTGTTGGATTCTGTTTGCTAGTATTTTGTTGAGGATTTTTGCATCTATATTCATCAGTGATATTCGTCCGTAATTTTCTTTTTTTGTAGTGACTTTGTCTGGTTTTGGTATCAGGGTGATGGTGGCCTCATAGAATGAGTTTGGGAGTGTTCCTTCCTCTGCGATATTTTGGAAGAGTTTGAGAAGGATAGGTGTTAGCTCTTCTCTAAATGTTTGATAGAATTCACCTGTGAAGCCATCTGGTCCTGGACTTTTGTTTGTTGGAAGATTTTTAATCACAGTTTCAATTTCATTACTTGTGATTGGTCTGTTCATATTTTCTGTTTCTTCCTGGTTCAGTCTTGGAAGGTTATACCTTTCTAAAAATGTGTCCATTTCTTCCAGGTTGTCCATTTTATTGGCGTAAAGTTGCTTGTAGTAGTCTCTCAGGATGCTTTGTATTTCTGCGGTGTCTGTTGTAACTTCTCCTTTTTCATTTCTGATTTTATTGATTTGAGTCCTCTCCCTCTTTTTCTTGATGAGTCTGGCTAATGGCTTATCAATTTTGTTTATCTTCTCAAAGAACCAACTTTTAGTTTTATTGATCTTTGCTATTGTTTTCTTTGTTTCTATTTCATTTATTTCTGCTCTGATCTTTATGATTTCTTTCCTTCTGCTAACTTTGGGTTTGGTTTGTTCGTTCTTCTTTCTCTAGTTTCCTTAGGTGTAAGGTTAGATTGTTTACTTGAGATTTTTCTTGTTTCTTGAGATAGGCTTGTATAGCTATAAACTTCCCTCTTAGAACTGCTTTTGCTGCATCCCATAGGTTTTGGGTCGTCGTGTTTTCATTGTCATTTGTCTCTAGGTATTTTTTGATTTCCTCTCTGATTTCTTCAGTAATCTCTTGGTTATTTAGTAACGTATTGTTTAGCCTCCATGTGTTTGTCTCTTTTACGTTTTTTTCCCTGTAATTCATTTCTAATCTCATAGCGTTGTGATCCGAAAAGATGCTTGATATGATTTCAATTTTCTTAAATTTACTGAGGCTTGATTTGTGACCCAAGATGTGATCTATCCTGGAGAATGTTCCGTGCACACTTGAGAGGAACGTGTAATCTGCTGTTTTTGGATGGAATGTCCTATATATATCAATTAAATCTAACTGGTCTATTGTGTCATTTAAAGCTTCTGTTTCCTTATTCATTTTCATTTTGGATGATCTGTCCATTGGTGTAAGTGAGGTGTTAAAGTCCCCCACTATTATTGTGTTACTGTCGATTTCCTCTTTTATAGCTCTTAGCAGTTGCCTTATGTATTGAGGTGTTCCTATGTTGGGTGCATATATATTTATAATTTTTATATCTTCTTCTTGGATTGATCCCTTGATCATTATGTAGTGTCCTTCCTTGTCTCTTGTAACATTCTTTATTTTAAAGTCTATTTTATCTGATATGAGTATAGCTACTCCAGCTTTCTTTTGATTTCCATTTGCATGGAATATCTTTTTCCATCCCTTCACTTTCAGTCTGTATGTGTCCCTAGGTCTAAAGTGGGTCTCTTGTAGACAGCATATATATGGGTCTTGTTTTTGTATCCATTCAGCCAGTCTATGTCTTTTGGTTGGGGCATTTAATCCATTCACGTTTAAGGTAATTATCGATATGTATGTTCCTATGACCATTTTCTTAATTGTTTTGGGTTTGTTTTTGTAGGTCCTTTTCTTCTCTTGTGCTTCCCACTTAGAGAAGTTCCTTTAGCATTTGTTGTAGAGCTGGTTTGGTGGTGCTGAATTCTCGTAGCTTTTGCTTGTCTGTAAAGCTTTTGATTTCGCCATCAAATCTAAGTGAGACCCTTGCCGGGTAGAGTAATCTTGGTTGTAGGTTCTTCCCTTTCATCACTTTAAGTATATCATGCCACTCCCTTCTGGCTTGTAGAGTTTCTGCTGAGAAATCAGCTGTTAACCTTATGGGAGTTCCCTTGTAGGTTATTTGTCGTTTTTCCCTTGCTGCTTTCAATAATTTTTCTTTGTCTTTAATTTTTGCCACTTTGATTACTATGTGTCTCGGCGTGTTTCTCCTTGGGTTTATCCTGTATGGGACTCTCTGCGCTTCCTGGACTTGGGTGGCTATTTCCTTTCCCATGTTAGGGAAGTTTTCGACTATAATCTCTTCAAATATTTTCTCTGGTCCTTTCTCTCTCTCTTCTCCTTCTGGGACACCTATAATGCGAATGTTGTTGCGTTTAATGTTGTCCCAGAGGACTCTTAGGCTGTCTTCATTTCTTTTCATTCTTTTTTCTTTATTCTGTTCCGCAGCAGTGAATTCCACCATTCTGTCTTCCAGGTCACTTATCCGTTCTTCTGCCTCAGTTATTCTGCTATTGATTCCTTCTAGTGTAGTTTTCATTTCAGTTATTGTATTGGTCATCTCTGTTTGTTTGTTCTTTAATTCTTCTAGGTCTTTGTTAATCATTTCTTGCATCTTCTCAATCTTTGCCTCCATTCTTATTCCGAGGTCCTGGATCATCTTCACTATCATTATTCTGAATTCTTTTTCTGGAAGGTTGCCTATCTCCACTTCATTTAGTTGTTTTTCTGGGGTTTTTTTCTTGTTCCTTCATCTGGTACATAGCCCTCTGCCTTTTCAACTTGTCTATCTTTCTGTAACTGTGGTTTTTGGTCCACAGGCTGCAGGATTGTAGTTTTTCTTGCTTCTGCTGTCTGCCCTCTGGTGGTTGAGCCCCAATTCCTCTCTCTTTAAACATAAAGTGATTGGACTTAAAGCAGTGCTTAAAGTTTACTGGTACTATAATCCTTGTTCAAAATTGCTCTGTGGCATAAGCCACAATGCAGTGACTTGCTGACACCTCCAAATCCCAGGGAGGCCCCTGAGTGCTCTCTCAGGAGGAAATTGAGGTCAGGTGTATCTGATGGCCTGTGTGCTCTCTGTGCTCCTGGTGATATGTGGGGGCTTTCATGTGAGTGCAGTGGGTAGACTCATGGACTCTTAGTCTTGGCTGTGGGAGACAGCACTGTCGGGTTTATGTTTCCACATTTGCCTCCTTTTGTGTTGCCTTTCTCCCAGTTGCATTTAGCCTGATGAGAGGGAAGGAGGAGATGTCGGTAGCTGGGCAGGTGGTTCTCCAGGAGCAAATGTCAGGGACGGTTGTGTGGGCAAGATCCCTAGGCCCCGTCCTGGCAATCTTGCTGTGCACTGAGCAGTCCAGATGAATCGGGTCCTTGACCAGAAGTCCATGAAACTTTTGGCAATCTGGGCAAAATTTGGGATCTGAGGATGGGCTCAGAAATTTCAGCAAGGATTTGATGGTATCTTACCCTCGGGCTGTTTAAGAGCCCCTGGTTTTGAATGGCATGAAGCACCAGAGAGCCTTTGATCACATTCTATACAGCTGTCCTGTGTGTGGCCCTCCAGCAGCAAACCTTCTCTGCTGTGACCTCAGGGCAGGCCCCATCCCCCCCGCCCCGAGGCTCCTGCCCTGTGAAACATGAGGGTGTAACGCAGGCTGCTTGTCAGTGCTTGGCTCCTGGCTTGCCTGACGCAAAGGATGGAGCATCTGTTCACCTTGTGCTGGTGCCCTTCCCAGAATCAATGGGCTCACAGCCCAGACATTTATGCTGAGTCTGGGGGCAGCTGTGCCCTGAGAAGCCATGTCTTGTCACTTGGCCCAGGGAGCACCTCCTCAACGGACCACACTTATCATACGGGCCTCCTGCTCTTGTGCCCTCTTGTTTTGTTCTGAGGCAGGTGGTTGTGATGGCCAATACTGTGGGGTCTTGTGATCTCAGAGCAGACACTGGAGGCTGACTGACCCCACAGAGGTGGACAAGGATGTGGGCTCAGGCGATGGGTCCTTTCTTGGGTTTCTGCCTCTCCTCCCTGACTCCTGACCCTTGCTCTCAAAAGCTCACCTTTCTGTTGTAGTTGCCTCACCAGGGGGCAGTGACGGGCTTTGCCCCGCTGAACTATACCCTCGGGGTAGGTGGCCACAGCCTGGCTTGTCACACACTGGGGAAATCCTACACTGGGGAAGTCAGGATTGTGCCTTGCTGGGCTTGGAACCCAGGTAGGAAGGTAGATGGTGTGGGTCTGAGGGACTGATGCCCCAGCCCCAGGGCAGGTGACTTCTCCTGGGAGAGGTTGCTCATGGCCCCCTTTGGCCCCTCGACCCTGCAGAGGTGCTGATACACGCCCCCTGCAGGCCACAGCCTCTGTGCATAGGATCTGCCCCAGTATCACATGAGAAGCCGGGGCCAGGAGCCTCGCTCTCTCTGAGAGCAGCTGGTCATCCCACACTGAGGGGTGTCTTCTCGGACACAGGGCACATAGCTGACCTGCAACTGACATATGGACTCTTCCCTGGGCTTTACCCCTGAATTTACCTCCATTCTTGTCTCCTGTCTCATGGCC
This sequence comes from Balaenoptera physalus, assembly GCF_965194825.1. Taxonomy (NCBI): domain Eukaryota; kingdom Metazoa; phylum Chordata; class Mammalia; order Artiodactyla; family Balaenopteridae; genus Balaenoptera; species Balaenoptera physalus. Next base: position 92,391,111 of record NC_138886.1, on the reverse strand, counting down.
CCTGCCTTTTCCCCCAGACACCGGAGATCTCCAGGCTTGGGTGGAGTATGGCATGTTGTCAAGCTCAGTGGTGTCCACCTCACCAGCCCACTGGAATCAAGCCCCAGGGAGCCTTTGAGAGAGCAAGACCAAGGACTTTAAGAAGACTACGGTTAATGTTAAGGAGCAGAGATTGTAAGATGAGGAATTTCACTAGTGTTTTTCAATCCGTAAGAAGAAGGAAATAGAAATTGCAGAATTGAAACTTGCACAGATATCAAGAAATAATAGTTTACAGGTCTCAAGAAATAATAGTTTAACAAATGCCCCATTCACAGAATCAAGGAAATGAGCACCATCCACAGGGTGTGCAAAGGAGGTGCCTAATCCCAGGAGCAGCATGGCCACGGCTCGTCTGAGAGCGAGGCATGTGCTGGGCAAGCTTTTGTATGTAATGTTCACCAAAGGGAACCTTGGCCAGTGATACCAGGGAAAGGCTATCATGGTGAAGGCCCACTCATCTCCACCACCCTCAACTTGAATTAAAGTATTGGCTGAAGAAACAGACTTGACAGAGACTTTGGCCACCTGGCCTGGGTTCTCCCTACAAAATGTCATGTTCCTCCAAGAACAGGACAAGGAGTCACAGTTGTCCGAATCACAGACGGCATATCTTAACGGTACAGCTATTACAAATTTGCACCTTTGTTTGAAGGGAATTGTTAAGTGGTGGGTAGGGAGTGATGTGTTCCAGGGAGGATTTGGGCCCTCTGGCTTGCAGGTGACTCTCTTATCAGACAGGGCAATTCTGCCAATAACTCATCACTGCCTTCATTCCTCAGGTGGTAGGGATACAAAGGGATTAAAAGGGGTGCGGGCAGAGGACAGCCCTCACTGACAGCACAGAGCCATCACCTACTGTCTCCTCAACTCCTCTGCCCATATAGCCACCGAGGGTGCCAGCTGCTTGCGTTCACAGCAGCTGTTGATAGCACACCATCATCCAAGGAGTTCTTGAGCACCAACTTTGCACTACTCAGCAGCATAATGGAGAAATCAAGGATGGTCCATGGAAATAGCTAAGGGTCTTGTTTTAGGGCAAACGAGCTTATTCTGCAATATGTGCTTCTTAGTTAATTGGGGTTCGAATGTCCTTTCTTGTATGAAATGATGTTGATAATGTTTGAAAAATAAAAGGTTGGCCACCCCATGAGAAACTATGCTTTTATCTGAGTGGGGTTGGGGAGCAAGAGGGAGTAATGAAAATTTTGGTTGTTGAAGTAGTGACAGGGCAGGGCTAACTTGTTCAAGACTGCCTCCCTGCATGAAGGCCGGCCTTCCTCAAGACTTCATGGACACTACCCATAGCCAGGGTTTACGGCTGTCATAGCTGGTGACTCAGCCATGGGCCTACTGAGCAATACAGCTGCAACTGCAGCTTGGCTCAGCCCTGACCAGCAGGAGAGAGGCTGGGCCTCCCTCAGCCTGACTGCTCGTTCCATGGAGAGGGACTGGACCTGGGTCCTGTGTGTCCCAGTGCTGGTCCTAGTTCCTGCCCACACGGGACCTGGGCTTCCCTGATTCTGCAATATAAACACCAGAGCCCAAAGTTTGGGTCCCTCTCCTGGACCCTGGATCCCTACTGGATCCCTGTGTGCTGGCCCAGAACAAAGTGTGCAGTGGGGACCCACAAACTCCCCACTATTCCTGTGACTGTGAACTGCCCCTGATAAACATGGCTCCAGCAGCCAGGGTTACATATTTTTAGGGAACTCTCTCATGGTTACAAGTGCAAAAGACTGAGAACTACTATGTAAAACTAATATTTGAAAACTTCACTCCAGTGATATTTGAAGAACCTCTATAAAATAACTAAACAAACATAATCGCATTTTATTCCACTGTGTCCACAGTCTAAGCTTTAAATTGTATAAAAATGAGAACGAGAAGTAGAATGCCTCCAAACATTTGGAAATTAAGATGCACACTTCTAAATAATCCATGGTTAAAGAGGAATTTCAAGGAAAATTTTTAAGATAAATAGAACTGAGTGAAAATGAAAATACAACACATAAAATGTGGAAGGATCCAGAGAAAACATTCTTAAGAGGGAAACGAATGGCACTAAATGCTTATAATAGAAAAGAGGGAAGGTCTCAGATCAATAATCTAAGTTTTCACACACGGAAACGGGAAAAAAATTGCACAATAAAATCAACACATGAAGAAGGAAGCAAATAACAATACATTCTGATCAACTGGAGTCTATTCTCGGAACACAAGCTTGGTTTACTATTCAAAAATACTCAGCGTAATTTGCCATATTAATAGATTGAAGAAGAAACTCTACATGGCCACATCAATTAATGAAGAAAAAGCATTTGATGAACTTCAACACACATTCATGTCAGAAACTCTCAGGAATAGAAGGGCTCTACTTCAACCCAGTAAAGAATATCTACAAAAAAACAACAGTGAACATCATACTTAATGGTGAGAGAATGAATGTTTTCCTCCTAAATTCAAAAGAAGGCCACAATGTCCTCTTTCATCTCTCCTTTTCAACTTAGTACTGTAGGTACTAGCCAGTGCAGCATGGCAAGAAAAAGAAAGAAAGACACACAGATTAGAAAGGAAGAAATATTACTGTCCATACTCATGGATAGCATGACTGTCTGCATAGAAAATCCCAAGAAATCTCTAAAAAGCAATTAATAAGTGGCAATTACTTTAACAAAGTCTCAGGATACAAGATCAACACAAAAACATTAGTCATATTTCCAAATATTAACAATGAACAACTGGAAACCAAAACTAAAAACACAATGCCGGGGCTTCCCTGGTGGCGCAGTGGTTGAGAATCTGCCTGCCAATGCAGGGGACACGGGTTTGAGCCCTGGTCTGGGAAGATCCCACATGCCGTGGAGCGACTAGGCCCGTGAGCCACAACTACTGAGCCTGTGCGTCTGGAGCCTGTGCTCTGCAACAAGAGAGGATGCGACAGTGAGAGGCCTGCACACCGCGATGAAGAATGGCCCCCACTCGCCACAACTAGAGAAAGCCCTCGCACAGAACCGAAGACCCAACACAGACAAAAAGAAAAAAAGAAAAATTAAAAAAAAAAAACAACACAATGCTATACACAATGCTTCCAAAACATGAAATATTTGATTATAAATATTTTAATAGAGGATCTGTATGATACAACCAAACAAAACCTAAATCAATGGAGAGACATATCGCATTCATGGATTGGAAGACCCAACACAATAAAAGGTCAACTTCCAACAGAATTTTTTTGTCAACATGGACAAGCTTATTCTAAAATGTATGAACAAAAGGTAAAGGCAAAGGAACCAGAATAAGTAAAACAATTTTGAGAAAGCAGAATATAGTTAGAGGATATTAAGACCTACTGTAAAGCTATAAGTAAGACAGTGTGGTATTGGTGGAAGGATAGATACATGGTTCAATGAATAGGATAGAGAATACAGAAATAGACACATGCCAATACAACAAACTGTTTTTTTTTACATAAGTTAAAAAGCGATATAAAAAGCAAAATCTCTAGTCCTTATAATAACCCTAAAAGGAACACAAATCTGTTAAATGACTAAGCAAGACCATACAGTTAGTGGCAGCACCAGAATCAGAACACAGGTCTACCTACTCTTGCTATGACTGAGCCTCTTCTTCTACATCTCCTAAATGTCACTCTGAGTTGAAGAGGGGAAAGAAATGGGAGACCACCGTGATGCCACATCCCTGTGCTTTAACAAGTATGTTTCCTTTATATACTGGACCATCTATTTCAGATTTTATTTGAAGGAAGTTTTGGCTCGCTTCAGTATGTATTTCATGTTCTATTTATTACCCTCTTTCATTCATGGCAGACAGGCTCTAGAGGTCCTGAGAATGTCTGAAACAAAGAATGCTATAAAACACCTTAGTAACTCGAAAATGCTAAGTGGACCCTGAATCAAAACTTCAAGTTTCAGAGAACTTACAGTCACTAATGATCTGCAAAACAAACAAATAAACAAACAAACAACCCCACACCCTAGCAACTCTCAACCTTGGATCAAACTACAATATGTTGGAAGAGGTATTACTGAAAAGAGCTTGAAAGGGCAGCCTAAAAGGCAGAGGGTACAGAACATGGGCCATGTCCCTGTAAAGGGGACATGGTTCATAATATTGTGAATCAAGGGGCTGGTTCACAATACTGGTTATGATGTTCAAAACTGTCAATCAAAGAGAGGTGCATTATTATATATTTGCTTGTTGCTATTGCTTTTCTGATTAGAAGATACAGAGTCACTTTAGGTAACTTCCATTTAATTTAATATTTATTTTCATTTTATATCCAGGTCACATTTTCTACATTAAAATATAATCATGCTGACTCCCCCCACCCCCTATACCCTCAGAGAAAAAAAGTGAAGAACTTTACACAACTTGAAAGAAAGATGGAATGCACAGAGAAGTTGCTACTGCACCCAAGTAACAAAGAACACAGAGAGACCAAACAGTAGACATGTCAGAAGTGCACAGAAGACAGCTCAGGACGCGCAGCAGGAAGGAGGAGGAATTAAAAGACTAAAGCTTTTAAATGCTATCACTTGTGCCACAAGATTACCATGAAAAGGCAGATAGGTCAGAAAGCAGAACCAATTAGGGGATTTTCCAAAGGCTGCTATCTAACAGAGTTTAAAATATCCATAGATTATATATATATATAAAAGATTCCATACACAGAAGAGCTTTCTCTTCCCCACCTTGTCTTTAGCATCCGGTCAACACTTCAGAAACTTAAAACCACTGTTAGCATGTCCGAATGTAGAACCGATATAGGTTTTTTCTTTCTTAAAAAATTGTATCCCAACTCTTTCCAACCAAGAATTCTATTAATTATTTTCATTATGATTCCTCTGCATGGAAACCCAGTAAGGGATCATCAAGACAGGGCATCTCACTACTATCAGATCAATGCCAGTTGGGCAAAAGCTGCATGATTCTGTGTTACTCAGAGGGAGGGAGAAGAGTAAGACACAGGAGTTGAAACTTATCCGCACCAAAGAGGAAAAGGAAACTCCTTTTCTAACCTATTCATTAAATAGGAAACAGCAGGTGGACAGGAAAAGCCATCTGCTTAGAGCAGACCCAGAGGCACACCAAAGTCTAAAAACAAGCGCTCAGGAAAGCGTCTCGGCTCGGAGAGGAAGCGTCTTTCAGACCCTATCTTGTCCCTAGTTTGGAGATCAAAGCATTGTCACTTCAGATAGTGATACTCTGGAGGGGGTGGACAGGGAAGGTCTGAGAGACCCACATAATGAGGACACTAGGCAGCTAACTACACCACTACGTACAAATACACACATCAGTAAGAAAACCTCACCTCCAACCCTCAGCTACTTTAAACAAAGCACTGCAGTTCCAGGCTTTCGAAACAGGGGATATTTTAAAGTCTGTTAGCAATTTAAAACATTGCAACACTGGCACAATATGTTACCTATTCTTTGTTTTTAATTACAGGGTAACACAGTAAACTCCAACACAAAGGTGGGGATGGGGGAGTGCAAAAGGAATAAAGAAAACAGAACCAGTATTTCACAAGAGCATCGAGCCAGCGATGAAGTAGCAGCTAATGCTTTGCAGAGTCTCGAGGGTAGAATTCGCTCAAGGTGCTCTGAGGGATTCTCTTCAGCATTACTTTGGGGAAGATTCGGAGCAGTTGCCAGCCAATGTCCAAAGTCTCATAGACAGTGCGGTTTTCGTAAGGACCTTACAAAAAATTGAGATTAGATGAATAAAGGCCAAGTGCTTCCAACTTATCAGCGTTATTCAAAATTTATTGTTATGGGTCTAGCACTGTGAGCAGGAAGTATAAAAAAGAAACACAAAGCAGTCAGGCCTCCCAGGACTGGATGTGACCAAATGTGGAAATGAGGGTCTAGACAGTAAGTACCCCTGGGAATCAGAGAAAAGGGAGAAAGCTCGCAGGCGAGACGTTGGGCGCGTGCGTGCGTGCATGCGTGTGTGTGTTTAACAACGGGTGGGATCTAAAAACACTCCACGGAATAATGGCAACTAGACCCAGAGTTTTGTCCAGAGAGTAGTGAGAAAAGCAGTTTCCCAGCAACACAGGCTGACCTGAAGGAGGCTAGTACAGATACCTAGAAGGCCTTAAATGCCAATGAAGCACCTGAATAGGTCCACGTGAAAGTTTTCAAACTTGCTATTGCTATTATTATTTTTAATAGCAGCATCATTCTTATCCTGCAAATAAATCTCATTTTTTAACTAAGGAGTTAGAGTGGCTAGAGTTCTGCATTCTTTTCTCTACCAGAATAATTTTTATTTTTTTAAGATATTAAGGTTCTGCATAAATTTTTTTTTTTTTTTTTTTTTTAGAAAACCCAACAATCATATGTTCTGGGGATTTTAATAGTACTTAAAAAATGTATCACACAAATAGAAAAGTGCACAAATCCTAAGGGTGCAGCTGATGCATTATTCCAAAATAAACACATCGTTTGTAAGTATCACTGAGGTCAAAAATAGAGTTTACCAGCATTAGCAGGGGTGGCAGGGAAGAGACCAAACAAAACAGCTTGAAAGCCCTACACATGCTATGTAATAAAAACCATTATAGACTTTTTAACAGAAGGACAATCAATAAAATTAATACTAAATTTACCCCGGCAATGGCACATAGAGAGTCAGGGAGACTGGTGAAGATGCTCGCACTAACAGCCAAGGATGATGGGACAAAGGTCTGGACTAGGTCTTGGGACACAAAGAGTGGTCAGAGATCAGCAGCTTCAACATCGCCCAGGAACTTGTCAAAATACAGGCTCTCTGGCCCCACCCACACCTACCGAATCAGAATCTGCACTTCAACAAGATCCCTGGTAGATTCAAAAGCATATTCAACTTTGAGAAACACTGGCCTAAGTGTTTTTAATAGGAATGAAAAGAGAACAGGATAAGATGTTTCAAAGGAGAACAATGCAAATTAGCAAATATTTGATGACTGGAGAATAAATGAAGAGGCTTAAGAATGCCCAATTCCTGAGCTTGGGCTAACTAGGGTAATGGTCATGCCAGAGGTAGACAGAAATTGAAAAGGGAATTGCTAGGCAGGTGGTCAGTTGGGAAAAGACTTTGGTTCTCACCACGCTGAGCCAGAGAGGATGGTGGCATAAACACAGGCTTCCTAGCTGGAGATGTGGGATTAGAGCTTCAGAAAGAGGGTCAAGGCTCATACATAGCAAGTTAGTCATCAGCATAGGGGAAAAAAGCACAGAAAGAACAGGTAATTAAGCCTTTGGGAACATTAACAATTAAGAAGCAGGAAGATAAGAAATCAGGAGGATGAAAACAGAGGGACTGGGAAAGTCCAAAACCCCCAAAGCCAGAGGAGAGCATTGCAGAGAGGTTAAGAGCGAGGAGAAGTGGCAATGGAGGTAGGAGAGCAGAAGGCCGGTTGTAAGGAAGATAAAAAATAAGACAGGAGCTAAATAAATGGATAAAGAAATTGAAGGTAGAGGGGAAGGAACCAGAGGGCTAAGAACGAAGACATGGCAGGCGGCTGGAAGAACCTCTTCTCTAATCAGAAGGAGAATTGTATGGAGACCAATGTAAATTCTCTCAGACTAGGAAAGAAGTCCTCAAAACTGCATATGAGGGGATTAACCAAGATGGCGGAGTAGAAGGACGTGTTCTCACTCCCTCTTGCGAGAGCCCAAGAATCAAAACTGGCTGCTGGACAATCATTGACAGGAAGAACCTGGACTTCACCAAGGAGGATACCCCACATCCAAGGACAGAGGAGAAGCCACAGTGAGACGGTAGGAGGGGCGCAATCAGAGTAAAATCAAATCCCATAACTGCTGGGTGGGTGACTCACAGACTGGCGAACATTTATACCACAGAAGTCCACCCACTGGAGTGAAGGTTCTGAACCCCACGTCAGGCTTCCCAACCTGGGGGTCCGGCTACGGGAGAAGGAATTCCTAGAGAATCAGACTTTGGAGCCTAGTGGGAATTGATTGCAGGACTTTGACAGGACTGGGGGAAACAGAGACCCCACTCTTGGAGGGCACACACAAAGTAATGTGTGCATCGGGACCCAGGGGAAGGAGCAGTGACCCTGGGGGAGACTGAACCAGACCTACCTGCTGGTGTTGGGGGGTCTCCTGCAGAGGCGAGTGGTGGCTCTGTTTCACTGGGGGGATAAGGACACTGGCAGCCGAGGTTCTGGGAAGTTCTCCTTGCCGTGAGCCCTCCCAGAGTCTGCCATTAACCCCACCAAAGAGCACGGGTAGGCTCCAGTGTTGGGTTGCCTCAGGCAAAACAACCAACAGGGAGGGAACCCAGCCCCACCCATCAACAGTCAAGTGGATTAAGGTTTTACTGAGCTCTGACCGCCACAGCAACAGGGAGGGAACCCAGCCCCACCCATCAACAGTCAAGTGGATTAAGGTTTTACTGAGCTCTGACCGCCACAGCAACAGTCAGCTCTACCCACCACCAGAGCCTCCCATCAAGCCTCTTAGATAGCCTCAACCACCAGAGGGCAGAGAGCAGAAGCAAGAAAAACTACAATCCTGCAGCCTGCGGACCAAAAACCACAGTTACAGAAAGATAGAGAAGATGAAAAGGCAGAGGGCTATATACCAGATGAAGGAACAAGAAAAAACCCCAGAAAAACAACTAAATGAAGTGGAGATAGGCAACCTTCCAGAGAAAGAATTCAGAATAATGATAGTGAAGATGATCCAGGACCTCGGAATAAGAATGGAGGCAAAGATTGAGAAGATGCAAGAAATGATTAACAAAGACCTAGAAGAATTAAAGAACAAACAAACAGAGACGACCAATACAATAACTGAAATGAAAACTACACTAGAAGGAATCAATAGCAGAATAACTGAGGCAGAAGAACGGATAAGTGACCTGGAAGACAGAATGGTGGAATTCACTGCTGCGGAACAGACTAAAGAAAAAAGAATGAAAAGAAATGAAGACAGCCTAAGAGACCTCTGGGACAACATTAAACGCAACAACATTCGCATTATAGGGGTCCCAGAAGGAGAAGAGAGAGAGAAAGGACCAGAGAAAATATTTGAAGAGATTATAATCGAAAACTTCCCTAACATGGGAAAGGAGATAGCCACCCAAGTCCAGGAAGCGCAGAGAATCCCATACAGAATAAACCCAAGGAGAAACACGCCGAGACACATAGTAATCAAAGTGGCAAAAATTAAAGACAAAGAAAAATTACTGAAAGCAGCAAGGGAAAAACGACAAATAACATACAAGGGAACTCCCATAAGGTTAACAGCTGATTTCTCAGCAGAAACTCTGCAAGCCAGAAGGGAGTGGCATGATATACTTAAAGTGATGAAAGGGAAGAACCTACAACCAAGATTACTCTATCCGGCAAGGATCTCATTTAGATTTGATGGAGAAATCAAAAGCTTTACAGACAAGCAAAAGCTAAGAGAATTCAGCACCACCAAACCAGCTCTACAACAAATGCTAAAGGAACTTCTCTAAGTGGGAAACACAAGAGAAGAAAAGGACCTACAAAAACAAACCCAAAACAATTAAGAAAATGGTCATAGGAACATACATATCGATAATTACCTTAAACGTGAATGGATTAAACGCCCCAACCAAAAGACATAGACTGGCTGAATGGATACAAAAACAGGACCCATATATATGCTGTCTACAAGAGACCCACTTTAGACCTAGGGACACATACAGACTGAAAGTTAGGGGATGGAAAAAGATATTCCATGCAAATGGAAATCAAAAGAAAGCTGGAGTAGCTATACTCATATCAGATAAAATAGACTTTAAAATAAAGAATGTTACAAGAGGCAAGGAAGGACACTACATAATGATCCAGGGATCAATCCAAGAAGAAGATATAACAATTATAAATATATATGCACCCAACATAGGAGCACCTCAATACATAAGGCAACTGCTAACAGCTATAAAAGAGGAAATCGACAGTAACACAATAATAGTGGGGGACTTTAACACTTCACTTACACCAATGGACAGATCATCCAAAATGAAAATAAATAAGGAAACAGAAGCTTTAAATGACACAATAGACCAGATAGATTTAATTGATATATATAGGACATTCCATCCAAAAACAGCAGATTACACATTCTTCTCAAGTGCGCACGGAACATTCTCCAGGATAGATCACATCTTGGGTCACAAATCAAGCCTCAGTAAATTTAAGAAAATTGAAATCATACCAAGCATCTTTTCTGACCACAACGCTATGAGATTAGAAATGAATTACAGGGAAAAAAACGTAAAAAAGACAAACACATGGAGGCTAAACAATACGTTACTAAATAACCAAAAGATCACTGAAGAAATCAAAGAGGAAATAAAAAAATACCTAGAGACAAATGACAATGAAAACACGACGACCCAAAACCTATGGGATGCAGCAAAAGCGGTTCTAAGAGGGAAGTTTATAGCTATACAAGCCTACCTAAAGAAACAAGAAAAATCTCAAGTAAACAATCTAACCTTACACCTAAAGAAACTAGAGAAAGAAGAACAAACAAAACCCAAAGTTAGCAGAAGGAAAGAAATCATAAAGATCAGAGCAGAAATAAATGAGATAGAAACAAAGAAAACAATAGCAAAGATCAATAAAACTAAAAGTTGGTTCTTTGAGAAGATAAACAAAATTGATAAGCCATTAGCCAGACTCATCAAGAAAAAGAGGGAGAGGACTCAAATCAATAAAATCAGAAATGAAAAAGGAGAAGTTACAACAGACACTGCAGAAATACAAAACATCCTAAGAGACTACTATAAGCAACTTTATGCCAATAAAGTGGACAACCTGGAAGAAATGGACAAATTCTTAGAAAGGTATAACCTTCCAAGACTGAATCAGGAAGAAACAGAAAATATGAACAGACCAATCACAAGTAATGAAATTGAAACTGTGATTAAAAATCTTCCAACAAACAAAAGTCCAGGACCAGATGGCTTCACAGGTGAATTCTATCAAACATTTAGAGAAGAGCTAACACCCATCCTTCTAAAACTCTTCCAAAAAATTGCAGAGGAAGGAACACTCCCAAACTCATTCTATGAGGCCACCATCACCCTGATACCAAAACCAGACAAAGACACTACAAAAAAAGAAAATTACAGACCAATATCACTGATGAATATAGATGCAAAAATCCTCAACAAAATACTAGCAAACAGAATCCAACAACACATTAAAAGGATCATACACCACGATCAAGTGGGATTTATCCCAGGGATGCAAGGATTCTTCAATATACGCAAATCAATCAATGTGATACACCATATTAACAAACTGAAGAATAAAAACCATATGATCATCTCAATAGATGCAGAAAAAGCTTTTGACAAAATTCAACACCCATTTATGATAAAAACTCTCCAGAAAGTGGGCATAGAGGGAACCTACCTCAACATAATAAAGGCCATATATGACAAACCCACAGCAAACATCATTCTCAATGGTGAAAAACTGAAAGCATTTCCTCTAAGATCAGGAACGAGACAAGGATGTCCACTCTCACCACTATTATTCAACATAGTTCTGGAAGTCCTAGCCACGGCAATCAGAGAAGAAAAAGAAATAAAAGGAATACAAATTGGAAAAGAGGAAGTAAAACTGTCACTGTTTGCGGATGACATGATACTATACATAGAGAATCCTAAAACTGCCACCAGAAAACTGCTAGAGCTAATTAATGAATATGGTAAAGTTGCAGGATACAAAATTAATGCACAGAAATCTCTTGCATTCCTATACACTAATGATGAAAAATCTGAAAGAGAAATTATGGAAACACTCCCATTTACCATTGCAACAAAAAGAATAAAATACCTAGGAATAAACCTACCTAGGGAGACAAAAGACCTGTATGCAGAAAACTATAAGACACTGATGAAAGAAATTAAAGATGATACCAACAGATGGAGAGATATACCATGTTCTTGGATTGGAAGAATCAACATTGTGAAAATGAGTATACTACCCAAAGCAATCTACAGATTCAATGCAATCCCTATCAAATTACCAATGGCATTTTTTACGGAGCTAGAACAAATCATCTTAAAATTTGTATGGAGACACAAAAGACCCCGAATAGCCAAAGCAGTCTTGAGGCAAAAAAATGGAGCTGGAGGAATCAGACTCCCTGACTTCAGACTATACTACAAAGCTACAGTAATCAAGACAATATGGTACTGGCACAAAAACAGAAACATAGATCAATGGAACAAGATAGAAAGCCCAGAGATTAACCCACGCACCTATGGTCAACTAATCTATGACAAAGGAGGCAAAGATATACAATGGAGAAAAGACAGTCTCTTCAATAAGTGGTGCTGGGAAAACTGGACAGCTACATGTAAAAGAATGAAATTAGAATACTCCCTAACACCATACACAAAAATAAACTCAAAATGGATTAGAGACCTAAATATAAGACTGGACACTATAAATCTCTTAGAGGAAAACATAGGAAGAACACTCTTTGACATAAATCACAGCAAGATCTTTTTTGATCCACCTCCTAGAGTAATGGAAATAAAAACAAAAATAAACAAGTGGGACCTAATGAAACTTCAAAGCTTTTGCACAGCAAAGGAAACCATAAACAAGACGAAAAGACAACCCTCAGAATGGGAGAAAATATTTGCAAATGAATCAACGGACAAAGGATTAATCTCCAAAATATATAAACAGCTCATTCAGCTCAATATCAAAGAAACAAACACCCCAATCCAAAAATGGGCAGAAGACCTAAATAGACATTTCTCCAAAGAAGACATACAGACGGCCACGAAGCACATGAAAAGCTGCTCAACATCACTAATTATTAGAGAAATGCAAATCAAAACTACAATGAGGTATCACCTCACTCCTGTTAAAATGAGGATCATCAGAAAATCTACAAACAACAAATGCTGGAGAGGGTGTGGAGAAAAGGGAACCCTCTTGCACTGTTGGTGGGAATGTAAATTGATACAGCCACTCTGGAGAACAATATGGAGGTTCCTTAAAAAACTAAAAATAGAATTACCATATGACCCAGCAATCCCACTACTGGGCATATACCCAGAGAAAACCGTAATTCAAAAAGACACATGCACCCGAATGTTCATTGCAGCACTATTTACAATAGCCAGGTCATGGAAGCAACCTAAATGCCCATCAACAGACGAATGGTTAAAGAAGATGTGGTACATATATACAATGGAATATTACTCAGCCATAAAAAGGAACGAAATTGAGTCATTTGTTGAGACGTGGATGGATCTAGAGACTGTCATACAGAGTGAAGTAAGTCAGAAAGAGAAAAACAAATATCATATATTAATGCATGTATGTGGAACCTAGAAAAATGGTACAGATGAGCCAGTTTGCAGGGCAGAAGTTGAGACACAGATGTAGAGAATGGACATATGGACACCATGGGGGGAAAACTGCGGTGAGGTGGGGATGGTGGTGTGCTGAATTGGGCGATTGGGATTGACATGTATACACTGAGGTGTACAAAATTGATGCCTAATAAGAACCTGCAGTATAAAAAAACAAACAAAACAACTAATACTAAACTTTCATTGGGTTATTTGTATGGAAATATGTTAATATAAATGTTTCAGACATTACATGAAATTCCTAAAAATCTTATATTTGTATGGAAATATGTATGGAAATATGTTAATATAAATGTTTCAGACATTACATGAAATTTCTAAAAATCTTGTATTTGTATTTGTATGGAAATATGTATGGAAATATGTTAATATAAATGTTTCAGACATTACATGAAAAAAAAAAAAAAACTGCATATGATGCTGTTTCTATTCATAGGAAAATAGTAATCTTACCCTGAGCAATGAAGTTCCTCTCAAACTTCTGCAGAAATTCCAAGTAAAGCACATCATATGAGGTAAGGGCTTCTTCTCCAACTACGGCTTTCACGGCCTGCACATCCTTACCAATAGCATAGCATGCATACTAAAGAGGAAAAAAGGTTTACATGAACCTTTATAAATGGTAACGGTACTCTGGGCATTATAAGTGTATTGCTGTAGCTATCTTCACAGTATTTCACATTATTTCCAAACATAATTCACATATGCAAGTATTGGAAAGACTTTATTATACAGCAGTCTCACTAAGGAAGGAGTCTTCAGGCATGCAATACATAGACATTACTAACACTCTACAAAAAATACACTCCCTCAATATATCAATGAGCTTCCATTTTGTAGAGCATTTAAAAATCACAACTTATGCAATAGGAGAAATCCATCTCTAAATTCTATTCAAAAAAAAAATCTGGGTTATCAGTAGGTTTATTTATCATTTCTACTTTAAGGTCAAATGTAGTTTTCTTTAATTATGCTTGGTATACAATCTCAGGACTATAGAAACCGAGGATTTCATAGAATATACACAGCTGTATCCCTTAGCGTTCTGGTGATTGCCTAATATGTTAAACAAAAAATTAGTTAGAACAGTCTTTCAGAAATACTCTATGATAAAGGTTACTAATAAAAACTTAATCGTCTTATGCCTTTTTTATTTAAAAACTACCTCATACAGCATTAGAGGTGGGTTTCAAGCATGTGATCTTTAATCTTTGTCATGAGCAGTTATCCTTATGAAAAAGACTGTTTGGCTCTAATGAATGTTTCTGTATTCCAGTATTCTATATTATATATTCTATATTAAAATTCTACTTTGATGGGGGGAGAAGAAAAGTGATATGGAAGAAAGACAAGAGGTATAAGACAGCAGCATGAACTGAGAAAGTATTCATTTCTTTAAACACAATCCTGGAGAAAACATACGTACCAGCTGATTAGATACATCGGCGTGATCCTTTCTGGTCATACCTTCTCCAGTAGCAGACTTCATTCACCGAGACAACGAGGGCAGCACATTAATAGGCGGGTAAATCTTGGGTAAAAGGGGAAGGGGGAAAATATTATATTTAAGTACAAAATTCAAGCTTTACTGGTAGTAAAGGAGGATTTTGAAACTCATTTTTATTGCTTAAATTGCATAAAACTGCTACATTTGTTTCCTAGATGATTCCTAATATCTCTTCCTGGTAAGAAAAGGAAGTAAGAAACATTTTACAGGTTAAGATTTCTTTTTGAGAATCAAATCCAAAAAGTAAAATCTACAAAACAGTACAAGATTCTATTAAAAAACTGAATTTTCAACATCTGCCTACAATAGCAAATCCAAATGGTCTTCTGAACTCTGACTCATAAAATCACACATAAAAAGATTAACAATAATTTCACCTAAAAGCTGGTATCAGAAGCTGGCATCTACTAAAGAACCGATAAAAAATCTGTTTTTGATTATTCAGTCATAAAAAAGAATGAAATCTTGCTGTTTGCAACATCATGGATGGACCTTTACGGCACTATGCTAAGTGAAATAAGCCAGACAGAAAAAGATAAATACCATATAATCTCACATATATGGGACCTTAAAAAACAAACAAAAAAATGTCAAGCTCACAGATAGAGAACAGACTGGTGGCTGCCTGAGGCAGGGGATGAGTGAGCCAAATGGGTGAGGGAGGTTAAAAGGTACAAACTTCCAGTTATCAAATGAGTAAGTCATGGGGATGGAACTTTCACAGCATGGTGACTATGTACGTTAATAATACTGTATTGCATATTTAAAGGTAGCTAGAAGAGTGGCTCTTCAAAATTCTCATCACAAGAAAAAAAGTGCTGTAACTATGTGAGGTGGTGGATGTTAAGTGGACTTATTGTGGTGATCACTCTGCAACATATACAAACATCAAATCATGACATTGTACACCTGCGACCAATGTAATGTTACCTCAATTATACCTCAATTAAAAAAATTTTAACCATAAAAGACAAAGAAAAAACTCTGAAAAATCTGTTCTTGTATTAATAACAAAAGTGTGTGTGTTTAACAACGGGTGGGATCTAAAAACACTCCACGGAATAATGGCAACTAGACCCAGAGTTTTGTCCAGAGAGTAGTGAGAAAAGCAGTTTCCCAGCAACACAGGCTGACCTGAAGGAGGCTAGTACAGATACTTAGAAGGCCTTAAATGCCAATGAAGCACCTGAATAGGTCCACGTGAAAGTTTTCAAACTTGCTATTGCTATTATTATTTTTAATAGCAGCATCATTCTTATCCTGCAAATAAATCTCATTTTTTAACTAAGGAGTTAGAGTGGCTAGAGTTCTGCATTCTTTTCTCTACCAGAATAATTTTTATTATTATATATATTATTAGTATATGTGACCTGGAGGGAGTCACTCACTCTTTGAGACTTTGTTACAGGGAAGAACCAAATCTGACTACACGTTGCATCTGTTTCTTTGACTTTAACCTTTGCCTTCCGCTGCTTTTGTTCACTAAAAGGATACTGTCTGTACATAATGGCCTGCCTCGGGGAACCCTGTTCCTCTGCCTGAATGTTAAACCAAAGTGCCTTTGTTCAGGGAAACATACAGACTCTGTCCACCTGTGGATGGCTGCAATTAAAAAGAAATTAACACATCCCCTCCCTGAGGCTGGCCATTCCAGGGGATATTCGCAAAACTTATGGCCCTTTTACTTTACCTCCTCATCTCCTCCCCATCTCTGTGCTATAAAACAAACTGGCATCCAAACCCCGATAAGATGGTTATTTTGAGACTTTAGTCCGCCGTCTTCTCGGTCTGCTGGCTTTCCGAATAAAGTCGTATTCTTTCCCTCAATGCGTCATCTCTGATTTATTGGCCTGTCGTGCGGCAAGCACAGCAAGCTTGGACTCGGTAACAACCTTAGTTTATCCGGATGCGGGTGCTTTGTACCAGGTGAACTCTAAAGTTTTCCCTTCTGTAGATAAGTTTACCTCAACACGTTCCAGAAGGTAAAAGAATAATCTCTCCTTCTGCTTGATTAAAGTAAGCAAACATCTACCTAAAGTGCACTTAAAATATTTGCTTTCCAGACATTTATGTAATATATTCCGCCATGAAAATCTCAAGTTGTGGTCAATGTGTTGGAAAAAGTATGCACTTAATCAGTATTTCCAGTTTGGGTTTATGGCCTCTTGGTGGAAGCAAGTCAGGAGAGTCAAAAGCAGAAAGAGATAACCATCTCCGTGTGTCCCACCACCTTCTCCTACAGCAAGAGGGAACCCACCTGCCCCATGGCTGAGCACAACTACACCACACAGGAACTCACAGCGCCTGGCCCTGAAATCATCCGAAACCCAGGGCCAATGCAGATCTGTGAAACTGGGTCCTAAATGCTGCTTTTAATTGACATGCTTTTGTTATCTGTCTTGTTTAGACAGCTGCAACGTAAGCATGATAGAAACATTGTTGAAATCAAGTATTTTTCAAACACATTGCTAAAGTTATAAGCTTTTACTTTTTTTTTTCCCTCCTGCTTGAAATATTATTAATCTAGGATGGAACACAGGTCACCCTTCCTGTGCAGCAAAAGTACAGCTCAAGTTTCTCAATACTCTTTCTTTCCCAATCTTTCTAAATGATCAGGAAGAAAACATTTTAGAAGACATCTGGGAACATATCTTTTGCTGGCAAAGATGTTGAAAACAGAGAAAAAGTCAGAAAAAAATTACTTCCAATGACATCAAGACCGTATTTTGAAATTGTTACCGACCAGGGTTCTTGGCGTCCTTAAACAATAAAAATTGATCAAAGGCCAGACAAGAAATTCAGTCAAGGCTTTATTGGGGCCCCTGCTGCAGCAGAGCGAGAACAAACAACAGGGAGCGAGAACAAACAACAGGTTCCTTTGCTTGCGTGCTCCCTAAGCGGGGGCGAGCTTGCTGCTTATAACCTTATAACCTTTTTGGCACCAGGGACCGGTTTCATGGAAGACCATTTTTCCACGGACCGGCAGGGGGTGGGGTGGGGGGATGTTTCAGGCAGTAATGTGAGCGATGGGGAGCAGGAGATGAAGCTTTACTCGCTCCCCTGCCACTCACCTCCTGCTGTGCAGCCTGATTCCTACCAGGCTGCGGCCTGCCTGGGGGTTGGGGACCCCTGTTATATGGCGTGAGGGCAGGGGTGTGTCCAGGGGTCGGGCCAGAAGGGTGGCTTAGGTGGTTTGCCCACCGCTTAGGTGGTGTTGTGTGCAGGGGGCACGTGCAGTACCCTGCTTTTGCTCTGGGATCTTCAAAAGTGGCAGTTGGGTTTTTTGGTCTCTTTGTATCTTTTGTCCAGAATTTGCCCCAACTGGGCGTGCACGTCGTTATTTTTAGTCCCATACAGTTTCTTTGTTATTTTGTTGCTCGAGGAGAGGTGTGTCGAGGTGCAAGCACTGCAACACTGCAGCAAAGGGCCCCAGGTCCCAGCAAAGGGTCCCAGGTCCCAGCCTGTCTCAAAATCAATCTATGGCTGTTGAAAACAATACTAGAACACTGCAAATAAAAGTATGTTATTTGATACATGGCACAAATTTAGTTCTGACAAATGAATTGGCTTCTAAACTTCAAGAGTAACACAAAAGAAGAAAATGAAGTATGGTCAGTGTTATTAAGGAATGCCTCAAAGGAGTGCTGGGTAGTGGGCATATTCTATTAGCAGCTTCAAGGAATTAAATAAATTAATGAAATTAAAGGAATTAAAGTATTTAACTGTGAGTCTAGACTGTTTCAGGACTACTGGGAGAATAGCACTAACCCAGTGGCCTCCTGTATATGTTGAAAATAGTAATATGCAAATTGGGTCATTTGTACAAAATTTAGGAAGATTTCTCATTAAGAAGTTCCATTGACTTAAAGTGATCCCAATATGTGTTTAGTTCAACATTAAACTACTTCAAATGGTAGGGAATTCCTTTAACCTACTGTTATGTTGAAGCCCTAACCCCCAGTACCTCAGAATGTGACTGTATTTGGAGAAAGGGTCTTGAAAGAGGTGATTAAGGTAAAAGGAGGCCATTAGGGTGGGTCCTAATCCAATCTGACTGGTGTCCTTACTAGAAGAGGAAATCTGGACACAGAGAAGCACCAGGGAAGTGTGCACACGGAGGAAAGGCCATGTGAGGACACAGCAAGAAGACAGTCATCTGTCAGCCAGGGAGAGAGGCCTCAGAAGAAACCAACCCTGCCAACACCTCGATCTGGGACTTCCAGCTACCAGAACTGTGAGAAAAGAAATTTCTGTTGTTTAACCATCTGAATGTGGCATTTTGTTACTGCAGCCCGAGGAAAATAATACTCTTAGCTTCTGGATTGGCCTGTGGTGGCCTTGCTGAGTGACTTGGATCAGTGAGTCCCTTACGGCTCAGCCACAATCCGTTATACTCATGACCCTCAGGGTCTCACAAGGTTTGTATGCTAGGTGGGTGCCACGTTCGCTACCACTCTCTAAGTCTGCCTTATTTCCAAAGTAGTTTAAGTTTCTCCTCAGACCATCACTGACCAGTCTAGTTCTGGCAAGCAGAAGGCACTCGGTGGCATTGTGGAAATTCAGGAAGTTTTCAAGTTTAATTGTGTCTGCCAGTTGAATTCCCGGAAGAGTATGTGTCTGAGAAGGACCACGATGGTACCTCCTAGCTAACTCAGACCATCCTTAACCACATTCCACACCGTCCGTGCCTAACAGACACTTGTTCACTGACTCAATTTTCAGGGCCAGTTGGTCATTTCTAGCCTTTGCATCCTTTCTAGCGCAGGCTCCTTGTTCTCTCCTGTAGAGAGGGCCAGTCCAGAGGGGTCCTCTATGAGCCATCGCTCTTAAGGACTCAGGGAAATTACCCTGAGTCCTTAGTTTTGAAATGCGGCATCACTTATTTTTGAAATGTGACAGATTAAGCGCCTTACTAGGGAATGACCATTTCTTAGGTAATGAATGAAGGGCCTTGGTCGTGCCCTCCTCAGGAGCAGAGCCTCCAGAGCTTCAGAAGGACTTCGTGTGTTCTGTCCACCTTAGCGCAGGACCATGCTGGTATTTTCATGTAAGAAACTAAGGGTGTTAAATCAGATCATCTTATTAAAATAATAGAATATAAGATTGAAGGTAAGAAAGACTGAAGGAAAGGAAGAAAAAAAATCAGAACCAAAAGAGATAACAGTGATAACATTGCAGGCCTGAGTCACCATCCTGAGAAAGGCTTGCTGGTGTCTAGGCACCTGAATTTTGGGAGGGCTTTCACCACTCGCAGAATTGATAAGAGTGGCTCACTGCTGCCTAAGATGTTTATGCAAACAATGTGGTTGGTGCTGAACACTTGCTTTCCTTCTGGAATCTGGGATTTTGATATGTACCAGGGAGAGGGTGCCTACATGACCATCCCCCATAAAAGCCTGGGACCCTAGGCTGAGGCTAAGCTTCCCTGGTTGGCAACATTTCACACATGTTGTCCTCATGGCTGGAGGACTTAAGCGTGTCCTGTGTGCTTCCACTGGCAGAGGACTCGAGGGAGCTTGCCTCTGGTTTCCTCCAGACTTTGGTCCACTTGCCTTTTCCTTTGTTGACTGTACTTTGTGTCCTGCTGCTGTAATAAATCACAGCTGTGAATATAACCCTAGGCTGATTCCTATGAGTCCTTCCAGTGAATCATGGAGCCTGGGAGTGGCGTGGGGGACCCCAATACAGGAGTGATCACGGAGAACTGCCAGAGGCAAAGAACCCAGAGTGGAATGCAGCCTGGAGACATTCCCTATAGGGCACAAGTCACCTCCATGAGAACTGCACAGAACAAGCTCTTAACATAGCATCCTCCTTTCCACCTGTCACAGATGGGCCTTTCATAATAACAGGAGATCTGTTCTGCATTTCCACACTTTCAAGTAACAATCACAGGTCACAGGAAGATGCGTGACACAACATACTTATATATTCCAAGCGCTTTATCTAGTAACAGGGCAACTCTACGAGGCTTTCTCAAGATTTGGCTCTTTCGGTGATTTCATTGCTTCTGAGAATGAGATTATTATCTTGTGCTCAATAAAACATACAAACAGATAAATGTGTTAATGTCTTTACTAACTGTTACATTTGGGTAGACTAGTATAGGCTATGCGTGGTAGGATTAATTCTTAGATTTGCCAAAGTCCAAAAGAAGAGAGCCAGGTAAGCATCAAACCTCACACTTATCATCACAAGAAAAAGAATGTGTAACAATGTGAAGTGATGTTTGTTAACTAAACTTATTGTGGTAATCATTTCACAATATATACATACATCAGATCATTATGTTGTACACTTTAAACTTACACAATGTCATGTGTCAATTACGTCTCAATAAAACTGGAAAATAAATTTCACGCTAATGGTAGACATCTTGAACAAAAATTCCATTTTTAAATAATTTGTGAGGAAGAGTGAAAGCCACTGAGCAACTAAACCCTTCTGAGACATTCCGTATGGATTTTTAACCTCTTTCAAGAGGCTAACTGTCCATTTTAATATTAGGGAGAAGTAGACAATCCTGCAACAGTGGAATGAAAAATTCCTCCATTCAAAATTTTCTTCTCAAATCAGAATATTTAGATTTATCCTACACTATGTTTGTAAGGGAAACATACTTACTACCACAAGATTTTGCTCTCATTTATGCAAAAAATAGTAGCTCTCTTACAGTGTTTGTCACAATTCCGATTTCAGAGGAAGTGTTAAATAGGATTTAGCCAAATATGTTTAAAAATATGTCAAGATCGGGACTTCCCCGGTGGTCCAGTGATTAAGACTTTGCCTTCCAATGAAGGGGGTGCAGGTTCAATTCCTGGTCAGGGAGCTAAGATCCCACATGCCTCAGGGCCAGAAAAGCAAAACATAAAACAGAAGCAATATTGTAACAAGTTCAATAAAGACTTTAAAAATGGTCCACATCAAAAAGCTCTTTAAAAAAAATATGTCAAGATCAAACAGCTGTTTTTAAACTAACTGTGTATTTAAAGCTGTTTTGGTAGTTTTAGTGACAAAATAGAGATGCTTTTTTCTCAGCATTTTAAATTTGAGTTAGCAATACTGTTAAACCAAAATGATTAGGGTCATACGGTTCACACTGTAATTTCAAAATTAACTCTTACACAAGAGAAGTTAATCTTAGAATAGGACAAAGAAATATATATTTGAAAACTAAGTTTAAGTAAATGTGAAATAAGTCCTTTGCAACATATAATTGCCATTTCATAAGAAAAGTAAAAGGCTGTGTGTTAGTCAGAGCAGAGGTAAGACAATTCTCCATGGGTTTCTCACATTTCTGCACATCTTACAAACAGAAGCACCGACAGCCCTTTATTCTCAGCTATCTTTCCAAGGATGTTTAGATAGAAAACAGCCTTGTAAGATAATGTCTTCTTCCAGAGGTAAGGGCAAGCATGCTTACCTCCCAAAAGACTCTGATTCCCTGAACTCTTGTATTATAACCCACTGTGTGTGCAGGCATCCATCTGGGCCTGTCCACACAGCCCCTGTGTGACTCAGGGTCAAGGAGAACCAAGGCAAATATTCGGATGCCCATGCTGGTTGCAGTGGTTTATGAGTAACCAAGTAAGTAATAGAGTCCTTTGTTTCTGACCCATAAGTCTTCTGTCTTCTACCTGCATCCATGGAAAACGGCAGCTTAACTTGTTGCAAATAGGGCAAAATCTCAGATACTCCAAAGTTCTGGATGGAAAGATTAAAGTTCATCTCTCAGAAGACTTACTATAGAATGCATATGAAAAGGTCTATGACTAAATAATCTATTTATTTCAGGTCACTATGCAAACATTTATATATTTTAAGAGATTGATCTGCTCAATATGTTAAAATATATATGTATGTTTGTGCTCTTTTGTATTTTATTGATGCATGATTAGAAATTCTTCTTTGTTTCCTTTTTAAAAATGGTATGTATTGCATTGTTTTTTGATAGAAAATAACAATGAAAAAAATGTAGTCTGTGGTCTCACTAGTCAGAAAATCCCTGGTGACATAAAAAATAAATAATAGACATAGGCACACTTGGCTAGAAAATTCAAATAGTACAGAAAAGCTTAAAGAACACAGAAGCCACTCTTTCCAACCCAGCACCAACTTAACCATTTTTATGGTTTATTAAAATTGTCTGGGCTTCCCTGGTGGCGCAGTGGTTGAGAGTCTGCCTGCCGATGCAGGGGACACGGGTTCCAGCCCTGGTCTGGGAAGATCCCACATGCCGCGGAGCAACTAGGCCCGTGAGCCACAACTACTGAGCCTGCGCGTCTGGAGCCTGTGCTCCGCAACAAGAGAGGCCGCGATAGTGAGAGGCCCGCGCACCGTGATGAAGAGTGGCCCCCGCTCGCCGCAACTGGAGAAAGCCCTCGCACAGAAACGAAGACCCAACAGAGCCAAAAATAATTAATTAATTAATTAATTAATTAATTAAAAATGAATATCTGCTTAAAAATTTGTCTTTTACTTCTGCATTTACTGCTTCCCATAAATCCTTTCTTTTCAGATTTTCTGGTAGGAAACTCCACAATCTAAGACAGGGAAGGCATCAGGTTCCTGGTTTAGGCACGGTGGCCACCATCCCTCTGCCATGAGATCCTTCTCATCATTAACAATGTTCTAGGGAAGCTGCAGCTTAGGTTCCAGGCACTGGGGGAAATGTAAGCAAATACTTCCTCCTTCCTGTTCCCAATAGGGAAGTGTGCTGGGCCCACAAGACTCCAGTCCCTGTCACCTGGGGACACCCTCCCCTTTTCTCTTCCAAAAGGGAAAGAGAAAAAGATCTACCATGGCCATAGTTAATCTTCTGAAGAGCAGATCAGGATCTTATTTTTGCTTTAACCATTTAGAAGCAGGATCAACTGAAGTCACTATTGTGAACTGATTACCATTCATTTTAAATTAAAATGTGACATAATAAAAAGCATGCATCTCGTTAACTATATGTCACATTTGCTCAGCTCTAAATTTTGCTACACCATATTCTATTCATGTAATTTCAGTCTTTGAGTTTGTTTCTGCAGTAAAATTTCCACCTACATAAAATTTTACAGAATTGAAGAAACATGTTATGTGTACAGCCAGATCTTTATCATTTCAAAATGTTTATATCCATACTTCAGTATGCTTTGATGATCTTATTTTTAACCTCAGAGTACAGGTTGGACTCTTTAGATATGCAGATTAATCTATGATCTTGTGATTTCAGAGTCACAGGCAATGATGGTATCATTCACCAACCAATTGCTAGTGTCAGGAAGCAGACTTTTCTTCTGCCCTATTAGGTTTAGTAATTAGGGGCCTGCAAATTAAAATGACAAAAGATAGTTTAACAGGAGAAGAAGTTTATTCACATATATGGGAGCTAACAAGAGAAGTAACTATCCCACTAAATGTTTAAAGTTAGAGGTTTATATATCTAACTTAGCAGAGAAAAGGAAAGTGGAAGAAAGGACTTCTATTCTTTTAGAAGAATAAATGAACGATAAGTAATTTTGTGATTATTTTGTGTCTGCACGTTCAAGGGGTCTTTCCTTCTTCTATGCGAATCTCCCCAGAGAGGGGATTTGTGGTAGGTTTACTCTTGATTTCTCTCCTGGGAGTAGACCTGTCTTGAAGAGGGAATCATAGAAGCCTCATTTCTCAGAAATGTCTGCTTTTAGTCAAATAAGGAAAGCTCTTTCTGCATCTGTTGATTCCCAAATGTTTTGAGCTTAAAATAATGTCCATACCAACTCTGAGGGTCCAGCTGGGTCTCTAGGCATTCCTCCTTATATGTCCTCACTTGTAACGCTGTGAGGCAGTGCCTACTCTACCTTGTACAGATAAGGAAACTGGCTCAGAAGGACTCAGTTACCTGCCCCCGGTGAACAACTAGCCAGTTTCAGAGCTGGATTATTACAAGGGACATCTGACTCCATAGCCCAGCCTCTTAGCCCTTTGAGACATGATCACTCAAGAGATCTTAGAGGGCTTCCCTGGTGGTGCAGTGGTTAAGAATCCGCCTGTCAAGGCATGGGACACGGGTTCGAGCCCTGGTCCGGGAAGATCCCACATGCCGCAGAGCAACTAAGCCCGTGGGCCACAGCTACTGAGCCTGTGGGCCACAACTACTGAAGCCCACATGCCTAGAGCCCGTGCTCCGCAACAAGAGAAGCCACTGCAATGAGAAGCCCATTCATTGCAACGAGGAGTAGTCCCCGCTGGGTGCAACTAAAGAAAGCCCATGCGTGGCAACAAAGACCCAACACAGCCAAAAATAAAATAGAACAACAACAAACGTTTAAAAAAAATAAGAGAGATCTTAGAGCTCATGTGATCCAACCCTCTTTATGCTATTGAATAAATTTGTTTACCTCACTGTCAATCACTAAATGGGGGGTCTTGGACAATTTTCTCAGCCCATTTGTGTCCCGGTTTTTCCATCTGTAAAATGATTACAGTACTCACTTCAGAAGCATGCTTTGAGGAACAGTGCCAGGCACATAGTAAGTGCTAAGTATCTGCTCTTATTATTATTTACTTTATAGACATCAACGCATTCTTATAAAATATTCCAAGACTAAGTGTACAGAATAAAACATGTAAATCATCTCTTACCCACCTGCCCACCCTCTTCCCAGGGGTCACCATCAGTGGATGTGTTTCTAGTCCTTTACCATCATAGTCATACATATTTTTAATCTGTGCACTCATGAGCTGTCTTCATGCATTTTAACAGAAATGGAATCATATTTTGCAAATTATTCTCCAACCTCCTGTTTCCATTTAAACCACTCAAGTCTTATAGATCTTTCCATGTCAGAACATCTCAGTGTTGCTCATTCTTTTTTAACAGCTGCATGGTGTTATACTGAATGGACTTAAAATGATGTACCCTTCTGATATTGATAAGCTTCTAGGCAGTTGTGGGGCTTTTGGTTTTGTTTTTTTCATGTAGCTAGACAAGCCCTTAGTGATTATAGACATGTGGAAAAGCTAAAGAGAGCATGTTGTTCCAGAAAAGTTCACATTAATATACAGCAGAGACTCTTCTCTCATGATCGGCTTCGTGCCTCTCCAGCTCTGATAGATAGTATCATCTAAACAAACATTTGGGGTTTTTTTTTACCCATTTCTAGTGGGGCTGCACTTTTGGTTCCCTAACAACTTGCAGCTTCTGATCTGGGCAGAGTGAAGAACAAAAATAAAGGTGATGGTGGAGCTTGTGCCTAGGATGACACCCACTGGACTGAGATAATGAAACAGCCACTGAATGAGGCACGTTTGACCCTGGGGATGTCAGAGGTTTCTAAGGGAGCTTTTAATGGGCTAGTATCACAGGGTCACTTTTTAAAAACAGGTTCTACTTAAGTTGGACTGCATCTTTCTGCATGTTTCTTTCTACCATCCTAGTTTCCTTCCAAACCAACGGGATGACAGACCATGCTACAATAACATGAACATGTCGGTTTACATGAGGGAGCAGGGAGTTTACCCTTATCTGGGGAATTCTGAAATAGAGACTCCTGGAGGCACTATTTCTACCTGAATGTTTTGCACACTGCTAACGAATCACTTCTTAACTGCATGAGAGAGGAGTTTTTCTATGTACCATTTCAAATCAGAATCCGATGGTATTTTACCATTAGGCAACAAAAGATCATCAGTTTCCAAAATTTAGTGAAATTTACAATAATTGAAAAAAATTTTTGTGCTAGCAAAAGTATCCAAGAGAGAAGAATCCAAGCCAGGAGCAAATATATTATCAAATTATTCATGAAATAATAATGATAATGATGTTGTGTGTTTGTGGAGAGCTTCCCATAAATGACGCCCTGAGCCAAGCACTTGGCTTAGATCACCTCACTTAATTGTCTCGACAGCGTAATCACTCTCACCTAAATATGAATTCAATCAGTCTGACTGGTTGAAATGCAAGGAAGAGTTCACTGATGTTCCCTGGTTTATAAAGAAAACTGCTTGTTATTACTTCTCTTCTGGATTATTTCACAGACATTAGATCGAAGTTTTAGAAGAAAATTCCCCATTTTAGTTTAGCAGATCTTCCCATGTTTTTATCATGTCTTAGCTATAAAAATTTCAGAAATGCAAATATATAATGTAATATAATATACTCTTTACAAATAAGTAAAAGCAAAGATTTATCTCATTCACAAAAATGCTAAAAAAGCAAGATAGCAGAATTAATGCTTTAAACTTAACACCTGACTACTACAGGCTACTACAGATGAATAAACGTCTATAGAAGACAAAGTACAGGGACTCCCCTGGGGGCGCAGTGGTTAGGAGTCCGCCTGCCAATGCAGGGGACACGGGTTTGAGCCCTGATCCACGAAGATCCCATGTGCTGCAGAGCAACTAAGCCCGTGCGCCACAACTACTGAGCCTGTGCTCTAGAGCCCGCAAGCTCTGCAACATGAGAAAGCCACCGCAATGAGAAGCCCGCGCACTGCAACGAAGAGTAGCCCCAGCTCGCCTCACTATAAAGAAGGACTATATGATGAACAGCATCAAATTTATAATCACTGGGCAAACCATGAGGTACGATTTGAAATATACTAGAAATGGTCAGTGTCTTTCAAAATATCCCTTCTAGTCTTCCCCATAGTGTCGAAGGGGCCACCATGGCATTGAAATATTGATTTACTGTGAATCTCAAAGACTTTTCAATCTTAAGAAGTGTCTTTCTGAAATGGAACTACCCTTTGTGGCATTCTTTTTTTAAAAAAAGTAATTAATTAATTATTTTTTAAAATAGATCTTTATTGGAGTATAATTGCTTCACAATACTGTGTTAGTTTCTGTTGTACAACAAAGTGACTCTTTTAAGTCAGGGTCTCTCATCCGTTTATTCATCCAACAATATTACTTGAACCACAATTGCCAGCAGGCGCCGTGTAAGGCTCTGAAGAGGACGGGAGACAGAGGCAGAGCTTTCCTAGGAAAGCTCACATTTTCACCTCCTTTATTCTCACCTGAGAGCAGCTGACACAGAAAGAGCTGGAGAAAATGTTGATGTCTGAGTAGGTAAGAGGGAAAGGACAGAACACTCTCTTTGACCGCCTTACTATGAGCTGCCATGGGCTGGCTCTGTGGACAGAACATAAAACATGTGGCAAGATTGTGCTGGGGTAAGTGGTTTCTACATGGACTATTTCTAAGACAGTGTTATGCTCTTACAATTTCTCACTTTCATTGTATAACTGTCTCTGCTCTGAGTACATTTCAGAGAAAAATCTTAGGTGAGCATTCAAGTAAAGCAATGAAAATGTACTGCACTGTGATCAAGCGGGTATTTTAGCGATTTATAATTATGCCTCTAACATATAAAATGCTCTACACTTCACAAGTTGGACTTGTTAGGAGGCAGATAAATTCATGAATGTGTGCAGTCTCTATTATATTTCTATCCTGGACTATTTTTCTTAAAGATTTTTATAGCTGCATAGGAGGTGATTTTAAGAAAAATACTTTGACTACTTTTTTCATGTTAAATACTCACTACAGATATTGTAGGAATATTCAAAGATAGAATTCTTCTGTTCACCTCCTGTCTTGAAGAAGCTTTTACTTTGTGTTTCTGAGTGACATAAAGTCTCTTTGACTTTGTGTTTGAACGTGACATAAGTGTGGTAGGTGTCCTGATACAAGGATGGCATTTTCGGTTCCGTGCCTGTCTCTCAAAGGTTCAATGAAGCACAGAGGAGCAGGTGACTTCCTTACTGTTTCTGTGTGGGCTCTGCCTGTCCCATCACTGAGTCTGCCTGTCATCCTCGTGCAGATGGGCAGGCAGTTTACAGGCCCCATGGGGTCTGTGTCCTGGCTTCAATGTTGGACCCATTAGGAGAGCCCTGGGGGACCACATGAGTTGCCCGCAGGGTCCTACCTGAGCTCAGGGGAGCAAAGGGGGAGATTGAGGGCAGTGAGAGCTCTCAGCACCGCTGCCCCTGGGCTCCCTCCCTGGAGGTAGTGATGAATGCCCAGACCTAAGAGCCTTCTGTCCATGTTTGCTGCACATATAAACTTAGTGAGGCAGTGATGAATTTGTGGAGAAAACAATATTTTTTTAAGTCCAAAGAACTAAATTAGAGTCCCTGACCTGTTGTGATTCCAACTTTGTATACATCTCTTAATCTCCATGAACCTCCATTTTTCTGTGCAAAAGAGAGGTAACAGTGATTGCCCTGACTACCTCCACGATGGAAGATGTATTGGTGTTTTACGTACAATGAAAAACTATACAGGAGTTCCATGGCCGATGGTTTGTAGAATGAGGCAAGGTAGAATAAAAACAGTGACAGAAGGAACAAAAACAGAAAGACGGGGTGTTCTTTTCTTTTAAACAATAATGAATTCACTGAGGAGTCTGAAAAGTTCCAGGAGCTGGGTGCTGCAGAGCCCAGCGGACACCATGGAAACCTCAGCGGGATGTCCAGTGTTTCAATGTTGCATCACCGTTAACTAATAGGAAGCCAGTTTCCTCTCCCTAACTTTCGGAGAACTAAGGATTGTATATTTTGGAAAATAAGGTTGAAAATGAGAATAAAGAGTGAAGATGATCGGATTGTAAATTTTTTTTTTTAATTTCCTATTTTCCTGCTGCCTCAACACCCGGGGGACCAGGTGCGTGGGTGTGCCCAGGCTGGTTCCTGCCGCAAGATTCTCTTTTTGCCCTCCCCGACTGTGACTTAGACATTCCAAGAAACAATGAAATCTCCTCAAGCCTTGTTTCTGCTCCATCCAGACTTGCCCAAGGTCCTCACTCTCTCTCGACTCCCCACCTGCTAGGTGGCTGCTGAATAGTGAGGTGCGCCCTGTCTTCTCCTCTAGGACCTGTGGGTATAATAAACCCTGTAATTTCTTCTGCAGAAATATTGCAGTGGCCCTTAAAGACCCTACAAGGGGGACTTACTCCCCCATTTACAATGATACTGGCAGCAAATGGAATTTTAATTCCAAATGTATGTAGTTTGGGAAAGCTAGATGATTTCCTATACAGACTATCTAGAAGGTTCTGTTGGCTCCTAGACACCCAATAAGCTATTAGAGAGTCTGCTTCCTGGACCTTGGCTCACAATAGCTCAGTTTCTCAGGCCCCATCTTTATTTTCATTCTCCCCATTTACACTGGCGCTTATGAGTGTCAGCCATGCTTTATGACTAATAAAACCCTATTGTGTAAAATGCACTAGAGTGAGGACCTTGCACAACAGGTGATTTAGGCATAAGAAGCTATCCTTCTGCTATATTCTTTTAAAATACTGAATCATTTTTTAAAACATGAATTACAAGCTGTCAGGGATGTCAGTCATGTACACGCAGATATGCAACTAAAACTGTGCAGGTGTATCCCTCAGATTGTTTAGTGCTTACAATTTATTTTTGAAAGACATTTTGTGCTAAGTGAATGTAATCTAACATATAATTTTGGTATGTTTTACGAAAGGGACAATCATACTTCTCATTATTATCATTTAATTAATACGAAAAGAGTTAGTTTGGCTTTTGCTCAATTTTGAATGTGATTTTTAAATCTCATTTTATTAATTTAGATGAACTATAGAACTATGGGGGCTTCCCTGGTGGCGCAGTGGTTGAGAATCTGCCTGCCAATGCAGGGGACACGGGTTTGAGCACTGGTCCAGGAAGATCCCATATGCCGCGGAGCAACTGGGCCCGTGAGCCACAACTACTGAGCCTGCGCGTCTGGAGCCTGTGCTCCGCAGCAAGAGAGGCCGTGATAGTGAGAGGCCCACGCACCGTGATGAAGAGTGGCCCCCGCTTGCCGCAACTAGAGAAAGCCCTTGCACAGAAATGAAGACCCAACACAGCCATAAATAAATAAATAAATAATAAATAAATAAAATTTAAAAAAAAAAAAAACTATGGTATATCATAGTATCAGCAATTCAGAAATCCTCAATGCAGTTTAACTTTCAACCTGTTCCAAGAGGATTTAAGGGCATCATAATGTCCCAGGGCTGTAAAAATTTGCTTGTGGATGTAGTAACCATACGCTTATCTCACATACAACTTTTCAGTCTTAGAATTAATGGTTTTTGTGAATTAAAAATTATTCTGCAAAAATTAGCATAACTGTCCTTGCCTTTAAGCATCACTCTGGTGAGCTGGTATTAGGAATAATGAGAAGAAACTTGTATCAACCCTGCCCCCCACCACTGGTTAAACTACAATATGCTCTATACACCGTGAATCACTTCTTTTAAGAAAGTTATCTTATGAGATGGCAGGTGCTTATACCTGGAAATGTAGAAAATACTTCACTCACAACGTTTACGGAGACTAACTGATGAGGAAACACCCAAGGCAGAGACAAATGAGACGGAGCTGTGCGCTCAGGGATGCACGGGCTGGGATGCAGGAACCAAAACTAGCACCAAGTGGCCCCTGACCTGACGTGATTCTGCAGGGAATTGCAGCAGATACGTTTGCTGGGAAATCAGGCAACGCTCAAGGAGGAGGAGGCTGCAGATTTGTAATTTAATAACGAGGAATTTAAACTGTTGCCACAAGAGGAGGGGCATTTCTGGTAGAGCAAACCTCCATGCAGAGGCCTGGACTTGGAAGAAGGCGGTACACTCTCCGGACAAGCAGGATGCTGGGCGGAACTTGGCTGAAGTTTAGGAAAGAGGATGGTGAGAAGAGTCTGGGGAGTCATGTCAGGGCCACTCTGTGAGGGGCCCTGAGTGTGAGAGTAAGGAAGGGAGACCGCAGTCCCCAGGCAAGGGGGTGCCCAGGGAGGCACGGGGGAGAGGGGGGAATATGCCCACCTTCTCTGGGGGAAGATGCCTCCCCCCTCCCCAGGCCCCACAGGGGTGGGAGGCGAGGCTGGGGGATTTGCTTCAGAACACAGACGGGAATCTATTGTTATAGACTGTATCTGAAATGAAGAAAATTAGTAATCAGTAATGAGTTAAAATAGAGATCATTTCATTTGGAATTAGACAAATCCTTAAAAGGTGCTACATACACATGGAAGTTCATTTATCTTCTGGTGCTGAGTCAGGTTTTGGTTTTAGTTTTGTTTGTTTTCCCTTTTTTCTAACCAGCCACAATGAAATCAGGGCTGGGGTAGAGTTCTCAGTAGCAGTGACTGCATTCCGGAGGGAGGGGCAGTGAGCAGGGTCTCACCTCCTCGCCTGGATGCAGCTCACCGAGCTCTCAGGGAGGAGGGCGAGCTCCCTGCCGTCTTCCGCGGTCCCGAGCCCTCGTCCTTCTCCAGCCCGAGGTCAGAGAGGTGAGCGGTCCCTCCTTCCTCAAGGGCACAGCCCTGCCTTCCCCTCCTCAGGAGTGTCTCCTGGGATGAGCCCTGGGTGTGGGGCCCTGAGAGGCTGCCCCCGGCAGCTCCCTGCAGTACTAAGGGCTCCTCCCAGCGTTTGCCAGCAGCTTCCGTGCCGGTGCTTGTTAGGGCCGCTGGGCTGGGAGGACGTGACCCACAGAAATGTGTCATTTAGTGAATCCACAAAGTGGCGTCACTCAGCCCGGGTTGTTAGGATCACATCCAGATGGCCCTCAGGAAGCATCTGATAGAAATTGGTAAGTGTAGGTCACCTGAAATGCACCTAGAGAGAGGAGATCCTGGGGCAGGGAAGGGCTTAGGGGATGGCAGAGCCAATGATAGCCAGACACAGGATAAGATAAGGCCTGGGTGGGTCAACAGGGAGACATTAGATGAAGTCATTAAGGGAGCTCAGGGTCAGGTCTGGTTTCTAACTGTGATACTAATTTTTTATCAAATCAAATCCTGGCCATGTACTTCCTATGTGGAGTGAAGGCTGCCTTAGAAACTGGCATGTTTTTATATCTACAGTACTTCTCTCACTTCCTGAACAAGCATTGGCCTGAGAGCACGTCAGTACCCTTTATTTTTGTGGGGTGTCCAGGCATGCAGTGTTCCATTTCCAGCAGCATTGGGAGAGACTGACACCACCCTCAGCAGAGGGAGCAGAGCTGTGTTTGAGGGGAAGCATCTCCAGTTATACAAGGTCAATTGGTTCTCTGTAAAAAGTGACAGTGTCCACGTGCAGTCCTAAGGGCCCTTTTATCCATCACACGTGATAGGTTGGCAGAGTAAAGACTCTTTTCTTCCAGCAGTGACGAGAATATGTTCCTGTTTTGATTTAAGTACATAACCAGAAACAGACTAAAAAGGCATTATAGAAACTATAGAAATGTCAAAGATCTACAACAACCAAGCGAACGCACCATCAAAAAAATGTCACATTTAAAAGGGTAGGAAACCTGTGGCATTTTTTAGTCACTTTTTAGTGCAGCTTGAGGAAAGTGGCAGCCAGATCCCCAGCCCCCTTTTGCAAACCTGAGAGAGAGCAGACTGATCTGCAATGTTCTAACCTGTCTGTGGGCTGCCTAAGGATTGGTCTTTTGACACCTAACTCAGAGTTCAGACAAACAAAAATGGCTCAGATCTCAGAATAAGGGAGCCATGGGAAGCAGCGGGTATGATTTGTAAAAACGGTTGCAAAGGTAACTATAGACCCACAGACACCAAGGACAAGAGATTACTGATTGAGGAGTACAATAGGACAGCTAAGGCCCCAAGAGTAAGCAAGAGTGAGACTCTTAGAAAAGCAAGACATTTAAAAGCAGATGTATAAATAGGAGAATTGGGGAAAAAAAACACACGCACTGGTCCAGAGACAACACAGGTCTGAAAAGACCCTAAGACATCACATTAGGCTGATTACAAAGGTCTTCCCCTGTGTAGAGCAAGTATAAGAAGACTGGGAGAGGTGGCTGTTTTTTAAAATGCCCAGTTTTCAACAAAAGATCACCAGGCAGACAAAAAAACAGTAAAACTAGGCTCATTCAAAGGAACAAAATAAATATCCAGACACCATACCTCAAGAAACAGGTTTTGAACTTACTGGAAAAAGATTTTAGAACAACTATCTTATGTATGCTCAAAACGTTAAAGGAATACACCAACAAAGAACTAAAGGAAATCAAGAAAACAATGAAATGAAAATGAAAATGAAAGCACAACTTACCAAAACTCATGGGATGCAGGGAAAGCAGTACTTAGAGGAAAATATAATGTAAAAGCTTACATTGAAAAAGAAGAAACATATCACAATCAACCACCTAACCTTACACCTTAAGGGACTAGAAAAAGAAGAACAAATTAAATTGAAAGCTCAAAGAAGGAAGGAAATAATAAAGATTAGAGCAGAGATAAACAAAGAGAGACTAGAAAAACAATAGAAAAAAATCCATGAAACCAAGAGTCCGTTCTCTGAAAATCAACAAAATTGACAAATCTTTAGCTAGATTGACTAAGGAAAATAAAAAAAAGAAGACTCAAATAATTGAAATCAGAAATAAAGACAAAGACATGGCTACATATTTAACAGAAATAAAAGGATTATAAGAGATTACTATGAACTGTACACTAAAAAACTGGATAATCCAGGTGAAATGGATGAATTCCTAGAAACACATAACTTACCAAAACTAAATCAAAAAGAAACAGAAAATTTGAATAGACCTAGTAAGGAGATTTAATTGGTAACCAAAAGTTTCCTGGCAAAGAAAAGCCTTGGACCAGATGACTTCATGGATGAATTCTACCAAATATTTAGAAGAACTAAGAAGAACCAACACCAATCCTCTCAAACTCTTACAAAACTTAAAGGAGAAGGAACACTCTCTAACTCATTCTGAGGCCAGCATTTCTCTGATACCAAAGCCACATAGACACTACAAGAAAAGACAACTGTAGACCAACATGCCTTATAAACAATGATGCAAAAATCCTCAACAAAATACTTGTAAATCAAATTTAGCAGCATATTAAAAGGATTATGCACCATGACCAAGTGGGATTTATTTCTGGAATGCAAGGGTGGCTCAATGTATAGAAAACCAGCAATGTCATATACAGTATTAATGAAATGAAGGGGAAAAGCACAGGATCATCTCAACTGATACAGAAAGAGCACTTGACAAAAGTCAGCACACTTACATGATAAAAGCACTCAAGAGACTAAGAATAGAAGAAACTACCTCCACATAATAAAAAGCCATATATGAAAAACCCACGCTGAACATGATAATTTTTGGTGAAGGTTGAAAGCTTTTCCTCTAAGATCAGGAACAAGACAAGGATGCTAGATTTTGTCACTTCTGTTCAACATAATACTGGAAGTCCTAGCCAGAGAAATTCGGCATGAAAGACATCCAAATTGTAAAGTAAGAAGTAAAATTATCTCTGCAGACAACATGATTTTATATGTAGAAAACCCTAAAGATCCCCCCCCCCCCAAAATTGTTAGAACTAATCAGGGAACAATGTTTCGGGATACAAAATCAATACACAAAAATCAGTTGCAATTCAATACACTAGTAAGGAACAATCCAAACATAAAATTAAGAAAGCAATTCCATTTACAACATTATCAAAAAGAATAAAATACTTTGGAATAAGCTTAGTTAAGGAGGCAAAAGACTTGTACTCTGAAAACTACAAAACATTGCTAAAAGAAATTAAGGACACAAATAAATGGAAAACCATTCTGTGTTCATGGATTAGAAAACTTAATATTTTTAAGATGTCAATGTTTCACAAAGTGATCTACAAATCATTTTCAACAAGGGTACCATGTATTCAGAAAGGACAGTCTTTTCAACAATTGGTGCTGGGAAAATTGGATATTCACATGTAAAGGAATAAAATTGGACCCTTACCTTACACCATATACAAAAATTAACTCAAAATGGATCAAAGTCCTAAACATAAGACCTAAAACTATGGGCTTCCCTGGTGGCGCAGTGGTTGAGAATCTGACTGCCAATGCAGGGGACACGGGTTCGAGCCCTGGTCTGGGAAGATCCCACATGCCGCGGAGCAACTAGGCCCGTGAGCCACAATTACTGAGCCTGCGCGTCTGGAGCCTGTGCTCCGCAACAAGAGAGGCCGCGATAGTGAGAGGCCCGCGCACCGCGATGAAGAGTGGCCCCCACTTGCCGCAATTAGAGAAAGCCCTCGCACAGAAACAAAGACCCAACACAGCCATAAATAAATAAATAAACCCAAAGTTAAAAAAAAAAAAAGAAATACAGGAGCTAAATATTCTTTAGTCATGGTTACTGCAGAAAACAGCTTATTCAAAAAAAAAAAAAAAAAAAAAAAAAAAAAAGACCTAAAACTATAAAACACTTAGAAGAAAACATAGTATAAAAATTTCATCACATTGGATTTGACAATGATTTCTTGGATATGAAACCAAAAGTACAGACCACATAAGCCAAAATAGATAACAATATAACATATAGCTATAAATGCTTACATTGAAAAAGAATATCAAAACATAAGAACAGAATTTAAAACTTGGATATATCAAAGAACATTATCAACAGAGTGAAAAAGGCAACCAATGGAACAACAGAAAATATTTGCAAATCATATATATGATAAGGGGTTCATATCCAGAATATATAAAGAACTTTGTACATCTCAACAACAAAAAAATCAATCTGATTTTAAAATGCACAAAGTACTGCAATAAACATTTATCTAAAGAAGATACACAAATGCCCAATAAGCACAGAAAAAGATGTTTGTTAGGGAAATACAAATCAAAACCATAGTAAGATACTACTTCACTCCCTTTAGATTGGCTATTTTTTTTTTTTTAATGGAAAATAAGATGTGTCGGCAAGGATATATAGGAAACTTCGTGCACTGCTGGTAGGAATGTAGAACAGTGCAGCCACTTGCAAGACCGTTATGTCAGTTCTTCAAAAAATTAAAAATAGAATTACCATATGATCCAGCAATTTCACTTCTGGGTATATATCCAAAAAAGTTGAAAGAAGGGTCTCAAGGAGATATCTGTACACTCATGTTCACAGCAACATTATCCACCATAGCCAAAAGGTGGAAACAATCCAAATATCTACCAACAGATGAATGGATTAAAAAAATCTGGGATATACATACAGCGGAATATTATTCAGCCTTAAAATGAAGGAAATTCTGACACATGCCACAGAATGGATGACCCTTGAAAACATTAAGTGAAATAAGCTAGTTACAAAAGAACAAAAATTATATGATTCCACTTATATGAGGTATCTATTCAAATTTCTAAAGCCAGTAAAATGGTGATTGCCAGCGCCTGGAGAAAGAAAGGAAATGGGGAGTTAGTTTTTAATGGGTAGCAAGTTTCAGTTTGGGATGATGAAAGAAGTTCTGATGGATGCACTTGGAGGGCATTGTGCTGAATGAAAGAAGTCAGACAGAGAAAGACAAACACTGTATGATATTACTTACACGTGGAATCTAAAACCTATAACAAACTAGTGAATATAACAAAAAAGAAGCAGACTCACAGATATAGAGAACAAACTAGTGGTTACCGGGGGGAGGGGGGCAAAAAAAGGGTGGGGAGTGGGAGGTACAAGCTATTGGGTGTAAGAGAGGCTACAAGGTAGCATTGTACGACACGAAGAATAGAGCCAATATTTTGTAATAACTGAAAATGGAGTGTAACCTTTAAAAATTGTACAAAAAATATACACAGTAAATATTAGTTGTTTTACCTCTCAAAAAAATTCTGAAGATGAATAGTGGGGTGATAGTGACACAACAATGTGAGTGTACTTAATGCCACTTAAAATACTTAAAAGGGTAAATTATATGTTATGTATATTTTACCACAAGAAAAATTTAAACAGAGTAAAAGTGCATTTT
Organism: Balaenoptera physalus; assembly: GCF_965194825.1. Lineage (NCBI taxonomy): Eukaryota > Metazoa > Chordata > Mammalia > Artiodactyla > Balaenopteridae > Balaenoptera > Balaenoptera physalus. The sequence goes on along the minus strand of NC_138886.1, from coordinate 92,353,397 downwards.
CATTTATGTGAAATGTTAGCAATGAGACCCAGACTGATACAATGAGAAACAGAAAGTTTCCTGCCTATGAACTCCCTGTGGTAATGGGAAACTCTACTCGTCCCAGCCACTGCTGCAGATTTCCTGGGCACTCTGGGTGGGTGCCACCACGCCCACCCTCAATTTCATGTCAGTGACACAAAGCCCATTGCGACTGTACCTTGTTTGGTGTCACGTGGTGGCAGGACAGGACAGAATTTCTCAGTTCTTACCAGGGAATATAGTCATCATCAACTTCACACAGTGAGAGTCTCAAACTGCCCACAATCTTATCTAGCTCTTGCCAACAGGAACACCTTTTTTATCTTAAGGTAATGAACTCTGAATCATTAATACAAATCAAGAGCTGAACGAGGGAAAGTTACACACCCATGATTCAATCAAGATAAACGCCGAGAGGCCACGTGCTCCCACCCCCTGTGATTTGGATGCTTATATTACCCAGCTATGATGAGGGAGACAGTTCTGACTGAAACTGCTTCCCACTGAAAATGGGTGGCGGAAAGTCTCCCAGGAGATTGTTAGGCAGCTTCCCCACTGTTTCTTGGGGAACACAGTGCAGTAAACAGATCATCTCAGGGGGCTGTCAAATAAACAAAACAGGAGTGAAGGTAACAAAATCAGCCCTTAGCAAATAACGTAAACTGGCATTAAGAAGAAGAAAATGGTGATTGAAAGAAAAGTGTTACTTGAAAGTAATAAAGCCAAAATCAGGAGAAAAAAGCAGAAAGCAAAACCAAAGTAAGTGTAAATGAGAAAATAAATTAAAATGAAATTTGAAAATGACCTAACAACTTTCTAATAGAGAGAAGTGAATCCAGTCAAGCTCTTCAGGCTCCAACCTGGAGGCAGGTAAAGTGAGGTGTGAACAATCAAGGCCACTTGCTTCTGTTCTGCAGGTGACAGCTGAGCTAGGACCCTTACCTGTGCACCTCTCCCCTGCATCCTCCTTTCATCCTTTCTCCCCTTCCCTGGTTGATTCTTGGCCTAAGGTAGTTCTTGAGGACCAGGCATTGGGTTCAGATCGATTTAGGGAATAATAAACATCTTGATGCATCTTGAGGGCTTCCTGTGACTGAGGAAAGGACCAGTAAAGGACAAAGACTCAGGAAAAACTGATGCTCAGAGAGGCTGTGTCCAGATAAGAGGGCAGAAAAACAAAGCCTGGCCTGGAACTGCTCTGTCTCTCATTTCCCTGAACCAAGACGCCCCAGGTCCTGAGCTGAGCAAGTCCACACCCCTTTATGAAGCAGGGAATGCGTTTTGTCCAACGCTGAACTCCTCATCGCTGGCTTCCAAACCTGGCAGGAACATCTGTGTCTATTCTACATCTCACTCCCAGTAGGGAGACAGAATTCACAAAGGCACCAAACAATCCAGCATCTTTGTTTCTATGTGGAACCTTGAGCAAAGATGGCAGATCCCTAAGAACAGAGCCACAGCCTGGGCTGGGACAACAGCAAAACCACAGCACATAGGTGTCCATTCAGGATCCTGAGGTCAGCAGTTCTCCAGGTCATTTCTGACCACTGCCCTTGGGTGCACCCTCACCTCCTAAACCCAGCCCTGAGGTGACCCAGACTTGCCTCTGCCCCACCAAGAACACGATTGCGTTGTACAGTCTTCCTCCCTCTCATCCCCTCTTTCTTCTGTGTGCTCTGGGAATCTATCTCACTGCACGTAATTAATCATAATAATAAACAGGAAAATAAAGGGCTACTTCAATCATACCTTAGAATATTCCAGAGTAACACAGAAATTGACCATTGTGTAACTCTGAGCCTCAGTTTCTTCGTCTGTAAAATGAAGACACTCATGGAGAAAGATTAAATGATATGATGCACCTGAAATGCTTAAAACCATGCCTGGCTCACAATAAACACTCAGTAAACGTCAGACACCAACCACGGTTCTTCACCTTGACACAAACTCCAGCCTCCCTTTCTAGATGCCACTCCTTGTAGTACTCAGGGGTGTTGTTTGCTCATTTTCTCACATTCCATTTGCCATGGTGTCCAGAGCATTTCTTATCAATTTCTCATCAATTCCAGATTAATCTTCTTCTTCCCTTACAAAAAGTGGGCACAACAAACAAAATGAGAAAGTGCCTCTTTTCCTTTACGATAAGCATCGTTTGACTATAGCCACCTCTGTCCTTCCAGGCCACTGTCATGTTCACGTTGAGATATATTGGAGTTCTTACTCCGGAACCTGTGAATGTGAACTTATTTGGAAATCTGGTCTTTGCAGAAGTCATCAAGTTAAGATGAGGTCATGACAGTGGACCCTAATCCAATATGACCTGGGTCCTTACAAGAAGAGAAGAGACATGCACAGAGGGAAGATGAAATAAAGACACAGAGGGAGAACACCCCATGACAGTGGAGGCAGAGATTGGAGTGATGATCTACAAGCCAAAGAACTCCAAGAATTACTGACAACATCATAAACTAAGAGAATGACCTGGAAGAGATTCTCCCGAGACCCTTGCCCTGCCCATGCCCTGCCAAGACACTGATTTTGGACTTCCAGCCTCCAGAATTATGAGAGAATAAATTTCTGTTGTTTTAAGCCCCTCATTTTCCAGTACTTTGTTACAGCAGCCCTAGGAAACTCATCCAGGGAGAGATTTAATTCCTTTCAGTTTAAAGGTGCCCTGTACTGTTTGACAGGGGAGGGTTTTCAAAAGACCCTAGATATCACAGTCAGGTTCCTTTAATAAGTGACTCATGTATTTATTATTTATTTAATCTAAGGATAGAAAACTTATTGGCGATGTAATTCACTGACCATTTCACTTATTATGACTTGGGTATATATGGATGAAAAAGTGTTGCCACAGTAATTTTGCTTTCCATTCTGACGATATTTTTTGGTAACTCTCAAATTTTCTTCCAATATGTAGGAGCTTTTCCTATGTCTGAATTTTCCATCAGTGGGAACTTTAGCTAATAAAGCATTTGCTGCAGCATACACAAGAGCTCCCCAGGGAGCTCTTTCCACTGCTCAAGTGAGTTTTCTCTTCTCTCTCTTCTAAAAAAGAAGGATACTGAATCATTAAAATGTTCAAAGCTCTGAGAGGAAGATAAGCCATTCAGGTTGAATGATTAAGAACATTAAAAAACACAAAAGAGAAGACAGGAGTTCAAATCCAAATAAACTTCATTTGTCTAATGCACATCAAACATTATTTATTTTGAACTTCTCTCCCTTGGCCATAGCTGTAGTGTGAGGCTAAGTTCTGGTATTTCCACCACCTGCCCTTCTTCTTTCTTATGCACAGCTCCTTCTAGAAAAATGCCCTGACCTTCGACTCTTCTTCAAAACTGCTCTTCCTTAGCTCTTAACTGATCCCTCCTCAAGGACAAAGTGAAAGGTAGAGTATGCCAATAAAATAAGCAGAGGTTTTCAAGCATACCACAGGGTAATTGGGAAAATGACTGGAAGATGAGTCACGTGCTTCAGGTCCGGAGCTCACCCTATAGGTATTTAGGGTGCATGGCAGACAGATGCACTCCTGTCCATGCATCCAAACGAATGTAATATCATCTCAGAGACAGCTTATCCTTTTATTTTTTTTTATTTTATTTTTTTTTTAATTGAACTGATTGATTTTATCCTTTTTTTTAAAAATAAATTTATTTATTTATTTTTGGCTGTGTTGGGTCTTCGTTTCTGTGCGAGGGCTCTCTCCAGTTGCGGTGAGCTGGGGCCACTCTTCATCGCGGTGCGTGGGCCTCTCACCATCGCGGAGCACAGGCTCCAGACGCACAGGCTCAGTAGTTGTGGCTCACGGGCCCAGTTGCTCCGCAGCATGTGGGATCCTCCCAGACCAGGGCTCGAACCCGTGTCCCCTGCATTGGCAGGCAGATTCTCAACCACTGCGCCACCAGGGAAGCCCTAGCTTACCCTTATATATGCCAGAAGAAAGCCACCTCACCATAAAACTCTTAGAAGAGAACATAGGCAAAACATTCTCTGACGTAAATAGTACCAATGTTTTCTTAGGTCAGTGTCCCAAGGCAATAGAAATAAAAGCAAAAATAAACAAATGGGACCTAATCAAACACACAAGCTTTTGTACAGTAAAGGAAACTATAAACAAAATGAAAAGACAACATACGGACTGGGACAAAATATTTGCAAATGATGCAACCAACAAGGGCTTGATTTCCAAAATATACAAACAGCTCATACAACTCAATAACAACAACAACAACAAAACCCAATTGAAAAATGGGCAGAAAACCTAAATAGACATTTCTCCAAAGAAGACAAACAAATGGCCAACATGCACATGAAAAGATGTTCAACACTGCTAATTGTTAGAGAAATGCAAATCAAAACTACAATGAGGTACCACCTCACACCAGTCAGAATGGCCATCATTAAAAAGTCTACAAATAACAAATTCTGGAGAGGGTATGGAGAAAAGGGAACCCTCCTACACTGTTGCTGGGAATGTAAACTGGTGCAGCCACTCTGGAAAGCAGTATGGAGGTTCCTCAAAAAACTAAAAATAGAGTTGTCATATGATCCTGCAATCCCCCTCCTGGGCATATATCAAGAGAAAACTATAATTAGACAAGATACATGCACCCCAATGTTCATTACAGCTCTATTTACAATAGTCAAGACATGGAAACAACCTAAATGTCTATCGACAGATGAATGGATAAAGAAGATGTGGTACACAAATGCAATGGAATACTACTCAGCCATAAAAAGCATGAAATAATGCCATTTGCAGCAACACAGATGGACCTAGAGATTATCATATTAAGTGAAGTAAGTCAGATAGAGAAAAAGAAATATCAGATGCTATCACTTCTATGTGGAATCTAAAATACAACACAAATGAATTTATCTAGGAAACAGAAACAGACTCACAGACATAGAGAACAGACTTGAAGTTGCCAAGAGTGAGGAGGGGTGGGGGAGAGATGGATTGCGAGTTTGGGATTAGCAGATGCAAACTGTTATATATAGAATGGATAGACAACAAGGTCCTACTGTATAGCACAGGGAACTATATTCAATATCCTGTGATAAAACATAATGGAAAAGAATATGAAAAAGAATGTGTATATATACATAACTGAATCACTTTGCTGCATGGCAGAAATGAACACAACATTGTAAATCAACTATATTTCAATAAAATTAATTTTTAAAAAGGAAGAAAGTCACCCAAAAAGGTTTTTCTTAACTTGAAATAGTACTTACTCTTATCTATATCATCTAAAAGCCTGTATTAGGAATATATTCACTGTGGAAATGACTTAGAATCTACTTACATGAAGGAAACTTAAGTCTAAATCCCAATTTGAGCTGAAAATCTCAAGTAAGTAATGAGCATATTTTTATATTTTTTATGTTTAATAAAAAGGCCATATAAACGGTTTGACTTCTAACAGTTAGTACACAGATCTTATATTTGACATAATTTAGGTCGAGTGTATAATTTGGGAAACAAGATCAGCACAAAAGCACCATGAAAGAGAAAAGACGATAACTGAAAGCATTCCAAACACCAGCACAGAGAGACTGAGCGTCGTATAGTTCATGGTCATCCAGAAAGACATCTGAGAAATGGCACCATTTTGGAAGCTGTTCACGTGGCAGAGACACGGCTTAGTGAATACTGCCTCGGTTTCCCATGAACCTCCCTATGTGCTACAGGTAATGCAAAGCGTCCAGGACAGATGATGCTGCAGGCAGTGGGCTGCCTTAGAGGATCAAGCACCACGCTCGGGGGATTCACTGCTCTTGTAATGAGAAGATGCAGACCTGCTCCTTGCCTGGGGGAGGCTGGCCTCTCATCTCTCAGGACTGCTGTTTCTCTAGCACACCCTGAGAATGGCCTGGATAAAATGCAGCTAGAGCCTTCACTCTTAGCCTATCTAGAAAGAGCACACAAGCACTCAGGGTCCATGTGGATTGCATCTCCCCACATATCTTGAGGCTATTTCAGTGGGTAAGGGAACCAAATAAAAACACTATTTAGGGGAGGATGCAGAGAAATTGGAACCCTTGTGGAAATGCAAAATGGTGCAGCCACTATAAAAAACAATATGCAGAGTCCTCAAAAAAAGTAAAAATAGAATTAGCATAATAAACTCCAGCAATTCCTCTGCCGGGTATATGTCCAAAACAACTGAAATCTGGATCTTGAAGGGATATTTGTATACCCATGTTTATCACAGCATTATTCGCAATAGCCAACAGGTGCAAACAACCCAATTGCCCGTAGATGGATGAATAGATCTCTTAGTCCATTCAAGTTGATATAACAAAATACCACAGACTGGGTGGTTTACAAACAATAGAAATTTATTGCTCACAGTTCTAGAGGCTGACAGTCTGAGGTCAGGGTGCCAGTAAGTTTGGGTGAGGGCCCTCTTCTGGGTCTCAGACTTTTTTTTTTTTTTTTAATTTTATTTTATTTATTTATTTATTTATGGCTGTGTTGGGTCTTCGTTTCTGTGCGAGGGCTTTCTCTAGTTGCGGCAATTGGGGCCACTCTTCATCACGGTGCGCGGGCCTCTCACTATCGCGGGCTCTCTTGTTGCGGAGCACAGGCTCCAGACGCGCAGGCTCAGCAATTGTGGCTCACGGGCCTAGTCACTCCGCGGCATGTGGGATCTTCCCAGACCAGGGCTCGAACCCGTGTCCCCTGCATTGGCAGGCAGACTCTCATCCACTGCGCCACCAGGGAAGCCCTGGGTCTCAGACTTTTGTTGCATTCTCTCATGTTGGAATCAGGTAGGGATCTCTCTGGAGCCTCTTTATGAGTCACTAAGCCCTTTCTTAGTGGAAGACTTAGTCACTTCCCCAAACCCCCTACCTACTAATACTATTATCACCTTAAGGGGTTAGGATTTCAACGTATGAATTCTGGTGGGATACAAACATTCAGACCATAGCAACTGATAAACAAAATCTGGGATATACATACAATAGAATATTATGCAGCCCTAAAAAGAAGGAAATTCTGTCATGTGCTATAATATGGATACTCAAGGACATTATGCTACTTGAAATAAACCATCACGAAAGGACAAATACTGTATGATTTCACTAATATGAAGAATCTAAGGTAGTCAAAATCATTGAAACAGATAGTAGAGAGATGCTTGCCAAGGGCTGAGGGGATGGGGAGGGAAATTTGTGTTTAGTGGGTTTAAGTTTGCTTTACAAGATGAGAAAGATCTAGAGATCTATTCCACAACAATGTGAATATACTTAACACCACTCAACCGTACACTTAAAAATGGTAAGGATGGTAAATTTAATGTTATGTTTTTTTTACCACAATTAAAAAACTATTTTGTATTTCCTTTGCTTTTTTCCTCTAATCCTTTCAAAACCTGGTATTGAATTGAACAGCAATATACGCATGTAGTTGAAAAATACCATTCATCGCGTACTCATGGCATATCTTTACCCAGAATGAGAAATGCTATTAATAATTTATCTTGTATGCTTCCAGAAATAGTCTAATTATATTTACATGCACATATACGTATATGTTCATCTTGGAAATTTCTAATGGAAGCACAATAAATACATCCCTTTTCCTAGCTGTAAAAAAAAAATGTTTCTTAAATCTCATTATGAATAAATGTATTTGATAATCTTGTACACACGAAACTTATATAATGTTTTAAACCAACGTTACCTCAAATAAATAAACAGATCAATTAATTAAATAACCTCATTGTTTTCAAAGGAATGAATTCCATATAATACTATATTATTCCATAAAATGGAGTATCGTAATTTCTTTGTGTTCACCTATTGACAGAAAACTGGATCTTGACTGTAAACAATGCACTTAGTTTTCTTACAGGCACTTTCTGTGCACCTCTGAGTGTTCCTGTGGGACTAACTCCTAGAAGTGGAATTGTTACTTGGTGTAGACGATATATTGACAGGACTTAAAAGCATTACTCCTTTTGGGCTGTCATCTTCAGCGCTCTAAATAGCGGGTGCTTTTGAACACTTAAGTTTATAGAAATTGTCCTCCAAGGACGTGCATAATGCTGTGATGAACATGGGTGTACAAACATCTCTTCAAGATCCCGCTTTGGGTATATGCTTTGGGCATATCCCCATCTTATGCCATTTTATGCTCCTACCAGCACTGTCTGAGAGTGCTTGCTTCCCACGCCCTGAGGAAGAGGATCCCCATCCTGTATCATCACTTTATTCACCTCCAACATGAATCCTCTGTACTGTGCTAAGGTGGTTTGAGTGTGGGCCCTGCAGCCAGACAGCTAGGGTTCAAATCCTTGTTACATCACTAACTAGTTCTGTGATTTGAGGATAGTGAACTTGAACTTTTCATGCCTCAGTGTCCTTTTCTGTAAACTGGGCATAAGAGGGCTGTTGTGAGGATGTGTTTAATAAATATGTATAAAGCGCATGAAGCAGTGTCAGGCACTCACTAAGTACTCAGTATAACACTTCTTATTGGTTTAATAGTTTTCTTTAAATTGATTCTCTTTTTAACCTTAGTTTTATGCTAAATGCTATGTAATAATATCATAGATCAGATGTATACTATCTATATCTTATTCTGAAAGACATCAAATTACATGCATACATTTAAAATGAAAAGAAAGTTTTTCTAGGACACAGTTTGAAAAGGACTGTCCTAAGCAGGAGTATTAGCAAAGGTTTTGTGGAGTTCAAGTGGGAGAGGTTACATTGTGTCACACTGATGTTGTAATTTTCATTTCTTCCTACTGAATCCATACATCATACCTTAAATAGATACAAAGTGGACTACACCAGGGGTAAGCAACCTAAATCCAAAACCAGCTGGCTGTGTGGCTTTTTAAATAAAGTTTTATTGGAACACTGCCACGCTCGTTCATTTACATATTGCTTCTGGCTACTTTCACACAACAGCAGAGTTGAGAGTCACAACAGAGACTGCATGGTCTACAAAACCAAAAATATTTATTATCTGTCCCTTTATAGAGAAAGTTGGCTGGCCCCTGGTCTAAACCAATATTTCTCTCTGTCTGAGACCCTTAAACATGCTTGAACAGCATCCAGCTTCTCAACTGCTGCCCTAATCTTAGCCACTCTGAAAGTTTGAGGTTTGCTGATCAGAAATTCTCAACATCTCAGAGTTTTGAGACTGTGATATTAATATTAAAAAAAGTACTCAAGGGCTTCCCTGGTGGCGCAGTGGTTGAGAATCTGCCTGCTAATGCAGGGGACACGTGTTCGAGCCCTGGTCTGGGAAGATCCCATATGCCACGGAGCAGTTGGGCCCGTGAGCCACAAATACTGAGCCTGCGTGTCTGGAGCCTGTGCCCCGCAACGGGAGGGGCCGCGATAGTGAAAGGCCCGCGCACCGCGATGAAGAGTGGCCCCCACTTGCCGCAACTAGAGAAAGCCCTTGCACGAACCGAAGACCCAACACAGCCAAAAATAAAAATAAAATAAATAAATAAATAAAGTAAAAAAAAAAAAAAGTAAGTTAACAAACGTGACGTTTAAAAAAAAAAAAAAAGTACTCAAAGCCTGTCTTCCTGTTTTGCAAAATTTTAAAATTTCATCATTGCTTTTGTCTATACAAATATATAAAATGTGGTCTGCATCAAAGGCAGAAAATTGTTCTGTTAAGTGGCATAGGACTGCAGAGTGCAGAAACCTTAGGAGTTATCAAGGGCTGTGAACACAGCAGTGCTCTAAACACTCCACCTCTGCTGTGGGCCATTTTCGCAAGATCCCAGTTAGTTTGGTACCAAACCACTTGAGTCTTTTATGTCAAAACAACAGACCCAGGAAATCACCCATGAATAGCCTGAAGTACATACCATAATCTGTGCCTTCTGTACATTTACATTATGTGTGCAAATTGTAGAATTTGTAGACTTTACCTGTCATTCCCTATGAGACCCACTATTAGTACAACATCCTATGAAGCTAAGCTGCCAGAACTGCAGTCACGAGGAAGAATTTCCATGAAACCCTGGTGAGATGCTCCCTGGGCTGTCCTGCCTTCCACCTTCCCAAAACTTGGCTCTGCAGCACTTCCTTTCAATCAGTCTGCTGCCGGAGCACCTTTTTTGGTAAAAATTCACTTTTTCCATCATTTACTTTTCTTGATCAAAAACAATACTTTTGCCATCTCCCAAATGAATAAAAAAGTCTACTTATAAAGCTATTTCCCCCACAACTCTGCCATACTCTGTTCATATTACTGTTTAAGATTTACCTTTTTCATAAAATATATCCTAATTTCCATATATCTCTAATAACACCACTTCTGGAACTACTTCATTCCAGGAAAAGTAAAACTGTAATTTGTAAGATGTCTCAAGAGTTGCTATTTATCCTGCTGCATATTTAAAATTCTACTCACCACCACACCCCTCCCTCCCAACCTGATAACACCTGGCAATTCAAATGAGCAAAATCGTTACTTTTGCAAAGCAATAAAGTAGGTACAAAGGATATCGGGATAAACAAGCTGTAGTCCCTGATGCCAGAATTGATGTGAAATAAGCACGAGGTGAATAAATATGGCAAAAGAAAAGTAATACTTGAGAAATAAAAATGAAAAATCCTAGGAGTAGAAAAAGAAGGGCGTGTCTACACAATTTTAGTACAGAGTAAAAGGGATTCGAGTGAAGGTTTTCAAGTTGGGAAGGATTGTAATCGACAAATGGAAGGAAGGACGCTCCACACCCACCGAATGCAGCTGGCCCTGGCAAGAGGCAGTTGTTACTGGATCCTGGCTTTCCAGGGACCCATCGGCTACTTTGTGGTAGCAGCTCAGGTGTCTCATTCACTTCTCTGCCTCAACCTTTTCAGCTGCTCTGAGAGTTTTCGACAGACCAAATCCAGCTTTTATCTCTATTGTCACTGAGACCTGCAATGAAGGGCAAATGGAACCACCTCTCTCTCAGGTTCAGTAGGGCATCGTCCTTGTACAACTTTGTGGGGAAGAAGTGTTAAGCCTCTTGTTACACCTAGGCTTGGCACCGAAAGTCTCCCATCACACAAGCAGCATCACACAGTTGGCTAAGTTTTAACTTAACTAACCATCTGGGTTGAGGTCTGTTTGAGAACAGCAACTTTTCCTTAACTCAATCTAACAACTCCTTATTGAGAATCTGTTATAGGCCTGGCCCTCTGAGGAGATTAATCCCTGACCTAATGGCTCTCAGAGCCCAGAAGGGGGAGACATGTACAGAAAATTCAACTGTGGTCCACAATGGTAAGTGCAATCAACAAGACTGTCCATGGTACAAAGTCACTGCCTCGGGGATCAATGCGCTTGACGTAATGAGGTGAATGGTTAGGAAGGAGAGGGCCGTGTCCCTGACAAGGCCAAGTACATGGAAGAGATCGATACACAATCATTGAAATGCTGCTCCTATTCTGCCCAAAACCACCCAGTCTCAGAGCCAAACTTGAAATCGGCAAGCCTGGAGCTGGCACAAGCCTCAGACAGCCAAGGCACACTCTGCAGACCCTTCTTTGCAACCTCCTACCTGATGTGGGGCTTGGCTCTGTTGAGTCATCAACTCATTAGCAATAAATGTATTAACCTAGACCTGAAATAAACCAACATATATTTAAATGACTGAATTAGCAGGAATCTCTGTCAAGAGAATTTCCGCTCCTTCTACCAATAGAGCTTCACACTTAGCAGAGTGTCTGCTTCCTTACATACAAACCCTCCTTATCTCTGAGTCCAGTTTTTCTTATTATGATTTGACACTGTTCTTATCCCTCTTTATTCTGAAACTACACAGTCATATGATCTTTCTATTTATACCAAGTAAACGTCATTCTTTTAAACCTGAATCCAATATTCTTTATTAATTTGATTATGCAATATTTCAAACATCCCCCCAAAACAGATATGCATGTACTGATAATCTAGATTTATTTTAACAAGGTAAATATTTTGCCATATGTGCATCAGCTCTTTCTCTTAAATAAATGAAGTGGTGCAGGTATAACAAACAGTCCCCTTCCCAACCCCCATGCTTCCAGTATTTCCGTGTCTTTTTCTGCCCTGCAAATTTGGGGTCACCTTTGTTGCTCTCTTAGAGCACTGTGAGATTGTTGTGAATCTTTCAATACAATATTAATTAGCCTTATTAATTAGTCTACTTGGTGTTCTAGGTTGGAAATGATCTAAAGAAGAACAAAGGTTCAAACGATTTGCTACGTCTATTTTATATTCATTTAAGGACCTATTGCTACCTATTTTTTCAAGGCGAAAGAAATCTATAAAATAGAATTATTTATACTAGAACTTATGTTTATTTCAAGTAATTTCTTTTCTTATTTTTCTCAAATATATTTTGCCAGTCCTTTCCTAGAAGAATGCCTTTTTCACACAAAGGGCCTGCATAGGAAGAAAAATGCACTTAAATTCTAAGTTTAATTCAATGCATTTTGAATAACAATTTCTATCTTAAATTCATAAAGGATATAACTTCTGAATTAGAGTTCTGATGAGTTTTTAATATGAAGAATAAACTCCTAATGAATGCAGAGTATAGCGATTCAGGAAATATTATAGTTCTCAAAGATAGGACTAACTTTAACCACTTGATTGTTATTCACTGATAACAATGAGAAAATACCTGGGCTCCGCCCCCCTAGGTTGGTGACCATCAGGGAGAAAGAGGGTGTCTTGCAGTCAGAGGGCACTGGAGCAAGCTTCCTGAGGCCCTGTTACAGAGAGCATCACCTGTTCAGGCTAACACGTGCGTGGGATAAGCTGCATCCTAGAGCAGGCGGCACAGTCTCCTCTGATCCAGGCAGCTGGAGGATAGTTAAGGGGCAAAACAATTTCCCCCACAGATGGGACTTGGTTCATCCCAGTCAGTGCTTCTCACAATCTAGCTTGTACTGGAATCCCCTGCTCATCTTGTTAAAATGCAGATTCTATTCACTAGGTTGGGGTGGGGGCTGAGATTCCATATTTGTATCAAGATCCCGGGTGATGCTGCTGGTCCGTTGGTTACATGTTGAGTAGCAGGACTCATAGCAATCTAGGTCCTTTAATTCATAGAGAAAAAGGGAAGGCGAGGAGTAGAAAGATAAGATGTATAAGAAGAGGAAAGCAGAGAAATAGAAAAGAAAGCAAAAGGTCATGGAGAGAGAGTGAAAGAGAGAGAGAGAGAGACAAAGAACAGGAAATTTGATAATATGGCCCTCCCAGCATCCCTCCCTTCTAAGTGCCCCCATTAGGGTGGACATCAAGTCTTTACATGGCCCCACCCCCCAATCCAGGGGCTTCGGTGCTAAGTGTAGGGTGGCCTGGGAGCCGTCCTGATCAGATCAGATCTTCACAGGTGGTGAGATCTGAGACTCCCCTCAGCCAGAGCCAAGTAAGTCCGAGCATTTCCTCAGATTTTTGAACCAATATAGGAAAATGAATGCCAGAAGCTAATCCACAGAAGGCACAGGACAGGGCTGCCTCTTAGTTACAGCCATGTCAGAGACCCAGCTAAATCCTCCCCTTCTCCGTGTGGTCGGATTCCCAAATTACCTAGACTGATTCAAGTTGATTTTCTAGAATTTGTAACAATACAGATAGAAGAGGGATATAGGGAAAAATGGAGAGAGAAGAGAGAAATAAGGAGAAAAGTATTTAATGATAGGTGAAAAAAATACATAAGGAAAGAATAGAAGGATAGAGGAGAAGAGGGAGAAATAGTAAGGAGATGAGAATGAAGACAAAGTATTGATAAAATAGAAGAAAAAACACCCAGGAATTGCAGGAGGAAAGGTCCCCATGGCCAATAGGGACCCAGTGGTCCCTGGGCCAGATAAGCCTCAACAGAGGACACCATTGCAGTGGACACCATTAGGCACGGTCTCCCGAGAGGAGAGGTGGGTATTGGCCTGGCTCTCACTGAGTCAGCCCATTGTTCCCAAACAACTGGAACGGGGAGGGAGAAGAGACAGAGTCAGGGCAGGCAGGTGGTCTGGGAAGGACAAGGCTTGCTATAGGGTCCCAAGAAGACCAAATAGGTGCCCAGGAGGGTGGTGATGGAGCTGCCCCAACACCCCTCTAGAATACTGCCAGCGCTCTAGGCTGCCCACTCACAGACCTCTCCTGCCCACCAGGGATGCTCACAGACCCAGACTCAGAGCAGGACAGTGGTTGGCGCCCACACCTCTCCCCAGCCTGGTCCAGAGGCCCCCAGGGAGCTCAGAGCTCACATTAGCTTGCAGGTAAGAATCCTGGTTCGCAAGGGCTGCCCCACAAAATTCTTGTAATGAATCTAAGAGTCACAGTAGATTGATGTAAGTGTTGGCTGACATATTCTCAGGGAAACAGTAGAAAATAAACATTAGTGAGCTCTGTCAGTGATCACTGATCTGCTGCACTGCTCACTGCAATGCTGTTCTATCATCCTCAGCGTCCTAAGACTCTGGCCACTTCCTGATTTAGTTGGGCTGAAGCTGCAAACTCATCTTCTAAGTCCTATGGACGTTTAGCACCAAGCTTGGTCAAGCCACCTGGTTTACTAAATGACCGATATAAACCATGATTGTTCACATCGTATAGGAAATGCACCCCTTCTAAACTTGTTCAAACAGTGATACTTCTTCCACTACATTTCAAGTGAGGACATTTACTCTGCACATCAAAAGAGTTTGTATGTCCTGAGATGTAGTGCATCCCTTGGTGAGAGATGGTGATGCCTTTTCTGTCATGTAAGACACATGCCTATATTTCCATTTAAATAAAACCCTTTTGGAATGTATTTCACAGATCTGAGTATTTGTTTAATTTTTTGGGTTATTTTCACATAGAAATCCAGTTCAGCCATGGAAGCAGTCACTCATTAAGAAAAAATATTAAAGTGGAACATATCACCAGTGAAGAACATAATTTCTTTTTTTAAGAAATCAATTTGGATAACTAACCTTCAGTAACTGGACCTGCAGTCCTCAAATCTTTTAGTCAAAGACTTTGTGGCCAGCCATGTCTCAATTTTATAATTTTGAGAATTTAGAGAGGTATACATTGCATTTCACATATTCATTAATATTCCATGGCAGACATGTGGCAAAGCATATGGACAACTTGCCCAAAGTAACATAAGTAAAGACCTTTTGTCTTATTATCATCTCATGTCCATTTCCAGTAAGCAGTTAGGATAGACCTTTTTCTCAGAGTTTTCGGAATTTGGAAAGAGTTAACATGTATTAGCGGACAGAGTTAGCACAGACAGCAGATAGACCCAGAAGAACAAGAAAAGTCACTTAAAAAAATTATGGAGGCGCTCGCGCTCCGTGAGCATCGTGACCATGAGGCGCTCCAGTTCGCCGCCCGCCTCGTCCGGGCCCAGCGCCGAACCCCGCCGGCCATCCTCGCTGATGGTGGGCATCACCTCGCACATCACGGCGGCGGTGCTGGCCTGCGGGTACGGGGAGGGGGCAGGGAACCGAGAGGGGCTTCGTCAAAGCACACCAGCGAAACTTGAGGCATGGTCACTGGGATACTACATAGTGAAAACTGAGGCAGGACAACCCAAGCGCTGCACAGAAGAAACTGAGGCCCATCCATTCCGATCATGGCACAAGATAAACGGAAACCCATTGCTCCCAGGAAACCAGGCCTGGCTACCTGGGTGAGAGCATGTGGAGAAACAGGTCAGACTCCATCAGACACTGGCAGCAAATCTAGGCCCAGCCTAGTCAGAGAAGCCAAAGCCGGGGGCCCCATTGCCTGAGTGAATGTGGAAAGTTTGCAGGCCCCTCCGCTCTGGTCCAAGTCCCGCCCCTTCAAGCAACTCAGGCCCCGCCCATCACTATCTATTCTGGCCCTGCTGAGAATCCCCTTCAACCTACTGCATGAGCTAGAAAACTCAGGCCCAGGCGAGGGAGACCATGTCTTCAGGAGGCCACAAAACTGGGGTCACAGAATTAGGTCACTGGTACGTAGTCACCTGTATAATGTCACAGGGATGGTCCTCACCTGCTATTCAGCCCAATTCCTGCCTCCTTCGACTTCCCAGATATCTAGATATCTAGCTCCAGGAGAATCTAAAGACCCACTCCAGTCGGGAAAAACAAAAATGGTGGGGACAATGCTAGCCATCTCCCACTACGCAGGAGTCCAAGATCCAGCTGCCTCTTCTCTCAGGTCACAGGAATCTAGGTCCCCTATCCCTCCCTTCCCCCAGACTGAGGAGTCTGAGCCTCCAGCCTTCTCCTCCCCAGTCCCAGGAGTCAGAGACCACATCCCCTTCCTCCCATGGGCTTTCAACCTCCAACCGTAGACCTAGAAATCTCAGCCTTCAGACTTCTCCCCCCTCAGAACTCAGAAGTCAAGGCCCCCAGGACCCAGGAGTCCAGGTGCATGAGCCACGGGTGGAGATGAAGGGAGGTCTCCTGAGCCACTCCCTCCACACACATCAGGTCAGACGGGTCCATCTAGCTGAGCCGAAAGCAGGAGGGACTTTCACTCTTTCCCTCCTTTCTTTCTCTCCCTTCAGGCAGACGCATAACCGGTTCTCAGAGTAGATAATTTCCAGCTCCACCCAATATTCGGACTATGTCTGAAGCCTGGGACTGGGGCCTTGGACTCCTGGGAGGACAGGAGGGGACTGAGGGACCTGGGACCTGGGAGAGGAGGCAGCTGGGTGCCTGTAACCTTGGGTCTTTGAAGAGGTGCGTCTGGGAATCTAGACACCTGAATCCCAACACTCAGAGATCAGATTCAAGAAAATGTTTATAAGAGGGCAGGCCAGACTTAGACCAAAACCCAACATGGTATCTAAAACCCAGAATCTTTTCATGAGATGCAACTAAGGATGTTTTAGGGAGGCTGCTCTAGAACTTCAAATTCCCTGAGAAGGAAACAAAATTCAGCTAGGCTGGGTGTAGAATCTAGAAGGCCACGTGCAAGAAGACACAGTACAGAGTGCAGAGAGGACATACACTTCCACATTTACAATGTGCTTGGGGTAGGATCCATACATGGGGCCAAATAGAAGGGCATACTCTAGAACCCAGGTCTGGAACTTTGAACAAGCCAAGAGCAATCCAATAACTTCAAAGAGTGCCTGGGTCACCCCAGAACCCCAAACACAGAGGGGAGGATAATGATATCTAAGAACAGACCTAATGCAGTACATAACAAACCTAAGTCAGGAGACATAATCTAGACATAATCTAGAACTCAGAACATACCAGGGATGAAGGTATAAAGGTATATTTTATCTTTACAGAATAAAGCAGAGATCGCATGCTTGGTTTTCTCATGCATCTAGATAATGTTAGAACTCAGAGGGCAGAATATATGCTCTAGAATTCAGAACATGCCCTGGAGGCAAAGGAAAACCTAGAAAATAGCAAGGAGTTTGCCTGGAACTTAGAATCGCCTGGGGGAAGATGCAGAAAGATGCATTCTGGCAATTGAGAATTTCCTGGCATAAGGACTGAGCTGGCAAAGGGGGTGGGGATGGGGGTGGTGTGTTCTAGAAATGAGGACATTTCTAGGCTGAAGACTCCAAAAGAGGAGAGAGCCTAGAGCATGTTTAGAATGCTGAAGTGGCAGATGGAGGAAGCCCCCAATCCACCAGGGGACAAGTTCTAAGCCAAGGTCACACCAGGGAAAAGATGGACAGAGAAGGTGGGAATGGATGAGCCGAGAACATAGAACCTGAGGAAGGAAGATGCAATGTACAACACTTCAGTGGGAATCCTCGAGATTTAAGACTGTAGAGTTGGATGGAATCTAAAATAGGGAAGTGCAGGGACTTCCCTGGCAGTCCAGTGGTTAAGACTCGGCGCTTCCACTGCAGGGGATGTGGGTTCGATCCCTGATCACGGAACTAAGATCCTGCATGCCACACAGTGCAGCCAAAATAAATAAATAAAAATTTAAAATATAATAAAATAAAATAGGAAGTGCATTCTAGAATGGATAGCACAGTTTGGAGAAAGGCTAGAGCACATAAATGGAACACACATATTCTAGCACTTAGAATGCCCCTGGGAAGGGAATGGAATCTAGAACAATGCCAAGGATGTGGCTAGAACCTAGAACACACCCAAAATGAAATTTTAGAAGAAAATAAGCAAGGACTGGCTTCTTAAAAATTGGAACATGTAGGGAATTCTCTGGTGGTCCAGGGATTAGGACTCCGTGCTGTCACTGCTGAGGGCCCGGGTTCAATCCCAGGTCAGGGATCCAGCAAGCAGCATGGTGCAGCAAAAAAAAAAAAAAAAAGGAACTTGTCAAAGGGGAGGAGGGTGAGATCAGAATTTGGCTTGGGAGCATTAGCTAGATATTTCAATTTACCTGGGGAAAGTCGTGCCTTGAATTTAGCATCTAGCCTAGACTTTAGAACAGTACCTTGGGTGAAAAAGGAACAAAGATGTTGACTGGGAGTGTTCTAGGATTTAGGAAGAATCTAGAACACGAAGCATTGCCAGGGCTTATGTTTAGGTGGAAATGTGGAAGACAATTCTAGATCACAGAATGAACCTAGGCCATAGAACACATCTGGAGGAAGGGATGTATGTTTGGCTCACCAGTCTGACAGTGTACTCGAAGGATGTGACATCACGATATGAAAAAATCGTGATGGAGTGCTGGAAGCATCTCAAGAAGCTGGGTCTCAGGGGAGAATGTTGGAAACCCCAGGGAGCCCAGAAACTGAGATGATATGGAGATGAAGCAGGGTATTTCAAGGCCACCAGAGATGTCAAATTGATGGGAAATTGTGAGGCTGTAGGGACTTGGGTTCAAAAGAGTAACAGCTGAGTGGCTAGATACTTGGTGTGGCGGGTGGCAGAGTTGGGGAACTGGACTCCTGAGTTGTTGTGGAGGCCAAAGCCAGGAGATGGAAGTTTGGAGCCTGAGTCCTTGTTGGATGGAGGGCAGGGGTAGATGGCTTTGGTGGGCAGAATAGAAGGTGGGGTCTGAACTCCTGGGTCCCTGAGGGGAGGCAGGATCAGGGACAAGGCATCTAGGTCTCCAGGGGGCAGCGTGGGTAAAAGCCAGAGAATTGCATTAAGAATTGCATTCTGAGTCCCTGAAAGGGAGAGAGTCATGGCGCCTGAATCCCTAAGGGGGCAGATGCTGGGGTGCCAGGTGGATGGGTATATTTGTCTGAGGGGCACAGGGGCTGTTGAACTGCCTCTGAAGGGAGCAAAAGCTGGAAAACTGGATTCCTAGATCCTGAGGGGGTGAGGACTACCAGCTGGGGCCTTTAGCCAGAGGAAGTGAGGACTGACAGGGCTCCCAGAGCCCGGTGGGATCTGAGTCTTCAGATGCCAAGATCCCTAAGGTGCACCAGGCAGGAACATTCAGAAGCCCTGACTCCTCAAGTAGAAGCTGGGGTCTCCGAAACCTGGGTTGTTGAGGGTGGAGCTGAGAGCCTGACCAGCGGAACCCTGAGGCCCGGGCGCCCAGGTCGGGGAGGGCCTGGGTATCCCCAGGTCAAAGGCGCGGCAGGGGAGATCCCCGCGCCGCCGGCGCCGCCTCCCCGGCGGCAGCAGCAGGAGATGGGGGACGCGAGGCTGCCGAGAACGGTGACCATGGACAGCTCCAGAGCGGGCCTGTGTCCAGGGCGGCCGCCGAGCCGGCTGGGACTGAGGGACTCGGCCGGCTGTTCAAGCCGGAGGACCAGAGATGGGCAGACTGGGTGCGCGAATGGGGGACTATGCGGACGCGACGGGGGGGGGCGGCCGGCCCTAGCTGGGGGAGTCTGACACAGCCGCGGCCGGTGTCTGGAGCTCCCAGGACTGGGCCGAGGAGGAGGATCTAGGTCCAGAGGGGCTTCCTGGGGCTGACCTGGGAAATCCAGCCTCCTGGGCCCCGGAGGAGGCGCAGGCGGCAGTACGCCTGGGATTCCAGAGTTCGGTTGGGGACTCAGAGCCGGGAGGGGCACGCCTGAGTCTCTGGGGTCTGGCTGTGAAATCTGGGCTCTGAGGTCCCAGGGGATGAAGAAGGGAATCCAGGATCTCAGGGAGGCGGGGGAAGCTCGGCGACGGGTCCCCGGGATGGGCGCTGCCAGGCGGGCCGGGCTGGGCTCTTACCTACCTGGTCCGCGGCGGCTGCGGGCGGAGCTGGGCTGCAGGAGGGACGTGGGGTGGGGTGGGGGGACCGGGCGGGGCCCCTGGCGGCGGCCGGGGCCCGGATCTGTGGCTCCGGAGCCCTGTCTCCGCCGCTCGCGCGGGCTCCGCGTCTCTTGCTCCGGCTTGGTCGCTGGGGACCCCCCCCTCCCCTTGACGGTCTCACAGCCCTCTACCCCCTAAAAGAGCCCCCTGCCCCTTTCACCGTTCAGCCTCCCCCCGCGAGGCCGCAGCCGTCAGATCCAGGGGTGCTCACCAGCGCCCCCCAAATCCCACCTTCCCCCGCCAAAAAATTCCTCCTCCCTCCTCCCCCCACCCCCCGCAAACCAGCTCCGGGGCGGTCGTGGCCCCTTTAACAGAAGACTGACAGACGGGGCCGCATGGCCAATGGGAGGCGGTGTCTGCGCCGGCCGGCGGCTAAACCCCGCCTCCGCACTGCCTGGGAGGGGTCTCGCGGGCGGAGAGCGGGAGGTGGGGCTCAAAGTGGGACTGCCAATAGGCAAGCGGCGTGCGGAAAAAAAAAAGAAAAAAAAAAATTATGACAGGGAGAACATCCACAAAACTTTTAAGGCCAGAGAAGGAGTGCTTGATTTGGACTTTCTTATAAAAGTAGAAGGAGGCTTCCTGAGAAGAAAGCCAATACACAGTCTTTCTTGCTGGGGGTCAAGGTTACATCAGCGAGACCACAAGCTGGGGACACTGCTGTGGGTGAGAGCTACACTAGTGATGGCGGGGCAGCAGCCTCTCAGGGGGGACACCTGTGACACACCAACTGCGAGCAGGTGCTCAGATACCCCTGCAACATGACTTCATATGACTCTGGAAAACATCTTCAGATCCAATGAGAAATGTGTTTGCTAGGAAAGGATACCAAATGCAGAAAGAAAAAAAAAATCAGAGATGTATAAATACAGTGGGGTGGGCAGAAAGGCCTCAAAGATGTCCAGGCCCTAAAGAAAGGAACTGTGAATATGTTACTTTGCATGGCAAAAGGGACTCTGCAGATGGGATTATGGTTAGGAAGACTGTCCTGGATTACCCAAGTCGATCCAGTCTAACCACATGAGCCCTTAAAGTACAGGACTTTCTCCAGCTAGAAGAAGAGGAAATCAGAGAGGTGCAGCAGAAGAAGAACAAGAACAAAGAGCAATTTAAAGATGAAAGGGACTTGACCCCCTGCTGCAAGAACAGGCCACACAGAAAGCATAAGGGATGTGGGAAACCTCTAGGAGCAAAGACCAGCCCCCAGCTGGCAACCTACAGGAGATCAGTGTCTCAGTCCTACACCCACAAGGAAGTGAGTGAGTGTGTATGCAGAAGCATCAGGAGGGCAGTCCTGACTGCTGCCCTCTGAAAGGCCTGCTTGCAAGGCTGGCCCATTCCCAAGACTCTAATGATAAAGGTGGCTTAGTGTGCCTAATGTTTGTTCAAACACTGTGGTTCATACTCAATACCTGCCTTCCTTCTGGGAGTCTGGGATTTTGTTACATGCAAGGCAGAGAGTGCCTACATGACCAGCCCCCAGTAAATGAGCTCAGCTGGTTGGTAATATTCCATGTGGGTTTCTATAACTCACTGCTGGGGGATTAAGCTAGTCCCATATGACTTCCCTGGGAGAGGACTGTAGAAACCTGGGCCTGATTTCCTCTGGGCTTCACCCCAAGCACCCTCTTCCTTTGCTCATTTTGCTCTGTGTCCTTTCACTGTGCTAAATCATAGCTGTATGACTACACACTGGTCCTGTGAATCCTCCCAGCAAATCATGGAACCTGGGGAAGGTTCTGGGACTCTCCAGACACCTTGAAGGACAAGTCTTCCCCAGAGCCTCCAGGAAAAATGCCTTAAGCAGAGAACCCAGCCAGGTCTACTGTACTTTAGACCTACAGAACTATGACATAATAACTCTGTCTGTATTAGGTCACTAAATCCATGAAAATGTGTTAAAGCAGTGATAGGAAATTAAGTAAATGGCACCATGAATAAACATATTACTTTCACTAATGAAGAGTATAATATCTCAAGGACATTTTTTAAAATTTAAATTCATTCTCAAGTTAACATCAGCAATTCATATCTAAAACAACCACGTGAAGAAGGGGTAGAACCTCTGGTAAGGTGTATGGTTGATTTTTAAGAGCAGCTGACATTTTGTGAGAGGTCTGGAAAGCAGCCAAACCAGCCCAATTTTTAAAGAAACTGTGAGTATAATGTCAGAATCATCAACTAGTGTGATTTACTGCTGTCAATGCCAGTTGTGTATAGTTGGGCCCAGATTAGGAGATGAATTCACTTAACCCACGGTGGTGCACGCAGAAGATGTGAGGATGAGCCCTTTTCCTAAAGGAGCTCAAAATGTAAGAGAGGAGAAACACCTCCACTGGAGCTTCAAGGATCACTAAGTTGAGACCAAGGGCTACAGAGAAGCACAGAGCAGGGAGCTAAGGAAGGCATCCTGCCAGAACGTAGATTCCACTCATTCGTTTTAATTCAGCAAACATTTACCAACGTGCTCGGCCCCAGGCACCATGAAGTGCTGGGGACACAGGGAGGGATGCAAGCTCAGCAGGAGTGTAAGGCAGGCCACTTTACCCATGTTTATTGTGTGATAGGATGGATAGGATTGAGGGGTCCACTTCTGTCCTCACCTGCATGATCTAGGGTTAATAATGCCACTATATTCTTGACCCTACCTCCCCAAGGGTGCCTGACCTTTAAAGAAATCAGCAGAGGGTGATGCTTACATATGATTCCTCTCCAACCTGCTTAACTAAAAACAAGAATTGTTAGAGTTGCTCAATCAAATGGGATTGGAGCGGGGCGAAAATATGAACCTTAATTAATACAATGAAGAATAAGTAGGCATTAACTATTAGTTAACTAATTTTGAAAAATCATATTTAATTTTGAACAGAAGTTCTCTATGTAAGTAGATGTTTCATTAAGCTTTAACTTACTTAAGCAATATTGACCTTAACCCTGCTTTGGACTTGGTGTTCTTAGAATAAGCACAACATTAATATCTGCTTCGGATCATACACATGGCAATTACTTGTTTGGAAACCTTAGGTCAGCCAGCCCTAAAAACACTCACATAGCCCTTCCCACTTTGTTCTTTTATCTAGTATTAGACAACTAACTAGTTTTTTTTGATTCAATTTGCATCAACATTTATTGACTAACTAATAAAAGCTCCAGGGATAAGAAATTAAGTAGACCACAATCTATTAAGTTACAATAAGTTACAGAGTTCTAAGGAAATTCAAATGAGGGCAGTTTGTTACACAACGAATATTATCATTTTGTTGCCTGTTACTTTTATAGATAAGCTATGTGCTAAGACATAACGGCTTTTTAGCTGACAATTTTCTTCTTACTCTGACAATTAAGAAAAAAAAAATTTCTTAAGTTATACAACATTCTTAGCCTAAATTAAATGGAAGATACACTGTGTATTTTTTATTGTGGTAAGATATACATAACAAAAAGTTTAGCATTTTAGCCACTTTTAAGTGTACAGTTCTGGACATTAACATTCACATTGTTGTGCAAACATCACCACCTTCCATCTCAAGAACTTTTCATCTTCTCAAACTGAAACTTTGTCTCCATTAAAACACTTGCAGTCCATTACTCCCTTCCCCTGGCTCTTGGCAACCATCTAAATTATATTTTTAAGAAGAAGAAAACAGTAATTTCTTCTCCACCTGATGAATTTTCTTCAGGCCACACCCCATCAGCCAATTGCAAACCTGCTGCAGACCTTTACAACACTCTACTTTTAGAGCTTCTCATTCAGAGCAGACTGTGATTTAAAGATATGAAATGCTAAATATAGAATAAATTACATAAATTTTAATATTCAAAAAGTTAAGCAAACAAAATTTAATTCTTCTAAAAGAAGCATGGATATGTAATCAGAAGTAGAAACTATGTCACTGATGTAAAATAGTTATGATTCCAAAGAATCCTAGGGATCTATTGTCCATAAATTACAAGGGGCCACATGGTGCCCAAGTTCCTGTTGGAGCAGGAACTCAACATATCCCTCAACAAGTCCTCCACAGAGAGACTCTCCATTACATCTATTTTTACATGTTCAGGGTCTTTCAGAAATTTCAGTTTATCAGAGGGCACAGAGAAAATGAATTTGCTTTATTTAAAAATGCTGAGGCAATATAAACTATTGTGTTTGTTATCAAACAAAAATAAAATCAGTCGTATGTGACTTATTTATTCCTTAGACTTCACACTATTTAAAGGAATAATGGGAAGACATTTTCAATATTTCGCTACATTAAAAATTGTTTTACTTATTTCATAAATTAGCCATGGACGGTGTATTCTGGAACGTCACATGTGGCTTACATTCAGTGGAAACATTTTCAAGTAACTTAGGAGGCTCTGGTTCTATACTTGATCTGACAGATGGGCAGCAACATGCAGTAACTGGCATAATTCATACTCCGACAGACTGCTTTTCAATAAAGCACATACCCAGATGCTTTCCTCTCGTCGATATTGCTTCCAGTTCCTCCCGCCATCGCTGAACATCAGGAGGTAGCTGGTCACCCAGTCGGAGCTCCCGTATCCTCCCTGGGTGGCCACAGCTGTGACCTCCATTCTTTCTCCAAGGTCAATCTGCAGCCACTGGTATTTATTTGACACAAGGGGAGACCAGCCACCAGCTCCTTTTTGTGGGAATAAAATAAGAAAACCGGTAAAGACAGAGAAATCTTTGAAATCTATATTAACCTGTAAGAATGGGGTCATAAATAAGATGTATGAAAATCATAGTTTCAAATTCTGCATTATATAATGCCTCAGAATTATACAAACACACTCACATACACACACACAAACACAAAATAAAAACACAGGTTAAATCTAAATGGATGAAGCCTATATTAATTGTTTTGTTTCTTAGTTCATAACCCCTGACTCTCTGGTATTGGGGTGTCCCGCTAAGTGAAATTGCTTAATGTAATAGGTGGACAACTAAACACCATGCCATTACATCAGTGCTTGGAACTAGTGTCGTTACTGGCTTCAATGCATGACTTGCCCTTTGTTGGACATAAACAAAGGGCAAACTTTCCTTTGTTGGAAAATAACAAACTTTCCTTTGTTGGAAAATAAAGCTAGAAAACCTTAATTCTGGATTCCCAGCATGAGGAAGTACAATGTTGAATGTTGGGATAACAAAGATGGCTATGGCATAGTCCTACACTCATGGTGCTTACAGACTCATAGGAGAAGCAGACATTTCAAAGAACAATTTGAAATGCAATATGGGAGGGGTGGAGGTGAAAGTGATTTCTGTGCAGGGAGGGAGAGTTCTAAAAAGTCAGCAAGGAGGGTGAGCGAGAACCCAGAGGAAGTGAATGGGGAGGAGTTTCTCAGGTATTCAAGACAATAGGCGCAGAGTGGAAATTACTGTGCTTTGTTTTCTCCAGTGCCTGTGAGACACCGAAGAATTAGGGATACCTGTGAATGTATTATTGATATATTTTGTTCTTCTAGTTTAACAGAAACATGAGTTTTGAATTTGGATTTAGATGTCATATTAAATTTTCTGAATTTAAATTATTATGCAATATAAAAATTGGGAAACAGGTTTGAAATGCATTCTGGAACTGATATTTTGCTAATTATCCATGTCTAGAAAACACAGTGTCATGTAAACAGTCCTTAACACAAAAAAACTAGCTTTAAAAAAAATTTTCCCCATTGTCCTGACATCTAATTTGAGGCTCTCATAATAAGGTCTGACACTTTAGACAACATTTATTATCTTTTTTATTAGGGGCTATTATTAACATCCATGTCCTGTTTACAAAAGCTGTTACGACCAAGTACATGTCAGGAGGTGTGTGACATGGTTACAAGACAGCTCAAAGGAAAATGGAAGTGGAGCGCTTACATCAGGGTGTGGAGGTGAAACTAGCAAGTGGGCACATCTGTTGCTTCACTATGTCCTCTGCTAACGGCACTACGTGTATAACCCTTAGCAAAATTTAAAGCTCACAAATTCTTTAAAACTCAAATTCTTTCTAAGATTTCCTCATTTCCTGCAATCTTTATTCCAAAATTCCAAAATTTCCTCTCAACCAAAAGCACAATGTCTTTTCCTTTGATCCACATCTTAAGCATGCCACAACTCTGGCTGTTCTGTAATGCATTATTAAACTTTTTATTTTGAAATAATTTCAGATTTACAAACGAGTTGCAAAGATGGGATAGGGAGTTCCTGTCTACTTTTTACTCAGTGTGTCCTAATGTTAATATCTGACATCACCATGGTATTTTGATCAAAACTAAGCTATTAACACTGGTACAATGGTAACAAAACGACAAACTTTCTTTTGATGTCTCCAGTTTTTCCACTAACTAACTCCCTTTTTCTGTTCCAGAACCCCACATTGCATTTAGTCACCTTGTCTCCTTAGTGTCTTCCAACCTGTGATAGTTTTCAGTCTTTCTTTGTCTTTAATAACAAGATTGATCACCACCCAACACCTCCCTGCTACTTCTACTGATTTGTGCAAAGGTCCCATCTAATGTTTGATGAATGATAAGTCCTTCTGGGTGCTAGCTGAGGGTTAACTAACAGTCCCAAGTAACATTACTCTGCAACTGCCTGTAATTTTATAATAATTGCCAAAAGAAGTCAGAAATTAGGTGTTGGCATTTAGCTGATCATTTTAACTTAAAGGTTCTACATTTGAAGTTTTATATGAATCAGTTTCAATCTCTGCGAAACTGCTAAATGTCCTGTATTCTTTGTATCAAGGTTGTAAAGAATGTACTGAAGATACTTCTTCTTTTTGCATTTCACAATCTTTCTCTGTCATCTTTAATCTCTCTTGAAGCAGGAAGTACCATCAACACGGGCACCACATGTACAGAAACGCAACAGAGTAAAAAGCGTCAGCATGCTTCCAGCATCTGCCCTGGGACCAGCCTCTCCCACAGATGCAGCCACGTCTCTGTCAACCACTCTTCACCATCTGAAGGTAATCAACCTTGAACATTTCATATTCCTTACCTGTGGTGAGAAGGTGCTACTGGTATGCAAATTAAGCTATCTGATTAAGTAGGTACTCTGATAAAGTAATGAAACTGCAGAATTCCTTGTGCTGCAAAGCAATTCATTTCAGCTGGGTAACACAGCCACGGCGTAATCCCCAGACCCCTGTAGGGTGATGATGTTGAATTACTGTGCATTCGCCCATGCACACAGTCCACCGGGGTAGATGCCCTTTTTTCTAATGACTGGAAAAAGTGGGAAATGCACAAATGTAACCTGAGGACTGTTAGGGAGCCCCGAACAGTTTTACTGACGGGTAAGGGAGATCACTGCTCTGTAATGGAAAACAAAACAAAATACACTGAAACAACATTAAAGTGGGTACGCTTGAGCACAGCCGCCCCACCAGCTCTTAGCTGCAGAGCAGTGGTTCTGAAACTGATCAGCCTGCATTATTCAATGTTGCAAATCTTCAGTAAATTCCCCCTGGGAACCAACACCCCCTGAAACAGAGCCCAGGGATTTGCAATTACTGTTTTGGAGTCACCAGTGCTGAACCCACAAGAAAGGCACTTGCCCTCCCACCCAGCTCTTCCCCTGACCACACCACAGACTGTCTTTTTCCATTGTCACCGTCCTGTCTCCTACCTCAGCCCCTTAGTTGAATGAAGTGTCACAATTCATACAAAGGAAAACATGTCCAGAGGGTCTAACTTGCACAGAACAAGGTTCCACAGCTTAGGACACTGAACACAAAACATCCCTCCCAGCAAAGTGTGATAGGTATGCTTTAGGGCTGCAATGAGAATTCAACAAGAAGCTGTGTTAGAGCATCTAGCACAATACTTTCTCTCCCATACATGATCGCAAGACGGGAGACAGTCATGGTGAAAGAGGGGTGACATCCAGAGTGTGGGGCATTGCAGTCTTTTCATTACTGAATGGCCCGTTACCTGCCACTTTATACTAGATAAAGGAGAGAAAATGAGGAAAGCCAAAACTTGTCACAAGCATGTGATGTGTTCAGGACCCTTCCAGATGCTCTAAGTGCTACCTCACAACTCCATGCACCCGGCAAGTGGGACGGGTGTTACAGTCTCTGCTTTGCAGACAAGCAAAAAACAATCATTTTAGGTTCGGGTGAGGGTATTTTATAAAAGCTTAGCTCCCTTTTCATTCTCTACCCCTTCTAAGAACATATCCCTGTGATTTGTCAGTTATTCAGTATTGTTTGCTTATCAATACCAGACTGTCTTTTATAGTGATATACTGGCAGATATATTGGAAGGTTTCTGTCTCTAGTTATCCCTGTGTGACTGTTTCCCCCACCTTTCGTTGGCTCAGACACAGGCAGTGACTTGTGTCTTTGGGGAGAGGAAAGGCTGAACAGGAAACTCTCAGCTAGGGCCTTAATTATTCTGGTCACTGATCAAGATGAAAATGACCCCTGCCCCTGGTGGCCACGGGGCATGCACTGTCATAATGAGTGTCAGCTTTGTGTAGAGGGGGAAATTACCCAGAGGTGGAAATTACCCAGAGGTGAAAAGGAGAATAGCTCATGCCTTCTTCAAGTTGGAACAAGGTCCAGAGCAGAAAGATACCGAAGGGAGCAAAGTCAAGTGGGATAATCTGAAGTGAACAGACTAACCTATCTCCAGGGCATCTAAATGTCAAGCAAGTAAATGGCTAAATTGAAATTGTAACCAAGGGAAGTTTCCCTCCAAGATCTTCATTACATTGTCTCAAATGGGAGCTCATCAAGCTCTGTGTATTTCTTTCCTCACTTAAATGCATCTTAATTCACAGAAAACTCATTCCAGATTCCAGGCGGGGCTGGGTGAGTGGGGAGAGGGTGAGATAAGCAGGAGTAACAGATGTTCCCAGGAAAAAGGGGCCATAGGGCGGCAGGCCCTGGGGATGCTCCCTGACCATCCCACTCAGAGATCTCTGGGATTTATATATTGGTGTTTTTGTCACAACCCTGCCTACATTGCTGAGGGAAATTTAAGCATTTGCTCCAGCTCTGATTTCTTAAGGAGCAATTCCAACTATCTACATATACCATTTCTGGCTATCAGGATGTAAAAAATGCAGAAATCCTCCCTCTGGACCTGTCTAGGTAACCTCTGATTCCCTTTCTGCTGTGCTTCCTGCAGTCTGCTAGCAGCCTGAGCAGGAGACAACAGGTAGCTTTCCAAAAAGTGCATCCATAATGAAAAAATCACACAGAGCTGCCTAATTGTAAAACAGATTCCTGTACTAAATGCAGACATACCCTATAATGGTTTTGTAAACAGACAATTTAAAATTAAAAAAAAAATAAGTGTATACTTGTTAATTTGTGATTCAAATTAAATGCCAGTGATATTAAAGAAAAAAAGTACAGTGTGACTGTTCACACGTGACTCCCTTAAGTTCTGTGTGCAGTGTCCCGAGGGACAACTTTCAATGCCCTTGGCAATTAACATTCATCGCTGCAGCTCTTTCTGCATAAAATAAACAAAAATCCATTGCTACTGTGTGTTTTGTTTTGCTTCTCTCATAGACACTCCTGACCAAGTTTTAAAGAAACACACAGTAGCGAGGCATTCAGATCTGAGTTGATCTCAGGCTTTGCAGTTCTTATGTGTTTGAAGTTCTGTATTGACAAAACTATAAGATGATTTTGCTAATTTCTCACCTTAGAAGTAAAATACGAATTGCCCAGCAAGCCTATAAACCATCCGAACATGTACTAAGTACCTCATTCATGACTGAATAAAATGTATGACCAAGTTTATTTGTGCATCTCCCGTGAAATCTTCATGTTTATGAGAGATGCAGCTCTGAGATCTGGTCTAATTCTATAAAAGCATCATTGTGCATCTTTCAGAGGCCCCCTGAGTTATTCAGAACAGATATGATTCCAGATCATTCTTGAGGCCACTCAGAATAGCTGCATCTCCCTCTGATATGTAGAGAACAGTGGGGAATCCAGGATGCCCAGAAGGGCAGGAGGCCAGGCGTTCTGCTCCAAGGCCCCCACCACTTCCCAGGAACACACCGTTACTCTTCTTAAGGCAAGAGCTCCTTTTTCTTTTTAATTAAATTCAGTGTAGGATCATGTCAGGAAATGCAAGGGTGAGATGCTTAGAAATAAAACCATGAGTACTAAAATTATCCATCCATACTTGACTGCTCAGTTAACCAGAAGCCTTTGGAAAAAAAGTCCATTAATGGTAAAACTTACATTTTCTTTAGTGATGTTATGTAGCTGAATTCATTACAATTTGTAAGCACACTGTGAAAGCCTTGGATAAAAAGAGATATGTACAGACGAGCTGCTATACAAAATAGAGTAGTAAAATGAGAATGCAAAAAGGATGAGGTCTGAGCATCACAAAATGTAAATACTACTGACAAAGGTGCATTTTTCTGGGGTGTAGGCATTCATCCCCAGCAAAGTATGGCATTATTTTGTGTCGGAGAAAAGCCTGCTCCACTGGATTTCCTTGGAGGAAACATGGCAACAAGGGAAGAGTCTACTGCAAGGATCACAGGACAGAGAGAACAGGGAACCCCTGAAATACCATCTTCCAGTCAGCCTCTAGTCCAGAAGCTCCTCATTAATGTTCAGAGCAAAGGTGGGAGTAGCTGACCACAGGGTCCACTGAGATATTCCATTAGCCTTTGCCACTGGCTGTGGCCTTCCTGGACCAGTCTCTGTGCCACAAGTTAAACCAGAAGTTCAAGACTCCTGTGTGCTTTGATCATTAGTGATCCCAGATGCCTCATGAAAGGTTGCTAATTGAACCTCACCCCTTTGGCAGGATTGAAGGTCACCTCACTTGGTACGTCTTTCATCAGTGACTCCAAACAAGAAAAAGGGAATATCCCTACAAGAGGCAATGTAATTGCATTGGATGAGTAAAGCAATATGTGATGGGACAAAATATATCTCCATAGGGATGCCAATAATATTTATTAAAAGTGGAGTAAACAAAGACATCATGGTGTATGTCAAGGATACATACTGTTAAATAAATAACTTTCATGAACATTTCTGTATATTATACATGATACAAAAGTGAATTATTTTGGAAAAGAACAGAGTAGAATTTGCTAGACAACTATTTTTGAATTTGGATAGTGCTTAGAAGGGCTTCCACATATCTTTTGGGAAGTTGCCAAGTACGTCATAGGCAGTACTTACTTTTGGAAAAATACTATGGCAAAATTGTGGCCACCATAAGATACTTACTGGGCAGATAATAAACACAGACATAATTTTGCAAGGATAAACTGTTGTGTTTTTCATTCCTCTCCGGTAAATCCTGTTAGCCGGTGATCATTATCCCATGAAGCCCTAGCGAAGCCAGGGAGGGCAAAGACCAACTAAGAAAATAGGAAACAGGACGTGTGATGTCTCCCTCTTTGGCAGGAAGAAGAGACGGGAACCCAGACGATCGTGGGAAAGAGAGGAAATGGAGGAAGGGTAAAAGGTGGTGGGAGGGTGATTCAGACACCTTGCTCAGGAGCGAAGTCCCAGGGGGATCAGAAAAGTGAGAGGAATAAGCAAGCTGTGGAAAGGCTTTGTCTTGGCTTCCATTTGGAATTTTGGGAGATCACCTTGTAGGGGGCTGTGTAGTCATTACTAACGGTTGCCAACTATTTCCCTTCTTCTACCTTCCAGGCACTTGGAGGATTGCGATTTCCACGCCCCCTGGTGGTTGGGTGGGGCTATGTGACCAGCTCTGGCCAACAAGCTCTGAGTGGAAGTGATAGGTTACCTCTGGACTAAACTGCCAGGACAAAACCATTTGACGATCTTTTTCCCCTTGGTACGGTGAACCAGACTGCCCACAGGCCATCAAAAGGGGGCACAGAAGTGAGATGAGAGTCTGACTGGATCTGAACAGAAGGTCAACTTGGCAAAGGCAGATTAAACCTGTAACCAAGGCTGCTCAGGCTGGAAACCAAATGAGATTCATGGTCAGGCTTCAGGGAGGCAAGAAGTGACATCGCAAAGATCCCTTCCAGGAGGGACAATGATCTGTTCCCTGGGAACACGGTCTTACCAAGAGGTAAATCCGCCACAGGCTTCAGGAGCAGGTGCCAAGTAACCCTCAGCGTTAAAAGCAGACAAACTCCCTTCAGCAGATAGCAATGAGCTGAGCCGCAACGTGAGAAGCCCCACCATCCAGCTCCATGAGGGCACCAGCCCTTCTGTAAACCCAAACACTGTCTTGGAAAGAAACAGGAACAAAGAAATCTGAGCATCCCTCGAAGATGTTCACCCATTCAAAAGAGTCCACTGAATCCAAAAGAGACTGAAGATTGCCTTATTCTGGGGGTAGTGCTATAATTTGGGCTACTTGGTAGAGAGAAATGACAACATTGCCTCCCTGAAGGTTGTTGACAACGCTGAAAAACACGTTTGGTTTGTTCTGGTTTGTCTCATCTAGCATCTTAGGTTCTATGGAGGTAACCTGGAGACTCCAGACCTTGAAAAGGACCATGGGAAAATCTGAGCAGATGAGTTCTGTGTGACAACTGTACGGCAGGGTCTGCACGAACCCTGGGATTTGGGGGCTTCTCCTCTCACATGCTACCATTATGCCGTGATTTAATAAAGTTGCCTGGTCACCAAGACAGTGCTCTGTGCTTTAGAACATGGGTGTATTTTACATGGATGCTATTACATTTGGCCTGTCCACTGCACTCAATACCCACAGTTGCATCTGCAGGATCATTTGTTAAGAAAAATCGGAAAAAGAATGTGTCTTGGCCCTAATAGGTCTAAAAACTTTTAGGAAGCACAGATAAACAGAATGAAAAATCTGACATCCAGAGGCAAAAAGTCCCCAGTACATTCATATGCCTTTATAAAAATCTGGTTTGCAAGCCCTTTTATTGCCATCTGAATTGCTCAGACTAGTATTTGGGAATACTGACCAGTTCTACCAGGCACCTAGCCTGTGAATAAAAGATAGAAATACTGGAGAACTACGATTTTATGAAAAAATATGAGGGACAAGTTTATTATTATAAGATTTGCATCAAACATTTTTGATGTATTCAGTAATATTCTGATTTATATCAGGAGTTGATATACGTCTAGATATTTTAAATTATTATTCACTCTTTCCATTTTCTAACATTTCTTTGTAAAAAACAGTGAATTTTACATCACAGCTTATTTGGGATATTGCAGAGTCCAAATAATCAGACGTTCCAGGTTATAAGAAAATATTTAGTGTCTGATGCCCAGGCCTAAGCATTTTCTGCTAATCGAATCATGTGTATTTATTTCCTGCTAAAACCTGGAGTATTAACTTGTACTAGTAAATGTACTTCCTAAAGTGAGAAATAAATATCTTAACGCTGAGAATTGTTGCTAATATGCTCAGCCATCAATTGTATTGGGAGCATTAGACAAAATCTTTCCTGGCTCCACCAACACATAAGTCTGTTGTGAGGAAATATGATCAATGTCTCGGTACGGGAAAGGTGAAGAATTACAAAGAGAAAAGAAAACATCCAGTCAGTTCAGCTTGTCTCCATCTACTTTCTGTTTGCAATACACAATATAGTAATCTGATATGCCATTTTTGATCAAGTTAAATTTAAAGCAGTCTCATTTGCGCTGTCAGTGATGAGTGGCTTGCCGCATTAGAGGGCGTGATTTTCAGCATCTGGGCCATGCATGGAGTTGTCCCTCTTTCTGGGGATGATTGTTTATGCAAGCACTTTGGGGGAACAAAAAAGGAGAACAAAATGTGTGTACACTTCCTCCTAATCAATCTCAATCAGCTCTGGCCAGACCACTCATCTCACCACCACGCCTGCGGTGACTAAAGAGGACACGTCACGTGGCTAAAAAGAACATGTTATCCGGAGTTGGAAAGCAGCATCTGAAATGCTAAAGCCAGTTTCATGAAGGGTCACCTACAGTAACAATAATTGTAAAAACAAAAGGTTATTTTCACATGCAAGATCTAGAATGAAAGTCCAGCGTGGTTTACTCTAAGGTAGTTTTTTTACTTTTGGTTTTGGTTTTTTAACTTTTGTTTTGAATAAACTTGGATAAACTGCATAAAGTTCCTTTAGGAGATTTTTGAGAAGAAAAAAATGAAGTCAATATTATAGCATGTTCTTATTTAGAATACACAGATTTCAGCAATCTTGATTTTATATGAGAAATATTAGGTCACTTGTAATTCTAGGAAATATCAATTTAATATTGATGGAAACAAATTCAGCTAATATGAATAGTCAAACCCAATTTGACTGTAAAGATGTAAAGCTTCAAGAACTTTACATTTTTATGTAATGGCATCAATTTTCTTGAATAGGTATATGAATACATGTACGTGTCTGTGGTTTACCCCTTAAAAAAAATCCATCAGTTCTGAAAAATTATACATTCAGGCATTTCCAGTAATTTGTGTTTCTCTGTATAAAAAGGTAAGGTGTATGACCTCAGAGGGGATACTTTGTTAAATGTATTATCTGGAACCCAATCCCAGACTTCAAAATGGGAATGCTAGAGGAACCAGACTAGAAATTTCAAAAGTAAACTCCAGGAGCACTTAGTCCAATGTTGAGTGATGATACTAGCCCATTACTATCTCTACAATAACCAACACTTCCATTAGGGAGCTCACAGAAAACACTGGCAAACAGGTGGTAACATGCTCAGGAATCATGGTTTTCAAAGATGCAAGGTCTGCATCTCTCTGCTTTGGCCCACCTGTCCCTAGAAACGCCTGGATCCCTCCTAACTTCTCTGCTCATTCCTCTTAATATCCTTCATAGACTTCTTTCTTCTATTTATTGCAAAGTCTTTTCTAAGAAATATTTTACTACTTTTCATAAATTAATAGAAAACAAAATAAATACATAAACTGCATAAGTAAAAAATATGTAAAAGAGAAAACATGAAATGTGCAATAAGTTCTAGTCAATTAATTAATATTTGTTATGTGTTGAATCAGTGAAGTACTTTAAAATCATAAAATGCCTTAAAGTTTGAATTATTTGGCTTTGGGGGGTTATACAGTGGGTCAGATTTATATATATGCACACACATACAATCAAAAATTATGTATAGACTATTCTCTTACTACCTTTATGTATCAGGTAGATGAATTGATCAGCTGCTATGTATAAAGTTCTTGGTGGAAGCTGTGATATTTGAGACATTTCTAATTCTTAATGAACATTCTAGAAGCGCAATGACTTATGGCCAAAATAAGAAACTAGGGGTGTAAGACAGACCACCTTCTTTAAAACTTCCAAATACCACAACACAGACCAAGGAAATTTTAACCATACAATCAGGGAGTCTAACATGATTTTCCTCACTAGATCATACACAAAATATTCCAAAAAGCTAAAACTACTATATATGAAGAATCATCGCCCTCATTATATTCATCCACATTTCATACTATCCACATTTTACATCATAATCATCTAAACTAAAGTGAACTAATATGTTCTCCAGCATTTACCAAGGCAAAGGAAATGTCAATAAAGACTCTGGGATGCTGGCTTTTAACAGAAAACACATATAGATAATCCTTCAGAAGGAATATTGATAAATTGTGCTGTCTAAAGCATGCTTTAGAAATGGGTCTGAAATCAGGTGGTAATATCTAGGGATATTTAGTGAAATGTACACTATATGCAATCAGAGTAGCAACAACCATGAAAAAAAAACCCTCATCAGTTGATTGCCACTCTTAAAATAATTAATTTAAATTTGCAAAGAGAGTAGTTTAAATATAAAAGGTAAGCTTTGTACTTACCATTTTATAATGATGGCTTATAATATTCTGAGTTATTAGTTTTTTAATTAAATATAATGGAAATAAGTTCATCTTAAGCTTCAGGATTTTCCCTTCTAATGTTTATAAACTTCCCAGTGCCACCATATTGATAGCACTGGAGGCCTGAATCATAAAGATACTCTACACATGCAAATTAGAAACACAACACACAAGCCCCTCGGGCCTCTTTAAACTAATTAAATATGGCTTATTTAGTTTTTACAATTTTAGGGAAACCACTGGAAAGTTTAGATGTTAAGCTGATATTAGAATAACCACCAGACCGAAAATGGGTAATTTGATAACTGATCTCATTGAAATCTGGTTTCAAGGAGAATATATTTTTACTGGGGTGCTAAAAATGATTATGAATGATGCTTTGAGGAGTAAATATCTGGCCACAAAATGCTTTTTCCTGGGAAAAGACCATGAAGGTGGACAATTAATGGACATGCCTTCCCATCCTGAGCTCACTGAATTTCTTCACCTGTGTTCTTACTCTTCCCTGCCAATCGATTTGATCACTTACTAGGTTCCCAAATTTGATCCTTAAGGACACAGTAAAGTTCAAGCTAGACTTTAACTCTGATCTTAGAAATGTCAAAGAAAGGGAGGAAAACACTCAATTCCTTAGTAGTATCTCCAGAATTTACAGCAGTGCGTTTACATGGGACACAGTTAATTTTCACTTTTACTTTCTGAATTCATCTTTCATTTAAAAAATCTATCCCTTAAAACAGTAGCAAAACAAAAGCAGAAATAGAGACACAGACGTAGAGAACAAATGTATGGATACCAAGGGGGAAAGGGGTGGGGTGGGAGGAATTAGGAGACTGGGATTGACATATATACATTATTGATACTATGTATAAAATAGACAAGTGATGGGAACATACTGTATAGCACAGGGAGCTCTACCTAATGCACTGTGGTGACCGAAGTGGGAGGGAAGTCCAGAAGGGAGGGGCTATCTGTACGGGTGTGGCTGATTCATTTTGTTGTGCAGTGGAGGCTAACACAACATTGTCAAGCAACCATACTCCAATAAAAGTTAATCCAAAAAAGTAGCAAAGCATTTGAATTTGAAGTGTATGTATTCACTTATTTAATCCACTGAATTAGTATTTGTGCAATAGAAGAGGTAATTCACTCGACAACATTCAAGTAGCAAAAATGGACCTTTCCAAAAAGTAAGTCATTAACTCCCTTCCCACTAATAGGAAGGGAATCTTTATTTTCAGTAGCAGCCTTCACCTGGTCTCCTCCCAGGCCAAGTCCTGGGAATGGAGTCATTTTCCCATGACATCCTTTGGCAGCTTCACATCTTGCAAACATCAGGCTTCCCCAGTGGCCGCAGCACTGGCTCCTTCTTGTGTTGTTTTAGTTATTCATGACCAGCGCACTTGACTAGTCACCCTTCTGTCGCCGGTCCTAAAACTAAAAAGGGATGATAACCCTGGAAAAAATCTAGACTCCAATAATTCCCTTCTCATAAATCTTATTGCTGATCATTTGCTGGCAATCAATAGGGAAGGAAGATATCAAAACAAACCAAACAATGGATCATAAGCAAGAAGAAAGCTAGCAGAGGAATACTAGCAGATATGATGAACCTGCTGCTTTCTTCAGTTTCATTAAACTCAATATAATTAAGTTTTGACCTATAAGAAGGAATATGAACTAAAAATGAAAATAATTCTCTCTGGGAAAGAATCAGGGTGGATTGACAAGAAGACAGCTGCAGACTCACCATCTCTGCGATTAAGACTTGCAAAGCCAGGGCCGTGGCTGCTGGACCGCTCTGAGGAGCTGCTGAAGGAAGCCCGGGGCAGGGCAGACGCCAGAGGAGCGTCACAGCTATCTGGGGGGAAACACCACGTGCGGGTTAATACACTGATTAAAGCTTTCCTGTCCTCTCTTCCTCTCTTCTTCCTTCCCTCTTACTTTCCTTTCCTTCCTATTTCTCTGCCACCCTCCCTTCTCTTCTTCCTTAATTTCCTTTCTTTTTAGTTAACAGGCTAGGAAAATGCTAGAGCCTGTGACAAACATGGTACTCGTACCATGGCCAATTCAAAGCTATCAGCGTGATGTCACTGACCAGGAAGTTGGAAAAAGAATCATTATATAGTATTTTCACCACGCAGACACAAGGTATGTAAATAACCTCAAGAGCACTGATAACAGCAAGATGACATAAAGTAGGAAGTGGTGAGTTTTCAGAATGTATTACTTTTGTTTTAATATGATTTAATTAATTATGTTTATGTCATTTAATTTTTAATAATGATTGTATTTTCATGCAAAATTCATGAAAAGTTAATGATTGGCTCTTGCTAGCTGCTAAAAATTGGTTCCAGCACGTCACTCCTAAATGGGAAAATATTAAAAGTATTTCCTTGAAAATCAGAAAGAACACTTTCACAGACACCACCGTTCCTATTGAACATTGCACTGAAAGTCCTATCAGTACGTAAGAGAAAATTTAAAAATTAAAAGCACAAAATTGGATAAAAAAGAGCAACCGTTATCGTTTCCAGATGATACGATTATGGAGGTAGAAATTCTGAAAGTCATTGGCTAGCTTAACAATTCACTATACAAAAGCTGATAGTATTTCTAAACTTATCCATAGTTAGAAATTAAATTAAATAGAATAGCAAATACTAACAAAACATATAAAGTATCTAAGAATGAATCTTACAGAATTTGCAGGACATTTATGGAGATTATTATAAAAATTGTATTGAAAGACATTAAAGAAAAACTACATAAATTCAGACTACAATGATTGCAAATAGGAAGACTACTTTTAAGGTACTGGTTTTCCCTAGCTTGATCTAAAGATTCATTAGAAGTTCAATCAAAGCTCAGGAGGGTTTTTCACAGAACTTGAAGCAGTGAACCACACAGCTCAGGGGTTCTTAACGTGTGGTACAAATATGATATAGGGGGTCTGTTGAGATGAATAGAAAAAAATTACATCTTTATTTTCACTAACCTCTAGCTAAAATTTAGCATATTCTTCAGTCACAAATGTAGACAAACCAGACTATATTCACCAGTGCCCGTGCATATGTTACCAACATAAGTTACAGATATTTTAATAGCAATCGTTGTCACAGACATCTAGAAATATTGTTTATGGTCCCCTTTACTTCAAAATAACAGTATTTGTTAAAGTCACCACTAGATCTTGTTTTTGAATGCGCTAATAACTAAGAAGACACTATTTTACAATTTCTAGTACATTGATATCAGCATTTCAATATAACTATTTACTTTGTAACCCTATGTATACATTTTATGCATTTACAAGCATTGCTGTGAGAAGGGGTCAGGCTTCAGCAAAGTGCCCGAAGGGTCCTTGGCACAAGGAAGAGCAAAGAAACACCCGTTGTGAGTGTGTGCACTGCAAGTACAAAGCTGTTGAGACATTACTGGGGTATTATTAGCCATTCAGAAAATTCCAGAAGATTGGGATCATCCACAATCCACAGTCAGCTGTGCTAACTCGAATGTTAACGTGACAATTTCTCAGGGGACAATTTCTCTGCCTGTTGAGCAGACCAGGCCTGCATCATTCCCCCTTTAGGTAAAGGGGTCCCAGGGATCTAAGTAACCTGCTCAAAGTCACAGAGCTGGTTGAGGGTAAGTGAAGATTATCTCCATCAACTGTTTAGCTTGGGAAGCCTGCTCCTTTCCCAGCCTCCCCCACCGCCCCCCAGCATGGCTTCCTTTCTGAGTCTCCCCAGACGCTCCCCACTCAGTCCCCTCTGCTCACATCTTTCTCATCTCACCGTATTGGGGTCTCTCCTTTCTGGGTTGGAAACAGTGAGGACCAAGTGTAGATTCTGGAGCCAGACAGGGTGTGGGCATGACATTTACCAAGCTGCCTACTCTTGGGAAGTCACTGGCCCTCCCTAAGCCTCAGTTACCTCATCTGTACAATGAGGATGTCACACAACTGAATCACACAACTGGACAAAGGGGAATCACACAATTCATAGGGTTTCTATGAGGATTAATAGTGTTTGCTTTTATTATTCTCAGTATGGTAAGACAAGTCATCACATAAGCTTCTTCCAAATATTCTATAAGGACGTTTTCCCTATAGAGAGATATAGAAGGCAGCATGCAACGTTCCAAGCCATATTCTCATTTTTTATTCTTTCCTCAAAAGAAGGCATATGAATCTTAGTCTTTAAAAAAAAAAAAAAAGAGTAAGATGTACTCGCTCTTATGAAGTCATCTTTGCCTTTGAGAAACAATTTTAAAAGTGATCATTTTCTTTACAACCCTAATTGGTTGTTCCAATTCACTTCCACACAGTCAAATTTGAGAATGCACGTGATCAAAAAACGTGACCATGTCCAATAAGGTACTTGGAAAAGAGCGGCTCTGTGTTTGGACAGTGTTTTCAGTACATTCACTGTGTTTTTAACTAAATTACATTCAAGTAAGGTGAAGTCTCAGATGCCACCCAAAAATTTCCTTAACCATTGTTTTCAATCTGAAATGTCTATATTTTATACTACGATTCCTGGAGCCAAAATTGTTAAGACACAATTTAATTTTCTTTTTCTGGAATCATGAAAAAATATTTGATTTCCACTGAATATTATTCTTATCAATAGTCTGATACATACTATTTCTATCCAAAAAAAAAAAAAGATGAATCCTGAAATGCTTCAAAGCTACAACAATTATTCATAAATAATTGTTTTTAACAAACGAGATGGCAAAACAACTGAAAAGTACAACTATTTACCACTTAGGGGGAAAATGAGGTGAGTACAAGTAATAATCTTGTAAGAATTAACAAATGAAAATAGACAGATAATATTACAGTTCAATAGGCTAAAGCAAGTTTATTTCTCTTCATAATAACACTCATATTAAGAAGAAATTATTCTATGAAATAATCTCAGTTTTGAAATGCACTTATTCCTTCAAAAGTTCAAATGTACTCAGAAGCTCAAATGTTCTCAGAAAAGCTTAGGAACTCTAAAGGGAAACTGATGAGCCATTGTAACGTGTCTTGTAGAAAATACAGACACACCGTAATTGTTCATGATTTATGTGTGATTCAGATCAGAGTGCTCGGAACAGCCTTGTGTGCATGCTTCTAGAATAAGTTCTTATGTATTAAATGAGCAAACATTGTCTCAGTAGTTGTACCTATTGTAACATCATTTTAATCAATGGCCTATTGTTTGTCCTGCCAACAGAACAGCTTTATACTGAAATTATTAAACAATATTTCAGCTTCTGTTTTTAAAAATTATATATATATTCTTTTCTCCAGGTAAAATCTTAGAAATTTGGAACTTCCCATAGCTGGGGAAAACATAGTTGCCTTAATCCTCTCAATCTAAGTGACACTATCTGAGTGTTTTCCAGACCCTTGACCTCCTCCTAAAACTACTTAAATCTACCCCCTCCATAAATAAAAAGCAGTCCCAGACAAACCTCTTTGGATTACTACAGCTCCTTGGTGATGCATGCTCTTAGTTTCTTCAGAACTTTCAAATCCAGTTTATACACAACTGTATATAAATGGCATCTTTTCAATATGCATTATGTTCTAAAGTAGACTAAAAATTCCTCAGCAAAGAAAATGTCACTTTACTGAATTCATTGAGGAGCTCTAGTAGTTATCTGGTAGCACCTTTAGGATTTTCTATGTCTACTATCATATCATCTGCAAACAGTGACAGTTTTACTTCTTTCTTTTCCAATTTAGATTCCTTTTCTTTTTCTTCTCTGTTTGCCACAGCTAGGACTTCCAAAACTATGTTGAATAAAAGTGGTGAGAGTGGACATCCTTGTCTTGCTCCTGATCTTAGAGGACATGCTTTTAGATTTTCACTGTTGAGTATGATGTTAGCTGTAGGTTAGTTGTATATGGTCTATATTATTTTGAAA
Source organism: Balaenoptera physalus (assembly GCF_965194825.1). Lineage (NCBI taxonomy): Eukaryota > Metazoa > Chordata > Mammalia > Artiodactyla > Balaenopteridae > Balaenoptera > Balaenoptera physalus. Next base: position 92,311,505 of record NC_138886.1, on the reverse strand, counting down.
TATGTTCCCTCTAGGACCCTTTCTGGAGAGTCTTTAATCATAAATAGGTGTTGAATTTTGTCAAAAGCTTTTTCTGCATCTATTGAGATGATCATATGGTTTTTATTCTTTAACTTGTGGTGGTGTATCACAGCCATTGATTTGCAGATACTGAAAAATCCTTGCATCCCTAGGATAAATCCCACTTGATCATAGTGTATGATCCTTTTAATGTATTGTTGGATTTGGATTGCTAGTATTTTGTTGAGGACAGATGAATGGATAAAGAAGATGTGCTACATATATACAATGGGATATTACTCAGCCATTAAAAAGAATGAAATAATGCCATTTGCAGCAACATGGATGGACCTGGAGATTATCATACTAAGTGAAATAAGTCAGACGGAGAAAGACAAATATCTATTAAAAAATTTAAAACAATAATTCAAATAATTATTTTAATAATATAATAATAACCTTCCAAAACAGAAAGCACAAAGTCCAGAGGGCTTCCCTGGTGAATTCTGCCAAACATTTAAGAAAGAAATCATGCCATGTCTCCATAATCCCTTTTAGAAGATAGAAACAGAGGAATACTTTTTAACTTATTCTATGAGGCTAATAGTACCATAATACCAAAACCAATCACAGATATTACAAGAAATGAAACCTACAGACCAATATTTCTCATGAACACAGATGCAAAATCCTCAACAAAATATTAGCCATCAAATCCAACAATGTATAAGAAGAATTACAGGGAATTCCCTGGCAGTCCAGTGGTTAGGACTCCATGCTTCCACTGCAGGGGGCCCGGGTTCAATCCCTGGTGAGGGAACTAGGATCCCACAAGCCACACGGTGTGGCCAAAAACAAAATAATAAAGTAAAATAAAATAAAAATTTTAACAGATTTTTAAAAAATAGAAGAAGAATTACATACTGAAACAAGTGGAATTTGTCCGAGGTATTCAGGGCTGGTTCAACATTCAAAAATCAGTTTATGTAATCCATCACATCCACAAGCTAACAAAGAAAAATCACATGGTGCTATCGATAGATGAAGAAAAGCATCTGACAAAATCCAACACCCATCCATTGTAAAAACTCTTGGTAAACTAGGAATAGAGTTGAACTTTCACAAATTGATAAAGAATATCTACCGAAAACTTACAGCTAACACCACACTTAATGGTGAGAAACTGGAAAGTTTCCCCACTAAGATCAAGACTAGGCAAAGATTTTCCCTCTCACCACTCCTTTTCCACATCCTACTACAAGTCTTAGTTAATGCAATTAGACAAGAAAAGGAAATAGAAGGGATACAGATTAGGAAAGAAATGTCTTTGTTATGGATGACAAGATCATCTATGCAAAAACTCCTGGAACTAATAAGTGGTTATAGCAAGGTCACAGGATACAAGGTTAAAATACAAAAGTCAATTGTTTTTCTATATACCAGCAATGATCAAGTGGAATTAGGAATCTGAAACACTATGCTATTTACATTAGCACCTAAAAAATATAAAATACTTAGGTATAAATCTAACAAAATATGCATGAGATCTATATGAGGAAAACTACAAAACTCTGAGCAATTAATCGAGGAAGAACTAAATAAATGGAGAGATACTCCATGTTCATGGACAATACTCAATATTGTCAAGATTTCAGTTTTTCCCAATTGATCTATAGATTCAAGGCAATCTCAATCAAAATTCAAGCAAGTTATTTTGTGGATATCAACAAACTGATTCTAAATTTTATGTGGTGAAGCAAAAGACCCAGAATAGCCAAAACAATATTGAAGAAGAACAGAGTGGTAGGAATGACACTACCAGATTTCAAGACTTACCATAAAGGTACCGTAACTAAGACAGTGTATTGGCAAAAGAACTGACAAATAGATCAGTGAAACAGAACAGAGAGCCCTGAAGTAGACCTACACAAATATAATCAATTGACCTTTGACAAAGTAGCGAAGGCAATACAATAGAGCAAAGATAGTCTTTTCAATAAGTGGTAATGGAACAAATGGACTTCCATAAGCAAAAACATGAATCTAGACACAGACTTTTTACCCTTCACAAAAATTAATTCAAAATGGTTCACAGATCTAACTGTAAAGCACAAAACTATAAAACTCCTTGAAGATAACATAGGAGAAAATCTAGATGAACTTGTGTTCTGCAAAGACTTTGTAGATACAAAGCCACGATCCATGAAGAAAAGAACTGATAAGATGGACTTTATTAAAATTAAAAATTTCTGCCCTGCAAAAGACAGTCAAGAGAATGAAAACACAAGCCATAGGATGGGAGAAAATATTTGCAAAATACACATCGAACAAATGACTTTTATCCAAAATATGCAAAGAACTCAAACTTACCAATAAGAAAACAAACAACTCCAATTAAAAAATGGTCCTAAGCTGACTTTAACAGACACTTCACCGAAGAAGATACACAGATGAGAAAGAAGCATATGAAAAGATGCTCCACATCATATGTCTTCAGAGAAATGCACATTAAAACAACAATGAGATACCACTACACTCCTATGAAAATGGTCAAAATCTGGAACACTAATGACACCAAATGCTGGCAAGGATGTAGAGCAACAGGAACTCTCATTGGTGGTGGGAATGCAAAATGGTGCAGCCTTTTTGGAAGACTGTTTGGCCGGTTCTTACAAAACTAAACATATTCCTACATGCAATCCAAAGTCTGTTCCTTGGTATTTACCCAAAGGGGTTGAAAACTTATGTCTACACAAAAACAGGCACAAAAATGTTTATAGCAGCTTTAGTCATTAAACGCCAACACTTGGAAGCAACCAAGACACTTTTAGTAGGGAATGGATAAACAAACTGTGGTACATCCATATAGTGGAACATTAGTCATAAAAAGAAATGATCCATCAAGCCATGAAAAGACACAGAAGAAACCCAAATGCATATTACTAAGTGAAAGAAGCCAGTCTTTAAAGGCTACATACCATACGATTCTAGCTAGATGATATTCTGGAAAAAACAGAAGTGTGAAGCCAGTAAAATGATCAGTGGTTGCCAGTGTTTAGATGGGAGAGAGGAATGAATAAGAGGAACACAAGGGATTTTAAGAGCAGTGAAACTATTCTGTACAATAATATAATGCTGGATACATGTCATTATACATTTGTCCAAACCCACAGAATGTACAACACCGAGAGTGAAACATCAACTATGGACTTGGGGTGACTATCATGTGTCAGCACAGGTTCACCAATTGTAAAATAAAAAAAGTATCAACACCACTCTGGAGAAGGATGCTGGTAATGGCAGAGGCTAAGCATGTGTGAGGGAAGGGGGTATATGGAAAATCTCTGTACTTTCTGCTCAATTTTACATAAACCTAAAACTGCTCAAAAAATAAAGTTTATTTTTAAAAAAGGGCAGGGGGGCTTTCTCTTTATCAACTACCCTGAGTATTCACTTAAAAATAAGTGCTATGATTTAAATAACTTACTGAGAAAGAAGAGAAACTTTCAGGGTTTTTTTTCCCCAGTTATACATCCTGGAGCCCATTTATAAAACTTAGTTCTATCCCTTCATGGTTTTAAAATTGTGCAAGGGTGTGTGACTCTATCAGCCTTCAGAGGAATCAAGTATCTGGAGGGAGAATGGCTGTAGTTTCTCATGGATTGTCCTGCTTCAGCACCCTAAGCAGACAAGGATTTAGATCTGTTTTAAAGGTCAATTTTAATTATCCCAATTATTATTCACTCATGACTGCTGAAAAATTATATTCGACAAAAGGAACAGATTCCCAGTGGTGGGAGTGTTTCTAAAATTATAACTTGTGCCAGTTTAATGAATCATACTGCTTCTCATACAGGAACAGCACTTTTTTTTTTTTAAAGAACCACTATTTATCTTTATTTCTTCAGCTTCCATCACAGTGCCTGGCACATGGTAAGCATTTGATAAATGTTTGCTGAATTAAATTGATCACAAGTCCGAGAGCAACTTTCTTAAATCTCCATATCTAAGTTATATTTCAACCCTGACATATATTGAGCTTAAAACATTGAAACAGCCAAGTTCATCCTAACAGAAAACTCATGCGGTCTTAATTTCCAGGCTGGGTGTGGGGTAGGTATGTGATAGTGGGACCCAGGAAAATATAGATAGAGAAGAGGGGTTCTCACTAATAGGAAGGGACTGCCAATGAAGTATTCACTTCAGAAGGCATTCTCATTCCTGCTTAAACAGGGCATGTCAGTAAAACTCAGCAATCCAACACACTCAGATATTTTTCAAAAATAATTCACAAATGGAAAGATGAGAACATGTCTGTGTTAGAAGTAACATCTCTAGATTTATCAAGATTGTATAATTTTGTGCAATGAAATTCAGGGGAGAAATAGACACAGCAGTTTTTCAGACACTGATACCCAAGGGGCAATTCCCCATCCCTGCCCCTGAAATTCTGATTTAGTGAGAGGATTTATTTATGTACTTAAGGCAGACACATTCTGTTCTTCAGAGAAGGAAATGTACAACACTCGGGACAGGAGCTGAGAGATCTCTGCAGCGGATGAAAACCTCAACTGTGCCAGGAGAGACCCTCAACGTGGCCACCAGGAGTGTGCACTAAATTGCAGTTTTCATATGAGTAGCCCTGGTATCTGTATTATGTTCTGTGGTTATTAAACCAGAATTGGAGAGTTGGGCAGTGTAAAAGACATACTTTCAAAAATCTGAAGCCCTATCACGCTAGTGCCCAGAAAGATGCACTTGGGAAACTCAGCTGTTGACTCATATTAGTATTGATATTACTTTAAATATTTAGTTTAAAAAGGCTTTCACTATCCATAGCTCATTAACTGGAAAACTTCCTTGCTTGTATATAAATCTGAAATATCCATTTAAGGGGCAAAGTCTAATATTCCACACAACTTACTCAAATTGTTGAAATAGTCACAGAGCAATGAAATATGCAGTTTTGGGGTGACGTCAGTATCATGATAGTGTGAATCGTTCCTTTTTTCTCTCTCTCCTTTGATTTACAACTATTAGGACGTCCATAACCAGAAAAAAAAAAAAAAAAAAGCACCTATCCACAGCATACAACGACATCCAAGGGATCCATCCACCTGTGCATCCAAAGTGGGTGGACTGGACCATGGAGTAGGTAGCAGGGATTGAGGTAAGTGGCTGCAGAGCTGGTGGCAGGAGGCTGTGACAGCACAGAAGGCGGCTGCTGTTCTGGCAGCGAGCCAGCACCACCTTTCTGGCAGAGGAGCTGGAGGATGAAGGCAGTGACTGGAAGTCTGCCCAGCCACGTGTGTTACAGCTGGCGGGACCAGTTGCTCTCTCTGAGGAGAGACTGCAGTGAATGGGCAGAGGGAAAGGAAAGGTAAGTAGACAGACAAAGAGAACTGAAGTCAAATGTCTCCTGCTGTCTGCCCCTGGAGGCAAGGGGACCGACACCCCAAGGACCCCTGGGACACCACCCCCATCCCAACTTGAGGATACCTCTACAAGGCCATGGACACCCACAAAGCCCCAAGTGCTAAGTACACACACCTCCCCCCTGCGCCCACATTCTGCCACCACGCGTTGTTTTTGTTGTTGTTGTTTTTGTTTTGTTTTGTTTTAACTGTGTGGGTTCCCAATCTTAGAAGCCGCTAGTTAACGCTGGTAAGAGAAACCAAAAACTTGTGCCATAGCGCCACCTTCTGGAAAGGAAGGCTCCTAGCTACGAACCTGTTGCATTCTTAGGATCAAAGTAAACAAAGTCTTACCTAAATAAAAATGGTGTTCCATTTTTTATTTAGGGAATCATGGTAATACGGTATCGCAAAAAAAAGAAAGACAATTTTCCAGTAGCCAAACCCAAAGGTATGGAATATTGTGATCTAACTGATAAAGAGTTTTAAATAGCTGTTACGAAGAAATTCAATAGAAAACTCATAAAGGCAAGGCAATGATATTAGGAATGAAAATAACAAGCAGAAGGAATACTTTACCAAAGAGATTAAAATTCTAAAAAAGAATCAGACAGATTTCTGGAGCTGAAGAACTCAATAAATGAGATAAAGAATGCATTACAATGCACTGGAAATAGAGCTAATCAGGTAGAAGAGGAATTAGCAAGCTCAAGGATAGAAATATAGAAATAATTCAGGTGGAAGAAAAGAGAGAGCTAAGATTTTTAAAAAGTGAAGCCTATGAGAAATATCTGATTCTACTGGAAAGGGAAACGTAAGAATAATGGGCATCCCAGAAGGAGAAGAGAGTGGGAAGGGGACAGAGTTTATTTAAAGAAATAATAGCTGAGAAATTCCCAAATCTGGGGAAGGGATGAATATACAGATCCACGAAGCTAACAGAATATCTTGTTATCTCATCACAGAAAGACCTCCACGACACATTTTAATGAAGCTGTCAAAATTCAATTATAAAGAAGCAATTTTAAAGGCAGCCAGGGGGGGAAAAAAAAAAAAAAAGACAGCAACCTACAGAGGTAGCCCCTTTAGGCTACAGTAGATTTCTCAGCAGAAACTTTGAAGGTCAGGAGATAGATAGTGGAATGACATATTCAAAATATTGAAAGATAAAAATTTCCATCTAAGAATATGTGGCAGTTATCCTTCAGATATAAAGGAGAATTAAAGCCTTTCCCAGACAAACTAAAGCTGAGGGAGTTTACCACCACTAGACCTGCCTTATGAGAAATGTTGAAAGGAGCTCTTCAAGCTGAAACAAAAAGACAAAAGTACACAAAACTCTGATTAAGATGATAAATACTCATAATTAGAATACTGTAAATCTTTACTAGAACACTATATTAAATTCTTAACTATAATATAATGGTTAAAGGAAAAGAGCATTAAAAATAGCTATAGATACTACAACTTGGTAATGAAATCACAGCATAGAGATAATTTCTAACATTAACAATATAAAAGGGGAAGAGTAAGCAGATGAAACCTTTATAGGTGAATGAAGATAAACTGGCATCAGCAGGAAAGGGGCTATTTTACCTGTAGGATGTTTCATGTAAACTTCATGGTAACCACAAGCAAAAATCTAGAGCAGAAACATAAACATAAAAAAGGGGAGAGTGAGCAAATCACCATGGAAAACCACCAACTTATAAGGGCAGACAGAAAGAGAAGAAAAAAGGAACAACAGAGAGACAAAATAAGCAGAAGGCAAAAGATAAAATGGCAATAGTAAATTCTTACATATCAATAATCACCCCTAAATGTAAGCAGATTGAACTCACCGATCAAAAGGCACATAGTGGGTGGATGGCTGAAAAAACAAGGTCCAACTCTATGCTCTCTACAGAAGACTCATTTCAGCTCTAAAGGCACATAGGCTCAAAGTGAAAGGATGGAAGATGATATTCCAAGCAAATAGAAATGAAAAGAAGGTGGGTATAGCCATCCTTGTATCAGACAAAACACACTTCAAGCCAAAAAAGGTAAGAAGAGACAAAGAAGGTCAGTAAAGGGGTCACTACATCAAGAAGATATAACAATAATAAATATGTACGTTCCCAAAACCTGATCACTGAAATATACAAGTATGTAATAATAGATATTAAGGAACAAATAGACAACAATGCAGTAATTGCAGGAATTTCAATACCCCACTATCAGCAATGGATAGATTGTCTTGACAGAAAATCAACAAAGAAACGTTGGACTTGAACCACACCTTAGAACAAATGGATTTAATAGACACATATAGAATATTCCATCCAACAGTAGCAGAACACACATTCTTCTCAAGTGCACATAGAACATTCAGGCTGGATCATATGATAGGTCACAAAACAAATCTTAGCAAACTTAAGAAGACTGAAATCATATCAGCTATCTTCTGTGACCACAATTGGTATGAAACTAGAAGTCCACAACAAGAGGAAGATGAGAAGATCTACAAACATGTGGAAAGTAAACCCACGTCTAAACAACCATTGTGTCAAAGAAGAAATCAAAAAGGAAATAAAAAATATCTCAAAACAAATGAAAATGAAAACACAACCTATCAAATATCATGGCATGCAGCAAAAGCAGATCTGGGTGGAAAGTTTATAGCAATAAATACATTAAGATGTTAGAAAAATCTCAAGTAAACAACCTAACTTTATACCTCCAGGAACTAGAAAAAGAAGAAAAAATTAAGCCCAAAGTTAGCAGAACAAGGAAATAGTAAGTATCAGAATGCAAATAAATGAAATAGAAACCAGAAAAACAATAGAAAGGATCAAGGAAACTACAAAATGTTTCTTCAAAAAGATAAACAACATTGACAAACCTTTAGTTAGACTCAGGAAAAAAAAGAAGAGTCAAATAAATAAAATTAGAGATGAAAAGAGAAGACATTACAACTGATACTACAGAAATACATAGAATCATAAGAGACTACTATGAACAATTATATGCCAATGGATTATACAACCTAAAAGAAATGGATACATTTCTAGAAACACACAACCTACCATGACTGAATCAGGAAGAAATAGAAAGTAGGAACAGACCAATAATGAGTAAAGACACTGTATCAGTAATTTAACAATTCCCAACACAGAAAACTCCAGGACCAGAAAACTCCCCTGGATAATTCTATCAAACATTTAAAGAAGTAATACCAATCCTCCTCAAACTCTTTCAAAATATTGAGGGGGAGAAAACACTTCCAAACTTGTTCTATGAGGCCAGCATTACCTTGATACCAAAGCCAGATAAAGATACCACAAGAAAAGCAAACTATAGACCAATATCCCTGATGAACATAGGTGCAAAAATTCTCAACAAAATATTAGCAAACCAAATTCAAGAACACATTAATAGAAGTATATACGATGACCAAGCGGAATTTACTCCTAGGATGAAAGGATGGGTCAACATATGCAAATCAATAAATCCAACACATCACATCAATAAAAGAAAAAATAAAAATCACATGATCTTTTCAATAGAGAAAGAAAAAGCATTTGACATAAAACAACATCCTTTCATAATAAAAACCCTTAACAGACTGAGGATAGAAGGAACATACTTCAACATAAAGGCCATGTATAACAAACACAAGGGTAACATTATACCTGATGGAGAGAAATGGAAAGTGTTTCCTCTGAGACCAGGAACAAGGCAAGGGTGCCCAGTCTCACTATTCTTATTCAATATAGTACTGGAAGTCCTAGCTAGAGCAATTATGCAAGACAAAGAAATAAAATATATCCAAATCAGAAATGAAAAAGTAAAACTGTCATTATTTGCTGATGATATGATTGAATATATAGAAAATCCCAAAGAATCAGCCAAAAAACTATTGAAATTAATCAACAATTTCAGTAAATTGGCAGGATACAAAGTCAACGTACAGAACTCAATTTCATTCCTCTACACTAATGATAAAGCATCTGAGAAAGAAATAAAGAAAACCATCCCTTTCACAATAGCATCCAAAACAATAAAATACTTAGGAATAAATTTAACCAAGGAAGTGGAAGATCTGTACAATTAGAACTGCAAAACTGCTGAAAGAAATCAAGGACACCAACAAATGGAAAGACACAAACAAAATCAAAGAAATTGAAGACACAAACAAATGTTCATGGATCCAAAGAGTTCATATTGTTAAAATATCAATAGTTCTAAAGCCATCAACAAATTGAACATAGTCCTCACCAAAATACCAAAGGCATTCTTCACAGAAAGAGAAGAAACAATCCTAAAATGTGTGTGGAACCACAGAAGACCTCAAACAGCCAAAGCAATCTTGAGAGAAAAGAGCAAAGCCAGAGATACCACACTTCTGGATTTCAAGCTATACCACAAAACCATAGTAGAAAAACAGTATTGTACTTGGGGGGAAAAAAGACAAATTGACCAACGGAACAGAATAGAGAGCCCAGAATTAAACCCTGGCATATACGGTCAACTAGTATTCAACAAGGAAGCCAAGAATACCCGGTGGAGAAAGGATAGCCTCTTCAACAAATGGTGCTGCAAAAATTGGAGAAACATATGCAGAACACTGAAAGTAGACCCCTATCTCACACCACTCACAATAATTAACTCAAAATGGCTCAAAGACTTAAACATAAGACCTGATGCCATAAGAATCCTAAAAGAAAATGTTAGGGGAGAAGTTTATTGATATTGGTCTTGGCAATCATTTGGTGGGCATGATGCCAAAATAACAAACAATAAAAGAAAATAATCAAAACATGGGACTACATCAAACTCAAGAGCTTCTGCACATCAAAAGAATAACTTAATTAACAAAATGAAAAGACACCCTACAGAATGGGAGAAAAATTTTGCAAACCATTTATCGAATAAGTGATTAATATCCAAAATATATAAGGAACTCAGTCGACTCAATAACAAAAAACAATCTGGTTAAAAGATGGGAAGAAGAAGTAAATAGTCATTTCTCCGAAAAGGACATCAAAATGGCCAAGAGACACATGAAAAGATGCTCAACATCACTAATCCTAAGTGGACTGCAAATCAAAATCACAGTGAAACATTACCTCACACCTGTGAGAATGGCTATCATCAAGAAGACAAGGACCAACAGATGCTGGTGAGGATGTGGGAATGTAAATTAGCCTAACAACTATAGAAAGCAAGATGGAAGCTCCTCAAAAAATTAAAAGTAGATCTATCGTATATTCCAGGTATTCCACTTCTGGGTATACAACCAAAGAAAATGAAAATAGGATTTTGACGAGATATACGCACTCCCATGTTTATCACAGCATTACTCACAATACCCAAGATACGGAAACAACCCAAAAGACCATCAGTGGATGAATGGGTAAAAAAATATGTGGTATACATACACCGTGGAACGTTATTCAGCCATGAGAAAGGAAGAGATCCTCCCATTTGCTACAACATTATGCTAAGAGAGTAAGTCAGATAGAGAAAGACAAGTACTGTATGATGTCACTTACATGTGAAATCTAAAAGTTAAACCTGTGAAAAACAGAATAAAACGGTGGTTACCAGGGACAGGGACAAGAGGGATGGTCTTTAAGGGTACAAACTTGTAAGAATTGGTAAATGAGCCACGAAGATCTAATGAACAGTATAATAAATAGACAGTAATACTGTACTATAATTATATAACGTGATCATGTGTATTATAATTATATAATGTGATATTACTTCAGCAATCACATTAACAATATACAAATGTATCAAAGTAACATACTGTATACCTTAAACATATGCAATGTTACAAGTCAAATTTACTCAATAAAAAAGTGTGCAATTTTATATTTTTCTGTTCATACATTGTTCACGTGAATTACCAAATTACTGTAATTGCCAAAATCACATAATTTTCTTCTACAAATGTTGCTGCTATATAAGTTGCTTCATGGAGCAAGGACCTAATAAATTTTTTTTTTTGTTTAATTTATTTTTGGCTGTTTTGGGTCTTCGTTTCCATGCGAGGGCTTTCTCTAGTTGCGGCAAGCGGGGACCACTCTTCATCGCGGTGCACAGGCCTCTCACTATCGTGGCCTCTCTTGTTGCGGAGCACAGGCTCCAGACGCGCAGGCTCAGTAGTTGTGGCTCACAGGCTTTGTTGCTCCGCGGCATGTGGGATCCTCCCAGACCAGGGCTCGAACCCGTGTCCCCTGCATTGGCAGGCAGATTCTCAACCACTGCGCCACCAGGGAAGCCCCCTAATAAATATTTTTTGAGTGAATAATTTATTTTGAAACTTTAGAGATTTTTTTTATCCTTCAATTTTCTCCACTAAAAATTGGAGACAAAATTATGTATTTCTTTCTGTATTATATGATTGTAGAAGAGTTAAAAACTGCTGCACAAATTTTTTAAAAACCTGTGATGAACATGAAAGGGTTAGATGTTCCTTTATATTTACAGGAGTGCTTCTTCTACAAGTCCATGTAACTTTAAAAACTTACAAAATTTAACAAAAAAATAACACCTATACTATAATATTTGATCCATAAATACTATAACAATTGTTAAAATTTTAGGACAAGATTTAAGTTACACAAGAAATTTTTACACTATGTTTGGTAATTTGGGCATTTTCATTGGAAAAAATTTAAAATAAAATAACCAACATATTCCAAAGCTAAAGATTCACTGCTTTGTGGTAGAATGAGAAAAGAGAATACACATTATTGCAAAGAAATGTGTATTTGGTGCTTTAAATAATCAACTGGGAGTTTCAAAAAGCTTGTCTAACTAGGATAAAACTCCATTCATACGCTGTCTTGCAATTTGGAAATACTTTCCTTTTGTCCATCCATCTCTCCTCCTCCCACCCTCTCCTTCTTCCTTGTCTTCCTCCTTTCCTCTCTTCCTTCTTTTCTCCAAGATATTCAACAGGGGACAGTTGTCAAAAAGATGTTCATAGCTAAAGGCAGCAAGTACAATCAATCCATTCAAAGCACAAGTACCAGTTAATGATCCCTCCATAAAATACCGCTTTTCTCATTTTGCCAGAGGGGAAAAAAAACAAGACAGTAACTTCTTTGTAGAGTTCCAAGAATATACACAAAATATATAGGGGAAAAAGGAAAATTTTATATTTTAGAAGTTGGATCCAAGTGACACCTAAAGTTTTAAAACAATTAATTCCTGGTAAATATTTTCAGGTTTAATCTACTGAGGTACACTATTATAATATAGCATTGCTGTTTAATGTAATGTTTACCTAAAAATTATTTAATTATTAATAGCAACAGTTCACTGAAAACTTGGGTCTCTGACCAAAAAATTTCCATAAAACAATAATTATGTTTAATTGTTCATGCTTATTCAAAAATACAGGCCACTGCTGTTACAAGAGTAGAAAACCCAATCATTTTAGGAAGTGTGTGTGTGTGTGTGCGCATGAACACGCATGCGTGCACGCACATATTTAACAAGTAAATAAAAAATTAGATTACTATTGAATAAAGCAGTGCATTCTCAGGTATCTCATTAGATACATATATAAAGATAAAATAACTATTTGGACGTGAAAACAAAGACTATTACAAGAGACAAAGAAGGACACTACATAATGATCAAGGAATCAATCCAAGAAAAAGATATAAAAATTGTAAATATTTATGCACCCAACATAGGAGCACCTCAATACATAAGGCAAATGCTAACAGCCATAAAAGGGGAAATCAACAGTAACACAATCATAGTAGTGGACTTTAACACCCCTCTTTCACCAACGGACAGACCATCCAAAATGAAAATAAATAAGGAAACACAAGCTTTAAATGATACACTAAACAAGATGGACTTAATTGATATTTATAGGACATTCCATCCAAACACAACAGAATACACTTTCTTCTCAAGTGTTCATGGAACATTCTCCAGGATAGATCATATCTTGGGTCACAAATCAAGCCTCAGTAAATTTAGAGAAAATTGAAATCACATCAAGTATCTTTTCCGACCACAACGCTATGAGACTAGATATCAATTACAGGAAAAAATCTGTAAGAAATACAAACACATGGAAGCTAAACAATACACAACTTAATAACCAAGAGATCACTGAAGAAATCAAGGAAGAAATCAAAAAATACCTAGAAACAAATGACAATGAAAACACAATCACCAAAAACCTATGGGATGCAGCAAAAGCAGTCCTAGAGGGAAGTTTATAGCAATACAATGCTACCTCAAGAAACAAGAAACATCTCAAATAAAAAACCTAACCTTACACCTAAAGCAATTACAGAAAGAAAAACAAAAAAAACCCCAAAGTTAGCAGAAGGAAAGAAATCATAAAGATCAGATCAGAAATAAATGAAAAAGAAATGAAGGAAACAATAGCAAAGATCAATAAAACTAAAAGCTGGCTCTTTGAGAAGATAAACAAAATTGATAAACCATTAGCCAGACTCATCAAGAAAAAAAGGGAGAAGACTCAAACCAACAGAATTAGAAATGAAAAAGGAGAAGTAACAACTGACAATGCAGAAATACAAAGGATCATGAGAGATTACTGCAAGCAACTCTATGCCAATAAAATGGACAACCTGGAAGAAATGGACAAACTCTTATTAAAGCACAACCTTCCAAGGCTGAACCAGGAAGAAATAGAAGATATAAACAAACCAAACACAAGCATTGAAATTGACACTGTGATTATAAATCTTCCAACAAACAAAAGCCCAGGACCAGATGGCTTCACAGGGGAATTCCATCAAACATTTAGAGAAGAGCTAACACCTATCCTTCTAAAACTCTTCCAAAATATAGCAGAGGGAGGAACACTCCCAAACTCATTCTACGAGGCCACCATCATCCTGATACCAAAAGGAGACAACGATGTCACAAAGAAAGAAAACTACAGGCCAATATCACTGATGAACATAGATGCAAAAATCCTCAACAAAATACTAGCAAACAGAATCCAACAGCACATTAAAAGGATCATAAACCACGATCAAGTGGGGTTAATCCCAGGAATGAAAGGATTCTTCAATATACGCAAATCAAACAATGTGATACACCATACTAACAAATTGAAGGATAAAAACCATATAATCATCTCAATAGATGCAGAAAAAGCTTTCAACAAAATTCAACACCCATTTATGATTAAAAACCCTCCAGAAAGTAGGCATAGAGGGAACCTACCTCAACATAATAAAGGTCATATATGACAAACCCACAGCCAACATCTTTCTCAATGATGAAAAACTGAAACCATTCCCTCTAAGATCAGGAACAAGACAAGGGTGCCCACTCTCACCACTATTATTCAACATAGCTTTGGAAGTTACAGCCAGAGCAATCAGAGAAGAAAAAGAAATAAAACGAATCCGAATCGGAAAAGAATAAGTAAAGCTGTCCCTGTTTGCAGGTAACATGATACTATACATAGAGAATCCTAAAGATGCTCCCAGAAAACTAGAGCTATTCAATGAATTTGGTAAAGTAGCACAATACAAAATTAATGCACAGAAATCTCTTGCATTCCTATACACTAATGAGGAAAAATCTGAAAAAGAAATTAAGGAAACACTCCCATTTACCACTGCAACAAAAAGAATAAAATACCTAGCAATAAACCTACCTAGGGAGACAAAAGACCTATATGCAGAAAACTATAAGACACTGTTGAAAGAAATTAAAGATGATACAAATAGATGGAGAGATATACTATGCTCTTGGATTGGAAGACTCAACATTGTGAAAATGATTATACTACCCAAAGCAGTCTACAGATTCAATGCAATCCCTATCAAACTACCACTGGCATTTTTCACAGATGTAGAACAAAAATTTTCACAATTTGTATGGAAACACAAAAGACCCCAAATAGCCAAAGCAATCTCGAGAAAGAAAAACGGAGGTAGAGGAATCATGCTCCCTGACTTCAGACTATACTACAAAGCTACAGTAATCAAGACAGTATGGTACTGGCACAAAAACAGAAATATAGATCAATGGAACAGGATAGAAAGCCTAGAGATAAACCCAAGCACATATGGTCACCTTATTTTTGATAAAGGTGGCAAGAATATACAATAGAGAAAAGACAGCCTCTTCAATAAGTGGTGCCGGGAAAACTGGACAGCTACGTGGAAAAGAATGAAATTAGAACACTCCCTAACACCATACACAAAAGTAAACTCAAAATGGATTAAAGACCTAAATGTAAGGCCAGACACTATCAAACTCTTAGAGGAAAACATAGGCAGAACACTCTATGACATAAATCACAGCAAGATCCCTTTTGACCCACCTCCTAGAGAAATGGAAATAAAACAAAAATAAACAAGTGGGACCTAATGAAACATAAAAGCTTTTGCACAGCAAAGGAAACCATAAGCAAGACGAAAAGACAACCCTCAGAATGGGAGAAAGTATTTGCAAATGAAGCAACTGACAAAGGATTAATCTCCACATTTTACAAGCAGTTCATGCAGCTCAATATCAAAAAAACAAACAACCCAATCCAAAAATCGGCAGAAGACCTAAACAGACATTTCTCCAAAGAAGATATACAGATGGCCAACAAACACATGAAAGAATGCTCAACATCATTAATCATTAGAGAAATGCAAATCAAAACTACAATGAGATATCATCTCACACCAGTCAGAATGGCCATCATAAAAAAATCTACAAACAATAAATGCTGGAGAGGGTGTGGAGAAAAGGGAACACTCTTGCAATATAAATTGATACAGCCACTACGGAGAATAGTATGGAGGTTCCTTAAAAAACGAAAAACAGATCTACCATATGACCCAGCAATCCCACTACTGGACATATACCCTGAGAAAACCATAATTCAAAAAGAGTCATGTATCACAATGTTCATTGCAGCTCTATTTACAATAGCCAGGACATGGAAGCAACCTAAGTGTCCATCGACAGATGAATGGATAAAGAAGATGTGGCACATATATACAATGGAATATTACTTAGCCTAAAAAAGAAACGAAACTGAGGTATTTGTAGTGAGGTGGATGGACCTAGAGTCTGTCATACAGAGTGAAGTAAGTCAGAAAAAGAAAAACAAATACCGTATGCTAACACATTTATATGGAATCTTAAAAAAAAAGAATGTTCATGAAGAACCTAGGGGCAAGACGGGAAAAAAGACGCAGACCGACTAGAGACTAGACTGGAGGATACGGGGAGGGGGAGGGGTAAGCTGGGACAATGTGAGAGAGTGGCATGGACATATATACACTACCAAATGTAAAACCGATAGCTGGTGGGAAGCAGCCGCATAGCACAGGGAGATCAGCTCAGTGCTTTGTGACCACCTAGAGGAGTAGGATAGGGAGGGTGGGAGGGAGGGAGACGCAAGAGGGAAAGATATGGGGGATATGAGGATATATGTATACGTATAGCTGATTCACTTTGTTATAAAGCAGAAGCTAACACACCATTATAAAGCAATTATACTCCAAAAAAGATGATAAAAAAAAGTCCATATTTCCCAAAAAAAAAAAAGATAAAATAACTATATGGTATTATTTTCACAAGGTACAACTAAACATTTCTTTAAAAATTTTTCTGAAGAGGGTGTTTTTTTCCCTTTCTGTACAAAACTTCCAAACTGTGCTGGTGTACAGCACTCATGTCAAATAGAAGGTGAAACATTTTAATTCCGCAGCAAGTGGAAATTAAAAATTCACAGAATTTGTTGAATTATACCAGGTATGGAAATGGTCTTCTCTTTCGTAAACCTGACTATATGTATATTATACATAAGACTACATATAAGCATTGTATAAGATTATAGAACTTAAAATTAGTTTATAAAAGATACAAATCTGTTAACCTAAAAGGAACTCCAGATTTTTATAGAAAATGCATCATAAGATCCAATTTCATTCTATTTAAAAATCTGAGAAATCGACAAATATTTTAATCACTTACAGGAAAATGTTTCAGTTATTTCTCAGCAACAATAATTGGTGAAAGTTTCTACGTATAATAATAGTAAGATGTTAAGGACGTGAATTATATTGTGTCACCCAAATCCACCCAGTGGTGCTACTCATCATTCTTAACAGTTTTCACAGGTCTGCTTCCACAAGCCAACAGTAGTCTATAAAAAAAATAGATTGGGTAAAAAAATCCACATGCTTAAATAGCCTCATACACCTATTCTAAAGTACAAACAAACTTTCACTGTTTAACCAAGAATATTCTCACTATCAGATGAAAGAACAATGAATGAAAAAACATGCAATCATATTAAAACATGAAACAGAAAACAGGACTTTTTCTGAGGAGGAAAATCAGTTTCATGATTTTGAAAAGCACACAAAATATCACATTTAATTTATTTTCTACTGATCATCCTTCTATTTATAACGCAATACTTTATCTCAATTTTTAAACAATGTCCATGGTTAAATTCTATTTATTTCTCAAAGAATATTAGCAAGATTTTAGTCTCCCTCTTCATCCTCCCCACTCATGTTTTACGATGGTTTAAATAATAGTTTCTAGTAAAAAAGTTATTTTCCTTCAGAACTTATACTTATTTCTATATTTCTTTTTGCTTCTTGTATTACAGCTCTGCTGAAGTTAAATTAGCTCTCATTCCATTAGAGCAAATAAGTTTATATCATTATTTTTGGTGGTTTAAAATGTGACCATGTTTCTAGGTATTTTTTTTTTAATTATTGTTTTCCATTCATCTAACTCAGCACAATATGAGCTTTTGTAAGTGAGATACATTATTGCTTTTCAGTTTTAAGAAATTTTATTTTTATGTTACTAATTCTTTTAAATTTATTGAAACTGGTTTTATGGTTAAGTAAAAATGTAAATACTGCACATGTAATTGAAAAGCCTGCATAATATTTTCTAACTGTTATATATATATATCCTTAAAATCAAAGTTAGAAATAATTTATTCAAATCTCTATATCCTTATCACTTCATTTTATTCTATTTTATGCTTATTTGTCTCTTTTTCTCAGTTATTTTCTCCTCCCCTCTCTTCTTGCTTTCTGTTGAACAGACTGAAATCTACCCCCATCCCATTCCATTTTTCCTACTGGTTTGAAATGTGTATGTCTTATTACTCTTCTTTAAGTGGTCATCCTTAAAATTTTACACTGCATTCTGCTTAACAATTTAACAAAGCCTAAAATTAAACAAAATAATGCAGGGACCTTAGAATGCTTTAGGTCTGGTAAGCCTTTTCCAACTATATTTTCAATTGTTCACTTAGATTTATCTTGTCTTCTTCCTTTGAATTCCATCAACTTCATAAAGATGTTGTTGTACAAACAGCTTTATTACTGTTCAAATATGTGATTATACCTGAGGACCTGCCATTTGTTTCTAGCTACTAGATTATAAGTACTCATAACTGCCCTCTGTAATAATTTTCTTTCTTGCTAAGTATATCCATTAACACTTCTTTAGTGAAGGTTAATTGGCCTTAAATGCTCTTTGATTTTCTATTTCTGTGAATGGCTTTATCTTACCTTCATTCTTGAAAGAGAAAGAAAGAGAAAGTCAATGAGTCTACAATTCTTGGTTGGTAATTATTCCCTCTCAGAACTTTAACAGTTCTTGTCTCTGATTTTGTTTGTTTATTTGTTATACTTATCTTTTATCTGCTTTTAACACCTCTTGATTCTGGTGTTCTACAGTTCCAATATAAAGTGTTGTTTTGGGTGGGAATTTATTTTCCTTTGTATTACTAGGGATTTGAGAGGTTTCCTGAATCTAAACATTGGTGATTGTCTTCAATTCTGGGCAATTCCCATAGATTATCTCTTAAGTATTTCTTTTTCCCACATGCTCTTCCTTCTAGAACTTAGATCAGATACAAAAATCAATCGCATTACCCCATCCCCTAACCTGGCTTTCATATTTTCCATCTCTTCATATCTCTGTGGTGCATGCTGGTTATTTATTTCAAATGTGTCTTCTAATTTGTTGAGTCTCTCTTCACCTGTGTCTAATCTGCTGTTTCAGCATTCACTAAATTCTTTATTTCAGTGATTACATTTTTCATTTCTCAATACTACTCTTTTTCAATTCTACTTGATCATTTTGATAGTCCCTTATTCTTTTCATTCTTCTAATCTTTTATTTCTTTATACATATAAAATAAATTTTATATCCTAAATCTATTTCAATATATACATTTATTTTGGTCTAATTCTGTAGTTTATTATTTCTGATGATTCTTCCTCTTGCATTTTATGTTTTTATTTTTATTGTGAGCATATGTTTCCTGGAAATGGATCTGTAAGAGCCTAGATGACTATATTCAACAGGAAGACAAGACATGGAGAGAAAGTGCCAGAAGTAGAGGGAGGGGTAACTGAAAGTCCTGATGGAAGAATGCCAGTGTAGCTAGATGGTGGTTGTAGTTTAGGTTCAGTTAAAGGAGGGACTAGGAACAGTAAGTGAAGGGAAGGGACCTTTCAAGGAATAAATGTGTGTGTGTGTGTGTGTGTGTGTGTGTGTGTGTGTGTGTGTGTGTGATGTGAGGGAAGATTCGAAAATCTTTACCCAGAAAAGCAAGATCATCAGGTAAGTGGTCTTTAGAAAGATTATTCTGGCAGCAGGATAGCAAATGGATCAGAAGGAGGTGAGGTAGAGACAGGAAAATCATGAAGACAACAACAGTAAATGCCAGAGATTTAGAGGCTTTGAATAAGTCAGTGATGGGATGACTGAAGAAAAGGGGACATGAGAAAATTCAAGAGATGGGGCTAAACCTAACCTTTCACAATCAAGCAGTAATGCTCTCTTTCCAAGGATCCACACCAAAGTTTTCATACCCATTCTAAGTGAGATGACATTCCAAAGCATACAAAATATGTTTGACTTGGACACTAACACTCATTTCACTATCATAAATGTCAAACAACCCATATTGATGGTCAGATACTATATGTCTTAGAAGACTTCATAAAAAACAGCCAGATAACAAGCAGTATATGTTTCAGCAGCATATTGTCTTAATCTGGGGAGTCCTTTTCAGCTAACGGAAAAATATATAAAACCGAAAGAAGTCAAAGTTGCTAGTGACAATTTAATCCAAATAGCTTAATCTGAAAAGCTTTATTGCTTAGAGAGATATAATATTACAGAAAGCTGAAACATATCAATGTACTGTTAGAGTTTCTAATTCTATGACATAAACTTATTTTTAAATATTCTTCTTTTGTAATATTGTCTTAATCTTGCAGTATTAGTGATAATACTTTGAATAATGGAAATACCCAGTATAAATGCCTTTCCCTAAAATTGCTTATCTGATTATTCTACCCAAAGTCATGGACCAAAGTCACATTTCTGATTTTACACTTGAGATCAACAGGAGCAATAGTAATGGCTAAAATTCACTGAGGACTTACTACGTTCCAGGCATTATTTATATATATTAATTAATTTAATCTTCATAACAAGTCTATGAGATGGGTTATAATTATTACTTATATTTTTGGAGACAAGGAAGCTGAGACACAGAAAGGATAAGCACATTACCCAGGGTCACACAGCTGGCATTCATCAGTGGAAGCAGAAACCTAATCCAAACATTCCTTTCATAACCACTCCACTCCACTGCCTATCTGAAAGTGTGACTCATTATGTTAGTACATCTTGTTGAATTTTATAGTTTTATGCTGTTTGAAGGAGTGCTGCTGGAATCATCTTCATTTCTATACCTCCACTGGGCCCTTCTATGTAATTCTGAAAATACGAACGATCTTTGTTTGAAAATAGAGGTAGTCTTTAAGTGATAGCATGTGCATTTTGTCATGCCTTTGAGCTAGCTAGTCATAAAACTTCTCAAAGATAGTAACAGGTTTTGTTGACAATAATGGCCAGCCATAAACAGACTCAGAAATGCCTCACCCTAGACCAGGGGGTCAAGTCTGCAAGCACAATGGGAGCTTCCACTTGATGTTGCAGGTTACTGGACACAGAGTCCATGGTTTGCACTCCCAGAGGCAGCTGTGACCCAAATGAATTTAGCCTCATGGGTGTCAAGGAGACAACTGGACACCTACACTGAAGTGCAATGGCCACCTGTGCACCTGCAGGCCCTCTGCCCTGATGTGCAGTGAGCCTTTCCCACCTGGATTAGATGCTGCTTCAAGTATCAGGTAGACACTATGAACCAGGCTTGTGGAGAATGCCAATTACACACTGCCCCCAGGCACCTCTGTTTCAGGCTCCTCCTGAATATGGAGCCTTGCTGAGATCAGACTTGATCAAGATCTCCCTAGATAACAGTCATCTTGCCTAATAATACCTGCCAGAAGGCCTCCTCTTTGCTGCTTGTTGGTCTTTGGTAGTTCCCCTGACACCTGGCCTTTTCAAGCTCTCCCTCAGGGCTTCCCAGCAACTTTTAGAACAGGCACCATGCTTTTTATCAAAGCCTTGGGTCAGAAGTTATGTCAGGCATTTTCCTACTGGAAGAAAACAAAACACTCAAAATCAGCCAATGGATCCTTCCATGAACAAATCAGTTGGCTAGTAGAGAGCTCAGGGATAGTCACATAAAAATTCATTTTGATTAGGCCACCTAAAAAATGATTATAAAATACACAGGGGGATTCTGCAGATATTCTATATACTTTCAAGGTAGCATATTTAAAATAGATTAATTTCTCCATTTATTTGGTACTTACTGAGTACCATCAGCAAAGCACTGCAGGAACAAAGAAGCGTGATTCTGTTTTCAGGAAGTTTAAAATCTGATTAAGGAGGGAGACATGTAACCAAGCATCTGTTCTATGAAGCCAGTAAGAGCCTGAAAGCTAGTGCTTTTCATAATAGATGTTAAACTAATTACCTAAATGGATTGTGCATTTTGCTTTCTTGTCAAAGTGATGCAGTCAAAGCACCTGGTCAAGGATCAAGTTGCAATCACTTCCTGGCTCCACCACTGGTCATGAGGGCCAACCTTTCCTGTCACAGTAGCTGGATAAGAGCAGTCACAACACAGACAAAACAGTGGAAGTCAGATCTGGGGATCTTGCTGGATGTTTGGGGAAAGAGAACCATTCACCTTTTTACTTATCCAACAAATATGTATTGAGAACCCACTGTCTTCCAGGACCATCCCTGTGCTCTGGGGATTAGGAAGTAGGAATAACAACAAAAAAGAAAGAGGAAGTCTCTGCTTTCCTGGAGCTTGAGTTGAGGGAATAAACAAATAAATACATGCTTAGTGCTTCAGGGTAATAAGGACCAAAGTCCAAATAGAGGAAAGCATTCTCTCTACCACTGTGATCAGGAAGGTCGACCTTGGACATGGAGCTACCAAGCAGATTCATGCCTGAGCATCAAGCTGACACTGGGAAGACAGAGCGGAAACATGAAGAGAGGCTGATCCTGATGGCACAGCCTCATCTGGATCTAACCTTGCCTGAAATGCAATGATGTGAACCAACAATTCCCCGTTTTGTTGAAGTCACTTGCCAATACCCCAGTCCTTCACACTCCCATTTCTTATTACTCCACATAGAATCAAACAACCATTAAGTCCTGAAAGTGTTCTTTGTGTGCAGTGTCACGTTCTCATTCTCACTGCCATCCTCCCACTTCAGTCCCTCTTACACCTGGGAAATGGAATAAGAGTGGAAGACCTCAGGGGGATGGATCCCACAGGAAGTAGTGAAGGAGGAAGGACACCTCTTTGGCTGGCCAAATCCACGCAAGTCAACCCAGGAAGTCATTCGGCATCACCTCCATCTAAGAAAATGGAAGAAGATGCTCATGAAGGCTCTGGGCATGTTGATGCTGGGGGTTGGGAAGGAGGCCTTGGGAGGGTGGGTAAGCCTGTCTCATCCGTAGGGAACTGGGATGGTGATTAAGATACAACATATGTCCTTTTCATGCTCAAATGCGCAATAGCCTGCAGGATGTATCTCCCCACTCCTGCTTCACCTTGCAGCAATATTCATGAGGAAAAGGAACTTTCCCTAGGCAAACATGCAGCCTATCTTCCAACAAATGAATCCTATCACTTAGAAGAAGAACAAGTGAAATCAGTCCATAGCGATGCAAATCTCCCAAAGATCAGGTTTTCAGGTTTCTTAAAATAGATCAGTAGTTCATCATGACAAAAGAATAGTAAATAATTATGATCCAAAATTTATTCTTATAAACGGAAAAATCAATATTATGTTTGTTAACCTTGTACCATAGTTCAAAATAGATCATTTGACTTACCTCTAATAGGTAATTGACTCTGAGATCTGTCAATTCTACTGTGTTCTATGCCAGAAAAAATATTTTTCAGAAATGTTCCTTGTCACTTTAAGAAAGCAAAAAGTAATTTGGCGTTTGCTCCCTTAAACTCTCTTATACATACCTTAACTAAACTCTAGTCAACATATCCTCTTTCAGTCCCCCAGTTTTTTTAACCCCTCGCAATGACGGCATGGTTCACACCATAGAAAAGGATGTGCTCTGAAATGTCGAGGCTCACAGGTTTTCTTATCAGAACTTCCGTGAATCGAGACTTCCCTGGTGGAGCAGTGGTTAAGAGTCCGCCTGCCAATACAGGGAACACGGGTTCGATCCCTAGTCCAGGAAGATCCCACATGCCGCGGAGCAACTAAGCCCACGCACCACAACTACTGAAGCCCTTGCGCCTAGAGCCCATGCTCCGAAACAAGAGAAGGCACCTCAATGAGAAGTCCGCGCACCACAACAAAGAGTAACCCACGCTGGTGGCAACTAGAGAAAGCCCGTAGCCTCAGTGCCGCAATGAAGACCCAACACAGCCAAAAATTAATTAATTAATTAAAAAAAGAAAACTTCCATGAATTAACACAACGTTGCAGAGAAGCCTAAGAATCACAGACACACAGCAGCTAGCCAGCTTGATGACATTACACAGCTATATTTTTCTTTTTATGTTGTATTATTATACTTTTAGTGTATAGCAATGTCCTTATTCTCAAGTTTCTAATCATCAAAGACACAGCAAACGTAAAGCTATATGACAAATCCTTAATTTTGATAATCTCCAAACATTTGAACAGATGTCTATAGAAACATATTATTTTTCTTACATCAGCCAAATCTGAGACATTAAAATAGTTAACAGTTCTTAAAATATTTTCTTCCATAATAGAAGTTTATATTAAAATTACTTTCTTTGACCTGAATCAAATTACTGAATTATTTTCGCATGCTAATCAGATTCCCTTTATTATATCTACTCGCCTTTAAATCAAAATCCTACCAGCCATTCCTTAGAACTGTATTAACAGGAACCAGGACCTGGGAAGGCCTCAGAGGCAGGTTAAGTGCTGCTGGTTCTAACGGTGGCTGCATAGCAATATCCTAGAACACAAAACACCTCCGACACGTGAAGGCAATAGTTTCAACTGGGGCTCAACTGGGTCAGGGCAGATGTCTTTGTATTTCCTGATTGCTCACATGCTCAGAAATCCAAAGTGGAGAATATCCGTTCTGCATGGTAACAAGTAAGAAATAGCTCAATCCCACGTAACTGGATCGTCACCTAATCCAATCTGAGCCTCTCTTACAACTATTGACAGTGGTTTTTAATTCCTTCAGCAGGTCTCTCTACCCAACCAGCCTCCCTTAAGACACACAAACATACGTACACACACATGGTTCATTCTGCCACTTCTCCCACCAATTCACCACTCCGAGGAAGAGTGTATTTAGCTTAACTTTATCAAGCTCTTTGGCTGCCTGAGGATTTATAAATGTTAAAATAAAAACTAATGACAACCTTGAGAACTGCAGGTGGCACCTGGTCTTATGTCTCAAGGCAGCAGGTCGCTCCTGCATCATCCAAGCAGCAATGTCACTGCTTGCTCCTAAGCTCCAGAGAAACCCTCTGTTGGGTCTCGAACACCCCAAGTAATGAGATGCTACTGAAACGATCATGTGGGGACCCTAGGTCTATG
The DNA here is from genome assembly GCF_965194825.1 of Balaenoptera physalus. Classification (NCBI taxonomy): domain Eukaryota; kingdom Metazoa; phylum Chordata; class Mammalia; order Artiodactyla; family Balaenopteridae; genus Balaenoptera; species Balaenoptera physalus. The sequence goes on along the minus strand of NC_138886.1, from coordinate 92,286,109 downwards.
CCACAGCGTTCAGTGGCTTCTGAGGTTCTCGAAACTGCCACTGATTCCAAACAAGGTTCACCAGCCCCTTCCTCCCACAGTGGTCCAGTGAACACGTGGCATAAAAATTCCTTCTCCACAGGTGACAGCCACTAAGGCCAGAGATGGAACCACAGGTGATACAACTTAGGAACACATAAATTTAAATATCTGATACACCATTTACCATATCCCTAAAATGACTCATCCGAAAGGATCATATTTGCCAGTTTCAAAAACAAACTTTTTTCAAGTTTCTCTCCATGAGTTAGCTATAACTAGCACATCCTCCATGAGTATCTTTTCCTGATGTACTACCGAGTAAAAACCTAATAAAAGCCATAGCCTAGATAAAATATATCATTTTTTCATTTGTGATTAACAGCCTTGGAGGGAGGTTTTTTTTTAAACTGGTCCATTAAACGGGCATATATTTAAATAAAAATTATATAGTTTCTAACTTTAAACTACTCAAAATTGCAAGTACTTTATGTTTCAATTCTATTTCAAATCAGTACACTGAAAATACCCATTACCTGGAAACTAAGGAGAATATTTTTATTTTTTATGGCGAGCCAGACTCCCTATATTATTATTGAAAAGTAAAGTTTCTAATGAACCAGAAAGGAAATTTATTGTAAAGCAACACTCAAACTAAGCACATGTATTATCACACAAGGTTATGTGTACACCTACCAGACATGTGCAATCTCTATGTCAAAGCATTATTTTCAAAAAGTTAAAAACACAACACGTACAAATATAGAACAAATGCATGCCAAAGAATCATAAACTCATTAATGACTAATCCAGTAAGAGAGCATTTTGAGAAACTAGGAATTTACAGGCATTTAGAGAAGAACATTAGAATGAGATTGCTAGGTTACAAAAAAACTGATCAATGTCCTACAGGGCAATAAAACCTTTGTAGTTACCATATGTACCTGAAAAAAAAAAAAAAAGAAATCATCAATTTCAGCGTCTAAACTCCAATCAAATGGTAAATGACCAAGTCAGACATGGGTGCATTCTTCTAGGTAATTAAACAATCATGTGGGCCTATTAAACAATGTTCCTGCATAATGTCAAAAGGTCACTCTATCATACCCTCTCTTTTTTTAACTTTTTATTTTACATTGGAGTATAGTTGATCTACAATGTTGTGTTAGTTTTTACAGTATTTACAAGTTGTGTATAACTTTAATTAGCACACAGATTTTAACCTTACGCCATAGAACTCAAACTGGAAAAAACAAGTATGATATTTTGAAGGAACGTATTACCTGTGGCTTCCTGCCTCTCAGAAATAGGTAGACATAAATAATTCAGTTTTTAAAAGTTATTCAATACGATGCAACAGAGCCTATAGCAATCAGCACCGCAACGGGCCCCAGGTAGGCAGATTGAGTGGGGACACTTTGGAAGTTACTCTGAAGAACTTTGTATGTTGAAGCCAAGCCTTTAAAGGCTCTGAAAAGTTAAGTGGGGAGAAGATCCAGAGGTTAATTTCATATTTGTTTGTCAGGATTAGAATTAGAATTGCAGGTCAACCCTGGATCTATTCATTCCAAATTGTTTGAACTCTTTTATACTTTTATAAGTATACTTTTATATTCAAATTCTGATTTTGATTTAAAGGGAAAAATTCAAATTCAAATTTGCTCAGTTAATTGAGATTTTTGTCAGTGAATATGTCCTTTATTTAGTACTCTTGAATGATTTGGGGTTTTTTTTCCAAATCAACTCAAAGGAGCAGACATTCTTGAGCTCCAGTCTTCTCCCCAGAACAGGCTTTCAGGCGTGGGAGGGTCACTGATAATGTGTCTTTAGGGTCATTTTGTTTGTTTGTTTGCTTAAAGAGTGTCCCCCAGTTGCATAAGCTTCAGGACCCTCACAGCTCTAGCCTTGCCTGTCACTCTGTGTTGATAGTCACATAGACTTTGTAAGTTTTTTTGGAGAAAAAAATGTTGTTGTTTTCCCGAAGTTTTCAAAAATATTCTGACCTCAGTATTTCTGGGAAGTTTATTCAAATATGATTTTTTTAAAAAAACGGTCCGTTTACCAGTTTGTTGAAGACTCTTTCCAACAAGTCCAAGCTCCAGTGCTTACTAAATACCTCTCTCCATATTCTATGCTCATTTTCCCCAACATGTTTCACTGAATCACGAATGGATTCCCCATTCACCTGCTCCAGGGGCACATCCTCTGATAGGCTCCCTCCCTAAACCAAGGAACATATTACATACGGTCTAATGCCTTTCAGAAATAGGTAGACATAAGTAATTCAATCTAAATATCAACCAAAATACTGACATTTTCTTATTCAGATTATATCTCTTCTTCCTCCCCAAAGATCTGAAAATTCATAAAGAAACAGTAGATTCACAGGGATAATCCTGATTAACTTGGAGGATTCGACTCACTCTAGAAAACCACTAAGCACACTATTGAGACAAAAAGAAGCCTGCACCAATTAAAACAGTAGCAGGATTTTAGTCCATATTACCCAAGGTGAAAACTTCTTTATGGACTGTATTGTCTTAGCACACATGGCATTACTTGAGAGTGACTGTGCTCACATAGCAATAGAATATGTTGATGACACTTAGCAAATAATTACAAAGAATCTGTGCCCATTGAAATGACAGGAGTTCTGACAAACAATACCCTTGAGAAGAGACATTTGATAAACACACTATTAGACATTCACTTAAATCAATTCTCACGATTTTATATTTCTTAGCAGTTGTAGCATTATGTTCAGTTCCTCCATTCTGCAATTCCTGTATTTTTATACCAAATTCTTAAGGTTAATCATGTTATTGGGTTAGGATAATTTATACAACAAGTGTCTCACTATTATACTGTGTTATGTTATTTTTCTTTTAAAAGAATAATATTGTGTGATAATATCTATTAGAGGATCATATTAATAAACTTTCATTAAAGATGATACAGTAACACTTTAGCACATAAGGAGCCATTGCTCCAGTGAAGAAAGGATTCAAATCTGATACAAATCTTCAAATTGAGGTGCTAATATATTTGCCTAGATCAAGCACTAGGTATTACATGAAGAGCACATGTTTGTCTCCCATGCTGGCCAACAAAATGGGCTTGATCTGCTCCCCCAACCAAGGGCAGAGACCTCTCATACATATGCAGGACATAACAGGGAGGAGACATTGTTGGATAAAAACAAATCCTGATTACCACTCCTAGAACAGTGATTCAAGTTGTGTGCCCCACCTGTAGTGGGCCAGAAATACATCTTTTATTCTCACAACAAGAAGGGCACTTTTGACAGGGGAAGGAAACAAAAGAAGACTTCTAGAGAAAATTACAAGTACTGAGATTTAACAAGGTGCGGATGAGTGTGTAACACTCACTAAATTGAACCCCTGGATCTATAAATATCATCATTTACGTCAAATAATCACCATCAACAGCGGCTGAAATGTCTAACACTGGCTTCAGTCCTTTTCAGAGACTTCAGTCCTTTTTCTTTTCACTGGGGAGTAGAGTTAGGGAGGACAGCAGCTACTAGCTATAGCTGGTACTTTACTTATATGGGGAAAATAATTCAGCTGTAAATTAACTTCCAATTGTGTTGTTCCCTAATCGGGAAAGAGTGAACATTACTCCTCAAAGTGACATGCGATCCAGGAGACAGATTTACAATACTAAATATGCAATCAAAACACTGACATTTTCTTATTCAGATTATATCTCTTCTTCCTCCCCCTCCCAAAAAGATCTGAAAGTTCATAAACAAATAGTAGATTCACAGGGATAATCCTAAAACAGAGAGCTACTGCCCTCTTCCACTTGTGGCTCACGGTAGGAAGTGAGCAAACCAACCACTGTCTGCACAACAACTTCTGGAAAACAGGGCTCTAACTTGGAATCTATATTCTAACTTTCCTCTTGCATTCCATTTAAGAGGATAACTCCATTAGAATAACACTTTCATCTTGACTAAATACAAAGAGTTCTAGAAGGCAGACCAAGTAGAGATGCACAATTTTTAAATATCAGGTCCTAGAGGATGCTGTCCATTCAACTTGTTTTATCTTCAAAAAGACAGAGAATAAGAGAAAAAAAAAAAAAAAGCCCATGTTTTTGGCTATTTAGAAACATTACTCTCGCCCTGTGTAGACTCCTCCTGACTTAAAATTTCCCATTAATTATAAAGATTCATGTCAAAACATGGATAATTTCTGAGATGTCAAATGTTTCAACCAAGTCCTGTATGAGAGTATGTCTTATGCCAGAACCTCACCCAGGTTGACACCCCCCCCACCACCCCCCACCCCCGTCTCACTAATTTACTACTGAGAACCAGTTGTAAATAGAGGAAAAATGTCACTGTATCCTTTTGGGGAGAAGATCTTTACCTTTTTAAAAATTTACATACAGTTCTCATTATTTTATCAGGGCTTAAGAATATTTCATTTTTGTTAGTTTTAAAGTCTTGTCTGAAAAGATTACTTGAGTTCTTAAAACACTTCTTAGGAATAAAAGGTTAGCGATCAAAAGACTTGAGCAAATGCTGGTGTTCGTGATTTCTTGTTGGTAGCCTAAATCCCATCCTGCTGGCAAACTCCTCTTCGGAATTTCTCAAATGATGGGACAGGACTAAAAGAACCCTCTACCTTGATTTATGTAGTAACAAATTTCAAATATGGGTTTGAAATACCTTGCTTGTATATACATCTACACATACAAACAAACACCTCCCAAATATTCGAGAGTTAAGGAAAAATCCAATTGGTCAAATTAGCTAATCTAGACTATAATAAGATTCATTCACCATTACTTCTACTGCTACAAAGGATACTGTCAAATGAGATTAGCAAGCAATTATCAAACACAGTTTGTGTACCCTCTATGAATCTTTAAGTCTGCAAAGACATTTAAATATATACTTGACACTTGAACAACTATAGTAGCCATCTTTGCGGTGATCAAGGACTCTATAGTATCTAAAATGTTCTTAGCCATGCAAATTTACATCGGTACTTTTAACTTACTGAACTTTTAATCAGAGTACTAAGCACATCTAAATAAAACAGAGGCTGAAAAGTGAAAACTAGCATTGACATTTGAAGAGTCAGCCAGAGACCCAGACGAACTGAGCTTAGAGATATATTCAATTCAGAAAAGGCTATCTGCCTGGATATTCAGACATGGAGCACCTCAGAGCATGTGACTCTTAAAAAAGATGCTCAGTATGAAGAACATGATACCTCTGTGGATTTCAGGGAATAAAATACAAACAGAAAACAAAGAAATATCAAAATAACTGATCTTGCAATATCCTGTAATCACAACTAAGGAGACAAGAAAGGCAGCACAGCACTCTGCTTCTCTTATAAGGGAAGGATTTTTGAAGCCATGTTTCCTTTAAGTAAGAGTGACCTCTGGTGACTTTTTAATTGCACCTCAGTGTACTATGTTAAATTATTCTACAATTCTTTTATACTAGCAATTCATTTAGTACTACATTTTTAATTTCTTAGCAAAGTGATAAATGCTTTACTGCAGGACCTAAGGATTTCATGTAAATGCCTCCATTTTAATTAATTCATGGAAATTGTGCCCAAAGCTAAATTAAAATTCTGTCTGAAACAGGGGGCAGTATTTTCTTAAAGGAGACTAAGGCTCATTTTCAGGAGTGACTCATATAATATGGCATTAAATGAGCTGATACTAAATGATGACAACACAAACTTATCACAGCCTCGGGGCATATATGGATGAGTGCTGGAAGGGTAACTATTTGTACAATATGCTTTTCACTTTAGCACAAACTTCCTGGTAAGGGCGGAGTTCCCCAGCCCACCCCACCCCCAGATAAAACTGGATACCCAGCAGCAAGTTTGGTTTCTAACATGCCTACTAGCACTTTCTTGAAATGCATAATAGCTTGCCTTACTCCCTACAACCTGATTTAAAAAAAATTCTTGAGGGGGATGGGGTGTGGATGTAGGACTAAGGGGGCTTTCTTCCAATCGCTCAAGGAAAGAAAAGCGCTATGATGGAAATTTCAATCTGAATAACACTTCGAAAACTTTTTCCGATTTCCAGATTAAAATGCCTTGAGGTCGGCTGAATCAATTTGGCCTGCATCTTTAGATCAGACTCACATTGCCAGTCCAGAACTGAGAGGTTAATACATCTTCACTGAACCAACAAAATGAGAAACACAGCACATCACAATATACAAGCATGTGCACTTGCAAATGAACCTGAATGGCAGGTTATGTTTTTCCTTTAAGCAAAAGCCTTCTAATTCTGAGGGGTCTCTCCTTCTCGTAATTCTGGGGACTAACCAGCTTTGCCGCCTGGGCTCTGCTGCGGAGCCTACCCGCCGCTGCAGCGCCCGAGTTCTTGGTACCCGATTCCGCAGGGCGCCAACTGCAAACATCTACGCTAATGCAGGACCCGGCCAGGTCGGCCAACGATTTCCTTTCTGACATAAATCCTGCAAAATGTATTCATGGTAAAAAGAAATAAATGACATATTGGCATGCTCTTCTCTCCTCATCTCCTGCTATTCTCTCAGGTCTCTCTCTGCCTCAATATTCTCATGCTAATTTTAGGTTTTACTAGAACTTGAGCTTTCTCAATGAATATTCAAAACAACAGCACACAGACAAATTTCAGCTCACAGACAAGTCAAAAACAGGCTTTGTGTATTACAGACTTGACAAGTGGAAAAACCATTGTAAACCATCCTATCCAAGCGTTGGGACTTTGCGATGTTTTTTAAATGCCTCATTTTCAGAAGCAGACCAGTGATTCCATTTGTAAAATTCAATTATTTTTTTAAAAAACACGAATTCTCAGTTGTCAGTATAAGTTTTAAAAGATTTGCTGTACTCACAAGTATTCCCTGCTGCTAATGTACTCCAGGGCTGGGCAGACAAAAGAAAGAGCATCCTGAGACAGGCTCCCGCGGCGGAGTCCATGTTCACAGTCGCCGGGGCTCCCCACCCCAAAACCCAAGGTGTCCAGACAGCTGCTCTGAGCCGGAGTCTGCAAGCTCCCTCCCGCTCGGGGTAGCTAGCGCTCCCTCCTCCGGGCTCGGCGAACCCGCGCAGCCGGCGGGGCGGGAGCCCCAACCTGCAGCCACACCCCCACCCCCACCCCCACCCCCACCCGCTCCCGCCGCGCTGCGAGCTCCACGCGTCCCGGGCGCTCCTGGCGGTGGCGGGAGGAAGTGCGAGTCAAGTCGGTGAAGGTCTTCAACCTGCGCTCGCTCCGAAGCCGAATCCGAATCCGCGGTCCTAGCTCCTTCACCGGCAGGTTTCCCACTCTGAACAGCTGAGCAGTTCAGTGGACTTCAGTCTGAGACCGAGCTTCACCACGCTGATGATGCTTGAGCATTAACACCGATGCTAGGAAAAAGGTGAGTTTCTTTTTTTTTGGTTGAAAAGAAGTTAGGACAAGTAACTAACCCAGTTTGAAGAAAATATTTACATGTACTGAGAACTGTTGTAAAAAAGACTGCTTTTGTTTTCCCAACTCATTTAATGATTCATATTTAAAAATAAAAACCTAAAGAACCTTATTATGGTAATCATTTCGAAATATATACGGTTATATATACAGTGTTATGTGTCAAAATACATCTCAAGAAAGCTGGAAAAAATTAAAATTTAAAAATAATTAATTAAAACACCGACCCGACTTCTACTATAATGTCAGCATTTTATTATGTATATTCCTACTTGGAGATTTGAGAATTGTGGTCAGCAGATATATAAAACTAAAAACTGACATCCTGGGAGAAGGAATCTTACTCCAAATATCATCAGGGAAGTGACCTTATGTTAAGTAGGTAAACTGAATACACTTAATTGAAGAATGAAGAGTTTTGAATCAACTTCTATATACTGTATGTGTATTCCTTTCCATTCAAATTCTTTAATACAATTACCCAAAAGTTCATATTGAAAAATGATGGAATAGAAAAGGCATCTTAAATAAATAAATAAATGGATAGATAAATAAATGGATAGATAGGCAGATAAATAGATAAATTGTTTCAGAGTATACAGATAGAGGCCTGATGGCCCATGGAGGAAGAAGGATTTCAAGATCCATGACCTTGAGGTAAGTCACATGGCCTCCTCTACTTCCTAAAGAGGCTGCCAGCAGATGTAAATGAAGGAGGTATGAGCATGGCATCACTAGGATCAATACTCTCCTAAAACTGTGACCAGACTCATGACAAATGTGCTGAGACTTAGGAACAGTGTCCACGCATGCTTGCACCATCCAAAGTGATCAGAATATGAAAGTAACTTTAACCTTGAGTAGGGCATTGTATGCCTGAGAACAAAGCAGAAAAGCTGTTTTTATTATTTCTATTCTGCAACCTGGGTAAAAAACAAAAACAGGAATAGAAAATGTAAATAGCTTGGCAAGGCCACAGAATTTACAAGTAGAATTTGACCCAAATATGTAGATTCTGATCCCAACTTTCCAGCTTTCTCCACTCCTACTCAGGGCCCCTGGGAATCAGGAACTCTTCCCACCCACCCCATCAATCAGCAGTCCCGGGAAACACTGAGCAAAGCTTGCTCGGAGGGTGCATTTAGAACCTTGAAAAAAGCCACAAGCGGTAGAGTGACCTTCATTTATTAGTCAGACATTTTCCTAGTGCCTAATACATGTCCCAGAACCTGAATATGGTATTTCTCATTTTTAAAGCAAATATAAATTAATGATTTACATTAAGTGTCTAATATTTTTTAAAGCCTATACAACAGACAGTCTGTGTGTGTGTGTGTGTAATCTAAATAAATGGTCACAGCATTCCTTTGAAGTAAATGTTACTCTGCCCATTTAATGGATAGACAGACTAACCTCAGAGAGTTTAATGGATGTGTCACAAAGCAAGCCAGACTTGGACCAGGTCAGCTGAGCTCTGAAACCCCTTCTCACTGGCCCTCAGGTCTCTGAAACAGAAAAGTTGTCACCTGTGAAAACTCTATTCAGTTGTTCATGGGAAATCCATTTAAAATGGGTTAGAAGGCGCCTCAATAATTGATGTCAATTAAAACCAAAAAGGACAATGCTGGTAAATTACTTGAGCAGACATTCAGGATGGATTTTCCAAGTCAGAGATGAAACAGCCCACGAGGGATTGAGATTTGCAGGCAGATGTCCTTGTGCAGTGCACAGCATTGACCACTGGACAGCACTGGGGCTGTTACATGATCTTCCAAGACAAGGGCAGCCCCAGGTGAGGAGGCTTGAAGAGACCAGGCAAAGCAGGGCCCAAAGCAGGGACTTGCTAGCAGACAGCTGATGTGACTCCTGGTTTGACCCCTTTCCATCTGCCTTCTTTCGCTGGAGACTTCGTGGCTTTGTGCTTCACTTTTCTTGTTTGTAGAACGGTGATGATAGCCAGTCATAGAGCCATTATGAAATTACAGGTCTGAAACCCCCACAAAGGGATGGAAACTGCTGAGCATTCCACGTACCAGCCCCAGAGCTGCCCTGGGAGTTGGTACCCACCCGTGAGACCCCCGGCAGCTGCTCAGCATCTGTGATCCTCAGCTTCGTTGTCTGTTTCATAAGATAATAGAAGTCTTACCAGCAGAGAACTGATCCAAGGGTTACAGGAGAAAATGAATGTCAAGTACTTAACACCATGCTCATCCACAGGGCGCTGGATCAGGTAGGCTGATGCTAGAGCTCCAGGCTCAGAGGAGAAAGGATGCCTAACCGGACCGCCAAGGCCTCCAAGCTAAATCCCTGCAGGTCAGGGGCAGTCCGCTGCATTCTGTGACCTGTTTCCACAGCCCTTTGCTCTTTTATGTAAGAAAGATGACAGATAATCAACAAGGACCTACTGTATAGCACAGGGAACTCTACTCAACATTCTGTCATAATCTATATGGGAAAAGAATCTGTAAAAGAACGGATACATGTATATGTATAACTGAATCACTTTGCTGTACAACTGAAACTAACACAATATTGTAAATCAGCTATACTCCAATATAAAATTAAATTAAATTTTAAAAAATCAAAACAAAGGAAAGGTGAAGAAAATGTGTAGATCTAATCTTGCACATTTCTATAAGTGATGATTCAAACCCCACAAATCACGCACGTGCATATATGTATGTGTCTGTAGAGTTCACACCAAACACAAAAGAGAACTTGAAATCAGCACACGTCACAAATAAAAGACAAGAAATCAACTTCCGATGTTCAGAAGTGTGTGGACCCTCATATGTGTAAGTGCAGACAGGCTGCCTAGGAAAGTAGATTCTAAGTGAAACTACACCCTTGGCATTTCCTGACCAAAGTCATCTGTTTTCCTGCTCACCTGGGAGCAGTCTGTGCACTCAGGATTCCCTACCGAGAAGAGGAAGGATCAACTCACCCCACCCGAATGAAATCCTTTCTCAATGCTCTCCATAGATCAAAACATGACTCCATTCATTTTTCTTCTTTATTCAGCAGTTTTCTCCCTGTAAATTATTTCTGCGTGTTTTATCTAAATCTGGGAATACATTTAACTTTACTCTTGTAATGGGAACAGATTTATCATTAAATCCTCTGAAAGAATACTGTGAATCAAATAGAATAGTATTTCTATTAGGAGTCATTTTTCCCATAAGCCCCCAGGCAACAAATCCTGAAGAACAGTTATGGAGAGACAGACTGCAGGGAGAAGAGCTGTCACATGTGTGATAAAAAACACACTGCACGGTGTCTTCGCAGGTTATCTCTGATGAGCTATGTTCCCTATAACTAGCCCTTGGAAGCCCTGGTTTTAACAACCAAAGGATTATGCATCTAATTACATAAAATCTCAGCTAGAGAATAGTCAGCCTCATATTGTTACCCGAAAAACTAGGTTCGCCTCTTGGTGGGTGTCGAGCCAAAAGACACAACCAAGACAAAGAGTGAGAGAAGGAAGGATTTGTTACTTGCAGCAAGTAAGTAGAACACCAGGGATCTTTCCCAAAGCAGTGTCTCCCCAAACAGCAAAACTGGGGAAGTTTGAAGCTAAGGGTACATGGATATTCATGAAAGGACTTGGGAGGTAGGCAGAGCCCAGGCTTTAGTTGATTGAAATCCGGAGGATCAGAAAAGGTCAAGGCCATCATCCCTTAGGTTCCCTTTGACCTGGTGCTTGAGTGCTTCAGGCTAATCCCTACCATGGAAACAGAACTGGAAGTCTTTACAACTGATACATTATTACTAGTGCTACTTCTCTTGCCAGATAACAGTCAGCATTCTTGTTTTCCCTTAAGATCCTTAATTACTGAGACCTGTTCAAGGGCAAGCACTCTGGCCAGGCTTAGATCACACAAAATGGCTTGTACTAAATGAATAGGTGTTCTCTTATGGCCAGAAAGCCATGCCTGGTTTTCTTTCTCCATAGACCCCCTACCTTATCTGCTTATAATATTTCTTTCCAATTCAGCCCATTTCAACCCAGGAGGACTTTTGGGGACTAACAAACACTGGTATCTAAGATAGAACGAACCACAACTAAGAACTTGAAGTATAAAAGCAATACTGCATGGTATTTCCAAAAGTGCTTAATAAACATTTCACAGGATTGCGCATAAACAACACACTTTTCCTGACATTCTGGCACAAGTAGAATCAGAGAGGCTTAACGTTAAAATGAAGTGCAGAGTCAGCTGTCCAGCATTCTACCCAATTCAAGCACCACAGTCTCCAATATCATCTTGCACACATGTCCACTGATGGCAGCAGCTGAGGTGCATACATATAGAGAAAAGGGAGATTCGAGAACTTCCTTCTATCATATCACAAAGAAGGATAAATTCACAGAATCAACTACATGAGTGTCCAGGAAAAAAAAATTCTTTTTTTTTTTTTTAAACTTTTTAAATTGAGATATATTATACCCTTTAAACAAAATTTCTAATTTTATGAAAGGCATAAAAGGTCACAAGTTTTCTTTACTTCTTTGGGGTAGGAAGAGGGAGGCAGAGTTGAGTGTATCCTTGAAAGTCCTTTTCTAATTTAAAATTAAAATCAACATCTGATCTTGACCTAAGAATTTTTCTATTGAGGTATAATTGACATAGAACACTGTATTAGTTTCAGGTGTACAATTCAATGATTTGACATTTGTGTGTATTGCAAAATGAACGTCACAGTAAGTCTGGTTACCATCAATCACCATACACAGTCACAGATTTTTTTTCTTTCTTCTTGTGATGAGAACTTTTAAGATTTACTTGCAGCAACTTGTAAATATGCAATACAGTATTAATAACTATATTCACCATGCTATACATTACATCCCTGTGGCTTATTTATTTTATAACTGGAAATTTGTACCTTTTGAACCCCCTTCACTCATGTCACCTATTTCCCACCCCCATCCCCATCCCCCCAGTCTGGCAACCAACTATCTCTTCTCTGTATTTGTGAGCTCCTTTTTTTTCTTTTTAAGATTACTTATATAAGTGAGACCATAGGTTATCTTTCTCTAACTTATTTCACTTAGCATAATGCTCTCGAAGTCCCTCCATGTTGTCACAAATGGCAAAATTTCCTTTTTCTTAATGGCTCAATAGTATTCCAGTGTGTGTATCACATTTTTTTAGCCATTCACCCATCAATGAACACTGAAGTTGTTCCCATGTCTCAACTATTGTAAATAAGTCTGTAATAAACATGGGTGTGCATATATCTTTTGGAGTTAGTGTTTTCATTTTCTTTGTACAAATACACAGAAGTGAAATTGCTGGATCATATGGTAGTCCCAGTTTTGATCTTTTGAGGAAACTCCATGCTATTTTCCATACTGTCTGTAACAATTTACTTTCCCACCAAGAGTGCACAAGTATCTCCTTCTCTCCACATCCTTCCCAACACTTGTTATTTCTTATCTTTTGATGCTAATCATACAAACAGGTGTGAAGTGATATCTCATTGTGGTTTCGATTTGCATTTCCCTGATGATTAGTGACGTTGAGCATCTTTTCCTATACCTGTTGGTCAACTGTATGTGTTCTTTGGAAAAATGTCTATTCAGATCCTTTGCCCATTTTTAATTAGATTGTTTGTTTGCTATTGAGTTGTGCGAGATCTTTATATATATTAGCTATTAGCCCATTATCAGATACATGATTTGCAAATATTTCTCCCATTCAATTGGTTGCCTTTTCATTTTGTTGATGGTTTCCTTTACTGTACAAAAGCTTTTTAGTTTGATGTAGTCTCACTTGTTTATTTTTACTTTTATTGCCTTTGCTTTTGGTGTCATATCCAAAAAATCATGGCCATGACCAATGTCCAGGAGCTTACCGTATATGTTTTCTTCTAGGAGTTTTATGATTTCAGGTCTTAAATTCAAGTCTTTATTCCATTTTGAGTTAATTTTTGGATGGTGTAAGGTAGTAGTCTAGTTTTATTCTTTTGCATGTGGCTGTCCAGTTTTGCCAACACCATTTGTTGAACAGACTGTCCATTCCCCATTGTATATTCTTGGCTCCTTTGTGATCAATTAAGTGACCATATATGTGTGCGTTTATTTCTGAGCTCTCTATTCTGCTCCATTCATCCATGTGCCTGTTTTTATACCAATACCATACCATAGTTTTGTAATATAACTTAAAATCAGGAAGCATGATGCTTCCAGCTTTGTTCTCTCTGAAGATTGCTTTGGTTATTCAGGGTGTTTTGTGGCTCCTTACACATTTTAGGATTTTTTTGCTCTGTTTCTGTGTAAAATGCCATGGGAATTTTGATAGGGATTGAATTGAATCTGTAGATTGCTTCTGGTAGTATGGACAGTTTAACAATATTAATTCTTCTAATCTATGAGCCACAGAGTATCTTTCCATTTATTTGTGTCTTCTTCAGTTACTTTCATCAGTGTCTTATAGTTTTCAATGTACAGGTCTTTCACCTCCATGGTTAAATTTATTCATAGGTATTTTATTCTTTTGATGCAATTGTAAGTGGTATTGTTTTATTACTAGCATATAGAAATGCAACCGATTTTGTATTCTGCAACAGTACTAAAGTTGTTTATTAGTTCTAACAGTGTTTTTTTGGTGGAGTCTTTAGAGTTTTCTATATATAATATCATGTCATCTGCAAATATTGACAATTTTACTTCTTCCTTTCCAGCTGGGTGCTGCTGATTTCTTTTTTTTTTTTTTTTGCCTAATTACTCTGACTAGGACTTCTAATACTATGTTGAATAAAGGTGGCGAGAGTGGGCATCTTTCTCTTATTCCTGATCTTAGAGGAAAAGCGCAGAGTATGACATCAGCTATGGGCTTCTCATATACGGCCTTTATTGTGTTATAACCAATTTGATTTTATTGCACAGAATTGAATCTAAATTCAACCATAAGCATTTTAATGATTATCATTAAAAGTCTTTTTAAATTGAAAACAAGACTGAGAACTTGTAATAGTGCTGGATAATTAAAAAAATACACCCTTAAGGATTAAGTTTATTCCATAATTCCAGTGATATTTTTTTAGGCTGAAGTACTGATGAATGAAGTACTCCAATGTACAGGAATCTTGAAAATACTCTGAGTGAAATTAGTCAGTCATAAGGAACCATATATTATATGAGCCCATTGATATGAAATGTCAGAAAGGACAAACCTATAGAGACAGAAAGTAGATGAGTGTTTGCTTGGGGCTGTGGGAGATGGGAGCCTTGTAGGCTAGGAAAAGAAAGATTTCTTGTTTTGGAAATTGATAAAATTTCCAAAATTTTTTTTATCAATAAAATGGATAAAATAGATTGTGGAGATGAATGCACAACTCTGTGAATATACAAAAAAACAATTGAATTGGACACTTTAAGTAGGTGAATTGTACAGTAGGTGAATTATATCTCAAAGCTGTTTTTAAAAAGGAATACAGAAACTCTAGAAAAACATTGAATCCATTGACATCTACTTTACCACACTATTCCAAATAGAAATGTAACTGAAAAATGGGAGTTCAAAAACATAAGCAGTAGGGCTTCCCTGGTGGCGCAGTGGTTGAGAATCTGCCTGCCAGTGCAGGGGACACGGGTTCGAGCCCTGGTCTGGGAAGATCCCACATGCCGCGGAGCAACTGGGCCCGTGAGCCACAACTACTGAGCCTGTGCGTCTGGAGCCTGTGCTCCGCAACAAGAGAGGCCACGATAATAAGAGGCCCGCGCACCGCGATGAAGAGTGGCCCCCACTTGCCGCAACTGGAGAAAGCCCTCGCACAGAAACGAAGACCCAACACAGCCAAAAATAAATAAATTTAAAAAAAAAAATGCCACCTCAAAAAATGCCACTTTGGCATACATATGGTTTTGAGCGGAAAGCAATTGAAAATCAGCAGATGCAGGAAGAAATCTTCCCTCCCCTTTTCTCCCTAAAAGCAGGGCATGAATTTTCCCTGAGACCGGGGCCCCCTCTCCCGAACCAGGAAGAAGAGAGTGACTCTTGTCACCAAAGGTGGAGAATGGGCACTGAGGTGAGTCTACATAAACAAACCTTATGAAAATAGCGCTTCTCTCCCATCAGTTTCCCCATATATTTCCTACTCACTTTCCTCCAAACCCCCTTTCCTTTCTTAAAAATGGAATATAAGCCCCCAAGTCTAACTACTTCTTTGAGTTTCACTTCCTTCCTCTTGGACTCTTTCACACAGAAAATATTAATTAAAATAATTTATGTTTTTTCTTCCATCATTCTGTCGTTTGTCAGTTTACTTTGCAGGCCCCTACGAATAAACCTAAGAGGGTAGAGGAAAGAAATTTCCTCTCAGACATTAGCAATGAAGGGGAAAAAAATGTTTTAGTGGTGACATGGGAATGAACTTTGGAGTTGGTCAAATCATCACAATGGTCACATCAGTCATCTATGCTGAGCAACCCTCCCTTGGTATTCTTGTCCTGCCTCTATTTCTCACGATATCTGGTAGCACTGCAGTGCCCAGGAATGTAATGAGCTCTCTCCAAGGTGAGGCCTATATGCAGATATTATTTTATAAACTATTTCCAGAATCTTGTTCAAGGTAAAACCATACAATTCATGTTCTAAGTTCGAAGGCAGCTCAGCTCACAGAGAAGACCTTTGAGAAAGCACAACATGCTTACGGGTCTCTGGCATGGTAAAAATGTCAGCCTCTAGACTGTGTCAAAAGCAATTCTGCACTCCCTCGTATTGACCAAACATGGGTAAAATACCTCTTCTGGTGCTTCCTTCTCTCTGATGATGTAGCTACCTGGGAGCCTGTAAGAACTCACTAATACTATGCTTTCTAAGAGCAGTTTCTGCTCTCACTCAAAATTGTATAGTTTTTCTTTAATCATGTGGATAGCTTCAAGATGAGTTTTTTGGTTTTTGGTATTTTTTACAATGGGATAACTTGATAATATATCTGAGAATACCCTTCCCAGTAATTCTAGTCTCCTTGACATCAGTAAGATACGGAAGAGAAAAACCTTTGTAAAATGGTGTTAAGGAAAATTATCCAAAAGCCTGAAAAAATCTAAAGGGACGTTTGCCTGTTCTTTCTTAGTTATGCTAGGGTTTGATTATCAGGCCTGCCTGCGGATTATCTGAATCTCTAGGCATGTACCTTTGCATCTTTGTTTAACTTGTTATTTACTATTGATAAAGGTATGGTGTAATTCTGAAGGGGTTGATGTTGATTTGTACCTTGATTTCTGTCAGATAGCAATACAAATAATGTCTGTTCAGTAGGGATGCAAATGATTCCTTTCTGATGGAAAATACAATTTCCAAAATTCAGAATGTTAGCTGATTTTCCCTACAGAACATGAGCTATTTTTTTATGTAAAATCAGTAATCCTATTTAGGAATTCTTCCAGCTACTATAAAAGCTTCTACCCCATTTAGTTCTTTTGAATCAGCACTACCATCATGCCAGTTCTCTTATTAATGGGTTCATTAAATCTGTGCCATATACTCATTTAACATTTGCATGAGAGTCATGAGTTTAATTTATGAAAATGATACTTTGACAAGGAGCAATTGTGAGTAGCACAATGTGCACCAGTCAACAAACCATGGGCACACAAAGTAAGGGCTACCTGCATGGACATACACACCAAAAAAACTGGTCACTTTCAAACAGTATCTCTGCTATCTTTTCCCTGCTTTTATTTGGGTTCATAAGAGCTCAGATTTCCCAATATCTAGTAGATATCTTAAGTTTCTCTGTTAAAAATATGTAGGCTTATATTTGTTTTAAGCTCATATATTATTTTTAATCAAAATTTTGGACTCTGCCCTTTTCCATAGGATAGTTAGTGCCTAGTGATTTGAGGGTGGGTCTGATAACAGGCTCCTATCCAAAGCTGAGATTTATTCTGGAAAGTTTAAGCCTGCAGCTCCATACTGTAGGTGTCCTTACACCTCCAACACTGAGGTGTCCTTACTCACCACCACCTCCCTGCCCTGCTTGTTCCCGCTGTCTGCCTGGAGAGAACCCTGGGGAGAACCTCCACCACTGCCCCACTCTTCCTTCTTTTTGGTCTTCCCCCTTACTTGGGGAGATTGCTTGTACACTTCTGCTTTTCCTTCTCCCTTCCCTTTGCCCCTCTTTTACCAAGTCTAATCATACTCCTTGGATGGGACTATTTCCCTTGCAATCAACTTCATTGCAATTGTTTAGATTAGTGGTTATTGGCACCATTCCCCTATCAAAAAGAACTAATCAAACACCTGACCTGGTGGGTGGGGATCAATTCCACTACGATGAGCAAAGGAGAGCTGAGAGGACACTGATTTCATAAATGGACTCGTGAATGTTTTAGTTATAAAGAGTTTTGTGTCCCTATACCATTTAGTAATTGTAGGCCTGTGAAACTGAATTTTAAATTAACCAAAACTCTGCATTGTTCAATTCAAAGGATATGTTCTACTTACTATTTTGTACCAGAACAAATGTTGAACTGGCACCAAAGATGAATGACACATCCTACCAGCCCTCAACGAGGTCACAGTCCAATGGAGTTGATAGGCATGTACATATAACATGCAAGATTTCTTTTATAAATATTGCAGAGGTATAAACCAGGTGAAATTAAGGCATAATTAGGGAGAAACACATGATTGAAGAATCTAAAAAGGCTTACCGGGGGCATCACATTTCATTTTATTACTATTTTATTTTAATGAAGTCCTGTTGCATTTTATATTGCGTTCTATGATCCATTTAATGTATATGAAAAGTGTAAGGTCTTTGTCTAGATTCATTTTTTTTTTTTTTGCATGTAGCTGTCCAGTTGTTCCAGCACCAAAATTACACACGGAGAAACAGACAATCTCAATAGGCCTATATCTATTAAAGGATATGAAACTATAATTAATAACCTGCCAAAAAGAAAGCACTAGGGCCAGATTGGTTCACTGGTGAATTTTAACAAATATTTTAGGGAAAATGTATGCTTATTCTCTAAAAATAGAACTAGAATGAATACTTTCTAACTCATTCTAGGAAACCAGCATTATCCTAACACCAAAAGCATACAAAGCATTACAAAAAAAAGGAAAAATTCAGACAAATGAATATAGTTGCAAAAATCCTGAACAGAATATTAGTCAATCAAATCCAACTATGTATGAACAGAATTATACACCATGGGCAAGTGGGATTTATTCCAGGTATACAAGGCTGGTTCAACATAAGAAAACCGACTAGTGTAATTCATCATATAAACAGGTTAAAGAAGAAAAACTATATGGTCCTATTAATAGATCCAGAAAAAGCATTTGACAAATCCAGCATTCATTCATGACAAAAACGTTCAGTAAACTAGAAATAGAAGGGAACTATTGCAACTTAATAATGAGAATTTACAAAACACCTACAGCTAATATAATATTTATTAGTGAGAAACTAGATGCTTTCTCACTAAGATTAAGAACAAGGCAAGGGGGCTTCCCTGGTGGCGCAGTCGTTGAGAATCTGCCTGCTAATGCAGGGGATACGGGTTCGAGCCCTGGTCTGGGAAGATCCCACATGCCACGGAGCAGCTAGGCCCGTGAGCCACAACTACTGAGACTGCGCGCCTGGAGCCTGTGCTCCGCAACAAGAGAGGCAACGATAGTGAGGGGCCCACGCACCGCGATGAAGAGTGGCCCCCGCTTGCCGCAAGTAGAGAAAGCCCTCACAGAAACGAAGACCCAACACAGCCAAAAATAAATAAATAAATAAATAAATAAAAAAGAACAAGGCAAGGATATCGCCTCAACACATTTTTTCAACATTGTCCTAGAATTCACAGCTAATCTAATTAGACAAAAAAAGGAAATTAAAAGTATATAAATTGGAAAGGAAGAAATAAAACTGTTTTTGTAGATGACATGATCATCTATGTAGGAAATCTCACAGAATCAACAAAAAACTTTGAGAACTAATAAGCAATTATAGCAAGGTTGCAGGATACATTTTTCACATATACAAACTAATTGCTTCCCTGTACACCAGCAATGTACAACTGGGTTTTGAAATTAAAAAACACAATAGCATTTACATTAACACCTAAAAATGAAATACTTAGGTATAAGTCTAAGAAAATATGTGTAATATCTGTATGAGGAAAAACTACAAACCTGTGATGAAAGAAATCAAATAATTTAAACAAATGGAGAGATACTACATGGTCATGTATAGGATGATCAAAATTGTTAAGATGTCAGTTCTTCCCAACTTGATCTACAGATTTAATTAATCCCAATCAAAATCCCAAGTGATCTTGTGGATATTGACAAACTGATTCTAAAGTTTATAAAAACCCAGAATGGCTGACACAGTATTGAAGGGAGAGAACAAAGTTGGAGGATTAACATTACCCAAAATCAAGACTTACTATAAAAGTTAACAGTAATCAAGACAGTGTGGTATGGGCAAAAGAATAGACAAATAGATCAGTGGAACTGAATAGAAAGCCCAGAAACAGACCAAGACAAATACAGTCAACTGATTTTAACAAGAACAGAGGCAATATGATGAACAAAGATAGTCTTTTCAACAAACAATGTTGGAATAACTAGACAGCCACAGGCAAAAAAAAGTGAATTTAGAAACAAACCTTACACCTTTCACGAACATTAAGTTAAAATAGAGCACAGACCTAAATATAAAACACAAAGCTATAAAACTTCTGGAAGATAACATGGAAGAAAATCTTCCAACTCTACAACACTCTGGAAAAGGCAAAATTATGGAGACACTAAAAAGATTAGGGGTTGCCAGGAATTAGGGACAAGAGAGGAATGATGAACAGGTAGATTACAAGAATTTTTAGGGCAGTGAAACTATTATGTATGAGATTGTAATGGTCAATACATGTCATTATACATTTATCCAAACCTATAGAACGTACAACACAAATAGTGAACTCTAATGTAAAACTTAACTAACAACAATCTATCAGTATTGGTTCATCAATTGTAAAAATGTACCACTAATGCAAAACGTTAATAATTGGGGAAAAGGGAATGGGGCGTTGGCAGGAGAATAGAATAAATGGAATCTCTATATCTGCTTAATATTTCTGTAAACCTAACACTGCTCAAAAAAACGTTTCTAATTAAAGAAAGAGTGGCAGAGAGAGTTGTAGATTTGTAGCAAAGTGCTGATTCATGAAGGTTTTAGAGATTTAACAAAAATGCAGTAAGTGATTGCTTAGGGCTAGGAGGCTTGTGGGGATAGTAGGGTGATAGGTATGGGATTTCTTCTTGAGGTGACAAAAATGTTTTAAAATTAACCGTCGTGATCACTGCACCTATCTGTGAATATACTAAAAACGACTGAATTTTACACTCTAAATGGATGAGTTACAATCATATGTGAATTATATCTTAATAAATCTGGCTAAAAAATTAAATGGCCTAGATCTGTGTTACTAAATTAAATAAACAGCACTTAATAGTTTTTCTATAGCTGAAGTGTATGCTGTAAGGTTCTAACATATGACTTCTTCCCAGGAAGTCAATAATGTTTAAAAGTATAAAATTTCAGAGTTAATATCAATTTTTTACAGATTTCAATGACAAGAGAATCACAGATGCAAGGGCCAAGAGCCATTCAAATAGTTTCCTTCCAGATCACAGACTAATGAATAAGATTTCCAAATGTCAATATTGATGACATGGAAAAGTATACACTATTAACTTGGAGTGAAGCTGTCAGCATTTCTTTCTGAATGAAAACGATTACAAAACCCTCTTCCCCAAACACACACGTACAAATGCCGAAGAGTGCATCCTCCTTCGTGAAGCTACCAACTCAGCAGCCTTCAATGAAGGGCATACAAAAGATGGAGCGCACTACAAATATCCATTGTTGCCACCACCTCAGTAACAGAGGAGTGGCTTTATCATCGGAAGTAATCGAAAGAAAGAAAGAACAGATGGACGTCTGGTTTCTGGGGACTCACACAGTAAGCGTCACCCGAGGTGGAGGGCTTGCCACGAATAGAAATTAGGTGTTAGAAAGAGGGAACATGAGCGCAACAGAGAGGAAGACGGTTTGGAGAAGGGATGCTCCATTATTTTATTCGGTTGTTTTCTTTTGTGATATATGTCTGACAAACTGATTGCCCAGAATCGCATTCTCTTACTGAATGAAACTAATGAGTGTAATTATTTTCAATTGAGGCTATCTTATAAAAAAGCTGAAGAACTCGGGGGCTTCCCGGGTGGCACAGGGGTTTACATCCTGCCTGCTAATGCAGGGAACATGGGTTCGAGCCCTGGTCTGGGAAGATCCCACATGCCGCGGAGCAACTGGGCCCGTGAGCCACAATTACTGAGCCTGCGCGTCTGGAGCCTGTGCTCCGCAACAAGAGAGGCCACGATAATGAGAGGCCCGCGCACCGCGATGAAGAGGGGCCCCGGCTCGCCGCAACTAGAGTAAGCCCTCGCACAGAAACGAAGAACCAACACAGCCAAAAATAAATTAATTAATGAAAAAAAAAAAAAAGAAAACCCCAAACATGATAAATATCAATACAAAGAAAACCAAGCCTGGGCACATCATACTCAGATTACTGATGAGTAAAGATAAGGAGAAAATCTTTAAAATATCCAGAAAATAAAAGACACAACACATACAGAGGAACAAAAAAAAAAAAAAAAAAAAAAAAATGCTGAAGAACTAAAACCAAAAAAAAATGATTTCTTTTGATTCTTTTAAAATATCCTATGAAAAGCTAGCTTTTAATAGGGACTTTAGATCGCTGTTATTTGGGGTATTTTGTACACTCTCTTCTATAGTTTCTAATTCACCTGTGTTTCATCAAGTGAAAAATCACATTTCATTGTACTTGTGCTCCATTTGTTCTCCATATAACATCTTCCCACCCTTGTTTTAGTATTATCTAAGATCTTGGGAGATTTCAATCAAAAACATGTGGATGATTTTGGACTCTAAGCTTGGAGCATCCGCCAATTATGTTTGAATTCACGAGACTGAAATAGCTATTGGCAATAGTGTAACCAAGAGAGGAGATCCCTTCTTACACCTCACACATGTACATTTCACATGAGTGCCTCTAGTGTAGCTTTATCACAAAGATGTTTAACCACCTGGCAATTAAAAAAAAAAAACAAAAACACTTTGGTGCTCTAAATTCTTGTCATATTCTTCAAACTTATTGTCCTAAAAATATTTGTATAAACAACTGAATTTCAAAGGCGTATTTTTAAAAGCTTTCTTATTATATATGCATATAGATCAACTTCTTAAACACTGTAAGCTGTAAGATGGAAGAATTTCTGCATCTAAGTGCATGCTTCTTTTCTTAGACATATTTGCACAATCATTGCAGGCTAAAATTGATGGTGCTCCTGAATGCAAGTTCCCTATAAGGTAAAATTCAGTTTCCTGTACTTCATTCCTATAATCTATAAATATTGAAATGAGGTAACTAGAAGGTAAGTTCATTTAAAAATTTAACTAAATTATTTTTGTAGCACATTGAATATTGTTTATTAGCATATATATTTTAAGGCACTGACTTACATAGGAATGATTCCCAGGGTGAAAACATGTATGTGATGTTTTAGAGAATAAAACAAAATTATTTTTATAACATATGTATATATATAAATGCATATATTAGCCAATATCCATTTGGAAACCTTTATTCTATTCAAACTTAATACTCCACTTCCAAAACGATATGTCCATGTAAAGTTGATAAAGTTCACCTCTTAAAATATGTCTATGTTTAAAAGAAATAAAGGTGCACTATACACCAAATTCTGTTATTTAAATTTGTATTTCATATATAAATTGGACTACACTGCATTACGTAATACTCCATAGGTACTGAATAAGTAATAAAAACTAAACATAGTATTTATCTAGATGATATGATTGACCAGAGGGTATGTCCTGGATTATTATAAATATTTCAAGACGAGGAGGATTATCTATAAAACCTTTTTCATCTGAAGTCCTGGGTCTTATGATATAGATAGAACTTTATCGAAACATGTAGAGTTTCCTGATTTCCTTTGAAGAAATCAGTAAGAAACTCTTTGAGAAGAAGAACAAAACAAAACAAAACAACAAAAGCAAGGGGCAAGTTAAAACAGTTTATGCTGATCTTTGTTTTACTAGATCTTATTTAATTTAAAATCAACTTGAAATCTCTAGTAATACGTAATGTTTACTTAAGTAGAAGCAATTAGACAAATAGTGTTTTAAGTACAGATGTACCCAGCCACTCTGATAATTCATTTTAAAGACACCTTAAGATAATAGGCTGAGATTTCCAAATAGATTTAGTTACAGGAGGGCTGGCTAACAAAGTCACTTCTAAAAGTTTGTGCCCTGATATTACAAACACCAATAGAAAATATTGCCTATTATCTTTAGATCTCAATTTTGCATTAAGTTTGGGATGTATAACTGTAAAAAGCAACTTTATAATTCAGTGGTATTTGGGGGCAAACTTAATAATATCTTTTCCAGAAAAAAATATAATGGAAGCAAAAAATCTCTATTCAATTGGAATTTTTAAATTTTAGTCACAAAATTAATAGAGGCACATAGTTTAAAAAGTCAAATAGCACTAAAATGTTTACTTTGAAAATTAGCTTTTCACAGAAGCTGTGGAACTTGGGCAAGTTCCATTTAAGAGGATAACTCCATTAGAATAACACTTTCATCTTGACTAAATACAAAGAGTTCTAGAAGGCAGACCAAGTAGAGATGCACAATTTTTAAATATCAGGTCCTAGAGGATGTTGTCCATTCAACTTCTTTTATCTTCAAAAAGACAGAGAATAAGAGAAAAAAAAAAAAAAGCCCACGTTTTTGGCTATTTAGAAACATTACTCTCGCCCTGTGTAGACTCCTCCTGACTTAAAATTTCCCATTAATTATAAAGATTCATGTCAAAACATGGATAATTTCTGAGATGTCAAATGTTTCAACCAAGTCCTGTATGAGAGTATGTCTTATGCCAGAACCTCACCCAGGTTGGCCCCCCCCCCTCCCCCCCGTCTGACTACTTTACTACTGAGAACCAGTTGTAAATAGAGGAAAAATGTCACTGTATCCTTTTGGGGAGAAGATCTTTACCTTTTTAAAAATTTACATACAGTTCTCATTATTTTATCAGGGCTTAAGAATATTTCATTTTTGTTAGTTTTAAAGTCTTGTCTGAAAAGATTACTTGAGTTCTTAAAACACTTCTTAGGAATAAAAGGTTAGCGATCAAAAGACTTGAGCAAATGCTGGTGTTCGTGATTTCTTGTTGGTAGCCTAAATCCCATCCTGCTGGCAAACTCCTCTTTAGAATTTCTCAAATGATGGGACAGGACTAAAAGAACCCTCTACCTTGATTTACGTACTAACAAATTTCAAATATGGGTTTGAAATACCTTGCTTCTATATACATCTACACATACAAACAAACACCTCCCAAATATTCGAGAGTTAAGGAAAAATCCAATTGGTCAAATTAGCTAATCTAGACTATAATAAGATTCATTCACCATTACTTCTACTGCTACAAAGGATACTGTCAAATGAGATTAGCAAGCAATTATCAAACACAGTTTGTGTACCCTCTATGAATCTTTAAGTCTGCAAAGACATTTAAATATATACTTGACACTTGAACAACTATAGTAGCCATCTTTGCAGTGATCAAGGACTCTATAGTATCTAAAATGTTCTTAGCCATGCAAATTTACATAGGTACTTTAAACTTACTGAACTTTTAATCAGAGTACTAAGCACATCTAAATAAAACAGAGGCTGAAAAGTGAAAACTAGCATTGACATTTGAAGAGTCAGCCAGAGACCCAGACGAACTGAGCTTAGAGATATATTCAATTCAGAAAAGGCTATCTGCCTGGATATTCAGACATGGAGCACCTCAGAGCATGTGACTCTTAAAAAAGATGCTCAGTATGAAGAACATGATACCTCTGTGCATTTCAGGGAATAAAATACAAACAGAAAATAAAGAAATATCAAAATAACTGATCTTGCAATATCCTGTAATCACAACTAAGGAGACAAGAAAGGCAGCACAGCACTCTGCTTCTCTTCTAAGGGAAGGATTTTTGAAGCCATGTTTCCTTTAAGTAAGAGTGACCTCTGGTGACTTTTTAATTGCACCTCAGTGTACTATGTTAAATTATTCTACAATTCTTTTATACTAGCAAATCATTTAGTACTACATTTTTAATTTCTTAGCAAAGTGATAAATGCTTTACTGCAGGACCTAAGGATTTCATGTAAATGCCCCCATTTTAATTAATTCATGGAAATTGTGCCCAAAGCTAAATTAAAATTCCGTCTGAAACACGGGGCAGTATTTTCTTAAAGGAGACTAAGGCTCATTATCAGGAGTGACTCATATAATATGGCATTAAATGAGCTGATACTAAATGATGACAACACAAACTTATCACAGCCTCGGGGCATATCTGGATGAATGCTGGAAGGGTAACTATTTGTACAATATGCTTTTCACTTTAGCACAAACTTCTGGTAAGGGCAGAGTTCCCCAGCCCACCCCACCCCCAGCAGCAAGGTCGGTTTCTAACATGCCTACTAGCACTTTCTTGAAATGCATAAGAGCTTGCCTTAACTCCCTACAACCTGATTTTTAAAAAATTCTTGAGGGGGATGGGGTGATTGTCTGTTTCAGGCTAATCCCTACCATGGAAACAGAACTGGAAGTCTTTACAACTGATACATTATTACTAGTGCTACTTCTCTTGCCTGATAACAGTCAGCATTCTTGTTTTCCCTTAAGATCCTTAATTACTGAGACCTGTTCAAGGGCAAGCGCTCTGGCCAGGCTTAGATCACAAAATGGCTTGTACTAAATGAATAGGTGTTCTCTTATGTCCAGAAAGCCATGCCTGGTTTTCTTTCTCCATAGACCCCCTACCTTATCTGCTTATAATATTTCTTTCCAATTCAGCCCATTTCAACCCAGGAGGACTTTTGGGGACTAACAAACACTGGTATCTAAGACAGAACAAACCACAACTAAGAACTTGAAGTATAAAAGCAATACTGCATGGTATTTCCAAAAGTGCTTAATAAACATTTCACAGGATTGCGCATAAACAACACACTTTTCCTGACATTCTGGCACAAGTAGAATCAGAGAGGCTTAACGTTAAAATGAAGTGCAGAGTCAGCTGTCCAGCATTCTACCCAATTCAAGCACCACAGTCTCCAATATCATCTTGCACACATGTCCACTGATGGCAGCAGCTGAGGTGCATACATATAGAGAAAAGGGAGATTCTAGAACTTCCTTCTATCATATCACAAAGAAGGATAAATTCACAGAATCAACTACATGAGTGTCCAGGAAAAAAAATTCTTTTTTTTTTTAAACTTTTTAAATTGAGATATATTATACCCTTTAAACAAAATTTCTAATTTTATGAAAGGCATAAAAGGTCACAATTTTTCTTTACTTCTTTGGGGTAGGAAGAGGGAGGCAGAGTTGAGTGTATCCTTAAAAGTCCTTTTCTAATTTAAAATTAAAATCAACATCTGATCTTGACCTAAGAATTTTTCTATTGAGGTATAATTGACATAGAACACTATATTAGTTTCAGGTGTACAATTCAATGATTTGACATTTGTGTGTATTGCAAAATGAACATCACAGTAAGTCTGGTTACCATCAATCACCATACACAGTCACAGATTTTTTTCTTTCTTCTTGTGATGAGAACTTTTAAGATTTACTTGCAGCAACTTGTAAATATGCAATACAGTATTAATAACTATATTCACCATGCTATACATTACATCCCTGTGGCTTATTTATTTTATAACTGGAAATTTGTACCTTTTGAACCCCCTTCACTCATGTCACCTACTTCCCACCCCCATCCCCATCCCCGCAGTCTGGCAACCAACTATCTGTTCTCTGTATTTATGAGCTCCTTTTTTCTCTTTTTAAGATTACTCATATAAGTGAGACCATAGGTTATCTTTCTCTAACTTATTTCACTTAGCATAATGCTCTCGAAGTCCCTCCATGTTGTCACAAATGGCAAAATTTCCTTTTTCTTAATGGCTCAATAGTATTCCAGTGTGTGTATCACATTTTTTTAGCCATTCACCCATCAATGAACACTGAAGTTGTTCCCATGTCTCAACTCTTGTAAATAATTCTGTAATAAACATGGGTGTGCATATATCTTTTGGAGTTAGTGTTTTCATTTTCTTTGTACAAATACACAGAAGTGAAATTGCTGGATCATATGGTAGTCCCAGTTTTGATCTTTTGAGGAAACTCCATGCTATTTTCCATACTGTCTGTACCAATTTACATTCCCACCAAGAGTGCACAAGTGTCTCCTTCTCTCCACATCCTTGCCAACACTTGTTATTTCTTATCTTTTGATGCTAATCATACAAACAGGTGTGAAGTGATAGCTCATTGTGGTTTCGATTTGCATTCCCCTGATGATTAGTGACGTTGAGCATCTTTTCCTATACCTGTTGGTCAACTGTATGTGTTCTTTGGAAAAATGTCTATTCAGATCCTTTGCCCATTTTTAATTAGATCGTTTGTTTGCTATTGAGTTGTGCGAGATCTTTATATATATTAGATATTAGCCCATTATCAGATACATGATTTGCAAATATTTCTCCCATTCAAGTGGTTGCCTTTTCATTTTGTTGATGGTTTCCTTTACTGTACAAAAGCTTTTTAGTTTGATGTAGTCTCACTTGTTTATTTTTACTTTTATTGCCTTTGCTTTTGGTGTCATATCCAAAAAATCATGGCCATGACCAATGTCCAGGAGCTTACCGTATATGTTTTCTTCTAGGAGTTTTATGATTTGAGGTCTTAAATTCAAGTCTTTATTCCATTTTGAGTTAATTTCTGTATGGTGTAAGGTAGTAGTCTAGTTTTATTCTTTTGCATGTGGCTGTCCAGTTTTGCCAACACCATGTGTTGAACAGACTGTCCTTTCCCCATTGTATATTCTTGGCTCCTTTGTGATCAATTAAGTGACCATATATGTGTGCGTTTATTTCTGAGCTCTCTATTCTGCTCCATTCATCCATGTGCCTGTTTTTATACCAATACCATACCATAGTTTTGTAATATAACTTAAAATCAGGAAGCATGATGCTTCCAGCTTTGTTCTCTCTGAAGATTGCTTTGGTTATTCAGGGTGTTTTGTGGTTCCTTACACATTTTAGGATTTTTTTGCTCTGTTTCTGTGTAAAATGCCATTGGAATTTTGATAGGGATTGAATTGAATCTGTAGATTGCTTCTGGTAGTATGGACAGTTTAACAATATTAATTCTTCTAACCTATGAGCCACAGAATATCTTTCCATTTATTTGTGTCTTCTTCAGTTACTTTCATCAGTGTCTTACAGTTTTCAATGTACAGGTCTTTCACCTCCATGGTTAAATTTATTCATAGGTATTTAATTCTTTTGATGCAATTGTAAGTGGTATTGTTTTATTACTAGCATATAGAAATGCAACCAATTTTTGTATATTGATTTTGTATTCTGCAACAGTACTAAAGTTGTTTATTAGTTCTAACAGTGTTTTTTTGGTGGAGTCTTTAGGGTTTTCTATATATAATATCATGTCATCTGCAAATATTGACAATTTTACTTCTTCCTTTCCAGCTGGGTGCTGCTGATTTCTTTTTTTTTTTTTTTTTTTTGCCTAATTACTCTGACTAGGACTTCTAATACTACGTTGAATAAAAGTGGCGAGAGTGGGCATCTTTCTCTTATTCCTGATCTTAGAGGAAAAGCGCAGAGTATGACATCAGCTATGGGCTTCTCATATACGGCCTTTATTGTGTTATAACCAATTTGATTTTATTGCACAGAATTGAATCTAAATTCAACCATAAGCATTTTAATGATTATCATTAAAAGTCTTTTTAAATTGAAAACAAGACTGAGAACTTGTAATAGTGCTGGATAATTAAAAAAATACACCCGTAAGGATTAAGTTTATTCCATAATTCCAGTGATATTTTTTTAGGCTGAAGTACTGATGAATGAAGTACTCCAATGTACAGGAATCTTGAAAATACTCTGAGTGAAATTAGTCAGTCATAAGGAACCATATATTATATGAGCCCATTGATATGAAATGTCAGAAAGGACAAACCTATAGAGACAGAAAGTAGATGAGTGTTTGCTTGGGGCTGTGGGAGATGGGAGACTTGTAGGCTAGGAAAAGAAAGATTTCTTGTTTTGGAAATTGATAAAATTTCCAAAATTTTTTTTATCAATAAAATGGATAAAATAGATTGTGGAGATGAATGCACAACTCTGTGAATATACAAAAAAACAATTGAATTGGACACTTTAAGTAGGTGAATTGTACAGTAGGTGAATTATATCTCAAAGCTGTTTTTAAAAAGGAATACAGAAACTCTAGAAAAACATTGAATCCATTGACATCTACTTTACCACACTATTCCAAATAGAAATGTAACTGAAAAATGGGAGTTCAAAAACATAAGCAGTAGGGCTTCCCTGGTGGCGCAGTGGTTGAGAATCTGCCTGCCAGTGCAGGGGACACGGGTTCGAGCCCTGGACTGGGAAGATCCCACATGCCGCGGAGCAACTGGGCCCGTGAGCCACAACTACTGAGCCTGCGCGTCTGGAGCCTGTGCTCCGCAACAAGAGAAGCCACGATAATAAGAGGCCCGCGCACCGCGATGAAGAGTGGCCCCCACTTGCCGCAACTGGAGAAAGCCCTCGCACAGAAACGAAGACCCAACACAGCCAAAAATAAATAAATTAAAAAAAAAAAATGCCACCTCAAAAAATGCCACTTTGGCATAAATATGGTTTTGAGCTGAAAGCAATTGAAAATCAGCAGATGCAGGAAGAAATCTTCCCTCCCCTTTTCTCCCTAAAAGCAGGGCATGAATTTTCCCTGAGACCGGGGCCCCCTCTCCCGAACCAGGAAGAAGAGAGTGACTCTTGTCACCAAAGGTGGAGAATGGGCACTGAGGTGAGTCTACATAAACAAACCTTATGAAAATAGCGCTTCTCTCCCATCAGTTTCCCCATATATTTCCTACTCACTTTCCTCCAAACCCCCTTTCCTTTCTTAAAAATGGAATATAAGCCCCCAAGTCTAACTACTTCTTTGAGTTTCACTTCCTTCCTCTTGGACTCTTTCACACAGAAAATATTAATTAAAATAATTTATGTTTTTTCTTCCATCATTCTGTCGTTTGTCAGTTTACTTTGCAGGCCCCTACGAATAAACCTAAGAGGGTAGAGGAAAGAAATTTCCTCTCAGACATTAGCAATGAAGGGGAAAAAAATGTTTTAGTGGTGACATGGGAATGAACTTTGGAGTTGGTCAAATCATCACAATGGTCACATCAGTCATCTATGCTGAGCAACCCTCCCTTGGTATTCTTGTCCTGCCTCTATTTCTCATGATATCTGGTAGCACTGCAGTGCCCAGGAATGTAATGAGCTCTCTCCAAGGTGAGGCCTATATGCAGATATTATTTTATAAACTATTTCCAGAATCTTGTTCAAGGTAAAACCATACAATTCATGTTCTAAGTTCGAAGGCAGCTCAGCTCACAGAGAAGACCTTTGAGAAAGCACAACATGCTTACGGGTCTCTGGCATGGTATCAATGTCAGCCTCTAGACTGTGTCAAAAGCAATTCTGCACTCCCTCGTATTGACCAAACATGGGTAAAATACCTCTTCTGGTGCTTCCTTCTCTCTGATGATGTAGCTACCTGGGAGCCTGTAAGAACTCACTAATACTATGCTTTCTAAGAGCAGTTTCTGCTCTCACTCAAAATTGTATAGTTTTTCTTTAATCCTGTGGAT
Organism: Balaenoptera physalus; assembly: GCF_965194825.1. Classification (NCBI taxonomy): domain Eukaryota; kingdom Metazoa; phylum Chordata; class Mammalia; order Artiodactyla; family Balaenopteridae; genus Balaenoptera; species Balaenoptera physalus. The sequence continues at coordinate 92,254,736 of NC_138886.1, read as the reverse complement.
AGCTTCAAGATGAGTTTTTTGGTTTTTGGTATTTTTTACAATGGGATAACTTGATAATATATCTGAGAATACCCTTCCCAGTAATTCTAGTCTCCTTGACATCAGTAAGATACGGAAGAGAAAAACCTATGTAAAATGGTGTTAAGGAAAATTATCCAAAAGCCTGAAAAAATCTAAAGGGACGTTTGCCTGTTCTTTCTTAGTTATGCTAGGTTTGATAATCAGGCCTGCCTGCGGATTATCTGAATCTCTAGGCATGTACCTTTGCATCTTTGTTTAACTTGTTATTTACTATTGATAAAGGTATGGTGTAATTCTGAAGGGGTTGATGTTGATTTGTACCTTGATTTCTGTCAGATAGCAATACAAATAATGTCTGTTAAGTAGGGATGCAAATGATTCCTTTCTGATGGAAAATACAATTTCCAAAATTCAGAATGTTAGCTGATTTTCCCTACAGAACATGAGCTATTTTTTTATGTAAAATCAGTAATCCTATTTAGGAATTCTTCCAGCTACTATACAAGCTTCTACCCCATTTAGTTCTTTTGAATCAGCACTACCATCATGCCAGTTCTCTTATTAATGGGTTCATTAAATCTGTGCCATATACTCATTTAACATTTGCATGAGAGTCATGAGTTTAATTTATGAAAATGATACTTTGACAAGGAGCAATTGTGAGTAGCACAATGTGCACCAGTCAACAAACCATGGGCACACAAAGTAAGGGCTACCTGCATGGACATACACACCAAAAAAACTGGTCACTTTCAAACAGTATCTCTGCTATCTTTTCCCTGCTTTTATTTGGGTTCATAAGAGCTCAGATTTCCCAATATCTAGTAGATATCTTAAGTTTCTCTGTTAAAAATATGTAGGCTTATATTTGTTTTAAGCTCATATATTATTTTTAATCAAAATTTTGGACTCTGCCCTTTTCCATAGGATAGTTAGTGCCTAGTGATTTGAGGGTGGGTCTGATAACAGGCTCCTATCCAAAGCTGAGATTTATTCTGGAAAGTTTAAGCCTGCAGCTCCATACTGTAGGTGTCCTTACACCTCCAACACTGAGGTGTCCTTACTCACCACCACCTCCCTGCCCTGCTTGTTCCCGCTGTCTGCCTGGAGAGAACCCTGGGGAGAACCTCCACCACTGCCCCACTCTTCCTTCTTTTTGGTGTTCCCCCTTACTTGGGGGGATTGCTTGTACACTTCTGCTTTTCCTTCTCCCTTCCCTTTGCCCCTCTTTTACCAAGTCTAATCATACTCCTTGGATGGGACTATTTCCCTTGCAATCAACTTCATTGCAATTGTTTAGATTAGTGGTTATTGGCACCATTCCCCTATCAAAAAGAACTAATCAAACACCTGACCTGGTGGGTGGGGATCAATTCCACTACGATGAGCAAAGGAGAGCTGAGAGGACACTGATTTCATAAATGGACTCGTGAATGTTTTAGTTATAAAGAGTTTTGTGTCCCTATACCATTTAGTAATTGTAGGCCTGTGAAACTGAATTTTAAATTAACCAAAACTCTGCATTGTTCAATTCAAAGGATATGTTCTACTTACTATTTTGTACCAGAACAAATGTTGAACTGGCACCAAAGATGAATGACACATCCTACCAGCCCTCAACGAGGTCACAGTCCAATGGAGTTGATAGGCATGTACATATAACATGCAAGATTTCTTTTATAAATATTGCAGAGGTATAAACCAGGTGAAATTAAGGCATAATTAGGGAGAAACACATGATTGAAGAATCTAAAAAGGCTTACCGGGGGCATCACATTTCATTTTATTACTATTTTATTTTAATGAAGTCCTGTTGCATTTTATATTGCGTTCTATGATCCATTTAATGTATATGAAAAGTGTAAGGTCTTTGTCTAGATTCATTTTTTTTTTTTTTGCATGTAGCTGTCCAGTTGTTCCAGCACCAAAATTACACACGGAGAAACAGACAATCTCAATAGGCCTATATCTATTAAAGGATATGAAACTATAATTAATAACCTGCCAAAAAGAAAGCACTAGGGCCAGATTGGTTCACTGGTGAATTTTAACAAATATTTTAGGGAAAATGTATGCTTATTCTCTAAAAATAGAACTAGAATGAATACTTTCTAACTCATTCTAGGAAACCAGCATTATCCTAACACCAAAAGCATACAAAGCATTACAAAAAAAAGGAAAAATTCAGACAAATGAATATAGTTGCAAAAATCCTGAACAGAATATTAGTCAATCAAATCCAACTATGTATGAACAGAATTATACACCATGGGCAAGTGGGATTTATTCCAGGTATACAAGGCTGGTTCAACATAAGAAAACCGACTAGTGTAATTCATCATATAAACAGGTTAAAGAAGAAAAACTATATGGTCCTATTAATAGATCCAGAAAAAGCATTTGACAAATCCAGCATTCATTCATGACAAAAACGTTCAGTAAACTAGAAATAGAAGGGAACTATTGCAACTTAATAATGAGAATTTACAAAACACCTACAGCTAATATAATATTTATTAGTGAGAAACTAGATGCTTTCTCACTAAGATTAAGAACAAGGCAAGGGGGCTTCCCTGGTGGCGCAGTCGTTGAGAATCTGCCTGCTAATGCAGGGGATACGGGTTCGAGCCCTGGTCTGGGAAGATCCCACATGCCACGGAGCAGCTAGGCCCGTGAGCCACAACTACTGAGCCTGCGCGCCTGGAGCCTGTGCTCCGCAACAAGAGAGGCAACGATAGTGAGGGGCCCACGCACCGCGATGAAGAGTGGCCCCCGCTTGCCGCAAGTAGAGAAAGCCCTCACAGAAACGAAGACCCAACACTCTATATCTGCTTAATATTTCTGTAAACCTAACACTGCTCAAAAAAACGTTTCTAATTAAAGAAAGAGTGGCAGAGAGAGTTGTAGATTTGTAGCAAAGTGCTGATTCATGAAGGTTTTAGAGATTTAACAAAAATGCAGTAAGTGATTGCTTAGGGCTAGGAGGCTTGTGGGGATAGTAGGGTGATAGGTATGGGATTTCTTCTTGAGGTGGCAAAAATGTTTTAAAATTAACCGTCGTGATCACTGCACCTATCTGTGAATATACTAAAAACGACTGAATTTTACACTCTAAATGGATGAGTTACAATCATATGTGAATTATATCTTAATAAATCTGGCTAAAAAATTAAATGGCCTAGATCTGTGTTACTAAATTAAATAAACAGCACTTAATAGTTTTTCTATAGCTGAAGTGTATGCTGTAAGGTTCTAACATATGACTTCTTCCCAGGAAGTCAATAATGTTTAAAAGTATAAAATTTCAGAGTTAATATCAATTTTTTACAGATTTCAATGACAAGAGAATCACAGATGCAAGGGCCAAGAGCCATTAAAATAGTTTCCTTCCAGATCACAGACTAATGAATAAGATTTCCAAATGTCAATATTGATGACATGGAAAAGTATACACTATTAACTTGGAGTGAAGCTGTCAGCATTTCTTTCTGAATGAAAACGATTACAAAACCCTCTTCCCCAAACACACACGTACAAATGCCGAAGAGTGCATCCTCCTTCGTGAAGCTACCAACTCAGCAGCCTTCAATGAAGGGCATACAAAAGATGGAGCGCACTACAAATATCCATTGTTGCCACCACCTCAGTAACAGAGGAGTGGCTTTATCATCGGAAGTAATCGAAAGAAAGAAAGAACAGATGGACGTCTGGTTTCTGGGGACTCACACAGTAAGCGTCACCCGAGGTGGAGGGCTTGCCACGAATAGAAATTAGGTGTTAGAAAGAGGGAACATGAGCGCAACAGAGAGGAAGACGGTTTGGAGAAGGGATGCTCCATTATTTTATTCGGTTGTTTTCTTTTGTGATATATGTCTGACAAACTGATTGCCCAGAATCGCATTCTCTTACTGAATGAAACTAATGAGTGTAATTATTTTCAATTGAGGCTATCTTATAAAAAAGCTGAAGAACTCGGGGGCTTCCCGGGTGGCACAGGGGTTTACATCCTGCCTGCTAATGCAGGGAACATGGGTTCGAGCCCTGGTCTGGGAAGATCCCACATGCCGCGGAGCAACTGGGCCCGTGAGCCACAATTACTGAGCCTGCACGTCTGGAGCCTGTGCTCCGCAACAAGAGAGGCCACGATGATGAGAGGCCCGCGCACCGCGATGAAGAGGGGCCCCGGCTCGCCGCAACTAGAGTAAGCCCTCGCACAGAAACGAAGAACCAACACAGCCAAAAATAAATTAATTAATGAAAAAAAAAAAAAAGAAAACCCCAAACATGATAAATATCAATACAAAGAAAACCAAGCCTGGGCACATCATACTCAGATTACTGATGAGTAAAGATAAGGAGAAAATCTTTAAAATATCCAGAAAATAAAAGACACAACACATACAGAGGAACAAAAAAAAAAAAAAAAAAAAAATGCTGAAGAACTAAAACCAAAAAAAAATGATTTCTTTTGATTCTTTTAAAATATCCTATGAAAAGCTAGCTTTTAATAGGGACTTTAGATCGCTGTTATTTGGGGTATTTTGTACACTCTCTTCTATAGTTTCTAATTCACCTGTGTTTCATCAAGTGAAAAATCACATTTCATTGTACTTGTGCTGCATTTGTTCTCCATATAACATCTTCCCACCCTTGTTTTAGTATTATCTAAGATCTTGGGAGATTTCAATCAAAAACATGTGGATGATTTTGGACTCTAAGCTTGGAGCATCCGCCAATTATGTTTGAATTCACGAGACTGAAATAGCTATTGGCAATAGTGTAACCAAGAGAGGAGATCCCTTCTTACACCTCACACATGTACATTTCACATGAGTGCCTCTAGTGTAGCTTTATCACAAAGATGTTTAACGACCTGGCAATTAAAAAAAAAAAACAAAAACACTTTGGTGCTCTAAATTCTTGTCATATTCTTCAAACTTATTGTCCTAAAAATATTTGTATAAACAACTGAATTTCAAAGGCGTATTTTTAAAAGCTTTCTTATTATATATGCATATAGATCAACTTCTTAAACACTGTAAGCTGTAAGATGGAAGAATTTCTGCATCTAAGTGCATGCTTCTTTTCTTAGACATATTTGCACAATCATTGCAGGCTAAAATTGATGGTGCTCCTGAATGCAAGTTCCCTATAAGGTAAAATTCAGTTTCCTGTACTTCATTCCTATAATCTATAAATATTGAAATGAGGTAACTAGAAGGTAAGTTCATTTAAAAATTTAACTAAATTATTTTTGTAGCACATTGAATATTGTTTATTAGCATATATATTTTAAGGCACTGACTTACATAGGAATGATTCCCAGGGTGAAAACATGTATGTGATGTTTTAGAGAATAAAACAAAATTATTTTTATAACATATGTATATATATAAATGCATATATTAGCCAATATCCATTTGGAAACCTTTATTCTATTCAAACTTAATACTCCACTTCCAAAACGATATGTCCATGTAAAGTTGATAAAGTTCACCTCTTAAAATATGTCTATGTTTAAAAGAAATAAAGGTGCACTATACACCAAATTCTGTTATTTAAATTTGTATTTCATATATAAATTGGACTACACTGCATTACGTAATACTCCATAGGTACTGAATAAGTAATAAAAACTAAACATAGTATTTATCTAGATGATATGATTGACCAGAGGGTATGTCCTGGATTATTATAAATATTTCAAGACGAGGAGGATTATCTATAAAACCTTTTTCATCTGAAGTCCTGGGTCTTATGATACAGATAGAACTTTATCGAAACATGTAGGGTTTCCTGATTTCCTTTGAAGAAATCAGTAAGAAACTCTTTGAGAAGAAGAACAAAACAAAACAAAACAACAAAAGCAAGGGGCAAGTTAAAACAGTTTATGCTGATCTTTGTTTTACTAGATCTTATTTAATTTAAAATCAACTTGAAATCTCTAGTAATACGTAATGTTTACTTAAGTAGAAGCAATTAGACAAATAGTGTTTTAAGTACAGATGTACCCAGCCACTCTGATAATTCATTTTAAAGACACCTTAAGATAATAGGCTGAGATTTCCAAATAGATTTAGTTACAGGAGGGCTGGCTAACAAAGTCACTTCTAAAAGTTTGTGCCCTGATATTACAAACACCAATAGAAAATATTGCCTATTATCTTTAGATCTCAATTTTGCATTAAGTTTGGGATGTATAACTGTAAAAAGCAACTTTATAATTCAGTGGTATTTGGGGGCAAACTTAATAATATCTTTTCCAGAAAAAAATATAATGGAAGCAAAAAATCTCTATTCAATTGGAATTTTTAAATTTTAGTCACAAAATTAATAGAGGCACATAGTTTAAAAAGTCAAATAGCACTAAAATGTTTACTTTGAAAATTAGCTTTTCACAGAAGCTGTGGAACTTGGGCAAGTTCCATTTAAGAGGATAACTCCATTAGAATAACACTTTCATCTTGACTAAATACAAAGAGTTCTAGAAGGCAGACCAAGTAGAGATGCACAATTTTTAAATATCAGGTCCTAGAGGATGTTGTCCATTCAACTTCTTTTATCTTCAAAAAGACAGAGAATAAGAGAAAAAAAAAAAAAAAGCCCACGTTTTTGGCTATTTAGAAACATTACTCTCGCCCTGTGTAGACTCCTCCTGACTTAAAATTTCCCATTAATTATAAAGATTCATGTCAAAACATGGATAATTTCTGAGATGTCAAATGTTTCAACCAAGTCCTGTATGAGAGTATGTCTTATGCCAGAACCTCACCCAGGTTGGCCGCCCCCCCTCCCCCCCGTCTGACTACTTTACTACTGAGAACCAGTTGTAAATAGAGGAAAAATGTCACTGTATCCTTTTGGGGAGAAGATCTTTACCTTTTTAAAAATTTACATACAGTTCTCATTATTTTATCAGGGCTTAAGAATATTTCATTTTTGTTAGTTTTAAAGTCTTGTCTGAAAAGATTACTTGAGTTCTTAAAACACTTCTTAGGAATAAAAGGTTAGCGATCAAAAGACTTGAGCAAATGCTGGTGTTCGTGATTTCTTGTTGGTAGCCTAAATCCCATCCTGCTGGCAAACTCCTCTTTAGAATTTCTCAAATGATGGGACAGGACTAAAAGAACCCTCTACCTTGATTTACGTACTAACAAATTTCAAATATGGGTTTGAAATACCTTGCTTCTATATACATCTACACATACAAACAAACACCTCCCAAATATTCGAGAGTTAAGGAAAAATCCAATTGGTCAAATTAGCTAATCTAGACTATAATAAGATTCATTCACCATTACTTCTACTGCTACAAAGGATACTGTCAAATGAGATTAGCAAGCAATTATCAAACACAGTTTGTGTACCCTCTATGAATCTTTAAGTCTGCAAAGACATTTAAATATATACTTGACACTTGAACAACTATAGTAGCCATCTTTGCAGTGATCAAGGACTCTATAGTATCTAAAATGTTCTTAGCCATGCAAATTTACATAGGTACTTTAAACTTACTGAACTTTTAATCAGAGTACTAAGCACATCTAAATAAAACAGAGGCTGAAAAGTGAAAACTAGCATTGACATTTGAAGAGTCAGCCAGAGACCCAGACGAACTGAGCTTAGAGATATATTCAATTCAGAAAAGGCTATCTGCCTGGATATTCAGACATGGAGCACCTCAGAGCATGTGACTCTTAAAAAAGATGCTCAGTATGAAGAACATGATACCTCTGTGCATTTCAGGGAATAAAATACAAACAGAAAATAAAGAAATATCAAAATAACTGATCTTGCAATATCCTGTAATCACAACTAAGGAGACAAGAAAGGCAGCACAGCACTCTGCTTCTCTTCTAAGGGAAGGATTTTTGAAGCCATGTTTCCTTTAAGTAAGAGTGACCTCTGGTGACTTTTTAATTGCACCTCAGTGTACTATGTTAAATTATTCTACAATTCTTTTATACTAGCAAATCATTTAGTACTACATTTTTAATTTCTTAGCAAAGTGATAAATGCTTTACTGCAGGACCTAAGGATTTCATGTAAATGCCCCCATTTTAATTAATTCATGGAAATTGTGCCCAAAGCTAAATTAAAATTCCGTCTGAAACACGGGGCAGTATTTTCTTAAAGGAGACTAAGGCTCATTATCAGGAGTGACTCATATAATATGGCATTAAATGAGCTGATACTAAATGATGACAACACAAACTTATCACAGCCTCGGGGCATATCTGGATGAATGCTGGAAGGGTAACTATTTGTACAATATGCTTTTCACTTTAGCACAAACTTCTGGTAAGGGCAGAGTTCCCCAGCCCACCCCACCCCCAGCAGCAAGGTCGGTTTCTAACATGCCTACTAGCACTTTCTTGAAATGCATAAGAGCTTGCCTTAACTCCCTACAACCTGATTTTTAAAAAATTCTTGAGGGGGATGGGGTGATTGTCTGTTTCAGGCTAATCCCTACCATGGAAACAGAACTGGAAGTCTTTACAACTGATACATTATTACTAGTGCTACTTCTCTTGCCTGATAACAGTCAGCATTCTTGTTTTCCCTTAAGATCCTTAATTACTGAGACCTGTTCAAGGGCAAGCGCTCTGGCCAGGCTTAGATCACAAAATGGCTTGTACTAAATGAATAGGTGTTCTCTTATGTCCAGAAAGCCATGCCTGGTTTTCTTTCTCCATAGACCCCCTACCTTATCTGCTTATAATATTTCTTTCCAATTCAGCCCATTTCAACCCAGGAGGACTTTTGGGGACTAACAAACACTGGTATCTAAGACAGAACAAACCACAACTAAGAACTTGAAGTATAAAAGCAATACTGCATGGTATTTCCAAAAGTGCTTAATAAACATTTCACAGGATTGCGCATAAACAACACACTTTTCCTGACATTCTGGCACAAGTAGAATCAGAGAGGCTTAACGTTAAAATGAAGTGCAGAGTCAGCTGTCCAGCATTCTACCCAATTCAAGCACCACAGTCTCCAATATCATCTTGCACACATGTCCACTGATGGCAGCAGCTGAGGTGCATACATATAGAGAAAAGGGAGATTCTAGAACTTCCTTCTATCATATCACAAAGAAGGATAAATTCACAGAATCAACTACATGAGTGTCCAGGAAAAAAAATTCTTTTTTTTTTTAAACTTTTTAAATTGAGATATATTATACCCTTTAAACAAAATTTCTAATTTTATGAAAGGCATAAAAGGTCACAATTTTTCTTTACTTCTTTGGGGTAGGAAGAGGGAGGCAGAGTTGAGTGTATCCTTAAAAGTCCTTTTCTAATTTAAAATTAAAATCAACATCTGATCTTGACCTAAGAATTTTTCTATTGAGGTATAATTGACATAGAACACTATATTAGTTTCAGGTGTACAATTCAATGATTTGACATTTGTGTGTATTGCAAAATGAACATCACAGTAAGTCTGGTTACCATCAATCACCATACACAGTCACAGATTTTTTTCTTTCTTCTTGTGATGAGAACTTTTAAGATTTACTTGCAGCAACTTGTAAATATGCAATACAGTATTAATAACTATATTCACCATGCTATACATTACATCCCTGTGGCTTATTTATTTTATAACTGGAAATTTGTACCTTTTGAACCCCCTTCACTCATGTCACCTACTTCCCACCCCCATCCCCATCCCCGCAGTCTGGCAACCAACTATCTGTTCTCTGTATTTATGAGCTCCTTTTTTCTCTTTTTAAGATTACTCATATAAGTGAGACCATAGGTTATCTTTCTCTAACTTATTTCACTTAGCATAATGCTCTCGAAGTCCCTCCATGTTGTCACAAATGGCAAAATTTCCTTTTTCTTAATGGCTCAATAGTATTCCAGTGTGTGTATCACATTTTTTTAGCCATTCACCCATCAATGAACACTGAAGTTGTTCCCATGTCTCAACTCTTGTAAATAATTCTGTAATAAACATGGGTGTGCATATATCTTTTGGAGTTAGTGTTTTCATTTTCTTTGTACAAATACACAGAAGTGAAATTGCTGGATCATATGGTAGTCCCAGTTTTGATCTTTTGAGGAAACTCCATGCTATTTTCCATACTGTCTGTACCAATTTACATTCCCACCAAGAGTGCACAAGTGTCTCCTTCTCTCCACATCCTTGCCAACACTTGTTATTTCTTATCTTTTGATGCTAATCATACAAACAGGTGTGAAGTGATAGCTCATTGTGGTTTCGATTTGCATTCCCCTGATGATTAGTGACGTTGAGCATCTTTTCCTATACCTGTTGGTCAACTGTATGTGTTCTTTGGAAAAATGTCTATTCAGATCCTTTGCCCATTTTTAATTAGATCGTTTGTTTGCTATTGAGTTGTGCGAGATCTTTATATATATTAGATATTAGCCCATTATCAGATACATGATTTGCAAATATTTCTCCCATTCAAGTGGTTGCCTTTTCATTTTGTTGATGGTTTCCTTTACTGTACAAAAGCTTTTTAGTTTGATGTAGTCTCACTTGTTTATTTTTACTTTTATTGCCTTTGCTTTTGGTGTCATATCCAAAAAATCATGGCCATGACCAATGTCCAGGAGATTACCGTATATGTTTTCTTCTAGGAGTTTTATGATTTGAGGTCTTAAATTCAAGTCTTTATTCCATTTTGAGTTAATTTCTGTATGGTGTAAGGTAGTAGTCTAGTTTTATTCTTTTGCATGTGGCTGTCCAGTTTTGCCAACACCATGTGTTGAACAGACTGTCCTTTCCCCATTGTATATTCTTGGCTCCTTTGTGATCAATTAAGTGACCATATATGTGTGCGTTTATTTCTGAGCTCTCTATTCTGCTCCATTCATCCATGTGCCTGTTTTTATACCAATACCATACCATAGTTTTGTAATATAACTTAAAATCAGGAAGCATGATGCTTCCAGCTTTGTTCTCTCTGAAGATTGCTTTGGTTATTCAGGGTGTTTTGTGGTTCCTTACACATTTTAGGATTTTTTTGCTCTGTTTCTGTGTAAAATGCCATTGGAATTTTGATAGGGATTGAATTGAATCTGTAGATTGCTTCTGGTAGTATGGACAGTTTAACAATATTAATTCTTCTAACCTATGAGCCACAGAATATCTTTCCATTTATTTGTGTCTTCTTCAGTTACTTTCATCAGTGTCTTACAGTTTTCAATGTACAGGTCTTTCACCTCCATGGTTAAATTTATTCATAGGTATTTAATTCTTTTGATGCAATTGTAAGTGGTATTGTTTTATTACTAGCATATAGAAATGCAACCAATTTTTGTATATTGATTTTGTATTCTGCAACAGTACTAAAGTTGTTTATTAGTTCTAACAGTGTTTTTTTGGTGGAGTCTTTAGGGTTTTCTATATATAATATCATGTCATCTGCAAATATTGACAATTTTACTTCTTCCTTTCCAGCTGGGTGCTGCTGATTTCTTTTTTTTTTTTTTTTTTTTGCCTAATTACTCTGACTAGGACTTCTAATACTACGTTGAATAAAAGTGGCGAGAGTGGGCATCTTTCTCTTATTCCTGATCTTAGAGGAAAAGCGCAGAGTATGACATCAGCTATGGGCTTCTCATATACGGCCTTTATTGTGTTATAACCAATTTGATTTTATTGCACAGAATTGAATCTAAATTCAACCATAAGCATTTTAATGATTATCATTAAAAGTCTTTTTAAATTGAAAACAAGACTGAGAACTTGTAATAGTGCTGGATAATTAAAAAAATACACCCGTAAGGATTAAGTTTATTCCATAATTCCAGTGATATTTTTTTAGGCTGAAGTACTGATGAATGAAGTACTCCAATGTACAGGAATCTTGAAAATACTCTGAGTGAAATTAGTCAGTCATAAGGAACCATATATTATATGAGCCCATTGATATGAAATGTCAGAAAGGACAAACCTATAGAGACAGAAAGTAGATGAGTGTTTGCTTGGGGCTGTGGGAGATGGGAGACTTGTAGGCTAGGAAAAGAAAGATTTCTTGTTTTGGAAATTGATAAAATTTCCAAAATTTTTTTTATCAATAAAATGGATAAAATAGATTGTGGAGATGAATGCACAACTCTGTGAATATACAAAAAAACAATTGAATTGGACACTTTAAGTAGGTGAATTGTACAGTAGGTGAATTATATCTCAAAGCTGTTTTTAAAAAGGAATACAGAAACTCTAGAAAAACATTGAATCCATTGACATCTACTTTACCACACTATTCCAAATAGAAATGTAACTGAAAAATGGGAGTTCAAAAACATAAGCAGTAGGGCTTCCCTGGTGGCGCAGTGGTTGAGAATCTGCCTGCCAGTGCAGGGGACACGGGTTCGAGCCCTGGACTGGGAAGATCCCACATGCCGCGGAGCAACTGGGCCCGTGAGCCACAACTACTGAGCCTGCGCGTCTGGAGCCTGTGCTCCGCAACAAGAGAAGCCACGATAATAAGAGGCCCGCGCACCGCGATGAAGAGTGGCCCCCACTTGCCGCAACTGGAGAAAGCCCTCGCACAGAAACGAAGACCCAACACAGCCAAAAATAAATAAATTAAAAAAAAAAAATGCCACCTCAAAAAATGCCACTTTGGCATAAATATGGTTTTGAGCTGAAAGCAATTGAAAATCAGCAGATGCAGGAAGAAATCTTCCCTCCCCTTTTCTCCCTAAAAGCAGGGCATGAATTTTCCCTGAGACCGGGGCCCCCTCTCCCGAACCAGGAAGAAGAGAGTGACTCTTGTCACCAAAGGTGGAGAATGGGCACTGAGGTGAGTCTACATAAACAAACCTTATGAAAATAGCGCTTCTCTCCCATCAGTTTCCCCATATATTTCCTACTCACTTTCCTCCAAACCCCCTTTCCTTTCTTAAAAATGGAATATAAGCCCCCAAGTCTAACTACTTCTTTGAGTTTCACTTCCTTCCTCTTGGACTCTTTCACACAGAAAATATTAATTAAAATAATTTATGTTTTTTCTTCCATCATTCTGTCGTTTGTCAGTTTACTTTGCAGGCCCCTACGAATAAACCTAAGAGGGTAGAGGAAAGAAATTTCCTCTCAGACATTAGCAATGAAGGGGAAAAAAATGTTTTAGTGGTGACATGGGAATGAACTTTGGAGTTGGTCAAATCATCACAATGGTCACATCAGTCATCTATGCTGAGCAACCCTCCCTTGGTATTCTTGTCCTGCCTCTATTTCTCATGATATCTGGTAGCACTGCAGTGCCCAGGAATGTAATGAGCTCTCTCCAAGGTGAGGCCTATATGCAGATATTATTTTATAAACTATTTCCAGAATCTTGTTCAAGGTAAAACCATACAATTCATGTTCTAAGTTCGAAGGCAGCTCAGCTCACAGAGAAGACCTTTGAGAAAGCACAACATGCTTACGGGTCTCTGGCATGGTATCAATGTCAGCCTCTAGACTGTGTCAAAAGCAATTCTGCACTCCCTCGTATTGACCAAACATGGGTAAAATACCTCTTCTGGTGCTTCCTTCTCTCTGATGATGTAGCTACCTGGGAGCCTGTAAGAACTCACTAATACTATGCTTTCTAAGAGCAGTTTCTGCTCTCACTCAAAATTGTATAGTTTTTCTTTAATCCTGTGGATAGCTTCAAGATGAGTTTTTTGGTTTTTGGTATTTTTTACAATGGGATAACTTGATAATATATCTGAGAATACCCTTCCCAGTAATTCTAGTCTCCTTGACATCAGTAAGATACGGAAGAGAAAAACCTATGTAAAATGGTGTTAAGGAAAATTATCCAAAAGCCTGAAAAAATCTAAAGGGACGTTTGCCTGTTCTTTCTTAGTTATGCTAGGTTTGATAATCAGGCCTGCCTGCGGATTATCTGAATCTCTAGGCATGTACCTTTGCATCTTTGTTTAACTTGTTATTTACTATTGATAAAGGTATGGTGTAATTCTGAAGGGGTTGATGTTGATTTGTACCTTGATTTCTGTCAGATAGCAATACAAATAATGTCTGTTCAGTAGGGATGCAAATGATTCCTTTCTGATGGAAAATACAATTTCCAAAATTCAGAATGTTAGCTGATTTTCCCTACAGAACATGAGCTATTTTTTTATGTAAAATCAGTAATCCTATTTAGGAATTCTTCCAGCTACTATACAAGCTTCTACCCCATTTAGTTCTTTTGAATCAGCACTACCATCATGCCAGTTCTCTTATTAATGGGTTCATTAAATCTGTGCCATATACTCATTTAACATTTGCATGAGAGTCATGAGTTTAATTTATGAAAATGATACTTTGACAAGGAGCAATTGTGAGTAGCACAATGTGCACCAGTCAACAAACCATGGGCACACAAAGTAAGGGCTACCTGCATGGACATACACACCAAAAAAACTGGTCACTTTCAAACAGTATCTCTGCTATCTTTTCCCTGCTTTTATTTGGGTTCATAAGAGCTCAGATTTCCCAATATCTAGTAGATATCTTAAGTTTCTCTGTTAAAAATATGTAGGCTTATATTTGTTTTAAGCTCATATATTATTTTTAATCAAAATTTTGGACTCTGCCCTTTTCCATAGGATAGTTAGTGCCTAGTGATTTGAGGGTGGGTCTGATAACAGGCTCCTATCCAAAGCTGAGATTTATTCTGGAAAGTTTAAGCCTGCAGCTCCATACTGTAGGTGTCCTTACACCTCCAACACTGAGGTGTCCTTACTCACCACCACCTCCCTGCCCTGCTTGTTCCCGCTGTCTGCCTGGAGAGAACCCTGGGGAGAACCTCCACCACTGCCCCACTCTTCCTTCTTTTTGGTGTTCCCCCTTACTTGGGGGGATTGCTTGTACACTTCTGCTTTTCCTTCTCCCTTCCCTTTGCCCCTCTTTTACCAAGTCTAATCATACTCCTTGGATGGGACTATTTCCCTTGCAATCAACTTCATTGCAATTGTTTAGATTAGTGGTTATTGGCACCATTCCCCTATCAAAAAGAACTAATCAAACACCTGACCTGGTGGGTGGGGATCAATTCCACTACGATGAGCAAAGGAGAGCTGAGAGGACACTGATTTCATAAATGGACTCGTGAATGTTTTAGTTATAAAGAGTTTTGTGTCCCTATACCATTTAGTAATTGTAGGCCTGTGAAACTGAATTTTAAATTAACCAAAACTCTGCATTGTTCAATTCAAAGGATATGTTCTACTTACTATTTTGTACCAGAACAAATGTTGAACTGGCACCAAAGATGAATGACACATCCTACCAGCCCTCAACGAGGTCACAGTCCAATGGAGTTGATAGGCATGTACATATAACATGCAAGATTTCTTTTATAAATATTGCAGAGGTATAAACCAGGTGAAATTAAGGCATAATTAGGGAGAAACACATGATTGAAGAATCTAAAAAGGCTTACCGGGGGCATCACATTTCATTTTATTACTATTTTATTTTAATGAAGTCCTGTTGCATTTTATATTGCGTTCTATGATCCATTTAATGTATATGAAAAGTGTAAGGTCTTTGTCTAGATTCATTTTTTTTTTTTTGCATGTAGCTGTCCAGTTGTTCCAGCACCAAAATTACACACGGAGAAACAGACAATCTCAATAGGCCTATATCTATTAAAGGATATGAAACTATAATTAATAACCTGCCAAAAAGAAAGCACTAGGGCCAGATTGGTTCACTGGTGAATTTTAACAAATATTTTAGGGAAAATGTATGCTTATTCTCTAAAAATAGAACTAGAATGAATACTTTCTAACTCATTCTAGGAAACCAGCATTATCCTAACACCAAAAGCATACAAAGCATTACAAAAAAAAGGAAAAATTCAGACAAATGAATATAGTTGCAAAAATCCTGAACAGAATATTAGTCAATCAAATCCAACTATGTATGAACAGAATTATACACCATGGGCAAGTGGGATTTATTCCAGGTATACAAGGCTGGTTCAACATAAGAAAACCGACTAGTGTAATTCATCATATAAACAGGTTAAAGAAGAAAAACTATATGGTCCTATTAATAGATCCAGAAAAAGCATTTGACAAATCCAGCATTCATTCATGACAAAAACGTTCAGTAAACTAGAAATAGAAGGGAACTATTGCAACTTAATAATGAGAATTTACAAAACACCTACAGCTAATATAATATTTATTAGTGAGAAACTAGATGCTTTCTCACTAAGATTAAGAACAAGGCAAGGGGGCTTCCCTGGTGGTGCAGTCGTCGAGAATCTGCCTGCTAATGCAGGGGATACGGGATCGAGCCCTGGTCTGGGAAGATCCCACATGCCACGGAGCAGCTAGGCCCGTGAGCCACAACTACTGAGCCTGCGCGCCTGGAGCCTGTGCTCCGCAACAAGAGAGGCAACGATAGTGAGGGGCCCACGCACCGCGATGAAGAGTGGCCCCCGCTTGCCGCAACTAGAGAAAGCCCTCACAGAAACGAAGACCCAACACAGCCAAAAATAAATAAATAAATAAATAAATAAAAAAGAACAAGGCAAGGATATCGCCTCAACACATTTTTTCAACATTGTCCTAGAATTCACAGCTAATCTAATTAGACAAAAAAAGGAAATTAAAAGTATATAAATTGGAAAGGAAGAAATAAAACTGTTTTTGTAGATGACATGATCATCTATGTAGGAAATCTCACAGAATCAACAAAAAACTTTGAGAACTAATAAGCAATTATAGCAAGGTTGCAGGATACATTTTTCACATATACAAACTAATTGCTTCCCTGTACACCAGCAATGTACAACTGGGTTTTGAAATTAAAAAACACAATAGCATTTACATTAACACCCAAAAATGAAATACTTAGGTATAAGTCTAAGAAAATATGTGTAATATCTGTATGAGGAAAAACTACAAACCTGTGATGAAAGAAATCAAATAATTTAAACAAATGGAGAGATACTACATGGTCATGTATAGGATGATCAAAATTGTTAAGATGTCAGTTCTTCCCAACTTGATCTACAGATTTAATTAATCCCAATCAAAATCCCAAGTGATCTTGTGGATATTGACAAACTGATTCTAAAGTTTATAAAAACCCAGAATGGCTGACACAGTATTGAAGGGAGAGAACAAAGTTGGAAGATTAACATTACCCAAAATCAAGACTTACTATAAAAGTTAACAGTAATCAAGACAGTGTGGTATGGGCAAAAGAATAGACAAATAGATCAGTGGAACTGAATAGAAAGCCCAGAAACAGACCAAGACAAATACAGTCAACTGATTTTGACAAAAGAACAGAGGCAATATGATGAACAAAGATAGTCTTTTCAACAAACAATGTTGGAATAACTAGACAGCCACAGGCAAAAGAAAGTGAATTTAGAAACAAACCTTACACCTTTCACGAACATTAAGTTAAAATAGAGCACAGACCTAAATATAAAACACAAAGCTATAAAACTTCTGGAAGATAACATGGAAGAAAATCTTCCAACTCTACAACACTCTGGAAAAGGCAAAATTATGGAGACACTAAAAAGATTAGGGGTTGCCAGGAATTAGGGACAAGAGAGGAATGATGAACAGGTAGATTACAAGAATTTTTAGGGCAGTGAAACTATTATGTATGAGATTGTAATGGTCAATACATGTCATTATACATTTATCCAAACCTATAGAACGTACAACACAAATAGTGAACTCTAATGTAAAACTTAATTAACAACAATCTATCAGTATTTGTTCATCAATTGTAAAAATGTACCACTAATGCAAAATGTTAATAATTGGGGAAAAGGGAATGGGGCGTTGGCAGGAGAATAGAATAAATGGAATCTCTATATCTGCTTAATATTTCTGTAAACCTAACACTGCTCAAAAAAACGTTTCTAATTAAAGAAAGAGTGGCAGAGAGAGTTGTAGATTTGTAGCAAAGTGCTGATTCATGAAGGTTTTAGAGATTTAACAAAAATGCAGTAAGTGATTGCTTAGGGCTAGGAGGCTTGTGGGGATAGTAGGGTGATAGGTATGGGATTTCTTCTTGAGGTGGCAAAAATGTTTTAAAATTAACCGTCGTGATCACTGCACCTATCTGTGAATATACTAAAAACGACTGAATTTTACACTCTAAATGGATGAGTTACAATCATTTGTGAATTATATCTTAATAAATCTGGCTAAAAAATTAAATGGCCTAGATCTGTGTTATTAAATTAAATAAACAGCACTTAATAGTTTTTCTATAGCTGAAGTGTATGCTGTAAGGTTCTAACATATGACTTCTTCCCAGGAAGTCAATAATGTTTAAAAGTATAAAATTTCAGAGTTAATATCAGTTTTTTACAGATTTCAATGACAAGAGAATCACAGATGCAAGCGCCAAGAGCCATTAAAATAGTTTCCTTCCAGATCACAGACTAATGAATAAGATTTCCAAATGTCAATATTGATGACATGGAAAAGTATACACTATTAACTTGGAGTGAAGCTGTCAGCATTTCTTTCTGAATGAAAACGATTACAAAACCCTCTTCCCCAAACACACACGTACCAATGCCGAAGAGTGCATCCTCCTTCGTGAAGCTACCAACTCAGCAGCCTTCAATGAAGGGCATACAAAAGATGGAGCGCACTACAAATATCCATTGTTGCCACCACCTCAGTAACAGAGGAGTGGCTTTATCATCGGAAGTAATCGAAAGAAAGAAAGAACAGATGGACGTCTGGTTTCTGGGGACTCACACAGTAAGCGTCACCCGAGGTGGAGGGCTTGCCACGAATAGAAATTAGGTGTTAGAAAGAGGGAACATGAGCGCAACAGAGAGGAAGACGGTTTGGAGAAGGGATGCTCCATTATTTTATTCGGTTGTTTTCTTTTGTGATATATGTCTGACAAACTGATTGCCCAGAATCGCATTCTCTTACTGAATGAAACTAATGAGTGTAATTATTTTCAATTGAGGCTATCTTATAAAAAAGCTGAAGAACTCGGGGGCTTCCCTGGTGGCACAGGGGTTTACATCCTGCCTGCTAATGCAGGGAACATGGGTTCGAGCCCTGGTCTGGGAAGATCCCACATGCCGCGGAGCAACTGGGCCCGTGAGCCACAATTACTGAGCCTGCGCGTCTGGAGCCTGTGCTCCGCAACAAGAGAGGCCACGATGATGAGAGGCCCGCGCACCGCGATGAAGAGGGGCCCCGGCTCGCCGCAACTAGAGTAAGCCCTCGCACAGAAACGAAGAACCAACACAGCCAAAAATAAATTAATTAATGAAAAAAAAAAAAAAGAAAACCCCAAACATGATAAATATCAATACAAAGAAAACCAAGCCTGGGCACATCATACTCAGATTACTGATGAGTAAAGATAAGGAGAAAATCTTTAAAATATCCAGAAAATAAAAGACACAACACATACAGAGGAACAAAAAAAAAAAAAAAAAAAAAAAATGCTGAAGAACTAAAACCAAAAAAAAATGATTTCTTTTGATTCTTTTAAAATATCCTATGAAAAGCTAGCTTTTAATAGGGACTTTAGATCGCTGTTATTTGGGGTATTTTGTACACTCTCTTCTATAGTTTCTAATTCACCTGTGTTTCATCAAGTGAAAAATCACATTTCATTGTACTTGTGCTCCATTTGTTCTCCATATAACATCTTCCCACCCTTGTTTTAGTATTATCTAAGATCTTGGGAGATTTCAATCAAAAACATGTGGATGATTTTGGACTCTAAGCTTGGAGCATCCGCCAATTATGTTTGAATTCACGAGACTGAAATAGCTATTGGCAATAGTGTAACCAAGAGAGGAGATCCCTTCTTACACCTCACACATGTACATTTCACATGAGTGCCTCTAGTGTAGCTTTATCACAAAGATGTTTAACCACCTGGCAATTAAAAAAAAAAAAAAAAACACTTTGGTGCTCTAAATTCTTGTCATATTCTTCAAACTTATTGTCCTAAAAATATTTGTATAAACAACTGAATTTCAAAGGCATATTTTTAAAAGCTTATTATATATCCATATAGATCAACTTCTTAAACACTGTAAGCTGTAAGATGGAAGAATTTCTGCATCTAAGTGCATGCTTCTTTTCTTAGACATATTTGCACAATCATTGCAGGCTAAAATTGATGGTGCTCCTGAATGCAAGTTCCCTATAAGGTAAAATTCAGTTTCCTGTACTTCATTCCTATAATCTATAAATATTGAAATAAGGTAACTAGAAGGTAAGTTCATTTAAAAATTTAACTAAATTATTTTTGTAGCACATTGAATATTGTTTATTAGCATATATATTTTAAGGCACTGACTTACATAGGAATGATTCCCAGGGTGAAAACATGTATGTGATGTTTTAGAGAATAAAACAAAATTATTTTTATAACATATGTATATATATATAAATGCATATATTAGCCAATATCCATTTGGAAACCTTTATTCTATTCAAACTTAATACTCCACTTCCAAAACGATATGTCCATGTAAAGTTGATAAAGTTCACCTCTTAAAATATGTCTATGTTTAAAAGAAATAAAGGTGCACTATACACCAAATTCTGTTATTTAAATTTGTATTTCATATATAATTTGGACTACACTGCATTACGTAATACTCCATAGGTACTGAATAAGTAATAAAAACTAAACATAGTATTTATCTAGATGATATGATTGACCAGAAGGTATGTCCTGGATTATTATAAATATTTCAAGACGAGGAGGATTATCTATAAAACCTTTTTCATCTGAAGTCCTGGGTCTTATGATATAGATAGAACTTTATCGAAACATGTAGAGTTTCCTGATTTCCTTTGAAGAAATCAGTAAGAAACTCTTTGAGAAGAAGAACAAAACAAAACAAAACAACAAAAGCAAGGGGCAAGTTAAAACAGTTTATGTTGCTCTTTGTTTTACTAGATCTTATTTAATTTAAAATCAACATGAAATCTCTAGTAATATGTAATGTTTACTTAAGTAGAAGCAATTAGACAAATAGTGTTTTAAGTACAGATGTACCCAGCCACTCTGATAATTCATTTTAAAGACACCTTAAGATAATAGGCTGAGATTTCCAAATAGATTTAGTTACAGGAGGGCTGGCTAACAAAGTCACTTCTAAAAGTTTGTGCCCTGATATTACAAACACCAATAGAAAATATTGCCTATTATCTTTAGATCTCAATTTTGCATTAAGTTTGGGATGTATAACTGTAAAAAGCAACTTTATAATTCAGTGGTATTTGGGGGCAAACTTAATAATATCTTTTCCAGAAAAAAATATAATGGAAGCAAAAAATCTCTATTCAATTGGAATTTTTAAATTTTAGTCACAAAATTAATAGAGGCACATAGTTTAAAAAAGTCAAATAGCACTAAAATGTTTACTTTGAAAATTAGCTTTTCACAGAAGCTGTGGAACTTGGGCAAGTTCCATTTAAGAGGATAACTCCATTAGAATAACACTTTCATCTTGACTAAATACAAAGAGTTCTAGAAGGCAGACCAAGTAGAGATGCACAATTTTTAAATATCAGGTCCTAGAGGATGTTGTCCATTCAACTTCTTTTATCTTCAAAAAGACAGAGAATAAGAGAAAAAAAAAAAAAAAGCCCACGTTTTTGGCTATTTAGAAACATTACTCTCGCCCTGTGTAGACTCCTCCTGACTTAAAATTTCCCATTAATTATAAAGATTCATGTCAAAACATGGATAATTTCTGAGATGTCAAATGTTTCAACCAAGTCCTGTATGAGAGTATGTCTTATGCCAGAACCTCACCCAGGTTGACCCCCCCCCTCCCCCCCGTCTGACTACTTTACTACTGAGAACCAGTTGTAAATAGAGGAAAAATGTCACTGTATCCTTTTGGGGAGAAGATCTTTACCTTTTTAAAAATTTACATACAGTTCTCATTATTTTATCAGGGCTTAAGAATATTTCATTTTTGTTAGTTTTAAAGTCTTGTCTGAAAAGATTACTTGAGTTCTTAAAACACTTCTTAGGAATAAAAGGTTAGCGATCAAAAGACTTGAGCAAATGCTGGTGTTCGTGATTTCTTGTTGGTAGCCTAAATCCCATCCTGCTGGCAAACTCCTCTTTAGAATTTCTCAAATTATGGGACAGGACTAAAAGAACCCTCTACCTTGATTTACGTACTAACAAATTTCAAATATGGGTTTGAAATACCTTGCTTGTATATACATCTACACATACAAACAAACACCTCCCAAATATTCGAGAGTTAAGGAAAAATCCAATTGGTCAAATTAGCTAATCTAGACTATAATAAGATTCATTCACCATTACTTCTACTGCTACAAAGGATACTGTCAAATGAGATTAGCAAGCAATTATCAAACACAGTTTGTGTACCCTCTATGAATCTTTAAGTCTGCAAAGACATTTAAATATATACTTGACACTTGAACAACTATAGTAGCCATCTTTGCAGTGATCAAGGACTCTATAGTATCTAAAATGTTCTTAGCCATGCAAATTTACATAGGTACTTTAAACTTACTGAACTTTTAATCAGAGTACTAAGCACATCTAAATAAAACAGAGGCTGAAAAGTGAAAACTAGCATTGACATTTGAAGAGTCAGCCAGAGACCCAGACGAACTGAGCTTAGAGATATATTCAATTCAGAAAAGGCTATCTGCCTGGATATTCAGACATGGAGCACCTCAGAGCATGTGACTCTTAAAAAAGATGCTCAGTATGAAGAACATGATACCTCTGTGGATTTCAGGGAATAAAATACAAACAGAAAACAAAGAAATATCAAAATAACTGATCTTGCAATATCCTGTAATCACAACTAAGGAGACAAGAAAGGCAGCACAGCACTCTGCTTCTCTTCTAAGGGAAGGATTTTTGAAGCCATGTTTCCTTTAAGTAAGAGTGACCTCTGGTGACTTTTTAATTGCACCTCAGTGTACTATGTTAAATTATTCTACAATTCTTTTATACTAGCAAATCATTTAGTACTACATTTTTAATTTCTTAGCAAAGTGATAAATGCTTTACTGCAGGACCTAAGGATTTCATGTAAATGCCCCCATTTTAATTAATTCATGGAAATTGTGCCCAAAGCTAAATTAAAATTCCGTCTGAAACACGGGGCAGTATTTTCTTAAAGGAGACTAAGGCTCATTATCAGGAGTGACTCATATAATATGGCATTAAATGAGCTGATACTAAATGATGACAACACAAACTTATCACAGCCTCGGGGCATATCTGGATGAATGCTGGAAGGGTAACTATTTGTACAATATGCTTTTCACTTTAGCACAAACTTCTGGTAAGGGCAGAGTTCCCCAGCCCACCCCACCCCCAGCAGCAAGGTCGGTTTCTAACATGCCTACTAGCACTTTCTTGAAATGCATAAGAGCTTGCCTTAACTCACTATAACCTGATTTTTAAAAAATTCTTGAGGGGGATGGGGTGATTGTCTGTTTCAGGCTAATCCCTACCATGGAAACAGAACTGGAAGTCTTTACAACTGATACATTATTACTAGTGCTACTTCTCTTGCCTGATAACAGTCAGCATTCTTGTTTTCCCTTAAGATCCTTAATTACTGAGACCTGTTCAAGGGCAAGCGCTCTGGCCAGGCTTAGATCACAAAATGGCTTGTACTAAATGAATAGGTGTTCTCTTATGTCCAGAAAGCCATGCCTGGTTTTCTTTCTCCATAGACCCCCTACCTTATCTGCTTATAATATTTCTTTCCAATTCAGCCCATTTCAACCCAGGAGGACTTTTGGGGACTAACAAACACTGGTATCTAAGACAGAACAAACCACAACTAAGAACTTGAAGTATAAAAGCAATACTGCATGGTATTTCCAAAAGTGCTTAATAAACATTTCACAGGATTGCGCATAAACAACACACTTTTCCTGACATTCTGGCACAAGTAGAATCAGAGAGGCTTAACGTTAAAATGAAGTGCAGAGTCAGCTGTCCAGCATTCTACCCAATTCAAGCACCACAGTCTCCAATATCATCTTGCACACATGTCCACTGATGGCAGCAGCTGAGGTGCATACATATAGAGAAAAGGGAGATTCGAGAACTTCCTTCTATCATATCACAAAGAAGGATAAATTCACAGAATCAACTACATGAGTGTCCAGGAAAAAAAATTCTTTTTTTTTTTAAACTTTTTAAATTGAGATATATTATACCCTTTAAACAAAATTTCTAATTTTATGAAAGGCATAAAAGGTCACAATTTTTCTTTACTTCTTTGGAGTAGGAAGAGGGAGGCAGAGTTGAGTGTATCCTTAAAAGTCCTTTTCTAATTTAAAATTAAAATCAACATCTGATCTTGACCTAAGAATTTTTCTATTGAGGTATAATTGACATAGAACACTATATTAGTTTCAGGTGTACAATTCAATGATTTGACATTTGTGTGTATTGCAAAATGAACATCACAGTAAGTCTGGTTACCATCAATCACCATACACAGTCACAGATTTTTTTCTTTCTTCTTGTGATGAGAACTTTTAAGATTTACTTGCAGCAACTTGTAAATATGCAATACAGTATTAATAACTATATTCACCATGCTATACATTACATCCCTGTGGCTTATTTATTTTATAACTGGAAATTTGTACCTTTTGAACCCCCTTCACTCATGTCACCTACTTCCCACCCCCATCCCCATCCCCGCAGTCTGGCAACCAACTATCTGTTCTCTGTATTTATGAGCTCCTTTTTTCTCTTTTTAAGATTACTCATATAAGTGAGACCATAGGTTATCTTTCTCTAACTTATTGCACTTAGCATAATGCTCTCGAAGTCCCTCCATGTTGTCACAAATGGCAAAATTTCCTTTTTCTTAATGGCTCAATAGTATTCCAGTGTGTGTATCACATTTTTTTAGCCATTCACCCATCAATGAACACTGAAGTTGTTCCCATGTCTCAACTCTTGTAAATAATTCTGTAATAAACATGGGTGTGCATATATCTTTTGGAGTTAGTGTTTTCATTTTCTTTGTACAAAT
Organism: Balaenoptera physalus; assembly: GCF_965194825.1. Taxonomy (NCBI): domain Eukaryota; kingdom Metazoa; phylum Chordata; class Mammalia; order Artiodactyla; family Balaenopteridae; genus Balaenoptera; species Balaenoptera physalus. The sequence continues at coordinate 92,229,688 of NC_138886.1, read as the reverse complement.
ACACAGAAGTGAAATTGCTGGATCATATGGTAGTCCCAGTTTTGATCTTTTGAGGAAACTCCATGCTATTTTCCATACTGTCTGTACCAATTTACATTCCCACCAAGAGTGCACAAGTGTCTCCTTCTCTCCACATCCTTGCCAACACTTGTTATTTCTTATCTTTTGATGCTAATCATACAAACAGGTGTGAAGTGATAGCTCATTGTGGTTTCGATTTGCATTCCCCTGATGATTAGTGACGTTGAGCATCTTTTCCTATACCTGTTGGTCAACTGTATGTGTTCTTTGGAAAAATGTCTATTCAGATCCTTTGCCCATTTTTAATTAGATCGTTTGTTTGCTATTGAGTTGTGCGAGATCTTTATATATATTAGATATTAGCCCATTATCAGATACATGATTTGCAAATATTTCTCCCATTCAATTGGTTGCCTTTTCATTTTGTTGATGGTTTCCTTTACTGTACAAAAGCTTTTTAGTTTGATGTAGTCTCACTTGTTTATTTTTACTTTTATTGCCTTTGCTTTTGGTGTCATATCCAAAAAATCATGGCCATGACCAATGTCCAGGAGCTTACCGTATATGTTTTCTTCTAGGAGTTTTATGATTTGAGGTCTTAAATTCAAGTCTTTATTCCATTTTGAGTTAATTTCTGTATGGTGTAAGGTAGTAGTCTAGTTTTATTCTTTTGCATGTGGCTGTCCAGTTTTGCCAACACCATGTGTTGAACAGACTGTCCTTTCCCCATTGTATATTCTTGGCTCCTTTGTGATCAATTAAGTGACCATATATGTGTGCGTTTATTTCTGAGCTCTCTATTCTGCTCCATTCATCCATGTGCCTGTTTTTATACCAATACCATACCATAGTTTTGTAATATAACTTAAAATCAGGAAGCATGATGCTTCCAGCTTTGTTCTCTCTGAAGATTGCTTTGGTTATTCAGGGTGTTTTGTGGGTCCTTACACATTTTAGGATTTTTTTGCTCTGTTTCTGTGTAAAATGCCATTGGAATTTTGATAGGGATTGAATTGAATCTGTAGATTGCTTCTGGTAGTATGGACAGTTTAACAATATTAATTCTTCTAACCTATGAGCCACAGAATATCTTTCCATTTATTTGTGTCTTCTTCAGTTACTTTCATCAGTGTCTTACAGTTTTCAATGTACAGGTCTTTCACCTCCATGGTTAAATTTATTCATAGGTATTTTATTCTTTTGATGCAATTGTAAGTGGTATTGTTTTATTACTAGCATATAGAAATGCAACCAATTTTTGTATATTGATTTTGTATTCTGCAACAGTACTAAAGTTGTTTATTAGTTCTAACAGTGTTTTTTTGGTGGAGTCTTTAGGGTTTTCTATATATAATATCATGTCATCTGCAAATATTGACAATTTTACTTCTTCCTTTCCAGCTGGGTGCTGCTGATTTCTTTTTTTTTTTTTTTTTTTTTTGCCTAATTACTCTGACTAGGACTTCTAATACTACGTTGAATAAAAGTGGCGAGAGTGGGCATCTTTCTCTTATTCCTGATCTTAGAGGAAAAGCGCAGAGTATGACATCAGCTATGGGCTTCTCATATACGGCCTTTATTGTGTTATAACCAATTTGATTTTATTGCACAGAATTGAATCTAAATTCAACCATAAGCATTTTAATGATTATCATTAAAAGTCTTTTTAAATTGAAAACAAGACTGAGAACTTGTAATAGTGCTGGATAATTAAAAAAATACACCCGTAAGGATTAATTTTATTCCATAATTCCAGTGATATTTTTTTAGGCTGAAGTACTGATGAATGAAGTACTCCAATGTACAGGAATCTTGAAAATACTCTGAGTGAAATTAGTCAGTCATAAGGAACCATATATTATATGAGCCCATTGATATGAAATGTCAGAAAGGACAAACCTATAGAGACAGAAAGTAGATGAGTGTTTGCTTGGGGCTGTGGGAGATGGGAGCCTTGTAGGCTAGGAAAAGAAAGATTTCTTGTTTTGGAAATTGATAAAATTTCCAAAATTTTTTTTATCAATAAAATGGATAAAATAGATTGTGGAGATGAATGCACAACTCTGTGAATATACAAAAAAACAATTGAATTGGACACTTTAAGTAGGTGAATTGTACAGTAGGTGAATTATATCTCAAAGCTGTTTTTAAAAAGGAATACAGAAACTCTAGAAAAACATTGAATCCATTGACATCTACTTTACCACACTATTCCAAATAGAAATGTAACTGAAAAATGGGAGTTCAAAAACATAAGCAGTAGGGCTTCCCTGGTGGCGCAGTGGTTGAGAATCTGCCTGCCAGTGCAGGGGACACGGGTTCGAGCCCTGGTCTGGGAAGATCCCACATGCCGCGGAGCAACTGGGCCCGTGAGCCACAACTACTGAGCCTGCGCGTCTGGAGCCTGTGCTCCGCAACAAGAGAGGCCACGATAATAAGAGGCCCGCGCACCGCGATGAAGAGTGGCCCCCACTTGCCGCAACTGGAGAAAGCCCTCGCACAGAAACGAAGACCCAACACAGCCAAAAATAAATAAATTTAAAAAAAGAAATGCCACCTCAAAAAATGCCACTTTGGCATAAATATGGTTTTGAGCGGAAAGCAATTGAAAATCAGCAGATGCAGGAAGAAATCTTCCCTCCCCTTTTCTCCCTAAAAGCAGGGCATGAATTTTCCCTGAGACCGGGGCCCCCTCTCCCGAACCAGGAAGAAGAGAGTGACTCTTGTCACCAAAGGTGGAGAATGGGCACTGAGGTGAGTCTACATAAACAAACCTTATGAAAATAGCGCTTCTCTCCCATCAGTTTCCCCATATATTTCCTACTCACTTTCCTCCAAACCCCCTTTCCTTTCTTAAAAATGGAATATAAGCCCCCAAGTCTAACTACTTCTTTGAGTTTCACTTCCTTCCTCTTGGACTCTTTCACACAGAAAATATTAATTAAAATAATTTATGTTTTTTCTTCCATCATTCTGTCGTTTGTCAGTTTACTTTGCAGGCCCCTACGAATAAACCTAAGAGGGTAGAGGAAAGAAATTTCCTCTCAGACATTAGCAATGAAGGGGAAAAAAATGTTTTAGTGGTGACATGGGAATGAACTTTGGAGTTGGTCAAATCATCACAATGGTCACATCAGTCATCTATGCTGAGCAACCCTCCCTTGGTATTCTTGTCCTGCCTCTATTTCTCACGATATCTGGTAGCACTGCAGTGCCCAGGAATGTAATGAGCTCTCTCCAAGGTGAGGCCTATATGCAGATATTATTTTATAAACTATTTCCAGAATCTTGTTCAAGGTAAAACCATACAATTCATGTTCTAAGTTCGAAGGCAGCTCAGCTCACAGAGAAGACCTTTGAGAAAGCACAACATGCTTACGGGTCTCTGGCATGGTAAAAATGTCAGCCTCTAGACTGTGTCAAAAGCAATTCTGCACTCCCTCGTATTGACCAAACATGGGTAAAATACCTCTTCTGGTGCTTCCTTCTCTCTGATGATGTAGCTACCTGGGAGCCTGTAAGAACTCACTAATACTATGCTTTCTAAGAGCAGTTTCTGCTCTCACTCAAAATTGTATACTTTTTCTTTAATCATGTGGATAGCTTCAAGATGAGTTTTTTGGTTTTTGGTATTTTTTACAATGGGATAACTTGATAATATATCTGAGAATACCCTTCCCAGTAATTCTAGTCTCCTTGACATCAGTAAGATACGGAAGAGAAAAACCTTTGTAAAATGGTGTTAAGGAAAATTATCCAAAAGCCTGAAAAAATCTAAAGGGACGTTTGCCTGTTCTTTCTTAGTTATGCTAGGGTTTGATTATCAGGCCTGCCTGCGGATTATCTGAATCTCTAGGCATGTACCTTTGCATCTTTGTTTAACTTGTTATTTACTATTGATAAAGGTATGGTGTAATTCTGAAGGGGTTGATGTTGATTTGTACCTTGATTTCTGTCAGATAGCAATACAAATAATGTCTGTTCAGTAGGGATGCAAATGATTCCTTTCTGATGGAAAATACAATTTCCAAAATTCAGAATGTTAGCTGATTTTCCCTACAGAACATGAGCTATTTTTTTATGTAAAATCAGTAATCCTATTTAGGAATTCTTCCAGCTACTATAAAAGCTTCTACCCCATATAGTTCTTTTGAATCAGCACTACCATCATGCCAGTTCTCTTATTAATGGGTTCATTAAATCTGTGCCATATACTCATTTAACATTTGCATGAGAGTCATGAGTTTAATTTATGAAAATGATACTTTGACAAGGAGCAATTGTGAGTAGCACAATGTGCACCAGTCAACAAACCATGGGCACACAAAGCAAGGGCTACCTGCATGGACATACACACCAAAAAAACTGGTCACTTTCAAACAGTATCTCTGCTATCTTTTCCCTGCTTTTATTTGGGTTCATAAGAGCTCAGATTTCCCAATATCTAGTAGATATCTTAAGTTTCTCTGTTAAAAATATGTAGGCTTATATTTGTTTTAAGCTCATATATTATTTTTAATCAAAATTTTGGACTCTGCCCTTTTCCATAGGATAGTTAGTGCCTAGTGATTTGAGGGTGGGTCTGATAACAGGCTCCTATCCAAAGCTGAGATTTATTCTGGAAAGTTTAAGCCTGCAGCTCCATACTGTAGGTGTCCTTACACCTCCAACACTGAGGTGTCCTTACTCACCACCACCTCCCTGCCCTGCTTGTTCCCGCTGTCTGCCTGGAGAGAACCCTGGGGAGAACCTCCACCACTGCCCCACTCTTCCTTCTTTTTGGTCTTCCCCCTTACTTGGGGAGATTGCTTGTACACTTCTGCTTTTCCTTCTCCCTTCCCTTTGCCCCTCTTTTACCAAGTCTAATCATACTCCTTGGATGGGACTATTTCCCTTGCAATCAACTTCATTGCAATTGTTTAGATTAGTGGTTATTGGCACCATTCCCCTATCAAAAAGAACTAATCAAACACCTGACCTGGTGGGTGGGGATCAATTCCACTACGATGAGCAAAGGAGAGCTGAGAGGACACTGATTTCATAAATGGACTCGTGAATGTTTTAGTTATAAAGAGTTTTGTGTCCCTATACCATTTAGTAATTGTAGGCCTGTGAAACTGAATTTTAAATTAACCAAAACTCTGCATTGTTCAATTCAAAGGATATGTTCTACTTACTATTTTGTACCAGAACAAATGTTGAACTGGCACCAAAGATGAATGACACATCCTACCAGCCCTCAACGAGGTCACAGTCCAATGGAGTTGATAGGCATGTACATATAACATGCAAGATTTCTTTTATAAATATTGCAGAGGTATAAACCAGGTGAAATTAAGGCATAATTAGGGAGAAACACATGATTGAAGAATCTAAAAAGGCTTACCGGGGGCATCACATTTCATTTTATTACTATTTTATTTTAATGAAGTCCTGTTGCATTTTATATTGCGTTCTATGATCCATTTAATGTATATGAAAAGTGTAAGGTCTTTGTCTAGATTCATTTTTTTTTTTTTTGCATGTAGCTGTCCAGTTGTTCCAGCACCAAAATTACACACGGAGAAACAGACAATCTCAATAGGCCTATATCTATTAAAGGATATGAAACTATAATTAATAACCTGCCAAAAAGAAAGCACTAGGGCCAGATTGGTTCACTGGTGAATTTTAACAAATATTTTAGGGAAAATGTATGCTTATTCTCTAAAAATAGAACTAGAATGAATACTTTCTAACTCATTCTAGGAAACCAGCATTATCCTAACACCAAAAGCATACAAAGCATTACAAAAAAAAGGAAAAATTCAGACAAATGAATATAGTTGCAAAAATCCTGAACAGAATATTAGTCAATCAAATCCAACTATGTATGAACAGAATTATACACCATGGGCAAGTGGGATTTATTCCAGGTATACAAGGCTGGTTCAACATAAGAAAACCGACTAGTGTAATTCATCATATAAACAGGTTAAAGAAGAAAAACTATATGGTCCTATTAATAGATCCAGAAAAAGCATTTGACAAATCCAGCATTCATTCATGACAAAAACGTTCAGTAAACTAGAAATAGAAGGGAACTATTGCAACTTAATAATGAGAATTTACAAAACACCTACAGCTAATATAATATTTATTAGTGAGAAACTAGATGCTTTCTCACTAAGATTAAGAACAAGGCAAGGGGGCTTCCCTGGTGGTGCAGTCGTCGAGAATCTGCCTGCTAATGCAGGGGATACGGGATCGAGCCCTGGTCTGGGAAGATCCCACATGCCACGGAGCAGCTAGGCCCGTGAGCCACAACTACTGAGCCTGCGCGCCTGGAGCCTGTGCTCCGCAACAAGAGAGGCAACGATAGTGAGGGGCCCACGCACCGCGATGAAGAGTGGCCCCCGCTTGCCGCAACTAGAGAAAGCCCTCACAGAAACGAAGACCCAACACAGCCAAAAATAAATAAATAAATAAATAAATAAAAAAGAACAAGGCAAGGATATCGCCTCAACACATTTTTTCAACATTGTCCTAGAATTCACAGCTAATCTAATTAGACAAAAAAAGGAAATTAAAAGTATATAAATTGGAAAGGAAGAAATAAAACTGTTTTTGTAGATGACATGATCATCTATGTAGGAAATCTCACAGAATCAACAAAAAACTTTGAGAACTAATAAGCAATTATAGCAAGGTTGCAGGATACATTTTTCACATATACAAATTAATTGCTTCCCTGTACACCAGCAATGTACAACTGGGTTTTGAAATTAAAAAACACAATAGCATTTACATTAACACCCAAAAATGAAATACTTAGGTATAAGTCTAAGAAAATATGTGTAATATCTGTATGAGGAAAAACTACAAACCTGTGATGAAAGAAATCAAATAATTTAAACAAATGGAGAGATACTACATGGTCATGTATAGGATGATCAAAATTGTTAAGATGTCAGTTCTTCCCAACTTGATCTACAGATTTAATTAATCCCAATCAAAATCCCAAGTGATCTTGTGGATATTGACAAACTGATTCTAAAGTTTATAAAAACCCAGAATGGCTGACACAGTATTGAAGGGAGAGAACAAAGTTGGAGGATTAACATTACCCAAAATCAAGACTTACTATAAAAGTTAACAGTAATCAAGACAGTGTGGTATGGGCAAAAGAATAGACAAATAGATCAGTGGAACTGAATAGAAAGCCCAGAAACAGACCAAGACAAATACAGTCAACTGATTTTGACAAAAGAACAGAGGCAATATGATGAACAAAGATAGTCTTTTCAACAAACAATGTTGGAATAACTAGACAGCCACAGGCAAAAGAAAGTGAATTTAGAAACAAACCTTACACCTTTCACGAACATTAAGTTAAAATAGAGCACAGACCTAAATATAAAACACAAAGCTATAAAACTTCTGGAAGATAACATGGAAGAAAATCTTCCAACTCTACAACACTCTGGAAAAGGCAAAATTATGGAGACACTAAAAAGATTAGGGGTTGCCAGGAATTAGGGACAAGAGAGGAATGATGAACAGGTAGATTACAAGAATTTTTAGGGCAGTGAAACTATTATGTATGAGATTGTAATGGTCAATACATGTCATTATACATTTATCCAAACCTATAGAACGTACAACACAAATAGTGAACTCTAATGTAAAACTTAATTAACAACAATCTATCAGTATTGGTTCATCAATTGTAAAAATGTACCACTAATGCAAAATGTTAATAATTGGGGAAAAGGGAATGGGGCGTTGGCAGGAGAATAGAATAAATGGAATCTCTATATCTGCTTAATATTTCTGTAAACCTAACACTGCTCAAAAAAACGTTTCTAATTAAAGAAAGAGTGGCAGAGAGAGTTGTAGATTTGTAGCAAAGTGCTGATTCATGAAGGTTTTAGAGATTTAACAAAAATGCAGTAAGTGATTGCTTAGGGCTAGGAGGCTTGTGGGGATAGTAGGGTGATAGGTATGGGATTTCTTCTTGAGGTGGCAAAAATGTTTTAAAATTAACCGTCGTGATCACTGCACCTATCTGTGAATATACTAAAAACGACTGAATTTTACACTCTAAATGGATGAGTTACAATCATATGTGAATTATATCTTAATAAATCTGGCTAAAAAATTAAATGGCCTAGATCTGTGTTATTAAATTAAATAAACAGCACTTAATAGTTTTTCTATAGCTGAAGTGTATGCTGTAAGGTTCTAACATATGACTTCTTCCCAGGAAGTCAATAATGTTTAAAAGTATAAAATTTCAGAGTTAATATCAGTTTTTTACAGATTTCAATGACAAGAGAATCACAGATGCAAGCGCCAAGAGCCATTAAAATAGTTTCCTTCCAGATCACAGACTAATGAATAAGATTTCCAAATGTCAATATTGATGACATGGAAAAGTATACACTATTAACTTGGAGTGAAGCTGTCAGCATTTCTTTCTGAATGAAAACGATTACAAAACCCTCTTCCCCAAACACACACGTACCAATGCCGAAGAGTGCATCCTCCTTCGTGAAGCTACCAACTCAGCAGCCTTCAATGAAGGGCATACAAAAGATGGAGCGCACTACAAATATCCATTGTTGCCACCACCTCAGTAACAGAGGAGTGGCTTTATCATCGGAAGTAATCGAAAGAAAGAAAGAACAGATGGACGTCTGGTTTCTGGGGACTCACACAGTAAGCGTCACCCGAGGTGGAGGGCTTGCCACGAATAGAAATTAGGTGTTAGAAAGAGGGAACATGAGCGCAACAGAGAGGAAGACGGTTTGGAGAAGGGATGCTCCATTATTTTATTCGGTTGTTTTCTTTTGTGATATATGTCTGACAAACTGATTGCCCAGAATCGCATTCTCTTACTGAATGAAACTAATGAGTGTAATTATTTTCAATTGAGGCTATCTTATAAAAAAGCTGAAGAACTCGGGGGCTTCCCTGGTGGCACAGGGGTTTACATCCTGCCTGCTAATGCAGGGAACATGGGTTCGAGCCCTGGTCTGGGAAGATCCCACATGCCGCGGAGCAACTGGGCCCGTGAGCCACAATTACTGAGCCTGCGCGTCTGGAGCCTGTGCTCCGCAACAAGAGAGGCCACGATGATGAGAGGCCCGCGCACCGCGATGAAGAGGGGCCCCGGCTCGCCGCAACTAGAGTAAGCCCTCGCACAGAAACGAAGAACCAACACAGCCAAAAATAAATTAATTAATGAAAAAAAAAAAAAAGAAAACCCCAAACATGATAAATATCAATACAAAGAAAACCAAGCCTGGGCACATCATACTCAGATTACTGATGAGTAAAGATAAGGAGAAAATCTTTAAAATATCCAGAAAATAAAAGACACAACACATACAGAGGAACAAAAAAAAAAAAAAAAAAAAAAAATGCTGAAGAACTAAAACCAAAAAAAAATGATTTCTTTTGATTCTTTTAAAATATCCTATGAAAAGCTAGCTTTTAATAGGGACTTTAGATCGCTGTTATTTGGGGTATTTTGTACACTCTCTTCTATAGTTTCTAATTCACCTGTGTTTCATCAAGTGAAAAATCACATTTCATTGTACTTGTGCTCCATTTGTTCTCCATATAACATCTTCCCACCCTTGTTTTAGTATTATCTAAGATCTTGGGAGATTTCAATCAAAAACATGTGGATGATTTTGGACTCTAAGCTTGGAGCATCCGCCAATTATGTTTGAATTCACGAGACTGAAATAGCTATTGGCAATAGTGTAACCAAGAGAGGAGATCCCTTCTTACACCTCACACATGTACATTTCACATGAGTGCCTCTAGTGTAGCTTTATCACAAAGATGTTTAACGACCTGGCAATTAAAAAAAAAAAACAAAAACACTTTGGTGCTCTAAATTCTTGTCATATTCTTCAAACTTATTGTCCTAAAAATATTTGTATAAACAACTGAATTTCAAAGGCGTATTTTTAAAAGCTTTCTTATTATATATGCATATAGATCAACTTCTTAAACACTGTAAGCTGTAAGATGGAAGAATTTCTGCATCTAAGTGCATGCTTCTTTTCTTAGACATATTTGCACAATCATTGCAGGCTAAAATTGATGGTGCTCCTGAATGCAAGTTCCCTATAAGGTAAAATTCAGTTTCCTGTACTTCATTCCTATAATCTATAAATATTGAAATGAGGTAACTAGAAGGTAAGTTCATTTAAAAATTTAACTAAATTATTTTTGTAGCACATTGAATATTGTTTATTAGCATATATATTTTAAGGCACTGACTTACATAGGAATGATTCCCAGGGTGAAAACATGTATGTGATGTTTTAGAGAATAAAACAAAATTATTTTTATAACATATGTATATATATAAATGCATATATTAGCCAATATCCATTTGGAAACCTTTATTCTATTCAAACTTAATACTCCACTTCCAAAACGATATGTCCATGTAAAGTTGATAAAGTTCACCTCTTAAAATATGTCTATGTTTAAAAGAAATAAAGGTGCACTATACACCAAATTCTGTTATTTAAATTTGTATTTCATATATAAATTGGACTACACTGCATTACGTAATACTCCATAGGTACTGAATAAGTAATAAAAACTAAACATAGTATTTATCTAGATGATATGATTGACCAGAGGGTATGTCCTGGATTATTATAAATATTTCAAGACGAGGAGGATTATCTATAAAACCTTTTTCATCTGAAGTCCTGGGTCTTATGATATAGATAGAACTTTATCGAAACATGTAGAGTTTCCTGATTTCCTTTGAAGAAATCAGTAAGAAACTCTTTGAGAAGAAGAACAAAACAAAACAAAACAACAAAAGCAAGGGGCAAGTTAAAACAGTTTATGCTGATCTTTGTTTTACTAGATCTTATTTAATTTAAAATCAACTTGAAATCTCTAGTAATACGTAATGTTTACTTAAGTAGAAGCAATTAGACAAATAGTGTTTTAAGTACAGATGTACCCAGCCACTCTGATAATTCATTTTAAAGACACCTTAAGATAATAGGCTGAGATTTCCAAATAGATTTAGTTACAGGAGGGCTGGCTAACAAAGTCACTTCTAAAAGTTTGTGCCCTGATATTACAAACACCAATAGAAAATATTGCCTATTATCTTTAGATCTCAATTTTGCATTAAGTTTGGGATGTATAACTGTAAAAAGCAACTTTATAATTCAGTGGTATTTGGGGGCAAACTTAATAATATCTTTTCCAGAAAAAAATATAATGGAAGCAAAAAATCTCTATTCAATTGGAATTTTTAAATTTTAGTCACAAAATTAATAGAGGCACATAGTTTAAAAAGTCAAATAGCACTAAAATGTTTACTTTGAAAATTAGCTTTTCACAGAAGCTGTGGAACTTGGGCAAGTTCCATTTAAGAGGATAACTCCATTAGAATAACACTTTCATCTTGACTAAATACAAAGAGTTCTAGAAGGCAGACCAAGTAGAGATGCACAATTTTTAAATATCAGGTCCTAGAGGATGTTGTCCATTCAACTTCTTTTATCTTCAAAAAGACAGAGAATAAGAGAAAAAAAAAAAAAAGCCCACGTTTTTGGCTATTTAGAAACATTACTCTCGCCCTGTGTAGACTCCTCCTGACTTAAAATTTCCCATTAATTATAAAGATTCATGTCAAAACATGGATAATTTCTGAGATGTCAAATGTTTCAACCAAGTCCTGTATGAGAGTATGTCTTATGCCAGAACCTCACCCAGGTTGGCCCCCCCCCTCCCCCCCGTCTGACTACTTTACTACTGAGAACCAGTTGTAAATAGAGGAAAAATGTCACTGTATCCTTTTGGGGAGAAGATCTTTACCTTTTTAAAAATTTACATACAGTTCTCATTATTTTATCAGGGCTTAAGAATATTTCATTTTTGTTAGTTTTAAAGTCTTGTCTGAAAAGATTACTTGAGTTCTTAAAACACTTCTTAGGAATAAAAGGTTAGCGATCAAAAGACTTGAGCAAATGCTGGTGTTCGTGATTTCTTGTTGGTAGCCTAAATCCCATCCTGCTGGCAAACTCCTCTTTAGAATTTCTCAAATTATGGGACAGGACTAAAAGAACCCTCTACCTTGATTTACGTACTAACAAATTTCAAATATGGGTTTGAAATACCTTGCTTGTATATACATCTACACATACAAACAAACACCTCCCAAATATTCGAGAGTTAAGGAAAAATCCAATTGGTCAAATTAGCTAATCTAGACTATAATAAGATTCATTCACCATTACTTCTACTGCTACAAAGGATACTGTCAAATGAGATTAGCAAGCAATTATCAAACACAGTTTGTGTACCCTCTATGAATCTTTAAGTCTGCAAAGACATTTAAATATATACTTGACACTTGAACAACTATAGTAGCCACCTTTGCAGTGATCAAGGACTCTATAGTATCTAAAATGTTCTTAGCCATGCAAATTTACATAGGTACTTTAAACTTACTGAACTTTTAATCAGAGTACTAAGCACATCTAAATAAAACAGAGGCTGAAAAGTGAAAACTAGCATTGACATTTGAAGAGTCAGCCAGAGACCCAGACGAACTGAGCTTAGAGATATATTCAATTCAGAAAAGGCTATCTGCCTGGATATTCAGACATGGAGCACCTCAGAGCATGTGACTCTTAAAAAAGATGCTCAGTATGAAGAACATGATACCTCTGTGGATTTCAGGGAATAAAATACAAACAGAAAACAAAGAAATATCAAAATAACTGATCTTGCAATATCCTGTAATCACAACTAAGGAGACAAGAAAGGCAGCACAGCACTCTGCTTCTCTTCTAAGGGAAGGATTTTTGAAGCCATGTTTCCTTTAAGTAAGAGTGACCTCTGGTGACTTTTTAATTGCACCTCAGTGTACTATGTTAAATTATTCTACAATTCTTTTATACTAGCAAATCATTTAGTACTACATTTTTAATTTCTTAGCAAAGTGATAAATGCTTTACTGCAGGACCTAAGGATTTCATGTAAATGCCCCCATTTTAATTAATTCATGGAAATTGTGCCCAAAGCTAAATTAAGATTCCGTCTGAAACACGGGGCAGTATTTTCTTAAAGGAGACTAAGGCTCATTATCAGGAGTGACTCATATAATATGGCATTAAATGAGCTGATACTAAATGATGACAACACAAACTTATCACAGCCTCGGGGCATATCTGGATGAATGCTGGAAGGGTAACTATTTGTACAATATGCTTTTCACTTTAGCACAAACTTCTGGTAAGGGCAGAGTTCCCCAGCCCACCCCACCCCCAGCAGCAAGGTCGGTTTCTAACATGCCTACTAGCACTTTCTTGAAATGCATAAGAGCTTGCCTTAACTCCCTACAACCTGATTTTTAAAAAATTCTTGAGGGGGATGGGGTGATTGTCTGTTTCAGGCTAATCCCTACCATGGAAACAGAACTGGAAGTCTTTACAACTGATACATTATTACTAGTGCTACTTCTCTTGCCTGATAACAGTCAGCATTCTTGTTTTCCCTTAAGATCCTTAATTACTGAGACCTGTTCAAGGGCAAGCGCTCTGGCCAGGCTTAGATCACAAAATGGCTTGTACTAAATGAATAGGTGTTCTCTTATGTCCAGAAAGCCATGCCTGGTTTTCTTTCTCCATAGACCCCCTACCTTATCTGCTTATAATATTTCTTTCCAATTCAGCCCATTTCAACCCAGGAGGACTTTTGGGGACTAACAAACACTGGTATCTAAGACAGAACAAACCACAACTAAGAACTTGAAGTATAAAAGCAATACTGCATGGTATTTCCAAAAGTGCTTAATAAACATTTCACAGGATTGCGCATAAACAACACACTTTTCCTGACATTCTGGCACAAGTAGAATCAGAGAGGCTTAACGTTAAAATGAAGTGCAGAGTCAGCTGTCCAGCATTCTACCCAATTCAAGCACCACAGTCTCCAATATCATCTTGCACACATGTCCACTGATGGCAGCAGCTGAGGTGCATACATATAGAGAAAAGGGAGATTCGAGAAATTCCTTCTATCATATCACAAAGAAGGATAAATTCACAGAATCAACTACATGAGTGTCCAGGAAAAAAAATTCTTTTTTTTTTTTAAACTTTTTAAATTGAGATATATTATACCCTTTAAACAAAATTTCTAATTTTATGAAAGGCATAAAAGGTCACAATTTTTCTTTACTTCTTTGGGGTAGGAAGAGGGAGGCAGAGTTGAGTGTATCCTTAAAAGTCCTTTTCTAATTTAAAATTAAAATCAACATCTGATCTTGACCTAAGAATTTTTCTATTGAGGTATAATTGACATAGAACACTATATTAGTTTCAGGTGTACAATTCAATGATTTGACATTTGTGTGTATTGCAAAATGAACATCACAGTAAGTCTGGTTACCATCAATCACCATACACAGTCACAGATTTTTTTCTTTCTTCTTGTGATGAGAACTTTTAAGATTTACTTGCAGCAACTTGTAAATATGCAATACAGTATTAATAACTATATTCACCATGCTATACATTACATCCCTGTGGCTTATTTATTTTATAACTGGAAATTTGTACCTTTTGAACCCCCTTCACTCATGTCACCTACTTCCCACCCCCATCCCCATCCCCGCAGTCTGGCAACCAACTATCTCTTCTCTGTATTTATGAGCTCCTTTTTTCTCTTTTTAAGATTACTCATATAAGTGAGACCATAGGTTATCTTTCTCTAACTTATTTCACTTAGCATAATGCTCTCGAAGTCCCTCCATGTTGTCACAAATGGCAAAATTTCCTTTTTCTTAATGGCTCAATAGTATTCCAGTGTGTGTATCACATTTTTTTAGCCATTCACCCATCAATGAACACTGAAGTTGTTCCCATGTCTCAACTCTTGTAAATAATTCTGTAATAAACATGGGTGTGCATATATCTTTTGGAGTTAGTGTTTTCATTTTCTTTGTACAAATACACAGAAGTGAAATTGCTGGATCATATGGTAGTCCCAGTTTTGATCTTTTGAGGAAACTCCATGCTATTTTCCATACTGTCTGTACCAATTTACATTCCCACCAAGAGTGCACAAGTGTCTCCTTCTCTCCACATCCTTGCCAACACTTGTTATTTCTTATCTTTTGATGCTAATCATACAAACAGGTGTGAAGTGATAGCTCATTGTGGTTTCGATTTGCATTCCCCTGATGATTAGTGACGTTGAGCATCTTTTCCTATACCTGTTGGTCAACTGTATGTGTTCTTTGGAAAAATGTCTATTCAGATCCTTTGCCCATTTTTAATTAGATCGTTTGTTTGCTATTGAGTTGTGCGAGATCTTTATATATATTAGATATTAGCCCATTATCAGATACATGATTTGCAAATATTTCTCCCATTCAAGTGGTTGCCTTTTCATTTTGTTGATGGTTTCCTTTACTGTACAAAAGCTTTTTAGTTTGATGTAGTCTCACTTGTTTATTTTTACTTTTATTGCCTTTGCTTTTGGTGTCATATCCAAAAAATCATGGCCATGACCAATGTCCAGGAGATTACCGTATATGTTTTCTTCTAGGAGTTTTATGATTTGAGGTCTTAAATTCAAGTCTTTATTCCATTTTGAGTTAATTTCTGTATGGTGTAAGGTAGTAGTCTAGTTTTATTCTTTTGCATGTGGCTGTCCAGTTTTGCCAACACCATGTGTTGAACAGACTGTCCTTTCCCCATTGTATATTCTTGGCTCCTTTGTGATCAATTAAGTGACCATATATGTGTGCGTTTATTTCTGAGCTCTCTATTCTGCTCCATTCATCCATGTGCCTGTTTTTATACCAATACCATACCATAGTTTTGTAATATAACTTAAAATCAGGAAGCATGATGCTTCCAGCTTTGTTCTCTCTGAAGATTGCTTTGGTTATTCAGGGTGTTTTGTGGTTCCTTACACATTTTAGGATTTTTTTGCTCTGTTTCTGTGTAAAATGCCATTGGAATTTTGATAGGGATTGAATTGAATCTGTAGATTGCTTCTGGTAGTATGGACAGTTTAACAATATTAATTCTTCTAACCTATGAGCCACAGAATATCTTTCCATTTATTTGTGTCTTCTTCAGTTACTTTCATCAGTGTCTTACAGTTTTCAATGTACAGGTCTTTCACCTCCATGGTTAAATTTATTCATAGGTATTTAATTCTTTTGATGCAATTGTAAGTGGTATTGTTTTATTACTAGCATATAGAAATGCAACCAATTTTTGTATATTGATTTTGTATTCTGCAACAGTACTAAAGTTGTTTATTAGTTCTAACAGTGTTTTTTTGGTGGAGTCTTTAGGGTTTTCTATATATAATATCATGTCATCTGCAAATATTGACAATTTTACTTCTTCCTTTCCAGCTGGGTGCTGCTGATTTCTTTTTTTTTTTTTTTTTTTTGCCTAATTACTCTGACTAGGACTTCTAATACTACGTTGAATAAAAGTGGCGAGAGTGGGCATCTTTCTCTTATTCCTGATCTTAGAGGAAAAGCGCAGAGTATGACATCAGCTATGGGCTTCTCATATACGGCCTTTATTGTGTTATAACCAATTTGATTTTATTGCACAGAATTGAATCTAAATTCAACCATAAGCATTTTAATGATTATCATTAAAAGTCTTTTTAAATTGAAAACAAGACTGAGAACTTGTAATAGTGCTGGATAATTAAAAAAATACACCCGTAAGGATTAAGTTTATTCCATAATTCCAGTGATATTTTTTTAGGCTGAAGTACTGATGAATGAAGTACTCCAATGTACAGGAATCTTGAAAATACTCTGAGTGAAATTAGTCAGTCATAAGGAACCATATCTTATATGAGCCCATTGATATGAAATGTCAGAAAGGACAAACCTATAGAGACAGAAAGTAGATGAGTGTTTGCTTGGGGCTGTGGGAGATGGGAGACTTGTAGGCTAGGAAAAGAAAGATTTCTTGTTTTGGAAATTGATAAAATTTCCAAAATTTTTTTTATCAATAAAATGGATAAAATAGATTGTGGAGATGAATGCACAACTCTGTGAATATACAAAAAAACAATTGAATTGGACACTTTAAGTAGGTGAATTGTACAGTAGGTGAATTATATCTCAAAGCTGTTTTTAAAAAGGAATACAGAAACTCTAGAAAAACATTGAATCCATTGACATCTACTTTACCACACTATTCCAAATAGAAATGTAACTGAAAAATGGGAGTTCAAAAACATAAGCAGTAGGGCTTCCCTGGTGGCGCAGTGGTTGAGAATCTGCCTGCCAGTGCAGGGGACACGGGTTCGAGCCCTGGTCTGGGAAGATCCCACATGCCGCGGAGCAACTGGGCCCGTGAGCCACAACTACTGAGCCTGCGCGTCTGGAACCTGTGCTCCGCAACAAGAGAAGCCACGATAATAAGAGGCCCGCGCACCGCGATGAAGAGTGGCCCCCACTTGCCGCAACTGGAGAAAGCCCTCGCACAGAAACGAAGACCCAACACAGCCAAAAATAAATAAATTAAAAAAAAAAAATGCCACCTCAAAAAATGCCACTTTGGCATAAATATGGTTTTGAGCTGAAAGCAATTGAAAATCAGCAGATGCAGGAAGAAATCTTCCCTCCCCTTTTCTCCCTAAAAGCAGGGCATGAATTTTCCCTGAGACCGGGGCCCCCTCTCCCGAACCAGGAAGAAGAGAGTGACTCTTGTCACCAAAGGTGGAGAATGGGCACTGAGGTGAGTCTACATAAACAAACCTTATGAAAATAGCGCTTCTCTCCCATCAGTTTCCCCATATATTTCCTACTCACTTTCCTCCAAACCCCCTTTCCTTTCTTAAAAATGGAATATAAGCCCCCAAGTCTAACTACTTCTTTGAGTTTCACTTCCTTCCTCTTGGACTCTTTCACACAGAAAATATTAATTAAAATAATTTATGTTTTTTCTTCCATCATTCTGTCGTTTGTCAGTTTACTTTGCAGGCCCCTACGAATAAACCTAAGAGGGTAGAGGAAAGAAATTTCCTCTCAGACATTAGCAATGAAGGGGAAAAAAATGTTTTAGTGGTGACATGGGAATGAACTTTGGAGTTGGTCAAATCATCACAATGGTCACATCAGTCATCTATGCTGAGCAACCCTCCCTTGGTATTCTTGTCCTGCCTCTATTTCTCATGATATCTGGTAGCACTGCAGTGCCCAGGAATGTAATGAGCTCTCTCCAAGGTGAGGCCTATATGCAGATATTATTTTATAAACTATTTCCAGAATCTTGTTCAAGGTAAAACCATACAATTCATGTTCTAAGTTCGAAGGCAGCTCAGCTCACAGAGAAGACCTTTGAGAAAGCACAACATGCTTACGGGTCTCTGGCATGGTATCAATGTCAGCCTCTAGACTGTGTCAAAAGCAATTCTGCACTCCCTCGTATTGACCAAACATGGGTAAAATACCTCTTCTGGTGCTTCCTTCTCTCTGATGATGTAGCTACCTGGGAGCCTGTAAGAACTCACTAATACTATGCTTTCTAAGAGCAGTTTCTGCTCTCACTCAAAATTGTATAGTTTTTCTTTAATCCTGTGGATAGCTTCAAGATGAGTTTTTTGGTTTTTGGTATTTTTTACAATGGGATAACTTGATAATATATCTGAGAATACCCTTCCCAGTAATTCTAGTCTCCTTGACATCAGTAAGATACGGAAGAGAAAAACCTATGTAAAATGGTGTTAAGGAAAATTATCCAAAAGCCTGAAAAAATCTAAAGGGACGTTTGCCTGTTCTTTCTTAGTTATGCTAGGTTTGATTATCAGGCCTGCCTGCGGATTATCTGAATCTCTAGGCATGTACCTTTGCATCTTTGTTTAACTTGTTATTTACTATTGATAAAGGTATGGTGTAATTCTGAAGGGGTTGATGTTGATTTGTACCTTGATTTCTGTCAGATAGCAATACAAATAATGTCTGTTCAGTAGGGATGCAAATGATTCCTTTCTGATGGAAAATACAATTTCCAAAATTCAGAATGTTAGCTGATTTTCCCTACAGAACATGAGCTATTTTTTTATGTAAAATCAGTAATCCTATTTAGGAATTCTTCCAGCTACTATACAAGCTTCTACCCCATTTAGTTCTTTTGAATCAGCACTACCATCATGCCAGTTCTCTTATTAATGGGTTCATTAAATCTGTGCCATATACTCATTTAACATTTGCATGAGAGTCATGAGTTTAATTTATGAAAATGATACTTTGACAAGGAGCAATTGTGAGTAGCACAATGTGCACCAGTCAACAAACCATGGGCACACAAAGTAAGGGCTACCTGCATGGACATACACACCAAAAAAACTGGTCACTTTCAAACAGTATCTCTGCTATCTTTTCCCTGCTTTTATTTGGGTTCATAAGAGCTCAGATTTCCCAATATCTAGTAGATATCTTAAGTTTCTCTGTTAAAAATATGTAGGCTTATATTTGTTTTAAGCTCATATATTATTTTTAATCAAAATTTTGGACTCTGCCCTTTTCCATAGGATAGTTAGTGCCTAGTGATTTGAGGGTGGGTCTGATAACAGGCTCCTATCCAAAGCTGAGATTTATTCTGGAAAGTTTAAGCCTGCAGCTCCATACTGTAGGTGTCCTTACACCTCCAACACTGAGGTGTCCTTACTCACCACCACCTCCCTGCCCTGCTTGTTCCCGCTGTCTGCCTGGAGAGAACCCTGGGGAGAACCTCCACCACTGCCCCACTCTTCCTTCTTTTTGGTATTCCCCCTTACTTGGGGGGATTGCTTGTACACTTCTGCTTTTCCTTCTCCCTTCCCTTTGCCCCTCTTTTACCAAGTCTAATCATACTCCTTGGATGGGACTATTTCCCTTGCAATCAACTTCATTGCAATTGTTTAGATTAGTGGTTATTGGCACCATTCCCCTATCAAAAAGAACTAATCAAACACCTGACCTGGTGGGTGGGGATCAATTCCACTACGATGAGCAAAGGAGAGCTGAGAGGACACTGATTTCATAAATGGACTCGTGAATGTTTTAGTTATAAAGAGTTTTGTGTCCCTATACCATTTAGTAATTGTAGGCCTGTGAAACTGAATTTTAAATTAACCAAAACTCTGCATTGTTCAATTCAAAGGATATGTTCTACTTACTATTTTGTACCAGAACAAATGTTGAACTGGCACCAAAGATGAATGACACATCCTACCAGCCCTCAACGAGGTCACAGTCCAATGGAGTTGATAGGCATGTACATATAACATGCAAGATTTCTTTTATAAATATTGCAGAGGTATAAACCAGGTGAAATTAAGGCATAATTAGGGAGAAACACATGATTGAAGAATCTAAAAAGGCTTACCGGGGGCATCACATTTCATTTTATTACTATTTTATTTTAATGAAGTCCTGTTGCATTTTATATTGCGTTCTATGATCCATTTAATGTATATGAAAAGTGTAAGGTCTTTGTCTAGATTCATTTTTTTTTTTTTTGCATGTAGCTGTCCAGTTGTTCCAGCACCAAAATTACACACGGAGAAACAGACAATCTCAATAGGCCTATATCTATTAAAGGATATGAAACTATAATTAATAACCTGCCAAAAAGAAAGCACTAGGGCCAGATTGGTTCACTGGTGAATTTTAACAAATATTTTAGGGAAAATGTATGCTTATTCTCTAAAAATAGAACTAGAATGAATACTTTCTAACTCATTCTAGGAAACCAGCATTATCCTAACACCAAAAGCATACAAAGCATTACAAAAAAAAGGAAAAATTCAGACAAATGAATATAGTTGCAAAAATCCTGAACAGAATATTAGTCAATCAAATCCAACTATGTATGAACAGAATTATACACCATGGGCAAGTGGGATTTATTCCAGGTATACAAGGCTGGTTCAACATAAGAAAACCGACTAGTGTAATTCATCATATAAACAGGTTAAAGAAGAAAAACTATATGGTCCTATTAATAGATCCAGAAAAAGCATTTGACAAATCCAGCATTCATTCATGACAAAAACGTTCAGTAAACTAGAAATAGAAGGGAACTATTGCAACTTAATAATGAGAATTTACAAAACACCTACAGCTAATATAATATTTATTAGTGAGAAACTAGATGCTTTCTCACTAAGATTAAGAACAAGGCAAGGGGGCTTCCCTGGTGGCGCAGTCGTTGAGAATCTGCCTGCTAATGCAGGGGATACGGGTTCGAGCCCTGGTCTGGGAAGATCCCACATGCCACGGAGCAGCTAGGCCCGTGAGCCACAACTACTGAGCCTGCGCGCCTGGAGCCTGTGCTCCGCAACAAGAGAGGCAACGATAGTGAGGGGCCCACGCACCGCGATGAAGAGTGGCCCCCGCTTGCCGCAAGTAGAGAAAGCCCTCACAGAAACGAAGACCCAACACTCTATATCTGCTTAATATTTCTGTAAACCTAACACTGCTCAAAAAAACGTTTCTAATTAAAGAAAGAGTGGCAGAGAGAGTTGTAGATTTGTAGCAAAGTGCTGATTCATGAAGGTTTTAGAGATTTAACAAAAATGCAGTAAGTGATTGCTTAGGGCTAGGAGGCTTGTGGGGATAGTAGGGTGATAGGTATGGGATTTCTTCTTGAGGTGGCAAAAATGTTTTAAAATTAACCGTCGTGATCACTGCACCTATCTGTGAATATACTAAAAACGACTGAATTTTACACTCTAAATGGATGAGTTACAATCATATGTGAATTATATCTTAATAAATCTGGCTAAAAAATTAAATGGCCTAGATCTGTGTTACTAAATTAAATAAACAGCACTTAATAGTTTTTCTATAGCTGAAGTGTATGCTGTAAGGTTCTAACATATGACTTCTTCCCAGGAAGTCAATAATGTTTAAAAGTATAAAATTTCAGAGTTAATATCAATTTTTTACAGATTTCAATGACAAGAGAATCACAGATGCAAGGGCCAAGAGCCATTAAAATAGTTTCCTTCCAGATCACAGACTAATGAATAAGATTTCCAAATGTCAATATTGATGACATGGAAAAGTATACACTATTAACTTGGAGTGAAGCTGTCAGCATTTCTTTCTGAATGAAAACGATTACAAAACCCTCTTCCCCAAACACACACGTACAAATGCCGAAGAGTGCATCCTCCTTCGTGAAGCTACCAACTCAGCAGCCTTCAATGAAGGGCATACAAAAGATGGAGCGCACTACAAATATCCATTGTTGCCACCACCTCAGTAACAGAGGAGTGGCTTTATCATCGGAAGTAATCGAAAGAAAGAAAGAACAGATGGACGTCTGGTTTCTGGGGACTCACACAGTAAGCGTCACCCGAGGTGGAGGGCTTGCCACGAATAGAAATTAGGTGTTAGAAAGAGGGAACATGAGCGCAACAGAGAGGAAGACGGTTTGGAGAAGGGATGCTCCATTATTTTATTCGGTTGTTTTCTTTTGTGATATATGTCTGACAAACTGATTGCCCAGAATCGCATTCTCTTACTGAATGAAACTAATGAGTGTAATTATTTTCAATTGAGGCTATCTTATAAAAAAGCTGAAGAACTCGGGGGCTTCCCGGGTGGCACAGGGGTTTACATCCTGCCTGCTAATGCAGGGAACATGGGTTCGAGCCCTGGTCTGGGAAGATCCCACATGCCGCGGAGCAACTGGGCCCGTGAGCCACAATTACTGAGCCTGCACGTCTGGAGCCTGTGCTCCGCAACAAGAGAGGCCACGATGATGAGAGGCCCGCGCACCGCGATGAAGAGGGGCCCCGGCTCGCCGCAACTAGAGTAAGCCCTCGCACAGAAACGAAGAACCAACACAGCCAAAAATAAATTAATTAATGAAAAAAAAAAAAAAGAAAACCCCAAACATGATAAATATCAATACAAAGAAAACCAAGCCTGGGCACATCATACTCAGATTACTGATGAGTAAAGATAAGGAGAAAATCTTTAAAATATCCAGAAAATAAAAGACACAACACATACAGAGGAACAAAAAAAAAAAAAAAAAAAAAAAATGCTGAAGAACTAAAACCAAAAAAAAATGATTTCTTTTGATTCTTTTAAAATATCCTATGAAAAGCTAGCTTTTAATAGGGACTTTAGATCGCTGTTATTTGGGGTATTTTGTACACTCTCTTCTATAGTTTCTAATTCACCTGTGTTTCATCAAGTGAAAAATCACATTTCATTGTACTTGTGCTGCATTTGTTCTCCATATAACATCTTCCCACCCTTGTTTTAGTATTATCTAAGATCTTGGGAGATTTCAATCAAAAACATGTGGATGATTTTGGACTCTAAGCTTGGAGCATCCGCCAATTATGTTTGAATTCACGAGACTGAAATAGCTATTGGCAATAGTGTAACCAAGAGAGGAGATCCCTTCTTACACCTCACACATGTACATTTCACATGAGTGCCTCTAGTGTAGCTTTATCACAAAGATGTTTAACCACCTGGCAATTAAAAAAAAAAAACAAAAACACTTTGGTGCTCTAAATTCTTGTCATATTCTTCAAACTTATTGTCCTAAAAATATTTGTATAAACAACTGAATTTCAAAGGCGTATTTTTAAAAGCTTTCTTATTATATATGCATATAGATCAACTTCTTAAACACTGTAAGCTGTAAGATGGAAGAATTTCTGCATCTAAGTGCATGCTTCTTTTCTTAGACATATTTGCACAATCATTGCAGGCTAAAATTGATGGTGCTCCTGAATGCAAGTTCCCTATAAGGTAAAATTCAGTTTCCTGTACTTCATTCCTATAATCTATAAATATTGAAATGAGGTAACTAGAAGGTAAGTTCATTTAAAAATTTAACTAAATTATTTTTGTAGCACATTGAATATTGTTTATTAGCATATATATTTTAAGGCACTGACTTACATAGGAATGATTCCCAGGGTGAAAACATGTATGTGATGTTTTAGAGAATAAAACAAAATTATTTTTATAACATATGTATATATATATAAATGCATATATTAGCCAATATCCATTTGGAAACCTTTATTCTATTCAAACTTAATACTCCACTTCCAAAACGATATGTCCATGTAAAGTTGATAAAGTTCACCTCTTAAAATATGTCTATGTTTAAAAGAAATAAAGGTGCACTATACACCAAATTCTGTTATTTAAATTTGTATTTCATATATAAATTGGACTACACTGCATTACGTAATACTCCATAGGTACTGAATAAGTAATAAAAACTAAACATAGTATTTATCTAGATGATATGATTGACCAGAAGGTATGTCCTGGATTATTATAAATATTTCAAGACGAGGAGGATTATCTATAAAACCTTTTTCATCTGAAGTCCTGGGTTTTATGATACAGATAGAACTTTATCGAAACATGTAGGGTTTCCTGATTTCCTTTGAAGAAATCAGTAAGAAACTCTTTGAGAAGAAGAACAAAACAAAACAAAACAACAAAAGCAAGGGGCAAGTTAAAACAGTTTATGCTGATCTTTGTTTTACTAGATCTTATTTAATTTAAAATCAACTTGAAATCTCTAGTAATACGTAATGTTTACTTAAGTAGAAGCAATTAGACAAATAGTGTTTTAAGTACAGATGTACCCAGCCACTCTGATAATTCATTTTAAAGACACCTTAAGATAATAGGCTGAGATTTCCAAATAGATTTAGTTACAGGAGGGCTGGCTAACAAAGTCACTTCTAAAAGTTTGTGCCCTGATATTACAAACACCAATAGAAAATATTGCCTATTATCTTTAGATCTCAATTTTGCATTAAGTTTGGGATGTATAACTGTAAAAAGCAACTTTATAATTCAGTGGTATTTGGGGGCAAACTTAATAATATCTTTTCCAGAAAAAAATATAATGGAAGCAAAAAATCTCTATTCAATTGGAATTTTTAAATTTTAGTCACAAAATTAATAGAGGCACATAGTTTAAAAAGTCAAATAGCACTAAAATGTTTACTTTGAAAATTAGCTTTTCACAGAAGCTGTGGAACTTGGGCAAGTTCCATTTAAGAGGATAACTCCATTAGAATAACACTTTCATCTTGACTAAATACAAAGAGTTCTAGAAGGCAGACCAAGTAGAGATGCACAATTTTTAAATATCAGGTCCTAGAGGATGTTGTCCATTCAACTTCTTTTATCTTCAAAAAGACAGAGAATAAGAGAAAAAAAAAAAAAGCCCACGTTTTTGGCTATTTAGAAACATTACTCTCGCCCTGTGTAGACTCCTCCTGACTTAAAATTTCCCATTAATTATAAAGATTCATGTCAAAACATGGATAATTTCTGAGATGTCAAATGTTTCAACCAAGTCCTGTATGAGAGTATGTCTTATGCCAGAACCTCACCCAGGTTGGCCCCCCCCCCTCCCCCCCGTCTGACTACTTTACTACTGAGAACCAGTTGTAAATAGAGGAAAAATGTCACTGTATCCTTTTGGGGAGAAGATCTTTACCTTTTTAAAAATTTACATACAGTTCTCATTATTTTATCAGGGCTTAAGAATATTTCATTTTTGTTAGTTTTAAAGTCTTGTCTGAAAAGATTACTTGAGTTCTTAAAACACTTCTTAGGAATAAAAGGTTAGCGATCAAAAGACTTGAGCAAATGCTGGTGTTCGTGATTTCTTGTTGGTAGCCTAAATCCCATCCTGCTGGCAAACTCCTCTTTAGAATTTCTCAAATGATGGGACAGGACTAAAAGAACCCTCTACCTTGATTTACGTACTAACAAATTTCAAATATGGGTTTGAAATACCTTGCTTCTATATACATCTACACATACAAACAAACACCTCCCAAATATTCGAGAGTTAAGGAAAAATCCAATTGGTCAAATTAGCTAATCTAGACTATAATAAGATCCATTCACCATTACTTCTACTGCTACAAAGGATACTGTCAAATGAGATTAGCAAGCAATTATCAAACACAGTTTGTGTACCCTCTATGAATCTTTAAGTCTGCAAAGACATTTAAATATATACTTGACACTTGAACAACTATAGTAGCCACCTTTGCAGTGATCAAGGACTCTATAGTATCTAAAATGTTCTTAGCCATGCAAATTTACATAGGTACTTTAAACTTACTGAACTTTTAATCAGAGTACTAAGCACATCTAAATAAAACAGAGGCTGAAAAGTGAAAACTAGCATTGACATTTGAAGAGTCAGCCAGAGACCCAGACGAACTGAGCTTAGAGATATATTCAATTCAGAAAAGGCTATCTGCCTGGATATTCAGACATGGAGCACCTCAGAGCATGTGACTCTTAAAAAAGATGCTCAGTATGAAGAACATGATACCTCTGTGCATTTCAGGGAATAAAATACAAACAGAAAATAAAGAAATATCAAAATAACTGATCTTGCAATATCCTGTAATCACAACTAAGGAGACAAGAAAGGCAGCACAGCACTCTGCTTCTCTTCTAAGGGAAGGATTTTTGAAGCCATGTTTCCTTTAAGTAAGAGTGACCTCTGGTGACTTTTTAATTGCACCTCAGTGTACTATGTTAAATTATTCTACAATTCTTTTATACTAGCAAATCATTTAGTACTACATTTTTAATTTCTTAGCAAAGTGATAAATGCTTTACTGCAGGACCTAAGGATTTCATGTAAATGCCCCCATTTTAATTAATTCATGGAAATTGTGCCCAAAGCTAAATTAAAATTCCGTCTGAAACACGGGGCAGTATTTTCTTAAAGGAGACTAAGGCTCATTATCAGGAGTGACTCATATAATATGGCATTAAATGAGCTGATACTAAATGATGACAACACAAACTTATCACAGCCTCGGGGCATATCTGGATGAATGCTGGAAGGGTAACTATTTGTACAATATGCTTTTCACTTTAGCACAAACTTCTGGTAAGGGCAGAGTTCCCCAGCCCACCCCACCCCCAGCAGCAAGGTCGGTTTCTAACATGCCTACTAGCACTTTCTTGAAATGCATAAGAGCTTGCCTTAACTCCCTACAACCTGATTTTTAAAAAATTCTTGAGGGGGATGGGGTGATTGTCTGTTTCAGGCTAATCCCTACCATGGAAACAGAACTGGAAGTCTTTACAACTGATACATTATTACTAGTGCTACTTCTCTTGCCTGATAACAGTCAGCATTCTTGTTTTCCCTTAAGATCCTTAATTACTGAGACCTGTTCAAGGGCAAGCGCTCTGGCCAGGCTTAGATCACAAAATGGCTTGTACTAAATGAATAGGTGTTCTCTTATGTCCAGAAAGCCATGCCTGGTTTTCTTGCTCTATAGACCCCCTACCTTATCTGCTTATAATATTTCTTTCCAATTCAGCCCATTTCAACCCAGGAGGACTTTTGGGGACTAACAAACACTGGTATCTAAGACAGAACAAACCACAACTAAGAACTTGAAGTATAAAAGCAATACTGCATGGTATTTCCAAAAGTGCTTAATAAACATTTCACAGGATTGCGCATAAACAACACACTTTTCCTGACATTCTGGCACAAGTAGAATCAGAGAGGCTTAACGTTAAAATGAAGTGCAGAGTCAGCTGTCCAGCATTCTACCCAATTCAAGCACCACAGTCTCCAATATCATCTTGCACACATGTCCACTGATGGCAGCAGCTGAGGTGCATACATATAGAGAAAAGGGAGATTCTAGAACTTCCTTCTATCATATCACAAAGAAGGATAAATTCACAGAATCAACTACATGAGTGTCCAGGAAAAAAAATTCTTTTTTTTTTTTAAACTTTTTAAATTGAGATATATTATACCCTTTAAACAAAATTTCTAATTTTATGAAAGGCATAAAAGGTCACAATTTTTCTTTACTTCTTTGGGGTAGGAAGAGGGAGGCAGAGTTGAGTGTATCCTTAAAAGTCCTTTTCTAATTTAAAATTAAAATCAACATCTGATCTTGACCTAAGAATTTTTCTATTGAGGTATAATTGACATAGAACACTATATTAGTTTCAGGTGTACAATTCAATGATTTGACATTTGTGTGTATTGCAAAATGAACATCACAGTAAGTCTGGTTACCATCAATCACCATACACAGTCACAGAATTTTTTCTTTCTTCTTGTGATGACAACTTTTAAGATTTACTTGCAGCAACTTGTAAATATGCAATACAGTATTAATAACTATATTCACCATGCTATACATTACATCCCTGTGGCTTATTTATTTTATAACTGGAAATTTGTACCTTTTGAACCCCCTTCACTCATGTCACCTACTTCCCACCCCCATCCCCATCCCCCCAGTCTGGCAACCAACTATCTCTTCTCTGTATTTATGAGCTCCTTTTTTCTCTTTTTAAGATTACTCATATAAGTGAGACCATAGGTTATCTTTCTCTAACTTATTGCACTTAGCATAATGCTCTCGAAGTCCCTCCATGTTGTCACAAATGGCAAAATTTCCTTTTTCTTAATGGCTCAATAGTATTCCAGTGTGTGTATCACATTTTTTTAGCCATTCACCCATCAATGAACACTGAAGTTGTTCCCATGTCTCAACTCTTGTAAATAATTCTGTAATAAACATGGGTGTGCATATATCTTTTGGAGTTAGTGTTTTCATTTTCTTTGTACAAATACACAGAAGTGAAATTGCTGGATCATATGGTAGTCCCAGTTTTGATCTTTTGAGGAAACTCCATGCTATTTTCCATACTGTCTGTACCAATTTACATTCCCACCAAGAGTGCACAAGTGTCTCCTTCTCTCCACATCCTTGCCAACACTTGTTATTTCTTATCTTTTGATGCTAATCATACAAACAGGTGTGAAGTGATAGCTCATTGTGGTTTCGATTTGCATTCCCCTGATGATTAGTGACGTTGAGCATCTTTTCCTATACCTGTTGGTCAACTGTATGTGTTCTTTGGAAAAATGTCTATTCAGATCCTTTGCCCATTTTTAATTAGATCGTTTGTTTGCTATTGAGTTGTGCGAGATCTTTATATATATTAGATATTAGCCCATTATCAGATACATGATTTGCAAATATTTCTCCCATTCAAGTGGTTGCCTTTTCATTTTGTTGATGGTTTCCTTTACTGTACAAAAGCTTTTTAGTTTGATGTAGTCTCACTTGTTTATTTTTACTTTTATTGCCTTTGCTTTTGGTGTCATATCCAAAAAATCATGGCCATGACCAATGTCCAGGAGATTACCGTATATGTTTTCTTCTAGGAGTTTTATGATTTGAGGTCTTAAATTCAAGTCTTTATTCCATTTTGAGTTAATTTCTGTATGGTGTAAGGTAGTAGTCTAGTTTTATTCTTTTGCATGTGGCTGTCCAGTTTTGCCAACACCATGTGTTGAACAGACTGTCCTTTCCCCATTGTATATTCTTGGCTCCTTTGTGATCAATTAAGTGACCATATATGTGTGCGTTTATTTCTGAGCTCTCTATTCTGCTCCATTCATCCATGTGCCTGTTTTTATACCAATACCATACCATAGTTTTGTAATATAACTTAAAATCAGGAAGCATGATGCTTCCAGCTTTGTTCTCTCTGAAGATTGCTTTGGTTATTCAGGGTGTTTTGTGGGTCCTTACACATTTTAGGATTTTTTTGCTCTGTTTCTGTGTAAAATGCCATGGGAATTTTGATAGGGATTGAATTGAATCTGTAGATTGCTTCTGGTAGTATGGACAGTTTAACAATATTAATTCTTCTAATCTATGAGCCACAGAGTATCTTTCCATTTATTTGTGTCTTCTTCAGTTACTTTCATCAGTGTCTTATAGTTTTCAATGTACAGGTCTTTCACCTCCATGGTTAAATTTATTCATAGGTATTTTATTCTTTTGATGCAATTGTAAGTGGTATTGTTTTATTACTAGCATATAGAAATGCAACCAATTTTTGTATATTGATTTTGTATTCTGCAACAGTACTAAAGTTGTTTATTAGTTCTAACAGTGTTTTTTTGGTGGAGTCTTTAGGGTTTTCTATATATAATATCATGTCATCTGCAAATATTGACAATTTTACTTCTTCCTTTCCAGCTGGGTGCTGCTGATTTCTTTTTTTTTTTTTTTTTTTTTTGCCTAATTACTCTGACTAGGACTTCTAATACTACGTTGAATAAAAGTGGCGAGAGTGGGCATCTTTCTCTTATTCCTGATCTTAGAGGAAAAGCGCAGAGTATGACATCAGCTATGGGCTTCTCATATACGGCCTTTATTGTGTTATAACCAATTTGATTTTATTGCACAGAATTGAATCTAAATTCAACCATAAGCATTTTAATGATTATCATTAAAAGTCTTTTTAAATTGAAAACAAGACTGAGAACTTGTAATAGTGCTGGATAATTAAAAAAATACACCCGTAAGGATTAATTTTATTCCATAATTCCAGTGATATTTTTTTAGGCTGAAGTACTGATGAATGAAGTACTCCAATGTACAGGAATCTTGAAAATACTCTGAGTGAAATTAGTCAGTCATAAGGAACCATATATTATATGAGCCCATTGATATGAAATGTCAGAAAGGACAAACCTATAGAGACAGAAAGTAGATGAGTGTTTGCTTGGGGCTGTGGGAGATGGGAGCCTTGTAGGCTAGGAAAAGAAAGATTTCTTGTTTTGGAAATTGATAAAATTTCCAAAATTTTTTTTATCAATAAAATGGATAAAATAGATTGTGGAGATGAATGCACAACTCTGTGAATATACAAAAAAACAATTGAATTGGACACTTTAAGTAGGTGAATTGTACAGTAGGTGAATTATATCTCAAAGCTGTTTTTAAAAAGGAATACAGAAACTCTAGAAAAACATTGAATCCATTGACATCTACTTTACCACACTATTCCAAATAGAAATGTAACTGAAAAATGGGAGTTCAAAAACATAAGCAGTAGGGCTTCCCTGGTGGCGCAGTGGTTGAGAATCTGCCTGCCAGTGCAGGGGACACGGGTTCGAGCCCTGGTCTGGGAAGATCCCACATGCCGCGGAGCAACTGGGCCCGTGAGCCACAACTACTGAGCCTGCGCGTCTGGAGCCTGTGCTCCGCAACAAGAGAGGCCACGATAATAAGAGGCCCGCGCACCGCGATGAAGAGTGGCCCCCACTTGCCGCAACTGGAGAAAGCCCTCGCACAGAAACGAAGACCCAACACAGCCAAAAATAAATAAATTTAAAAAAAAAAATGCCACCTCAAAAAATGCCACTTTGGCATACATATGGTTTTGAGCGGAAAGCAATTGAAAATCAGCAGATGCAGGAAGAAATCTTCCCTCCCCTTTTCTCCCTAAAAGCAGGGCATGAATTTTCCCTGAGACCGGGGCCCCCTCTCCCGAACCAGGAAGAATAGAGTGACTCTTGTCACCAAAGGTGGAGAATGGGCACTGAGGTGAGTCTACATAAACAAACCTTATGAAAATAGCGCTTCTCTCCCATCAGTTTCCCCATATATTTCCTACTCACTTTCCTCCAAACCCCCTTTCCTTTCTTAAAAATGGAATATAAGCCCCCAAGTCTAACTACTTCTTTGAGTTTCACTTCCTTCCTCTTGGACTCTTTCACACAGAAAATATTAATTAAAATAATTTATGTTTTTTCTTCCATCATTCTGTCGTTTGTCAGTTTACTTTGCAGGCCCCTACGAATAAACCTAAGAGGGTAGAGGAAAGAAATTTCCTCTCAGACATTAGCAATGAAGGGGAAAAAAATGTTTTAGTGGTGACATGGGAATGAACTTTGGAGTTGGTCAAATCATCACAATGGTCACATCAGTCATCTATGCTGAGCAACCCTCCCTTGGTATTCTTGTCCTGCCTCTATTTCTCATGATATCTGGTAGCACTGCAGTGCCCTGGAATGTAATGAGCTCTCTCCAAGGTGAGGCCTATATGCAGATATTATTTTATAAACTATTTCCAGAATCTTGTTCAAGGTAAAACCATACAATTCATGTTCTAAGTTCGAAGGCAGCTCAGCTCACAGAGAAGACCTTTGAGAAAGCACAACATGCTTACGGGTCTCTGGCATGGTATCAATGTCAGCCTCTAGACTGTGTCAAAAGCAATTCTGCACTCCCTCGTATTGACCAAACATGGGTAAAATACCTCTTCTGGTGCTTCCTTCTCTCTGATGATGTAGCTACCTGGGAGCCTGTAAGAACTCACTAATACTATGCTTTCTAAGAGCAGTTTCTGCTCTCACTCAAAATTGTATACTTTTTCTTTAATCATGTGGATAGCTTCAAGATGAGTTTTTTGGTTTTTGGTATTTTTTACAATGGGATAACTTGATAATATATCTGAGAATACCCTTCCCAGTAATTCTAGTCTCCTTGACATCAGTAAGATACGGAAGAGAAAAACCTTTGTAAAATGGCGTTAAGGAAAATTATCCAAAAGCCTGAAAAAATCTAAAGGGACGTTTGCCTGTTCTTTCTTAGTTATGCTAGGGTTTGATTATCAGGCCTGCCTGCGGATTATCTGAATCTCTAGGCATGTACCTTTGCATCTTTGTTTAACTTGTTATTTACTATTGATAAAGGTATGGTGTAATTCTGAAGGGGTTGATGTTGATTTGTACCTTGATTTTGTCAGATAGCAATACAAATAATGTCTGTTCAGTAGGGATGCAAATGATTCCTTTCTGATGGAAAATACAATTTCCAAAATTCAGAATGTTAGCTGATTTTCCCTACAGAACATGAGCTATTTTTTTATGTAAAATCAGTAATCCTATTTAGGAATTCTTCCAGCTACTATATAAGCTTCTACCCCATTTAGTTCTTTTGAATCAGCACTACCATCATGCCAGTTCTCTTATTAATGGGTTCATTAAATCTGTGCCATATACTCATTTAACATTTGCATGAGAGTCATGAGTTTAATTTATGAAAATGATACTTTGACAAGGAGCAATTGTGAGTAGCACAATGTGCACCAGTCAACAAACCATGGGCACACAAAGTAAGGGCTACCTGCATGGACATACACACCAAAAAAACTGGTCACTTTCAAACAGTATCTCTGCTATCTTTTCCCTGCTTTTATTTGGGTTCATAAGAGCTCAGATTTCCCAATATCTAGTAGATATCTTAAGTTTCTCTGTTAAAAATATGTAGGCTTATATTTGTTTTAAGCTCATATATTATTTTTAATCAAAATTTTGGACTCTGCCCTTTTCCATAGGATAGTTAGTGCCTAGTGATTTGAGGGTGGGTCTGATAACAGGCTCCTATCCAAAGCTGAGATTTATTCTGGAAAGTTTAAGCCTGCAGCTCCATACTGTAGGTGTCCTTACACCTCCAACACTGAGGTGTCCTTACTCACCACCACCTCCCTGCCCTGCTTGTTCCCGCTGTCTGCCTGGAGAGAACCCTGGGGAGAACCTCCACCACTGCCCCACTCTTCCTTCTTTTTGGTCTTCCCCCTTACTTGGGGAGATTGCTTGTACACTTCTGCTTTTCCTTCTCCCTTCCCTTTGCCCCTCTTTTACCAAGTCTAATCATACTCCTTGGATGGGACTATTTCCCTTGCAATCAACTTCATTGCAATTGTTTAGATTAGTGGTTATTGGCACCATTCCCCTATCAAAAAGAACTAATCAAACACCTGACCTGGTGGGTGGGGATCAATTCCACTACGATGAGCAAAGGAGAGCTGAGAGGACACTGATTTCATAAATGGACTCGTGAATGTTTTAGTTATAAAGAGTTTTGTGTCCCTATACCATTTAGTAATTGTAGGCCTGTGAAACTGAATTTTAAATTAACCAAAACTCTGCATTGTTCAATTCAAAGGATATGTTCTACTTACTATTTTGTACCAGAACAAATGTTGAACTGGCACCAAAGATGAATGACACATCCTACCAGCCCTCAACGAGGTCACAGTCCAATGGAGTTGATAGGCATGTACATATAACATGCAAGATTTCTTTTATAAATATTGCAGAGGTATAAACCAGGTGAAATTAAGGCATAATTAGGGAGAAACACATGATTGAAGAATCTAAAAAGGCTTACCGGGGGCATCACATTTCATTTTATTACTATTTTATTTTAATGAAGTCCTGTTGCATTTTATATTGCGTTCTATGATCCATTTAATGTATATGAAAAGTGTAAGGTCTTTGTCTAGATTCATTTTTTTTTTTTTTGCATGTAGCTGTCCAGTTGTTCCAGCACCAAAATTACACACGGAGAAACAGACAATCTCAATAGGCCTATATCTATTAAAGGATATGAAACTATAATTAATAACCTGCCAAAAAGAAAGCACTAGGGCCAGATTGGTTCACTGGTGAATTTTAACAAATATTTTAGGGAAAATGTATGCTTATTCTCTAAAAATAGAACTAGAATGAATACTTTCTAACTCATTCTAGGAAACCAGCATTATCCTAAAACCAAAAGCATACAAAGCATTACAAAAAAAAGGAAAAATTCAGACAAATGAATATAGTTGCAAAAATCCTGAACAGAATATTAGTCAATCAAATCCAACTATGTATGAACAGAATTATACACCATGGGCAAGTGGGATTTATTCCAGGTATACAAGGCTGGTTCAATATAAGAAAACCGACTAGTGTAATTCATCATATAAACAGGTTAACGAAGAAAAACTATATGGTCCTATTAATAGATCCAGAAAAAGCATTTGACAAATCCAGCATTCATTCATGACAAAAACGTTCAGTAAACTAGAAATAGAAGGGAACTATTGCAACTTAATAATGAGAATTTACAAAACACCTACAGCTAATATAATATTTATTAGTGAGAAACTAGATGCTTTCTCACTAAGATTAAGAACAAGGCAAGGGGGCTTCCCTGGTGGTGCAGTCGTCGAGAATCTGCCTGCTAATGCAGGGGATACGGGTTCGAGCCCTGGTCTGGGAAGATCCCACATGCCACGGAGCAGCTAGGCCCGTGAGCCACAACTACTGAGCCTGCGCGCCTGGAGCCTGTGCTCCGCAACAAGAGAGGCAACGATAGTGAGGGGCCCACGCACCGCGATGAAGAGTGGCCCCCGCTTGCCGCAACTAGAGAAAGCCCTCACAGAAACGAAGACCCAACACAGCCAAAAATAAATAAATAAATAAATAAATAAAAAAGAACAAGGCAAGGATATCGCCTCAACACATTTTTTCAACATTGTCCTAGAATTCACAGCTAATCTAATTAGACAAAAAAAGGAAATTAAAAGTATATAAATTGGAAAGGAAGAAATAAAACTGTTTTTGTAGATGACATGATCATCTATGTAGGAAATCTCACAGAATCAACAAAAAACTTTGAGAACTAATAAGCAATTATAGCAAGGTTGCAGGATACATTTTTCACATATACAAATTAATTGCTTCCCTGTACACCAGCAATGTACAACTGGGTTTTGAAATTAAAAAACACAATAGCATTTACATTAACACCCAAAAATGAAATACTTAGGTATAAGTCTAAGAAAATATGTGTAATATCTATATGAGGAAAAACTACAAACCTGTGATGAAAGAAATCAAATAATTTAAACAAATGGAGAGATACTACATGGTCATGTATAGGATGATCAAAATTGTTAAGATATCAGTTCTTCCCAACTTGATCTACAGATTTAATTAATCCCAATCAAAATCCCAAGTGATCTTGTGGATATTGACAAACTGATTCTAAAATTTATAAAAACCCAGAATGGCTGACACAGTATTGAAGGGAGAGAACAAAGTTGGAGGATTAACATTACCCAAAATCAAGACTTACTATAAAAGTTAACAGTAATCAAGACAGTGTGGTATGGGCAAAAGAATAGACAAATAGATCAGTGGAACTGAATAGAAAGCCCAGAAACAGACCAAGACAAATACAGTCAACTGATTTTGACAAAAGAACAGAGGCAATATGATGAACAAAGATAGTCTTTTCCACAAACAATGTTGGAATAACTAGACATCCACATGCAAAAAAAAAAAAAAAAAAAGTGAATTTTGAAACAAACCTTACACCTTTCACGAACATTAAGTTAAAATAGAGCACAGACCTAAATATAAAACACGAAGCTATAAAACTTCTGGAAGATAACATGGAAGAAAATCTTCCAACTCTACAACACTCTGGAAAAGGCAAAATTATGGAGACACTAAAAAGATTAGGGGTTGCCAGGAATTAGGGACAAGAGAGGAATGATGAACAGGTAGATTACAAGAATCTTTAGGGCACTGAAACTATTATGTATGAGATTGTAATGGTCAATACATGTCATTATACATTTATCCAAACCTATAGAACGTACAACACAAATAGTGAACTCTAATGTAAAACTTAATTAACAACAATCTATCAGTATTGGTTCATCAATTGTAAAAATGTACCACTAAGGCAAGATGTTAATAATTGGGGAAAAGGGAATGGGGCGTTGGCAAGAGAATAGAATAAATGGAATCTCTATATCTGCTTAATATTTCTGTAAACCTAACACTGCTCAAAAAAACGTTTCTAATTAAAGAAAGAGTGGCAGAGAGAGTTGTAGATTTGTAGCAAAGTGCTGATTCATGAAGGTTTTAGAGATTTAACAAAAATGCAGTAAGTGATTGCTTAGGGCTAGGAGGCTTGTGGGGATAGTAGGGTGATAGGTATGGGATTTCTTCTTGAGGTGACAAAAATGTTTTAAAATTAACCGTCGTGATCACTGCACCTATCTGTGAATATACTAAAAACGACTGAATTTTACACTCTAAATGGATGAGTTATAATCATATGTGAATTATATCTTAATAAATCTGGCTAAAAAATTAAATGTCCTAGATCTGTGTTATTAAATTAAATAAACAGCACTTAATAGTTTTTCTATTGCTGAAGTGTATGCTGTAAGGTTCTAACATATGACTTCTTCCCAGGAAGTCAATAATGTTTAAAAGTATAAAATTTCAGAGTTAATATCAGTTTTTTACAGATTTCAATGACAAGAGAATCACAGATGCAAGCGCCAAGAGCCATTCAAATAGTTTCCTTCCAGATCACAGACTAATGAATAAGATTTCCAAATGTCAATATTGATGACATGGAAAAGTATGCACTATTAATTTGGAGTGAAGCTGTCAGCATTTCTTTTTGAATGAAAACGATTACAAAACCCTCTTCCCCAAACACACACGTACAAATGCCGAAGAGTGCATCCTCCTTCGTGAAGCTAGCAACTCAGCAGCCTTCAATGAAGGGCATACAAAAGATGGAGCGCACTACAAATATCCGTTGTTGCCACCACCTCAGTAACAGAGGAGTGGCTTTATCATCGGAAGTAATCGAAAGAAAGAAAGAACAGATGGACGTCTGGTTTATGGGGACTCACACAGTAAGCGTCACCCGAGGTGGAGGGCTTGCCACGCATAGAAATTAGGTGTTAGAAAGAGGGAACATGAGCGCAACAGAGAGGAAGACGGTCTGGAGAAGGGATGCTCAATTATTTTATTCGGTTGTTTTCTTTTGTGATATATGTCTGACAAACTGATTGCACAGAATCGCATTCTCTTACTGAGTGAAACTAATGAGTGTAATTATTTTCAATTGAGGCTATCTTATAAAAAAGCTGAAGAACTCGGGGGCTTCCCTGGTGGCACAGGGGTTTACATCCTGCCTGCTAATGCAGGGAACGTGGGTTCGAGCCCTGGTCTGGGAAGATCCCACATGCCGCGGAGCAACTGGGCCCGTGAGCCACAATTACTGAGCCTGCGCGTCTGGAGCCTGTCCTCCGCAACAAGAGAGGCCACGATAATGAGAGGCCCGCGCACCGCGATGAAGAGGGGCCCCGGCTCGCCGCAACTAGAGTAAGCCCTCGCACAGAAACGAAGACCCAACACAGCCAAAAATAAATACATTAATTAATTAATTAAAAAAAAAAAAAAAAGAAAACCCCAAACATGATAAATATCAATACAAAGAAAACCAAGCCTGGGCACATCATACTCAGATTACTGATGAGTAAAGATAAGGAGAAAATCTTTAAAATATCCAGAAAATAAAAGACACAACACATACAGAGGAACAAAAAAAAAAAAAAAAAAAAAAAATGCTGAAGAACTAAAACCAAAAAAAATGATTTCTTTTGATTCTTTTAAAATATCCTATGAAAAGCTAGCTTTTAATAGGGACTTTAGATCGCTGTTATTTGGGGTATTTTGTACACTCTCTTCTATAGTTTCTAATTCACCTCTGTTTCATCAAGTGAAAAATCACATTTCATTGTACTTGTGCTCCATTTTTTCTCCATATAACATCTTCCCACCCTTGTTTTAGTATTATCTAAGATCTTGGGAGATTTCAATCAAAAACGTGTGGATGATTTTGGACTCTAAGCTTGGAGCATCCACCAATTATGTTTGAATTCACGAGACTGAAATAGCTATTGGCAATAGTGTAACCAAGAGAGGAGATCCCTTCTTACACCTCACACATGTACATTTCACATGAGTGCCTTTACTGTAGCTTTATGACAAAGATGTTTAACCACCTGGCAATTAAAAAACAAAACAAAACACTTTGGTGCTCTAAATTCTTGTCATATCCTTCAAACTTATTGTCCTAAAAATATTTGTATAAACAACTGAATTTCAAAGGCATATTGTTAAAAGCTTTCTTATTATATATGCATATAGATCAACTTCTTAAACACTGTAAGCTGTAAGATGGAAGAATTTCTGCATCTAAGTGCATGCTTCTTTTCTTAGACACATTTGCACAATCATTGCAGGCTAAAATTGATGGTGCTCCTGAATGCAAGTTCCCTATAAGGTAAAATTCAGTTTCCTGTACTTCATTCCTATAATCTATAAATATTGAAATGAGGTCACTAGAAGGTAAGTTCATTTAAAAATTTAACTAAATTATTTTTGTAGCACATTGAATATTGTTTATTAGCATATATATTTTAAGGCACTGACTTACACAGGAATGATTCCCAGGGTGAAAACATGTATGTGATGTTTTAGAGAATAAAACAAAATTATTTTTATAACATATGTATATATATAAATGCATATATTAGCCAATATCCATTTGGAAACCTTTATTCTATTCAAACTTAATACTCCACTTCCAAAACGATATGTCCATGTAAAGTTGATAAAGTTCACCTCTTAAAACATGTCTATGTTTAAAAGACATAAAGGTGCACTATACACCAAATTCTGTTATTTAAATTTGTATTTCATATATAAATTGGACTACACTGCATTACGTAATACTCCATAGGTACTGAATAAGTAATAAAAACTAAAAATAGTATTTATCTAGATGATATGATTGACCGGAAGGTATGTCCTGGATTATTATAAATATTTCAAGACGAGGAGGATTATCTATAAAACCTTTTTCATCTGAAGTCCTGGGTCTTATGATATAGATAGAACTTTATCTAAACATGTAGAGTTTCCTGATTTCCTTTGAAGAAATCAGTAAGAAACTCTTTGAAAAGAAGAAAAAAACAAAACAACAAAAGCAAGCGGCAAGTTAAAACAGTTTATGTTGCTCTTTGTTTTACTAGATCTTATTTAATTTAAAATCAATTTGAAATCTCTAGTAATATGTAATGTTTACTTAAGTAGAAGCAATTAGACAAATAGTGTTTTAAGTACAGATGTACCCAGCCACTCCGATAATTCATTTTAAAGACACCTTAAGATAATAGGCTGAGATTTCCAAATAGACTTAGTTACAGGAGGGCTGGCTAACAAAGTCACTTCTAAAAGTTTGTGCCCTGATATTACAAACACCAACATAAAATATTGCCTATTATCTTTTGATCTCAATTTTGCATTAAGTTTTGGATGTATAACTGTAAAAAGCAACTTTATAATTCAGTGGTATTTGGGGGCAAACTTAATAATATTTTTTC
This sequence comes from Balaenoptera physalus, assembly GCF_965194825.1. Classification (NCBI taxonomy): domain Eukaryota; kingdom Metazoa; phylum Chordata; class Mammalia; order Artiodactyla; family Balaenopteridae; genus Balaenoptera; species Balaenoptera physalus. Next base: position 92,189,742 of record NC_138886.1, on the reverse strand, counting down.
CAGAAAAAAATATAATGGAAGCAAAAAATCTCTATTCAATTGGAATTTTTAAATTTTAGTCACAAAATTAATAGAGGCACATAGTTTAAAAAGTCAAATAGCACTAAAATGTTTACTTTGAAAATTAGCTTTTCACAGAAGCTGTGGAACTTGGGCAAGTTCCATTTAAGAGGATAACTCCATTAGTATAACACTTTCATCTTGACTAAATACAAAGAGCTCTAGAAGGCAGACCAAGTAGAGATGCACAATTTTTAAATATCAGGTCCTAGAGGATGCTGTCCATTCAAGTTGCTTTATCTTCAAAAAGACAGAGAATAAGAGAAAAAAAAAAAAAGCCCATGTTTTTGGCTATTTAGAAACATTACTCTCGCCCTGTGTAGACTCCTCCTGACTTAAAATTTCCCATTAATTATAAAGATTCAGGTCAAAACATGGATAATTTCTGAGATGGCAAATGTTTCAACCAAGTCCTGTATGAGAGTATGTCTTATGCCAGAACCTCACCCAGGTTGACCCCCCCCGCCCCTCCCCCCCGTCTGACTAATTTACTACTGAGAACCAGTTGTAAATAGAGGAAAAATGTCACTGTATCCTTTTGGGGAGAAGATCTTTACCTTTTTAAAAATTTACATACAGTTCTCATTATTTTATCAGGGCTTAAGAATATTTCATTTTTGTTAGTTTTAAAGTCTTGTCTGAAAAGATTACTTGAGTTCTTAAAACACTTCTTAGGAATAAAAGGTTAGCGATCAAAAGACTTGAGCAAATGCTGGTGTTCGTGATTTCTTGTTGGTAGCCTAAATCCCATCCTGCTGGCAAACTCCTCTTTAGAATTTCTCAAATGATGGGACAGCACTAAAAGAACCCTCTACCTTGATTTATGTAGTAACAAATTTCAAATATGGGTTTGAAATACCTTGCTTCTATATACATCTACACATACAAACAAACACCTCCCAAATATTCGAGAGTTAAGGAAAAATCCAATTGGTCAAATTAGCTAATCTAGACTATAATAAGATTCATTCACCATTACTTCTACTGCTACAAAGGATACTGTCAAATGAGATTAGCAAGCAATGATCAAACACAGTTTGTGTACCCTCTATGAATCTTTAAGTCTGCAAAGACATTTAAATATATACTTGACACTTGAACAACTATAGTAGCCATCTTTGCAGTGATCAAGGACTCTATAGTATCTAAAATGTTCTTAGCCATGCAAATTTACATAGGTACTTTGAACTTACTGAACTTTTAATCAGAGTACTAAGCACATCTAAATAAAACAGAGGCTGAAAAGTGAAAACTAGCATTGACATTTGAAGAGTCAGCCAGAGACCCAGACGAACTGAGCTTAGAGATATATTCAATTCAGAAAAGGCTATCTGCCTGGATATTCAGACATGGAGCACCTCAGAGCATGTGACTCTTAAAAAAGATGCTCAGTATGAAGAACATGATACCTCTGTGCATTTCAGGGAATAAAATACAAACAGAAAATAAAGAAATATCAAAATAACTGATCTTGTAATATCCTGTAATCACAACTAAGGAGACAAGAAAGGCAGCACAGCACTCTGCTTCTCTTCTAAGGGAAGGATTTTTGAAGCCATGTTTCCTTTAAGTAAGAGTGACCTCTGGTGACGTTTTAATTGCACCTCAGTGTACTATGTTAAATTATTCTACAATTCTTTTATACTAGCAAATCATTTAGTACTACATTTTTAATTTCTTAGCAAAGTGATAAATGCTTTACTGCAGGACCTAAGGATTTCATGTAAATGCCCCCATTTTAATTAATTCATGGAAATTGTGCCCAAAGCTAAATTAAGATTCCGTCTGAAACACGGGGCAGTATTTTCTTAAAGGAGACTAAGGCTCATTTTCAGGAGTGACTCATATAATATGGCATTAAATGAGCTGATACTAAATGATGACAACACAAACTTATCACAGCCTCGGGGCATATCTGGATGAATGCTGGAAGGGTAACTATTTGTACAATATGCTTTTCACTTTAGCACAAACTTCTGGTAAGGGCAGGGTTCCCCAGCCCACCCCACCCCCAGCAGCAAGGTCGGTTTCTAACATGCCTACTAGCACTTTCTTGAAATGCATAATAGCTTGCCTTACTCCCTACAACCTGATTTAAAAAAAATTCTTGAGGGGGATGGGGTGTGGATGTAGGACTAAGGGGGCTTTCTTCCAATCCCTCAAGGAAAGAAAAGCCCTATGGTGGAGATTTCAATCTGAATAACACTTCGAAAACTTTTTCCAATTTCCAGATTAAAATGCCTTGAGGTCGGCTGAATCAATTTGGCTAGCATCTTTAGATCAGACTCACATTGCCAGTCCAGAACTGAGAGGTTAATACATCTTCACTGAACCAACAAAATGAGAAACACAGCACATCACGATATACAAGCATGTGCACTTGCAAATGAACCTGAATGGCAGGTTATGTTTTTCCTTTAAGCAAAAGCCTTCTAATTCTGAGGGGTCTCTCCTTCTCGTAATTCTGGGGACTAACCAGGTTTGCCGCCTGGGCTCTGCTGCGGAGCCTGCCCGCCGCTGCAGCGCCCGAGTTCTTGGTACCCGATTCCGCAGGGCGCCAACTGCAAACATCTACGCTAATGCAGGACCCGGCCAGGTCGGCCAACGATTTCCTTTCTGACATAAATCCTCCAAAATGTATTCATAGTAAAAAGAAATAAATGACATATTGGCATGCTCTTCTCTCCTCATCTCCTGCTATTCTCTCTCTCTGGTCTCTCTCCGCCTCAATATTCTCATGCTAATTTTAGGTTTTACTAGAACTTGAGCTTTCTCAATGAATATTCAAAACAACAGCACACAGACAAAATTCAGCTCACAGACAAGTCAAAAACAGGCTTTGTGTATTACAGACCTGACAAGTGGAAAAACCATTGTAAACCATCTTACCCAAGCGTTGGGACTTTGCGATGTTTTTTAAATGCCTCATTTTCAGAAGCAGACCAGTGATTCCATTTGTAAAACTCAATTATTTTTTTTAAAAAACACGAATTCTCAGTTGACAGTATAAGTTTTAAAAGATTTGCTGTACTCACAAGTATTCCCTGCTGCTAATGTACTCCAGGGCTGGGCAGACAAAAGAGCGAGCATCCTGAGACAGGCTCCCGCGGCGGAGTCCATGTTCACAGTCGCCGGGGCTCCCCACCCCAAAACCCCAGGTGTCCAGACAGCTGCTCTGAGCCGGAGTCTGCAAGCTCCCTCCCGCTCGGGGTAGCTAGCGCTCCCTCCTCCGGGCTCGGCGAACCTGCGCAGCCGGCGGGGCGGGAGCCCCAACCTGCAGCCACACCCCCACCCCCACCCCCACCCGCTCCCGCCGCGCTGCGAGCTCCAGGCGTCCCGGGCGCTCCTGGCGGTGGCGGGAGGAAGTGCGAGTCAAGTCGGTGAAGGTCTTCAACCTGCGCTCGCTCCGAATCCGAATCCGAATCCGCGGTCCTAGCTCCTTCACCGGCAGGTTTCCCACTCTGAACAGCTGAGCAGTTCAGTGGACTTCAGTCTGAGACCGAGCTTCACCACGCTGATGATGCTTGAGCATTAACACCGATGCTAGGAAAAAGGTGAGTTTCTTTTTTTTTTGGTTGAAAAGAAGTTAGGACAAGTAACTAACCCGGTTTGAAGAAAATATTTACATGTACTGAGAACTGTTGTAAAAAAGACTGCTTTTGTTTTCTCAACTCATTTAATGATTCATATTTAAAAATAAAAACCTAAAGAACCTTATTATGGTAATCATTTCGAAATATATACGGTTATATATACAGTGTTATGTGTCAAAATACATCTCAATAAAGCTGGAAAAAATTAAAATTAAAAAATAATTAATTAAAACACCGACCCGACTTCTACTATAATGTCAGCATTTTATTATGTATATTCCTACTTGGAGATTTGAGAACTGTGGTCAGCAGATATAGAAAACTAAAAACTGGCATCCTGGGAGAAGGAATCTTACTCCAAATATCATCAGGGAAGTGACCTTATGTTAAGTAGGTAAACTGAATACACTTAATTGAAGAATGAAGAGTTTTGAATCAACTTCTATATACTGTATGTGTATTCCTTTCCATTCAAATTCTTTAATACAATTACCCAAAAGTTCATATTGAAAAATGATGGAATAGAAAAGGCATCTTAAATAAATAAATAAATGGATAGATAAATAAATGGATAGATAAATAAGCAGATAAATAAATTGTTTCAGAGTATACAGATAGAGACCTGATGGCCCATGGAGGAAGAAGGATTTCAAGATCCATGACCTTGAGGTAAGTCACATGGCCTCCTCTACTTCCTAAAGAGGCTGCCAGCAGATGTAAATGAAGGAGGTATGAGCATGGCATCACTAGGATCAATACTCTCCTAAAACTGTGACCAGACTCATGACAAATGTGCTGAGACTTAGGAACAGTGTCCAGGCATTCTTGCACCATCCAAAGGGATCAGAATATGAAAGTAACTTTAACCTTGAGTAGGGCATTATATGCCTGAGAACAAAGCAGAAAAGCTGTTTTTATTATTTCTATTCTGCAACCTGGGTAAAAAACAAAAACAGGAATAGAAAATGTAAATAGCTTGGCAAGGCCACAGAATTTACAAGTAGAATTTGACCCAAATATGTAGATTCTGATCCCAACTTTCCAGCTTTCTCCACGCCTACTCAGGGCCCCTGGGAATCAGGAACTCTTCCCACCCACCCCATCAATCAGCAGTCCCGGGAAACACTGAGCAAAGCTTGCTCGGAGGGTGCATTTAGAACCTTGAAAAAAGCCACAAGCGGTAGAGTGACCTTCATTTATTAGTCAGACATTTTCCTAGTGCCTAATACATGTCCCAGAACCTGAATATGGTATTTCTAATTTTTAAAGCAAATATAAATTAATGATTTACATTAAGTGTCTAATATTTTTTAAAGCCTATACAACAGACAGTCTGTGTGTGTGTGTGTGTGTGTGTGTGTGTGTGTGTGTAATCTGAATAAATGGTCACAGCATTCCTTTGAGGTAAATGTTACTCTGCCCATTTAATGGATAGACAGACTAACCTCAGAGAGTTTAATGGATGTGTCACAAAGCAAGCCAGACTTGGACCAGGTCAGCTGAGCTCTGAAACCCCTTCTCACTGGCCCTCAGGTCTCTGAAACAGAAAAGTTGTCACCTGTGAAAACTCTATTCAGTTGTTCATGGGAAATCCATTTAAAATGGGTTAGAAGGCGCCTCAATAATTGATGTCAATTAAAACCAAAAAGGACAATGCTGGTAAATTACTTGAGCAGACATTCAGGATGGATTTTCCAAGTCAGAGATGAAACAGCCCACGAGGGATTGAGATTTGCAGGCAGATGTCCTTGTGCAGTGCACAGCACTGTCCACTGGACAGCACTGGGGCTATTACATGATCTTCCAAGACAAGGGCAGCCCCAGGTGAGGAGGCTTGAAGAGACCAGGCAAAGCAGGGCCCAAAGCAGGGACTTGCTAGCAGACAGCTGAGGCGACTCCTGGTTTTACCCCTTTCCAGCTGCCTTCTTTCGCTGGAGACTTCGTGGCTTTGTGCTTCACTTTTCTTGTTTGTAGAATGGTGATGATAGCCAGTCACAGAGCCATTATGAAATTACAGGTCTGAAACCCCCACAAAGGGATGGAAACTGCTGAGCATTCCACGTACCAGCCCCAGAGCTGCCCTGGGAGTTGGTACCCACCCGTGAGACCCCCGGCAGCTGCTCAGCATCTGTGATCCTCAGCTTCCTTGTCTGTTTCATAAGGTAATAGAAGTCTTACCAGCAGAGAACTGATCCAAGGGTTACAGGAGAAAATGAATGTCAAGTACTTAACACCATGCTCATCCACAGGGCGCTGGATCAGGTAGGCTGATGCTAGAGCTCCAGGCTCAGAGGAGAAAGGATGCCTAACGGGAACGCCAAGGCCTCCAAGCTAAATCCCTGCAGGTCAGGGGCAGTCCGCTGCATTCTGTGACCTGTTTCCACAGCCCTTTGCTCTTTTATATAAGAAAGATGACAGATAATCAACAAGGACCTACTGTATAGCACAGGGAACTCTACTCAACATTCTGTCATAATCTATATGGGAAAAGAATCTGTAAAAGAACGGATACATGTATATGTATAACTGAATCACTTTGCTGTACAACCGAAACTAACACAATATTGTAAATCAGCTATACTCCAATATAAAATTAAATTAAATTTTAAAAAATCAAAACAAAGGAAAGGTGAAGAAAATGTGTAGATCTAATCTTGCACATTTCTATAAGTGATGATTCAAACCCCACAAATCACGCACGCGCATATATGTATGTGTCTGCAGAGTTCACACCAAACACAAAAGAGAACTTGAAATCAGCACACGTCACAAATAAAAGACAAGAAATCAACTTCCGATGTTCAGAAGTGTGTGGACCCTCATATGTGTAAGTGCAGACAGGCTGCCTAGGAAAGTAGATTCTAAGTGAAACTACACCCTTGGCAGTTCCTGACCAAAGTCTTCTGTTTTCCTGCTCACCTGGGAGCAGTCTGTGCACTCAGGATTCCCTACCGAGAAGAGGAAGGATCAACTCACCCCACCCGAATGAAATCCTTTCTCAATGCTCTCCATAGATCAAAACATGACTCCATTCATTTTTCTTCTTTATTCAGCAGTTTTCTCCCTGTAAATTATTTCTGCGTGTTTTATCTAAATCTGGGAATACATGTAACTTTACTCTTGTAATGGGAACAGATTTATCATTAAATCCTCTGAAAGAATACTGTGAATCAAATAGAATAGTATTTCTATTAGGAGTCATTTTTCCGATAAGCCCCCAGGCAACAAATCCTGAAGAACAATTATGGAGAGACAGACTGCAGGGAGAAGAACTGTCACATGTGTGATAAAAAACACACTGCACGGTGTCTTTGCAGGTTATCTCTGATGAGCTATGTGCCCTATAACTAGCCCTTGGAAGCCCTGGTTTTAACAACCAAAGGATTATGCATCTAATTACATAAAATCTCAGCTAGAGAATAGTCAGCCTCATATTGTTACCCGAAAAACTAGGTTCGCCTCTTGGTGGGTGTCGAGCCAAAAGACACAACCAAGACAAAGAGTGAGAGAAGGAAGGATTTGTTACTTGCAGCAAGTAAGTAGAACACCAGGGATCTTTCCCAAAGCAGTGTCTCCCCAAACAGCAAAACTGGGGAAGTTTTAAGCTAAGGGTACATGGCTATTCATGAAAGGACTTGGGAGGTAGGCAGAGCCCAGGCTTTAGTTGATTGAAATCCGGAGGATCAGAAAAGGTCAAGGCCATCATCCCTTAGGTTCCGTTTGACCTGGTGCTTGAGTGCTTCAGGCTAATCCCTACCATGGAAACAGAACTGGAAGTCTTTACAACTGATACATTATTACTAGTGCTACTTCTCTTGCCTGATAACAGTCAGCATTCTTGTTTTCCCTTAAGATCCTTAATTACTGAGACCTGTTCAAGGGCAAGCACTCTGGCCAGGCTTAGATCACAAAATGGCTTGTACTAAATGAATAGGTGTTCTCTTATGTCCAGAAAGCCATGCCTGGTTTTCTTTCTCCATAGACCCCCTACCTTATCTGCTTATAATATTTCTTTCCAATTCAGCCCATTTCAACCCAGGAGGACTTTTGGGGACTAACAAACACTGGTATCTAAGACAGAACAAACCACAACTAAGAACTTGAAGTATAAAAGCAATACTGCATGGTATTTCCAAAAGTGCTTAATAAACATTTCACAGGATTGCGCATAAACAACACACTTTTCCTGACATTCTGGCACAAGTAGAATCAGAGAGGCTTAACGTTAAAATGAAGTGCAGAGTCAGCTGTCCAGCATTCTACCCAATTCAAGCACCACAGTCTCCAATATCATCTTGCACACATGTCCACTGATGGCAGCAGCTGAGGTGCATACATATAGAGAAAAGGGAGATTCTAGAACTTCCTTCTATCATATCACAAAGAAGGATAAATTCACAGAATCAACTACATGAGTGTCCAGGAAAAAAAATTCTTTTTTTTTTTTAAACTTTTTAAATTGAGATATATTATACCCTTTAAACAAAATTTCTAATTTTATGAAAGGCATAAAAGGTCACAATTTTTCTTTACTTCTTTGGGGTAGGAAGAGGGAGGCAGAGTTGAGTGTATCCTTAAAAGTCCTTTTCTAATTTAAAATTAAAATCAACATCTGATCTTGACCTAAGAATTTTTCTATTGAGGTATAATTGACATAGAACACTATATTAGTTTCAGGTGTACAATTCAATGATTTGACATTTGTGTGTATTGCAAAATGAACATCACAGTAAGTCTGGTTACCATCAATCACCATACACAGTCACAGATTTTTTTCTTTCTTCTTGTGATGAGAACTTTTAAGATTTACTTGCAGCAACTTGTAAATATGCAATACAGTATTAATAACTATATTCACCATGCTATACATTACATCCCTGTGGCTTATTTATTTTATAACTGGAAATTTGTACCTTTTGAACCCCCTTCACTCATGTCACCTACTTCCCACCCCCATCCCCATCCCCGCAGTCTGGCAACCAACTATCTCTTCTCTGTATTTATGAGCTCCTTTTTTCTCTTTTTAAGATTACTCATATAAGTGAGACCATAGGTTATCTTTCTCTAACTTATTGCACTTAGCATAATGCTCTCGAAGTCCCTCCATGTTGTCACAAATGGCAAAATTTCCTTTTTCTTAATGGCTCAATAGTATTCCAGTGTGTGTATCACATTTTTTTAGCCATTCACCCATCAATGAACACTGAAGTTGTTCCCATGTCTCAACTCTTGTAAATAATTCTGTAATAAACATGGGTGTGCATATATCTTTTGGAGTTAATGTTTTCATTTTCTTTGTACAAATACACAGAAGTGAAATTGCTGGATCATATGGTAGTCCCAGTTTTGATCTTTTGAGGAAACTCCATGCTATTTTCCATACTGTCTGTACCAATTTACATTCCCACCAAGAGTGCACAAGTGTCTCCTTCTCTCCACATCCTTGCCAACACTTGTTATTTCTTATCTTTTGATGCTAATCATACAAACAGGTGTGAAGTGATAGCTCATTGTGGTTTCGATTTGCATTCCCCTAATGATTAGTGACGTTGAGCATCTTTTCCTATACCTGTTGGTCAACTGTATGTGTTCTTTGGAAAAATGTCTATTCAGATCCTTTGCCCATTTTTAATTAGATCGTTTGTTTGCTATTGAGTTGTGCGAGATCTTTATATATATTAGATATTAGCCCATTATCAGATACATGATTTGCAAATATTTCTCCCATTCAAGTGGTTGCCTTTTCATTTTGTTGATGGTTTCCTTTACTGTACAAAAGCTTTTTAGTTTGATGTAGTCTCACTTGTTTATTTTTACTTTTATTGCCTTTGCTTTTGGTGTCATATCCAAAAAATCATGGCCATGACCAATGTCCAGGAGCTTACCGTATATGTTTTCTTCTAGGAGTTTTATGATTTCAGGTCTTAAATTCAAGTCTTTATTCCATTTTGAGTTAATTTTTGGATGGTGTAAGGTAGTAGTCTAGTTTTATTCTTTTGCATGTGGCTGTCCAGTTTTGCCAACACCATGTGTTGAACAGACTGTCCTTTCCCCATTGTATATTCTTGGCTCCTTTGTGATCAATTAAGTGACCATATATGTGTGCGTTTATTTCTGAGCTCTCTATTCTGCTCCATTCATCCATGTGCCTGTTTTTATACCAATACCATACCATAGTTTTGTAATATAACTTAAAATCAGGAAGCATGATGCTTCCAGCTTTGTTCTCTCTGAAGATTGCTTTGGTTATTCAGGGTGTTTTGTGGTTCCTTACACATTTTAGGATTTTTTTGCTCTGTTTCTGTGTAAAATGCCATGGGAATTTTGATAGGGATTGAATTGAATCTGTAGATTGCTTCTGGTAGTATGGACAGTTTAACAATATTAATTCTTCTAATCTATGAGCCACAGAGTATCTTTCCATTTATTTGTGTCTTCTTCAGTTACTTTCATCAGTGTCTTATAGTTTTCAATGTACAGGTCTTTCACCTCCATGGTTAAATTTATTCATAGGTATTTTATTCTTTTGATGCAATTGTAAGTGGTATTGTTTTATTACTAGCATATAGAAATGCAACCAATTTTTGTATATTGATTTTGTATTCTGCAACAGTACTAAAGTTGTTTATTAGTTCTAACAGTGTTTTTTTGGTGGAGTCTTTAGAGTTTTCTATATATAATATCATGTCATCTGCAAATATTGACAATTTTACTTCTTCCTTTCCAGCTGGGTGCTGCTGATTTCTTTTTTTTTTTTTTTGCCTAATTACTCTGACTAGGACTTCTAATACTATGTTGAATAAAGGTGGCGAGAGTGGGCATCTTTCTCTTATTCCTGATCTTAGAGGAAAAGCGCAGAGTATGACATTAGCTATGGGCTTCTCATATACGGCCTTTATTGTGTTATAACCAATTTGATTTTATTGCACAGAATTGAATCTAAATTCAACCATAAGCATTTTAATGATTATCATTAAAAGTCTTTTTAAATTGAAAACAAGACTGAGAACTTGTAATAGTGCTGGATAATTAAAAAAATACACCCTTAAGGATTAAGTTTATTCCATAATTCCAGTGATATTTTTTTAGGCTGAAGTACAGATGAATGAAGTACTCCAATGTACAGGAATCTTGAAAATACTCTGAGTGAAATTAGTCAGTCATAAGGAACCATATATTTATATGAGCCCATTGATATGAAATGTCAGAAAGGACAAACCTATAGAGACAGAAAGTAGATGAGTGTTTGCTTGGGGCTGTGGGAGATGGGAGACTTGTAGGCTAGAAAAAGAAAGATTTCTTGTTTTGGAAATTGATAAAATTTCCAAAATTTTTTTTATCAATAAAATGGATAAAATAGATTGTGCAGATGAATGCACAACTCTGTAAATATACAAAAAAACAATTGAATTGGACACTTTAAGTAGGTGAATTGCACAGTAGGTGAATTATATCTCAAAGCTGTTTTTAAAAAGGAATACAGAAACTCTAGAAAAACATTGAATCCTTTGACATCTACTTTACCACACTATTCCAAATAGAAATGTTACTGAAAAGTGGGAGTTCAAAAACATAAGCAGTAGGGCTTCCCTGGTGGCGCAGTGGTTGAGAATCTGCCTGCCAATGCAGGGGACACGGGTTCGAGCCCTGGTCTGGGAAGATCCCACATGCCGCGGAGCAACTGGGCCCGTGAGCCACAACTACTGAGCCTGCGCGTCTGGAGCCTGTGCTCCGCAACAAGAGAGGCCACGATAATAAGAGGCCCGCGCACCGCGATGAAGAGTGGCCCCCACTTGCCGCAACTGGAGAAAGCCCTCGCACAGAAACGAAGACCCAACACAGCCAAAAATAAATAAATTAAAAAAAAAAAAATGCCCCCTCAAAAAATGCCACTTTGGCATAAATATGGTTTTGAGCTGAAAGCAATTGAAAATCAGCAGATGCAGGAAGAAATCTTCCCTCCCCTTTTCTCCCTAAAAGCAGGGCATGAATTTTCCCTGAGACCAGGGCCCCCTCTCCCGAACCAGGAAGAAGAGAGTGACTCTTGTCACCAAAGGTGGAGAATGGGCACTGAGGTGAGTCGACATAAACAAACCTTATGAAAATAGCGCTTATCTCCCATCAGTTTCCCCATATATTTCCTACTCACTTTCCTCCAAACCCCCTTTCCTTTCTTAAAAATGGAATATAAGCCCCCAAGTCTAACTACTTCTTTGAGTTTCACTTCCTTCCTCTTGGACTCTTTCACACAGAAAATATTAATTAAAATAATTTATGTTTTTTCTTCCATTATTCTGTCGTTTGTCAGTTTACTTTGCAGGCCCCTACGAATAAACCTAAGAGGGTGGAGGAAAGAAATTTCCTCTCAGACATTAGCAATGAAGGGGAAAAAATGTTTTAGTGGTGACATGGGAATGAACTTTGGAGTTGGTCAAATCATCACAATGGTCACATCAGTCATCTATGCTGAGCAACCCTCCCTTGGTATTCTTGTCCTGCCTCTATTTCTCATGATATCTGGTAGCACTGCAGTGCCCAGGAATGTAATGAGCTCTCTCCAAGGTGAGGCCTATATGCAGATATTATTTTATAAACTATTTCCAGAATCTTGTTCAAGGTAAAACCATACAATTCATGTTCTAAGTTCGAAGGCAGCTCAGCTCACAGAGAAGACCTTTGAGAAAGCACAACATGCTTACGGGTCTCTGGCATGGTATCAATGTCAGCCTCTAGACTGTGTCAAAAGCAATTCTGCACTCCCTCGTATTGACCAAACATGGGTAAAATACCTCTTCTGGTGCTTCCTTCTCTCTGATGATGTAGCTACCTGGGAGCCTGTAAGAACTCACTAATACTATGCTTTCTAAGAGCAGTTTCTGCTCTCACTCAAAATTGTATACTTTTTCTTTAATCATGTGGATAGCTTCAAGATGAGTTTTTTGGTTTTTGGTATTTTTTACAATGGGGTAACTTGATAATATATCTGAGAATACCCTTCCCAGTAATTCTAGTCTCCTTGACATCAGTAAGATACGGAAGAGAAAAACCTTTGTAAAATGGCGTTAAGGAAAATTATCCAAAAGCCTGAAAAAAACTAAAGGGACGTTTGCCTGTTCTTTCTTAGTTATGCTAGGGTTTGATTATCAGGCCTGCCTGCGGATTATCTGAATCTCTAGGCATGTACCTTTGCATCTTTGTTTAACTTGTTATTTACTATTGATAAAGGTATGGTGTAATTCTGAAGGGGTTGATGTTGATTTGTACCTTGATTTCTGTCAGATAGCAATACAAATAATGTCTGTTCAGTAGGGATGCAAATGATTCCTTTCTGATGGAAAATACAATTTCCAAAATTCAGAATGTTAGCTGATTTTCCCTACAGAACATGAGCTATTTTTTATCTAAAATCAGTAATCCTATTTAAGAATTCTTCCAGCTACTATAAAAGCTTCTACCCCATTTAGTTCTTTTGAATCAGCACTACCATCATGCCAGTTCTCTTATTAATGGGTTCATTAAATCTGTGCCATATACTCATTTTACATTTGCATGAGAGTCATGAGTTTAATTTATGAAAATGATACTTTGACAAGGAGCAATTGTGAGTAGCACAATGTGCACCAGTCAACAAACCATGGGCACACAAAGTAAGGGCTACCTGCATGGACATACACACCAAAAAAACTGGTCACTTTCAAACAGTATCTCTGCTATCTTTTCCCTGCTTTTATTTGGGTTCATAAGAGCTCAGATTTCCCAATATCTAGTAGATATCTTAAGTTTCTCTGTTAAAAATATGTAGGCTTATATTTGTTTTAAGCTCATATATTATTTTTAATCAAAATTTTGGACTCTGCCCTTTTCCATAGGATAGTTAGTGCCTAGTGATTTGAGGGTGGGTCTGATAACAGGCTCCTATCCAAAGCTGAGATTTATTCTGGAAAGTTTAAGCCTGCAGCTCCATACTGTAGGTGTCCTTACACCTACAACACTGAGGTGTCCTTACTCACCACCACCTCCCTGCCCTGCTTGTTCCCGCTGTCTGCCTGGAGAGAACCCTGGGGAGAACCTCCACCACTGCCCCACTCTTCCTTCTTTTTGGTCTTCCCCCTTACTTGGGGAGATTGCTTGTACACTTCTGCTTTTCCTTCTCCCTTCCCTTTGCCCCTCTTTTACCAAGTCTAATCATACTCCTTTGATGGGACTATTTCCCTTGCAATCAACTTCATTGCAATTGTTTTGATTAGTGGTTACTGGCACCATTCCCCTATCAAAAAGAACTAATCAAACACCTGACCTGGTGGGTGGGGATCAATTCCACTACGATGAGCAAAGGAGAGCTGAGAGGACACTGATTTCATAAATGGACTCGTGAATGTTTTAGTTATAAAGAGTTTTGTGTCCATATACCATTTAGTAATTGTAGGCCTGTGAAACTGAATTTTAAATTAACCAAAACTCTACATTGTTCAATTCAAAGGATATGTTCTACTTACTATTTTGTACCAGAACAAATGTTGAACTGGCACCAAAGATGAATGACACATCCTACCAGCCCTCAACGAGGTCACAGTCCAATGGAGTTGATAGGCATGTACATATAACATGCAAGATTTCTTTTATAAATATTGCAGAGGTATAAACCAGGTGAAATTAAGGCATAATTAGGGAGAAACACATGACTGAAGAATCTAAAAAGGCTTACCGGGGGCATCACATTTTATTTTATTATTATTTTATTTTAATGAAGTCCTGTTGCATTTTATATTGAGTTCTATGACCCATTTGATGTATATGAAAAGTGTAAGGTCTTCGACTAGATTCATTTTTTTGGTTTTGGATGTAGCTGTCCAGTTGTTCCAGCACCAAAATTACACACGGAGAAACAGACAATCTCAATAGGCCTATATCTATTAAAGGATTTGAAAGTATAATTAATAACCTGCCAAAAAGAAAGCACTAGGGCCAGATTGGTTCACTGGTGAATTTTAACAAATAGTTTAGGGAAAATGTATGCTTATTCTCTAAAAATAGAACTAGAATGAATACTTTCTCATTCTAGGAAACCAGCATCATCCTAACACCAAAAGCATACAAAGCATTACAAAAAAAAGGAAAAATTCAGACAAATGAATATAGTTGCAAAAATCCTGAACAAAATATTAGTCAGTCAAATCCAGCTATGTATGAACAGAATTATACACCATGGGCAAGTGGGATTTATTCCAGGTATACAAGGCTGGTTCAACATAAGAAAACCAACTAGTGTAAGTCATCATCTAAACAGGTTAAAGAAGAAAAACTATATGGTCCTATTAATAGATTCAGAAAAAGCATTTGACAAATCCAGCATTCATTCATGACAAAAACGTTCAGTAAACTAGAAATAGAAGGGAACTTATTGCAACTTAATAATGAGAATTTACAAAACACCTACAGCTAATATAATATTTATTAGTGAGAAACTAGATGCTTTCTCACTAAGATTAAGAACAAGGCAAGGGGGCTTCCCTGGTGGCGCAGTGGTTGAGAATCTGCCTGCTAATGCAGGGGATACGGGTTCGAGCCCTGGTCTGGGAAGATCCCACATGCCACGGAGCAGCTAGGCCCGTGAGCCACAACTACTGAGCCTGCGCGCCTGGAGCCTGTGCTCCGCAACAAGAGAGGCAACGATAGTGAGGGGCCCACGCACCGCGATGAAGAGTGGCCCCCGCTTGCCGCAACCAGAGAAAGCCCTCACAGAAACGAAGACCCAACACAGCCAAAAATAAATAAATAAATAAATAAATAAATAAAAAAGAACAAGGCAAGGATATCGCCTCAACACATTTTTTCAACATTGTCCTAGAATTCACAGCTAATATAATTAGACAAAAAAAGGAAATTAAAAGTATATAAATTGGAAAGGAAGAAATAAAACTGTTTTTGTAGATGACATGATCATCTATGTAGGAAATCTCACAGAATCAACAAAAAACTTTGAGAACTAATAAGCAATTATAGCAAGGTTGCAGGATACATTTTTCACATATACAAATTAATTGCTTCCCTGTACACCAGCAATGTACAACTGGGTTTTGAAATTAAAAAACACAATATCATTTACATTAACACCCAAAAATGAAATACTTAGGTATAAGTCTAAGAAAATATGTGTAATATCTATATGAGGAAAAACTACAAACCTGTGATGAAAGAAATCAAATAATTTAAACAAATGGAGAGATACTACATGGTCATGTATAGGATGATCAAAATTGTTAAGATATCAGTTCTTCCCAACTTGATCTACAGATTTAATTAATCCCAATCAAAATCCCAAGTGATCTTGTGGATATTGACAAACTGATTCTAAAGTTTATAAAAACCCAGAATGGCTGACACAGTATTGAAGGGAGAGAACAAAGTTGGAGGATTAACATTACCCAAAATCAAGACTTACTATAAAGTTAACAGTAATCAAGACAGTGTGGTATGGGCAAAAGAATAGACAAATAGATCAGTGGAACTGAATAGAAAGCCCAGAAACAGACCAAGACAAATACAGTCAACTGATTTTGACAAAAGAACAGAGGCAATATGATGAACAAAGATAGTCTTTTCCACAAACAATGTTGGAATAACTAGACATCCACATGCAAAAAAAAAAAAAAAAAAAGTGAATTTTGAAACAAACCTTACACCTTTCACGAACATTAAGTTAAAATAGAGCACAGACCTAAATATAAAACACGAAGCTATAAAACTTCTGGAAGATAACATGGAAGAAAATCTTCCAACTCTACAACACTCTGGAAAAGGCAAAATTATGGAGACACTAAAAAGATTAGGGGTTGCCAGGAATTAGGGACAAGAGAGGAATGATGAACAGGTAGATTACAAGAATCTTTAGGGCACTGAAACTATTATGTATGAGATTGTAATGGTCAATACATGTCATTATACATTTATCCAAACCTATAGAACGTACAACACAAATAGTGAACTCTAATGTAAAACTTAATTAACAACAATCTATCAGTATTGGTTCATCAATTGTAAAAATGTACCACTAAGGCAAGATGTTAATAATTGGGGAAAAGGGAATGGGGCGTTGGCAGGAGAATAGAATAAATGGAATCTCTATATCTGCTTAATATTTCTGTAAACCTAACACTGCTCAAAAAAACGTTTCTAATTAAAGAAAGAGTGGCAGAGAGAGTTGTAGATTTGTAGCAAAGTGCTGATTCATGAAGGTTTTAGAGATTTAACAAAAATGCAGTAAGTGATTGCTTAGGGCTAGGAGGCTTGTGGGGATAGTAGGGTGATAGGTATGGGATTTCTTCTTGAGGTGGCAAAAATGTTTTAAAATTAACCGTCGTGATCACTGCACCTATCTGTGAATATACTAAAAACGACTGAATTTTACACTCTAAATGGATGAGTTATAATCATATGTGAATTATATCTTAATAAATCTGGCTAAAAAATTAAATGGCCTAGATCTGTGTTATTAAATTAAATAAACAGCACTTAATAGTTTTTCTATAGCTGAAGTGTATGCTGTAAGGTTCTAACATATGACTTCTTCCCAGGAAGTCAATAATGTTTAAAAGTATAAAATTTCAGAGTTAATATCAGTTTTTTACAGATTTCAATGACAAGAGAATCACAGATGCAAGCGCCAAGAGCCATTCAAATAGTTTCCTTCCAGATCACAGACTAATGAATAAGATTTCCAAATGTCAATATTGATGACATGGAAAAGTATGCACTATTAATTTGGAGTGAAGCTGTCAGCATTTCTTTTTGAATGAAAACGATTACAAAACCCTCTTCCCCAAACACACACGTACAAATGCCGAAGAGTGCATCCTCCTTCGTGAAGCTAGCAACTCAGCAGCCTTCAATGAAGGGCATACAAAAGATGGAGCGCACTACAAATATCCGTTGTTGCCACCACCTCAGTAACAGAGGAGTGGCTTTATCATCGGAAGTAATCGAAAGAAAGAAAGAACAGATGGACGTCTGGTTTATGGGGACTCACACAGTAAGCGTCACCCGAGGTGGAGGGCTTGCCACGCATAGAAATTAGGTGTTAGAAAGAGGGAACATGAGCGCAACAGAGAGGAAGACGGTCTGGAGAAGGGATGCTCAATTATTTTATTCGGTTGTTTTCTTTTGTGATATATGTCTGACAAACTGATTGCACAGAATCGCATTCTCTTACTGAGTGAAACTAATGAGTGTAATTATTTTCAATTGAGGCTATCTTATAAAAAAGCTGAAGAACTCGGGGGCTTCCCTGGTGGCACAGGGGTTTACATCCTGCCTGCTAATGCAGGGAACGTGGGTTCGAGCCCTGGTCTGGGAAGATCCCACATGCCGCGGAGCAACTGGGCCCGTGAGCCACAATTACTGAGCCTGCGCGTCTGGAGCCTGTCCTCCGCAACAAGAGAGGCCACGATAATGAGAGGCCCGCGCACCGCGATGAAGAGGGGCCCCGGCTCGCCGCAACTAGAGTAAGCCCTCGCACAGAAACGAAGACCCAACACAGCCAAAAATAAATACATTAATTAATTAATTAAAAAAAAAAAAAAAAGAAAACCCCAAACATGATAAATATCAATACAAAGAAAACCAAGCCTGGGCACATCATACTCAGATTACTGATGAGTAAAGATAAGGAGAAAATCTTTAAAATATCCAGAAAATAAAAGACACAACACATACAGAGGAACAAAAAAAAAAAAAAAAAAAAAAAATGCTGAAGAACTAAAACCAAAAAAAATGATTTCTTTTGATTCTTTTAAAATATCCTATGAAAAGCTAGCTTTTAATAGGGACTTTAGATCGCTGTTATTTGGGGTATTTTGTACACTCTCTTCTATAGTTTCTAATTCACCTCTGTTTCATCAAGTGAAAAATCACATTTCATTGTACTTGTGCTCCATTTTTTCTCCATATAACATCTTCCCACCCTTGTTTTAGTATTATCTAAGATCTTGGGAGATTTCAATCAAAAACGTGTGGATGATTTTGGACTCTAAGCTTGGAGCATCCACCAATTATGTTTGAATTCACGAGACTGAAATAGCTATTGGCAATAGTGTAACCAAGAGAGGAGATCCCTTCTTACACCTCACACATGTACATTTCACATGAGTGCCTTTACTGTAGCTTTATGACAAAGATGTTTAACCACCTGGCAATTAAAAAACAAAACAAAACACTTTGGTGCTCTAAATTCTTGTCATATCCTTCAAACTTATTGTCCTAAAAATATTTGTATAAACAACTGAATTTCAAAGGCATATTGTTAAAAGCTTTCTTATTATATATGCATATAGATCAACTTCTTAAACACTGTAAGCTGTAAGATGGAAGAATTTCTGCATCTAAGTGCATGCTTCTTTTCTTAGACACATTTGCACAATCATTGCAGGCTAAAATTGATGGTGCTCCTGAATGCAAGTTCCCTATAAGGTAAAATTCAGTTTCCTGTACTTCATTCCTATAATCTATAAATATTGAAATGAGGTCACTAGAAGGTAAGTTCATTTAAAAATTTAACTAAATTATTTTTGTAGCACATTGAATATTGTTTATTAGCATATATATTTTAAGGCACTGACTTACACAGGAATGATTCCCAGGGTGAAAACATGTATGTGATGTTTTAGAGAATAAAACAAAATTATTTTTATAACATATGTATATATATAAATGCATATATTAGCCAATATCCATTTGGAAACCTTTATTCTATTCAAACTTAATACTCCACTTCCAAAACGATATGTCCATGTAAAGTTGATAAAGTTCACCTCTTAAAACATGTCTATGTTTAAAAGACATAAAGGTGCACTATACACCAAATTCTGTTATTTAAATTTGTATTTCATATATAAATTGGACTACACTGCATTACGTAATACTCCATAGGTACTGAATAAGTAATAAAAACTAAAAATAGTATTTATCTAGATGATATGATTGACCGGAAGGTATGTCCTGGATTATTATAAATATTTCAAGACGAGGAGGATTATCTATAAAACCTTTTTCTACTGAAGTCCTGGGTCTTATGATATAGATAGAACTTTATCTAAACATGTAGAGTTTCCTGATTTCCTTTGAAGAAATCAGTAAGAAACTCTTTGAAAAGAAGAAAAAAACAAAACAAAACAACAAAAGCAAGCGGCAAGTTAAAACAGTTTATGTTGCTCTTTGTTTTACTAGATCTTATTTAATTTAAAATCAATTTGAAATCTCTAGTAATATGTAATGTTTACTTAAGTAGAAGCAATTAGACAAATAGTGTTTTAAGTACAGATGTACCCAGCCACTCCGATAATTCATTTTAAAGACACCTTAAGATAATAGGCTGAGATTTCCAAATAGATTTAGTTACAGGAGGGCTGGCTAACAAAGTCACTTCTAAAAGTTTGTGCCCTGATATTACAAACACCAACATAAAATATTGCCTATTATCTTTTGATCTCAATTTTGCATTAAGTTTTGGATGTATAACTGTAAAAAGCAACTTTATAATTCAGTGGTATTTGGGGGCAAACTTAATAATATTTTTTCCAGAAAAAAATATAATGGAAGCAAAAAATCTCTATTCAATTGGAATTTTTAAATTTTAGTCACAAAATTAATAGAGGCACATAGTTTAAAAAGTCAAATAGCACTAAAATGTTTACTTTGAAAATTAGCTTTTCACAGAAGCTGTGGAACTTGGGCAAGTTCCATTTAAGAGGATAACTCCATTAGTATAACACTTTCATCTTGACTAAATACAAAGAGCTCTAGAAGGCAGACCAAGTAGAGATGCACAATTTTTAAATATCAGGTCCTAGAGGATGCTGTCCATTCAAGTTGCTTTATCTTCAAAAAGACAGAGAATAAGAGAAAAAAAAAAAAAGCCCATGTTTTTGGCTATTTAGAAACATTACTCTCGCCCTGTGTAGACTCCTCCTGACTTAAAATTTCCCATTAATTATAAAGATTCAGGTCAAAACATGGATAATTTCTGAGATGGCAAATGTTTCAACCAAGTCCTGTATGAGAGTATGTCTTATGCCAGAACCTCACCCAGGTTGACCCCCCCCGCCCCTCCCCCCCGTCTGACTAATTTACTACTGAGAACCAGTTGTAAATAGAGGAAAAATGTCACTGTATCCTTTTGGGGAGAAGATCTTTACCTTTTTAAAAATTTACATACAGTTCTCATTATTTTATCAGGGCTTAAGAATATTTCATTTTTGTTAGTTTTAAAGTCTTGTCTGAAAAGATTACTTGAGTTCTTAAAACACTTCTTAGGAATAAAAGGTTAGCGATCAAAAGACTTGAGCAAATGCTGGTGTTCGTGATTTCTTGTTGGTAGCCTAAATCCCATCCTGCTGGCAAACTCCTCTTTAGAATTTCTCAAATGATGGGACAGCACTAAAAGAACCCTCTACCTTGATTTATGTAGTAACAAATTTCAAATATGGGTTTGAAATACCTTGCTTCTATATACATCTACACATACAAACAAACACCTCCCAAATATTCGAGAGTTAAGGAAAAATCCAATTGGTCAAATTAGCTAATCTAGACTATAATAAGATTCATTCACCATTACTTCTACTGCTACAAAGGATACTGTCAAATGAGATTAGCAAGCAATGATCAAACACAGTTTGTGTACCCTCTATGAATCTTTAAGTCTGCAAAGACATTTAAATATATACTTGACACTTGAACAACTATAGTAGCCATCTTTGCAGTGATCAAGGACTCTATAGTATCTAAAATGTTCTTAGCCATGCAAATTTACATAGGTACTTTGAACTTACTGAACTTTTAATCAGAGTACTAAGCACATCTAAATAAAACAGAGGCTGAAAAGTGAAAACTAGCATTGACATTTGAAGAGTCAGCCAGAGACCCAGACGAACTGAGCTTAGAGATATATTCAATTCAGAAAAGGCTATCTGCCTGGATATTCAGACATGGAGCACCTCAGAGCATGTGACTCTTAAAAAAGATGCTCAGTATGAAGAACATGACACCTCTGTGCATTTCAGGGAATAAAATACAAACAGAAAATAAAGAAATATCAAAATAACTGATCTTGCAATATCCTGTAATCACAACTAAGGAGACAAGAAAGGCAGCACAGCACTCTGCTTCTCTTCTAAGGGAAGGATTTTTGAAGCCATGTTTCCTTTAAGTAAGAGTGACCTCTGGTGACGTTTTAATTGCACCTCAGTGTACTATGTTAAATTATTCTACAATTCTTTTATACTAGCAAATCATTTAGTACTACATTTTTAATTTCTTAGCAAAGTGATAAATGCTTTACTGCAGGACCTAAGGATTTCATGTAAATGCCCCCATTTTAATTAATTCATGGAAATTGTGCCCAAAGCTAAATTAAGATTCCGTCTGAAACACGGGGCAGTATTTTCTTAAAGGAGACTAAGGCTCATTTTCAGGAGTGACTCATATAATATGGCATTAAATGAGCTGATACTAAATGATGACAACACAAACTTATCACAGCCTCGGGGCATATCTGGATGAATGCTGGAAGGGTAACTATTTGTACAATATGCTTTTCACTTTAGCACAAACTTCTGGTAAGGGCAGAGTTCCCCAGCCCACCCCACCCCCAGCAGCAAGGTCGGTTTCTAACATGCCTACTAGCACTTTCTTGAAATGCATAAGAGCTTGCCTTAACTCCCTACAACCTGATTTTTAAAAAATTCTTGAGGGGGATGGGGTGATTGTCTGTTTCAGGCTAATCCCTACCATGGAAACAGAACTGGAAGTCTTTACAACTGATACATTATTACTAGTGCTACTTCTCTTGCCTGATAACAGTCAGCATTCTTGTTTTCCCTTAAGATCCTTAATTACTGAGACCTGTTCAAGGGCAAGCGCTCTGGCCAGGCTTAGATCACAAAATGGCTTGTACTAAATGAATAGGTGTTCTCTTATGTCCAGAAAGCCATGCCTGGTTTTCTTTCTCCATAGACCCCCTACCTTATCTGCTTATAATATTTCTTTCCAATTCAGCCCATTTCAACCCAGGAGGACTTTTGGGGACTAACAAACACTGGTATCTAAGACAGAACAAACCACAACTAAGAACTTGAAGTATAAAAGCAATACTGCATGGTATTTCCAAAAGTGCTTAATAAACATTTCACAGGATTGCGCATAAACAACACACTTTTCCTGACATTCTGGCACAAGTAGAATCAGAGAGGCTTAACGTTAAAATGAAGTGCAGAGTCAGCTGTCCAGCATTCTACCCAATTCAAGCACCACAGTCTCCAATATCATCTTGCACACATGTCCACTGATGGCAGCAGCTGAGGTGCATACATATAGAGAAAAGGGAGATTCTAGAACTTCCTTCTATCATATCATAAAGAAGGATAAATTCACAGAATCAACTACATGAGTGTCCAGGAAAAAAAATTCTTTTTTTTTTTTAAACGTTTTAAATTGAGATATATTATACCCTTTAAACAAAATTTCTAATTTTATGAAAGGCATAAAAGGTCACAATTTTTCTTTACTTCTTTGGGGTAGGAAGAGGGAGGCAGAGTTGAGTGTATCCTTAAAAGTCCTTTTCTAATTTAAAATTAAAATCAACATCTGATCTTGACCTAAGAATTTTTCTCTTGAGGTATAATTGACATAGAACACTATATTAGTTTCAGGTGTACAATTCAATGATTTGACATTTGTGTGTATTGCAAAATGAACATCACAGTAAGTCTGGTTACCATCAATCACCATACACAGTCACAGATTTTTTTCTTTCTTCTTGTGATGAGAACTTTTAAGATTTACTTGCAGCAACTTGTAAATATGCAATACAGTATTAATAACTATATTCACCATGCTATACATTACATCCCTGTGGCTTATTTATTTTATAACTGGAAATTTGTACCTTTTGAACCCCCTTCACTCATGTCACCTACTTCCCACCCCCATCCCCATCCCCGCAGTCTGGCAACCAACTATCTCTTCTCTG
The DNA here is from genome assembly GCF_965194825.1 of Balaenoptera physalus. Taxonomy (NCBI): domain Eukaryota; kingdom Metazoa; phylum Chordata; class Mammalia; order Artiodactyla; family Balaenopteridae; genus Balaenoptera; species Balaenoptera physalus. The sequence continues at coordinate 92,166,066 of NC_138886.1, read as the reverse complement.
TATTTATGAGCTCCTTTTTTCTCTTTTTAAGATTACTCATATAAGTGAGACCATAGGTTATCTTTCTCTAACTTATTGCACTTAGCATAATGCTCTCGAAGTCCCTCCATGTTGTCACAAATGGCAAAATTTCCTTTTTCTTAATGGCTCAATAGTATTCCAGTGTGTGTATCACATTTTTTTAGCCATTCACCCATCAATGAACACTGAAGTTGTTCCCATGTCTCAACTCTTGTAAATAATTCTGTAATAAACATGGGTGTGCATATATCTTTTGGAGTTAGTGTTTTCATTTTCTTTGTACAAATACACAGAAGTGAAATTGCTGGATCATATGGTAGTCCCAGTTTTGATCTTTTGAGGAAACTCCATGCTATTTTCCATACTGTCTGTACCAATTTACATTCCCACCAAGAGTGCACAAGTGTCTCCTTCTCTCCACATCCTTGCCAACACTTGTTATTTCTTATCTTTTGATGCTAATCATACAAACAGGTGTGAAGTGATAGTTCATTGTGGTTTCGATTTGCATTCCCCTGATGATTAGTGACGTTGAGCATCTTTTCCTATACCTGTTGGTCAACTGTATGTGTTCTTTGGAAAAATGTCTATTCAGATCCTTTGCCCATTTTTAATTAGATCGTTTGTTTGCTATTGAGTTGTGCGAGATCTTTATATATATTAGCTATTAGCCCATTATCAGATACATGATTTGCAAATATTTCTCCCATTCAAGTGGTTGCCTTTTCATTTTGTTGATGGTTTCCTTTACTGTACAAAAGCTTTTTAGTTTGATGTAGTCTCACTTGTTTATTTTTACTTTTATTGCCTTTGCTTTTGGTGTCATATCCAAAAAATCATGGCCATGACCAATGTCCAGGAGCTTACCGTATATGTTTTCTTCTAGGAGTTTTATGATTTCAGGTCTTAAATTCAAGTCTTTATTCCATTTTGAGTTAATTTTTGGATGGTGTAAGGTAGTAGTCTAGTTTTATTCTTTTGCATGTGGCTGTCCAGTTTTGCCAACACCATGTGTTGAACAGACTGTCCTTTCCCCATTGTATATTCTTGGCTCCTTTGTGATCAATTAAGTGACCATATATGTGTGCGTTTATTTCTGAGCTCTCTATTCTGCTCCATTCATCCATGTGCCTGTTTTTATACCAATACCATACCATAGTTTTGTAATATAACTTAAAATCAGGAAGCATGATGCTTCCAGCTTTGTTGTCTCTGAAGATTGCTTTGGTTATTCAGGGTGTTTTGTGGTTCCTTACACATTTTAGGATTTTTTTGCTCTGTTTCTGTGTAAAATGCCATGGGAATTTTGATAGGGATCGAATTGAATCTGTAGATTGCTTCTGGTAGTATGGACAGTTTAACAATATTAATTCTTCTAATCTATGAGCCACAGAGTATCTTTCCATTTATTTGTGTCTTCTTCAGTTACTTTCATCAGTGTCTTATAGTTTTCAATGTACAGGTCTTTCACCTCCATGGTTAAATTTATTCATAGGTATTTTATTCTTTTGATGCAATTGTAAGTGGTATTGTTTTATTAGTAGCATATAGAAATGCAACCAATTTTTGTATATTGATTTTGTATTCTGCAACAGTACTAAAGTTGTTTATTAGTTCTAACAGTGTTTTTTTGGTGGAGTCTTTAGAGTTTTCTATATATAATATCATGTCATCTACAAATATTGACAATTTTACTTCTTCCTTTCCAGCTGGGTGCTGCTGATTTCTTTTTTTTTTTTTTTGCCTAATTACTCTGACTAGGACTTATAATACTATGTTGAATAAAGGTGGCGAGAGTGGGCATCTTTCTCTTATTCCTGATCTTAGAGGAAAAGCGCAGAGTATGACATCAGCTATGGGCTTCTCATATACGGCCTTTATTGTGTTATAACCAATTTGATTTTATTGCACAGAATTGAATCTAAATTCAACCATAAGCATTTTAATGATTATCATTAAAAGTCTTTTTAAATTGAAAACAAGACTGAGAACTTGTAATAGTGCTGGATAATTAAAAAAATACAGCCTTAAGGATTAAGTTTATTCCATAATTCCAGTGATATTTTTTTAGGCTGAAGTACAGATGAATGAAGTACTCCAATGTACAGGAATCTTGAAAATACTCTGAGTGAAATTAGTCAGTCATAAGGAACCATATATTTATATGAGCCCATTGATATGAAATGTCAGAAAGGACAAACCTATAGAGACAGAAAGTAGATGAGTGTTTGCTTGGGGCTGTGGGAGATGGGAGACTTGTAGGCTAGAAAAAGAAAGATTTCTTGTTTTGGAAATTGATAAAATTTCCAAAATTTTTTTTATCAATAAAATGGATAAAATAGATTGTGCAGATGAATGCACAACTCTGTGAATATACAAAAAAACAATTGAATTGGACACTTTAAGTAGGTGAATTGCACAGTAGGTGAATTATATCTCAAAGCTGTTTTTAAAAAGGAATACAGAAACTCTAGAAAAACATTGAATCCATTGACATCTACTTTACCACACTATTCCAAATAGAAATGTAACTGAAAAATGGGAGTTCAAAAACATAAGCAGTAGGGCTTCCCTGGTGGCGCAGTGGTTGAGAATCTGCCTGCCAATGCAGGGGACACGGGTTCGAGCCCTGGTCTGGGAAGATCCCACATGCCGCGGAGCAACTGGGCCCGTGAGCCACAACTACTGAGCCTGCGCGTCTGGAGCCTGTGCTCCGCAACAAGAGAGGCCACGATAATAAGAGGCCCGCGCACCGCGATGAAGAGTGGCCCCCACTTGCCGCAACTGGAGAAAGCCCTCGCACAGAAACGAAGACCCAACACAGCCAAAAATAAATAAATTAAAAAAAAAAAATGCCACCTCAAAAAATGCCACTTTGGCATAAATATGGTTTTGAGCTGAAAGCAATTGAAAATCAGCAGATGCAGGAAGAAATCTTCCCTCCCCTTTTCTCCCTAAAAGCAGGGCATGAATTTTCCCTGAGACCAGGGCCCCCTCTCCCGAACCAGGAAGAAGAGAGTGACTCTTGTCACCAAAGGTGGAGAATGGGCACTGAGGTGAGTCTACATAAACAAACCTTATGAAAATAGCGCTTATCTCCCATCAGTTTCCCCATATATTTCCTACTCACTTTCCTCCAAACCCCCTTTCCTTTCTTAAAAATGGAATATAAGCCCCCAAGTCTAACTACTTCTTTGAGTTTCACTTCCTTCCTCTTGGACTCTTTCACACAGAAAATATTAATTAAAATAATTTATGTTTTTTCTTCCATTATTCTGTCGTTTGTCAGTTTACTTTGCAGGCCCCTACGAATAAACCTAAGAGGGTGGAGGAAAGAAATTTCCTCTCAGACATTAGCAATGAAGGGGAAAAAATGTTTTAGTGGTGACATGGGAATGAACTTTGGAGTTGGTCAAATCATCACAATGGTCACATCAGTCATCTATGCTGAGCAACCCTCCCTTGGTATTCTTGTCCTGCCTCTATTTCTCATGATATCTGGTAGCACTGCAGTGCCCAGGAATGTAATGAGCTCTCTCCAAGGTGAGGCCTATATGCAGATATTATTTTATAAACTATTTCCAGAATCTTGTTCAAGGTAAAACCATACAATTCATATTCTAAGTTCGAAGGCAGCTCAGCTCACAGAGAAGACCTTTGAGAAAGCACAACATGCTTACGGGTCTCTGGCATGGTATCAATGTCAGCCTCTAGACTGTGTCAAAAGCAATTCTGCACTCCCTCGTATTGACCAAACATGGGTAAAATACCTCTTCTGGTGCTTCCTTCTCTCTGATGATGTAGCTACCTGGGAGCCTGTAAGAACTCACTAATACTATGCTTTCTAAGAGCAGTTTCTGCTCTCACTCAAAATTGTATACTTTTTCTTTAATCATGTGGATAGCTTCAAGATGAGTTTTTTGGTTTTTGGTATTTTTTACAATGGGGTAACTTGATAATATATCTGAGAATACCCTTCCCAGTAATTCTAGTCTCCTTGACATCAGTAAGATACGGAAGAGAAAAACCTTTGTAAAATGGCGTTAAGGAAAATTATCCAAAAGCCTGAAAAAAACTAAAGGGACGTTTGCCTGTTCTTTCTTAGTTATGCTAGGGTTTGATTATCAGGCCTGCCTGCGGATTATCTGAATCTCTAGGCATGTACCTTTGCATCTTTGTTTAACTTGTTATTTACTATTGATAAAGGTATGGTGTAATTCTGAAGGGGTTGATGTTGATTTGTACCTTGATTTCTGTCAGATAGCAATACAAATAATGTCTGTTCAGTAGGGATGCAAATGATTCCTTTCTGATGGAAAATACAATTTCCAAAATTCAGAATGTTAGCTGATTTTCCCTACAGAACATGAGCTATTTTTTATCTAAAATCAGTAATCCTATTTAAGAATTCTTCCAGCTACTATAAAAGCTTCTACCCCATTTAGTTCTTTTGAATCAGCACTACCATCATGCCAGTTCTCTTATTAATGGGTTCATTAAATCTGTGCCATATACTCATTTTACATTTGCATGAGAGTCATGAGTTTAATTTATGAAAATGATACTTTGACAAGGAGCAATTGTGAGTAGCACAATGTGCACCAGTCAACAAACCATGGGCACACAAAGTAAGGGCTACCTGCATGGACATACACACCAAAAAACCTGGTCACTTTCAAACAGTATCTCTGCTATCTTTTCCCTGCTTTTATTTGGGTTCATAAGGGCTCAGATTTCCCAATATCTAGTAGATATGTTAAGTTTCTCTGTTAAAAATATGTAGGCTTATATTTGTTTTAAGCTCATATATTATTTTTAATCAAAATTTTGGACTCTGCCCTTTTCCATAGGATAGTTAGTGCCTAGTGATTTGAGGGTGGGTCTGATAACAGGCTCCTATCCAAAGCTGAGATTTATTCTGGAAAGTTTAAGCCTGCAGCTCCATACTGTAGGTGTCCTTACACCTACAACACTGAGGTGTCCTTACTCACCACCACCTCCCTGCCCTGCTTGTTCCCGCTGTCTGCCTGGAGAGAACCCTGGGGAGAACCTCCACCACTGCCCCACTCTTCCTTCTTTTTAGTCTTCCCCCTTACTTGGGGAGATTGCTCGTACACTTCTGCTTTTCCTTCTCCCTTCCCTTTGCCCCTCTTTTACCAAGTCTAATCATACTCCTTTGATGGGACTATTTCCCTTGCAATCAACTTCATTGCAATTGTTTTGATTAGTGGTTACTGGCACCATTCCCCTATCAAAAAGAACTAATCAAACACCTGACCTGGTGGGTGGGGATCAATTCCACTACGATGAGCAAAGGAGAGCTGAGAGGACACTGATTTCATAAATGGACTCGTGAATGTTTTAGTTATAAAGAGTTTTGTGTCCCTATACCATTTAGTAATTGTAGGCCTGTGAAACTGAATTTTAAATTAACCAAAACTCTGCATTGTTCAATTCAAAGGATATGTTCTACTTACTATTTTGTACCAGAACAAATGTTGAACTGGCACCAAAGATGAATGACACATCCTACCAGCCCTCAACGAGGTCACAGTCCAATGGAGTTGATAGGCATGTACATATAACATGCAAGATTTCTTTTATAAATATTGCAGAGGTATAAACCAGGTGAAATTAAGGCATAATTAGGGAGAAACACATGATTGAAGAATCTAAAAAGGCTTACCGGGGGCATTACATTTTATTTTATTATTATTTTATTTTAATGAAGTCCTGTTGCATTTTATATTGAGTTCTATGATCCATTTAATGTATATGAAAAGTGTAAGGTCTTTGTCTAGATTCATTTTTTTTTTTTTTTTGCATGTAGCTGTCCAGTTGTTCCAGCACCAAAATTACACACGGAGAAACAGACAATCTCAATAGGCCTATATCTATTAAAGGATTTGAAACTATAATTAATAACCTGCCAAAAAGAAAGCACTAGGGCCAGATTGGTTCACTGGTGAATTTTAACAAATAGTTTAGGGAAAATGTATGCTTATTCTCTAAAAATAGAACTAGAATGAATACTTTCTCATTCTAGGAAACCAGCATTATCCTAACACCAAAAGCATACAAAGCATTACAAAAAAAAGGAAAAATTCAGACAAATGAATATAGTTGCAAAAATCCTGAACAAAATATTAGTCAGTCAAATCCAACTATGTATGAACAGAATTATACACCATGGGCAAGTGGGATTTATTCCAGGTATACAAGGCTGGTTCAACATAAGAAAACCAACTAGTGTAATTCTTCATATAAACAGGTTAAAGAAGAAAAACTATATGGTCCTATTAATAGATCCAGAAAAAGCATTTGACAAATCCAGCATTCATTCATGACAAAAACGTTCAGTAAACTAGAAATAGAAGGGAACTATTGCAACTTAATAATGAGAATTTACAAAACACCTACAGCTAATATAATATTTATTAGTGAGAAACTAGATGCTTTCTCACTAAGATTAAGAACAAGGCAAGGGGGCTTCCCTGGTGGCGCAGTCGTTGAGAATCTGCCTGCTAATGCAGGGGATACGGGTTCGAGCCCTGGTCTGGGAAGATCCCACATGCCGCGGAGCAACTGGGCCCGTGAGCCACAATTACTGAGCCTGCGCGTCTGGAGCCTGTGCTCCGCAACAAGAGAGGCCACGATAATGAGAGGCCCGCGCACCGCGATGAAGAGGGGCCCCGGCTCGCCGCAACTAGAGTAAGCCCTCGCACAGAAACGAAGACCCAACACAGCCAAAAATAAATACATTAATTAATTAATTAAAAAAAAAAAAAAAAAAGAAAACCCCAAACATGATAAATATCAATACAAAGAAAACCAAGCCTGGGCACATCATACTCAGATTACTGATGAGTAAAGATAAGGAGAAAATCTTTAAAATATCCAGAAAATAAAAGACACAACACATACAGAGGAACAAAAAAAAAAAAAAAAAATGCTGAAGAACTAAAACCAAAAAAAATGATTTCTTTTGATTCTTTTAAAATATCCTATGAAAAGCTAGCTTTTAATAGGGACTTTAGATCGCTGTTATTTGGGGTATTTTGTACACTCTCTTCTATAGTTTCTTATTCACCTCTGTTTCATCAAGTGAAAAATCACATTTCATTGTACTTGTGCTCCATTTGTTCTCCATATAACATCTTCCCACCCTTGTTTTAGTATTATCTAAGATCTTGGGAGATTTCAATCAAAAACATGTGGATGATTTTGGACTCTAAGCTTGGAGCATCCACCAATTATGTTTGAATTCACGAGACTGAAATAGCTATTGGCAATAGTGTAACCAAGAGAGGAGACCCCTTCTTACACCTCACACATGTACATTTCACATGAGTGCCTTTACTGTAGCTTTATGACAAAGATGTTTAACCACCTGGCAATTAAAAAACAAAACAAAACACTTTGGTGCTCTAAATTCTTGTCATATTCTTCAAACTTATTGTCCTAAAAATATTTGTATAAACAACTGAATTTCAAAGGCATATTGTTAAAAGCTTTCTTATTATATATGCATATAGATCAACTTCTTAAACACTGTAAGCTGTAAGATGGAAGAATTTCTGCATCTAAGTGCATGCTTCTTTTCTTAGACATATTTGCACAATCATTGCAGGCTAAAATTGATGGTGCTCCTGAATGCAAGTTCCCTATAAGGTAAAATTCAGTTTCCTGTACTTCATTCCTATAATCTATAAATATTGAAATGAGGTCACTAGAAGGTAAGTTCATTTAAAAATTTAACTAAATTATTTTTGTAGCACATTGAATATTGTTTATTAGCATATATATTTTAAGGCACTGACTTACACAGGAATGATTCCCAGGGTGAAAACATGTATGTGATGTTTTAGAGAATAAAACAAAATTATTTTTATAACATATGTATATATATAAATGCATATATTAGCCAATATCCATTTGGAAACCTTTATTCTATTCAAACTTAATACTCCACTTCCAAAACGATATGTCCATGTAAAGTTGATAAAGTTCACCTCTTAAAACATGTCTATGTTTAAAAGACATAAAGGTGCACTATACACCAAATTCTGTTATTTAAATTTGTATTTCATATATAAATTGGACTACACTGCATTACGTAATACTCCATAGGTACTGAATAAGTAATAAAAACTAAAAATAGTATTTATCTAGATGATATGATTGACCGGAAGGTATGTCCTGGATTATTATAAATATTTCAAGAGGAGGAGGATTGTCTATAAAACCTTTTTCATCTGAAGTCCTGGGTCTTATGATATAGATAGAACTTTATCTAAACATGTAGAGTTTCCTGATTTCCTTTGAAGAAATCAGTAAGAAACTCTTTGAAAAGAAGAAAAAAACAAAACAAAACAACAAAAGCAAGCGGCAAGTTAAAACAGTTTATGTTGCTCTTTGTTTTACTAGATCTTATTTAATTTAAAATCAATTTGAAATCTCTAGTAATATGTAATGTTTACTTAAGTAGAAGCAATTAGACAAATAGTGTTTTAAGTACAGATGTACCCAGCCACTCCGATAATTCATTTTAAAGACACCTTAAGATAATAGGCTGAGATTTCCAAATAGATTTAGTTACAGGAGGGCTGGCTAACAAAGTCACTTCTAAAAGTTTGTGCCCTGATATTACAAACACCAACATAAAATATTGCCTATTATCTTTTGATCTCAATTTTGCATTAAGTTTTGGATGTATAACTGTAAAAAGCAACTTTATAATTCAGTGGTATTTGGGGGCAAACTTAATAATATTTTTTCCAGAAAAAAATATAATGGAAGCAAAAAATCTCTATTCAATTGGAATTTTTAAATTTTAGTCACAAAATTAATAGAGGCACATAGTTTAAAAAGTCAAATAGCACTAAAATGTTTACTTTGAAAATTAGCTTTTCACAGAAGCTGTGGAACTTGGGCAAGTCATTTACCTGTCTGTGCTTCAGCTCCCTCATCTGTAAAATGGGGATAATAATATGACACAGAGGTGACTGTGAGGATTAAATGAATTAACGCATGTGAAAGACTTGGTACAATGCCTGGCCATAGCAGGATCTTTATAGATTCAACTATTATTATTACTGTTCCCACCCTCAGAAGTAATCGTCTCGATTCCCATAAACAGTCTCTGTCTCTTTCAGAACAGAATTTTTCCTCCTACTCTCAATTAAATGTAAATCTGTTTGAGGGGAAGCACAGGATATGCATTCATATTTAGTTGAAGTTAAAATTTCAAAATTTGGAACACATCTACCTGATTCCTTTTTCTCATCCTTCTTGATAGAATATGGAATGTTTGTTTTCCTGTTTATCTAATCAAAAATATTCAAAACACTTTCAAGGTCTGTAGAGAACAGACCTGTGGTTGCCATGTTGGGGGGTGGGGGGAAGTACTGGGAGTTTGGGATTAGCAGATGCAAACTAGTATATATAGGATGGATAAACAACAAAGTGCTACCATATAGCACAGGGAACTATATTCAGTATCCTGTGATAAACTGTAATGGAAAAGAATATGAGAAAGAATGCATATATATATATATATATATGTGTATATATATATACATATATGCATATATATATGTGTATATATATACACACATATATATGTGTGTGTGTATATATATATATATATATATATATATATATATATATAACTGGATTACTGTGCTGTATAGCAGAAATTAACACAACATTGTAAAGTCAACTATACTTCAAGAAAATAAATTAAAACAAAAAACTCTTTCAGGGTCTGAATAATAATCATCTTTCAGAATTGAGCCTGAATTTACAGCTGGACTTACACATATATCTTTCTATCTCAAAATAGATTTTATAGAGGTAAGTCATTGTCTCAGTTTTTGTCATTACTTATAAGCTTATGTTTTGATAGAGTTTATATGGAAATACCATGTGGCATAACTGCCTATTTCACACCCTAGGAGGTGGCAAGGGTATAAGGACTCATCATCGACCCAGATTCTCATCTGATTCAACTAATTGGCATTTCAGTCTCACAAGCAACATTTGAAATTTTTATTGCAAGGAACTAATGGGATGAAGAACAACACAAGTAATCAAATCAAATAAAGGCATCTGCTGGAGTGGGATCCCAGGGTCCCACCCCACAGCTTTTTATGGAGAATTTTGTTTTCATGGAAAGGCCAGAATTCCCTAGGGGTGGAGTTTCATGATCAGAAAGTAAAGAAAAACCTCTATGTATTATTAATATCAACACACAAAATAATACAACTGCATTACACATTTCTCAATTTAGAATAAGGATAGCATGTATGAACATGTTTTGGGAAGGTTACTGAAATTCTCTAAATCACTTTGATATCCTTAAGTTTCTTAAGGCATTTATCAAAACTCCACAAGAACAGAACTCTTCTTTGTTGCTTGAGTCAATAAAAATCTGACTCAACTTCTATTTTAGGTCACAGATTTTTAATGGAGTAAACCAGGATTTCCTTCGTAATGAAACTACAAGGCCTGCACTATACTGCAATTCAGTAAACTCTGAATTATAAATGCTAAAATTCCTTTTGACAGTAAGGAGTAGCATAATTCTTTGTTGGGAGCAACATTATTGGACAATTTTCCTTAAGAAACGGAGAATTTATTAAAGCATCTTATGGGCTCACAGAATCAATAAGAGGCTGAAGGACTGGGCTTGGGAAATAAGTAGAAACCAAATACCCCTGGATCAAGGGTGGGAGTGGGTGAGGGGGCAGGACCATATTTGCCTTTTGGTTGGACCCTGCTGCCCCCTTTATTTTTGCCTGTTCAGGACCAACCAAGAGCTAACAATCCTCTCATTTTTAGTTTTTTTTGAGGAACCGCCCCTACTTCTGGGTATATAGTTAATGGAATTGAAATCAGGATCTCATTAAGATTTCTGCACTCCTACATTCACTGCAACAATATTATTCACAATAGCCAAGATGTGGAAGCAACCTAAATGTCCATCAACAGACGAATGGATAAAAGATATGTGAGATATATATAATGGACTATTATTCAGTGTTAAAAAAGAAGGAAATCCTGCCATTTGTGACAACATGAATGAATGTGGAAAAATTATGCTAAGTGAAATAAGTCAGACACAGAAGGACAAATACTACATGATACCACTTACGTGAGGAATCTAAAATCGTCAAATCACAGAAGCACAGAGTAGAATGGTGGTTGGCAGGGGCTGAGGGGAGGGGGAAAAGAGAAGGTGTTAGTTAAAGGGAACAAAGTTCCAGTTATGCAAGATGAATAAGTCCTAGAGATCTTCTGTACAGAATAGTGCCTCTGGTTAGTAACACTGTACGTGCTCTTAAAAATTTGCTAAGGGGATAGATCTTACGTTGTGTTCTTATCCCAAAATAATAATAAGAAGAAGAAGAAGAAGGAGAAGAAAAAGGGTGGAAGAAAAGAACAACAACCTGCTTAACACAGAGTGCAGGTCACAGCCCCACTCTCATCTGCAGGTGAAGTGGTTTCCACAGTAGCAGGAAACACGCTGCCTCTCAATAGGAAATCACATCTGGGTTAATTCCACAGAGTCAGGGGCGGGTGGGTGCTGGACAGTCGAAAAATAACAAGCACAGTTTCCCAGATTTACATCTATTCATGTACATGAAACAGGCTGGGACCTGGGAGCCTTTGCTGCAGTGCTGCAGTGCTTGCACCTGGACAAATGTCTCTTAGAGCAACAAAATGCAAAGAAACTATAAGGGACTAAAAATAACTGCGTGCATGCACAGTTGGGGCAAATTCTGGACAAAAGATACAGAAAGACCAAAAAAGCCCAACTGCCACTTCTGAAGAGCTAGAAGCAAAAACGGGGGTCGGGAGCAAAGGCTGGGTTCTGCGCATGCCCCCTGCACTCAGCACCACCAAAGGGGTGGGCAGACCACCTAAGCCACCCCTCCGGCCCAACCCCGGGACACACCACTACCTCCCCCCCATATAAGGAACCAGCTGCCCCCACCCCCACCCCCAGGAAGCGAGCAAGGGAACCTGTTGCTTGTTCTCGCTCCCCCTGCTGCAGCAGGGGTCCCAATAAAGCTTTGCCTGAATTTCTTGTCTGGTCTCTGATCAATTTCTATTGATTAAGGAGGCCAAGAACCCTGGTCAGTAACATACACACTTCAAATTCCAGAAATTGTAAGTCTTGCTGAACACAATTATCTTTCAGATAAGGAAGGGTACCACCCACTCACCAAAGGCAGAAAACCTCAAGTCTCTGCATCCAGCCCCAATCCTAGGGTCTCTGGATGTTGTCTAATCCTCCTCTAAGATGGTCACAGGCACATCTACATCATCAGAAACCCACAGAGTAATGGTGAATGTAACCATCACTATAGTGGTCTATATAAAATGGTCTGACAAGGGAAAGGGATGGGGGAGGAAGATGAGTTATGGAGCATGGAAGGAAACATGTGTAGGCATGTGCTTCTGCATCATTCGTGATACTGTGACGTCCCTCAGCCACTCTCTGCTCCATGGTCACCTTGTTCTCAGCCAGCACCAGGCTCATTGGTGTCTTCACTTGGTGACATGATCCAGACCTTCATTTCTGAAGGAACTGAGACCTTCACAGCCCAGCCAATGTGGTGTTGTTGCCTCTTGAATTTTCATAAGCTATAGATGTAGGGAGGAAGGACAGAAGATCCCTTTGATCATCAGAAAGGATTTCTCCCACCCATCTCGTAACACTTTTTTCCCAGCTTGCCTAGTGATCAGCAGAGCCCAGGATGCCAGGGGCAGCATCAGCTTTAATTCAGTGGAGCCACTGTTGTGCCAGCTGGTGGACGCATCCCTCCTATGGGTCAGACCATCTCTAAGTAATCAGAGTTGCAACTTAGTGACAGGAAGAAAAGGGTTTGTAAGCAGGTCATTAAATGGTTCACAAGTGAAAGTGGAAGTGGTCACTAGTTCAGAAGAATAGTCAGGTCCTATAAAACAACGTGTCATAGAAATGGTCAAGATGTATATATACACACTACTATATATAAAATAGATAACCAATAAGAACTTACAGTATAGCACAGGGAACTCTACTCAATACTCTGTAATGACCTATATGGGAATAGAATCTAAAAAAGAGTGAATACATGTATATGTATGACTGATTCACTTTGCTGTACAGCAGAAAGTAACACAACGTTGTAAATCAATTATACTCCAATAAAAATTAATTAAAAAAAATAAATGATACCAATCAAAAAAAAGAAAGATGTGACCCAGAGTACTGCTTCTGCCACTGAAGAGCTCTAGCTCAGCTGCCCTGGACCCATCCATATAGCTGGACAGGCCATTGCTCCTGCCTGCTGTGGTGCCCCCCTCCCCCAAGAACTCCACAACTGCAATCACAACAATAAAATCCGACTGCTTCTTAATCTTTTCCCCACTTGTTCCTGACTCTCAGTCTTGGGTTGCAGGATCCCAGTGGCCGAGCCCAAGGTTCAGGCCCTCACACTGGCTGCCAGAGGCACCAAGAAGGGGAATCTGCTCCCTTCATTCATTGTCATTCTGAATGAGTTGATACACCTAATTGTTGTATTTTCATGTCTTCCCAGAAGAAAACTGTCAAGGAACAGCCTATTGTAAACAAACTCTATTTAGAGTATAATTGAAGAACCAAATTAAAAAAAGAATCCTAAGCTTCAGTTAAATCAATAAATAATAAACACATACATACATATGTACATACATCAAAAGAAGAAGAGAACGTAACAGTTTATCCTCCAACTGACACATGAATACATTCCTTACTCTCAGCAGGTTCATAGAAGCAAACAGGGACCCCTGAGAGACTCAGGCCCTGTGCTCTCATTTTCCTTTTTAGTGCCGATGAAACAGCCTCCAAAGTGCTCACATGGTTAATTATTGGCAGAACTAGAGTAAAGATGCCATACTAAATATTGAGCTTCCTGGGAACACCATCCAAGCCTTACACATCCACCGCAAGTCACACGGTGCCTGTCACATAGTAAGCCCCAAATATTTTGTACTAAATGACCGAGTCCACACACTTTCCAATATATTAAGCTTTATGTACCTCCATTAATAAGCATTTCACAGTTAAGGATTGAATTTTAGACTTCCATTCCCCTCATCTCCTTAATTCCATGCTAACTGAAAGATAGCACCTTGAGAACCCAGGAATTCTAGACATTCTGGTGATTCAAGTCATGTTGCAAAAGCAGAATTGTTGCAGGTTTTTTTCCTTCCTCAAATAATACTTGGCACAGAAAAAGCACACGGATGCAGCACACTGCGTTTTCCCCTGCCAGCAGCTCGCTCATGGAGCATCTACTCATGAAAACACAATTTTTAAAATTTATTTATTTATTTTATTGAAGTATAGTTGATTTACAATGTTGTGTTAGTTTTAGGTGTACAGCAAAGTGATTCAGTTATACATACATATATATATATATATGCACATATACATATATATATTCTTTTGCAGATTTTTTCCCATATAGGTTATTACAAAATATTGAGTGTTTTCCCTGTGCTGTACAGCAGGTCCTTATGAAAACATTTTAATACCCAGATAGATAACCACTTATAGGTATTACAAGGATACCATTCAAAATAGGGAACAGTAAGTGACTCCTTCACATTAGGTCAGGCAGAGTTTGCTCATTTACTTTTTAAGTGGTTTTTATTGATTTTGTTTTGTTTTGTTCTGTTTTATTTTGCCTAAGAACTAGTGGGACAGAATCATTGAATGCGTAAGCTGAAAGGACTCTGGACCAATCCTCTAATGGAACAGATGAAGAGAACTCACCCAGAGACCAAGAACCTGGCCAGCACTCCTATCCCAGGGCTTTATCACCACCACACATGGTCTCGGGGGCCACGTTCATTGAATGCCTACCACTTGGTCTGTATCATATTTGATTTTACAGAGAAATAACAGTCACCTTTTCCTCCCTATTGCAGAAGGTATTCTTGTGACTTTGAGAGTGAGAATGCATTTAAAAAACATTTTTAAAGCACACCTTTCCAAATGCGAATATGAACATGTGGATGTTTTTGGTCTTGTACATTCAATACTATGAAACCACAGTGACTGAAAGAGTATAACTAAAATAGGAAAGAACACTCTCTTTTCTCCCTAAAAATGTGTCAGAATCATTGCGCTTATAAAAGCCTGGAATCACAAAAGTCATTGATGAAAAATATGATTGGGATAGCTCCAATTAGATACTTTCTACAATAGTTTTCTTTCCTCTTTCTCAAGTATTTTAAGCTACAGAGAAGCTCCTTAACTGTAATAGGGTTCATTGAAGACTGACTCTTCAGAGCTGAGCAGAGCCCAGGCTGCCCTCAAGCGGATGTGTGGGAGAGATGCTCTCAGTTCAAGGCAGGCTCTCTGTGCCCTGAAATCTGGCTAAAGCTGCACAGTGCTACGAAGACAACTTGTGAGGAAAGAGCGGGGAGTGTGCAGGAAAGCAACAGAGCCTGGCTCTCAGGGAAGATCACGGTACAGGGGCCAAATAGTCTGGGTTGGGCCTGGTCCCCAGTCCCCAGCAAACTTGGAAACACCACGAAATCACTTCAGAGTCTCTCAAACAATATGTCACTGTGAAGTCTTTAAATTCTATACCAGCTCTGTAACTCTTTATTTTCATCGCTTAATCCAGGGGTCCCCAACCCACTGTGCGAGGCCTGTTAGGAACCAGGAGGCACAGCAGGAGGTGAACAGTGGGTGAGAGAGAGAGAGAGAAGCTTCATCTGTTGCTCCACTCTGCTTGCATTACCACCTGAATCACGCCCGCCACTGTAGCTCACATTACTGCCTAAACCATCCCCCCTGCTTCCGTGGAAAAAACTGTCTTCCACGAAACTGGTCCCTGGTGCCAAAAAAGTTGGGGACCGCTGGAATCGGTTTGCCACAATTTACCATGTAACCTCTTGTAATTCTCATTAGGTTTCAGCAGCTTTGGACTTGTCACTTACCTTGACATCGGAGCTCTACAAAATTGTCTAAATTAATGAAAAATTCCATAGAGCATGATATCACGTATCTTAAGAGACTGCCTTTCTGTTAATGTTATTCATTGGTTACTAGACTTATCTACCTGTGGTTAACCTATCTCAAAAGTTAGCAAATATTATTCAGCAGAAACGAATGTTTCGAATACAGTGTGTCAAAAATTACATTAAATTTTCCCCAAGATATAGTCCCTAATACAATTTTTGCTTCTCTTATTATGTTACAAATGATAAAATGACTGCCTGAAAGTTGAAGTTGTCTTGAAGAGTTTAGCACCCTCAAAAAAACACTTCTATATAGACTTTTTCTTATTTGAACACATTACTTTTTTTAATGATTTCTTCTGAAATAATTATAAACTGACAGGAAGTTGCAAAAATAGGACAGCAAAGCCCCAAGTAATCTTCATCCGGTTTTCCTAATTGGTTACATTTTATCTAACAATAGGATACTATCAAAGCTGGGAAATTGACATTGCTACAAGGTATATGTGTGCCATATTATCACATGTGTTGCCACCACCAAGATCAAGATAATAACTGTTCCATCACCACAAAGATCTCCCTCCTGTTACCCCGATATATAGTCACACTTACCTTCCTCCCACCCCGGCCCCCATGCACCATCCCTAAAACTTGGCAACCACTTATCTGTCTCCTTCTTTGTCATCTTGAGAATGCTATATAAATGTATTCATATAATATGTGACCTTCAAACACCAACCTCAAATGTTGGCTTTTTTCACCCAGCATGTTTTTTGAGATCCATCCAAGTACTTGCATGTATCAGTAGTTAATCCTTTTTACTGTTAAGTAGTGTTTCATAGTATTAATGTACCACGGTTTGTTTAACCATTCACTTATTCTAGAACATTTTTATTGTTTCTAGTTTGGGACTATTACAAACAAAGCTGCAAGAAACAATCATGTAGAGATATTTGCATGGACATAAAATTTAATTTCTCTGGGATGAACGTATATGATACTTTTGAACATTTTTGGAAAACCAGTGTATATAATTATGTTGTTCTGTTGCTTCTTATGTCACTGAAAGAAAAGGATGAACTTGGTGATTTGAACTCCCAGCTCAAGTGCCACATAAATGACCATGTGCCCTGAAGGAGACCACTGTCTCCTGTAGCTACAGGGCTGGAAATCAAGCACAGAACCTCATCCTGCAACTGGTTGAATTACAGTGCAAGTTGAACTCCCAGTTTTGAAGGGCATCTACTGTTGAATCAATGTGAGGGCATTGATTGGGAAAGAACTGGATCTTATAAGTCGGGATGGGGACCCGTGGGAAGATCCTGATGAAGCTGGGGATACTGAGCCCCTAAACTGTGATGAATCTTTTATCACCAGTGGTATTGGCCTCCCCGGCCCCAGCAGAGATGGCTTCCTCAACCCCAGTGGAAGCGGCCTCTCTACATACAGGGTATCAGCCTTTCCATCTCCTTCTGAGAGGATTAACCCTGCGTTGCCTGAGGAAAGGGTCATAGCCTCCCCTGACGCAATTGTCATGTAACATAATTATTAGTCTCCTCAGGACCCACCCCTACCACCCCACCTTACTTCTGGACCTTTAACTAGACTCAAGCTCAGCAGGTCCCTAAAGGTGGGATACAATCTGTGACTCATGAGGAAGTGCATTACATTCCAAAATAATGACTTCCATTTGCTAAGTTACACAGACCAAATCTTGGGAAATGTGTGGGAATAAGTACTAAAGGGGTGGGAAAATGGAAGAAGGAATTCCTTATAAGGTTGAATGAGGCTGAATGTATGGGCTCACTAAATAGGGCTTCTGCATTTACTGTTGCAGCTTGAGGAATTAGAAAGGGCTCTAGCAGTTTTGTTGGTTGGTTGGCTGAAACATAGGCCAAAAGGTGGCCCCCCATGAGTACCCTGGAAATGCTGGACTTGCCTCGGTTTAAGCTAGAGAAGAACTTCAGAGGCTTAGGGATAGAGGAATGTTAGAGTAGATTTGTCACTTAAAACCTGCTCACCTGACTGGGGGGTTCCTGAAGTTTTACCTTCCATCAATACTGTGAGGAATAAATCTATGAGAGGATCCCCAATATCCTTTGTGGACAAAGAATGTCACCTGCCATACCAGTAAACAAAGGATGTTGCAGCCACCAAGCCACCAGCCACTGCAGCCACCCCTGATAGTGCACCCTGAGGGGATTTAAGATGTAGAAGAACAGGATACTGGCCCTAGATAGTTTAGGTGCATATCAAAGGAATAATTTTATTAAGCCCAGATTCTTACATCTTCCCATACATAGAAAAGTGTTAAAATCGTTAACTTGAGATGTCTGGTTTTCCTTTAATTAGCAGGAAAGTTTTGATGTTTGATTACTTGGGTTTTTTTTGCAAAACTCCTATATATTCTGTTTCTCTTTGGAACTGTCCCCAGAGCTATGTGAGAGGCTGTATCCCAGGCTTAAGTCCTCAGTTATGTTCCAAATGCAACATAATTTTCAACTTTTAAGTTGCGCATTTTTTTTCAGTTGACACCTTGAATACTCTATGGTTGCTTTCTCTGTAGATCAGACCTCACAGTGGGAAATGCAGTCACTGCATTGGGAAACCTAAATGCAAAGAGGGTAATTGAATCCTGAGGTGGTAGGGGCCAAGTGACAATATTCAACCACTGAAGGCAAAGTGGACATGGTTACCTTAATGTACAGCAGAGTCAAAGCAGCAATCAGAATAGTCTGACTCATGCTGACTTATGGTGTTGATTAATTGATCATGGTGTTCCTAGAAGTGAAATAGATAGGAAGCCTACTAAATTTGTACTTATCTGTATAAGCAGAAAAGTGCTAGGTCAAGTGAATAAAAGTCGAACCTAAATCATAAAAACAGAGAGTCACATCCCTTCAATACATTCCTAGACATGAGCCAGTTTATGGATCCCGAACCCCTGGAATGAAGGAGAGGCTGGGCCCCATTGAGGAAGGACCCCAGTGCACTCTGAAAGTTTATACTGTCAATTCTTGCCCCAGCCGTCCCCAGAATGATGTTTGGCATTTTACCAGAGTAACTGTGCATTGGGGAAAAGGAAATTATTAGACCTTTTGGGGAACAACGGACTCTGGCTTTGAAATGATACTAATTCCAAGAGACCTAAAACATTGCAGGGGCCCAAAAGTCAGAGTAGAGGTTATGGAAGTCAAGCGACTAATGGAGTTTTCGCTCAGTTCTGTCTCACCATGGGCCCAATGGTTCTCCAAACCAATCATGTGGTTATTTCTCCAGTTCTGGAATGTATACTTGGTATAGACATATTTAGCAGCTGGCAGATTCTCCACATTTGTTCCCTGACCTGTGGAGGGAGGGTTATTATGATGGGAAAGACGAAGTAAAAGCCAGGAGAACTGCCTCTACCTAGGAAAACAATAAATAAAATTTAATACCACATTCATGGAGGGACTGCAGAGTTTACGGCCAGCATCAAGGACTTGAAGGAGGCAGGGGTGGTGATTCCTACAACATCCTATCTGGCCTGTGCAGAAGAGAGATGGATCTTGAGAATGACAGTAGATTATCATAATCTTAACCAGGTGGTGACTCCAATTGTAGCTGTTGTTGCAGATGTGGTTTCATTGCTTGAGAAAGTTAACACTCACCCTGGTAAATGGTATGTAAGTATATGGATTTGGTCTGGAAAATGCCTTTTTATCCATCCCTGTCCATTAGGCCCACCAGAAGCAGATTGCTTTCAGCTGGCAAGGCCAGTAATACACCTTCACTGTCCTACCTCATGAGTATACCAACTTTCCAGCCTGATGCCATTATTTAGTTTGCTAGAAAATACACCTGACTCTCCCTTCCATAAGATATCACACTGGCCTATTACACTGCTGACTCTATGCTGGTTGGATCTAGTGAACGAGCAGTAGCAACTACTCTAGATTTGTTGGTAAGGTATTTATGTGTCAGAGGACAGAAAATAGATAAGACAAAATGCCATGGCCTCCTACATCAGTGAGATTTCTAGGGGCCCAGTGGTATGAGCCATGTCAAGATATCCCTTCTAAGGTGAAGGATAAGTTGTCGTCTCTGACACCTCCTACAACCAAAGCACAGGCACAGCTCTTAGTGATTTCTTTGGGTTTTGGAGGCAACATATTCCTCATCTGGATGTGTTACTCCAGACTTTTTAATGAAGTGACTCCAAAAGCTGCTAGTTTAGGATGGAACCCAGAACAAGAGAAGGCTGTGTAACAGGTCCAGGCTGCAGTGCAAGCTGCTTTGCCACTTGGGCCATAAGATCCAGAAGACACAATGGTGTTGACATGTCTGTGGCAAATAAGGATGCTGTCTGGAGCCTTTTGAAGGCCCTCATAGGTGAATCAAAGCACAGGCCTTAAGAACTGTGGAGCAAGGCCCTTCCATCATTTTGGTAACTAGTCTCCTTTTGATAAACAAGAGGTCTGCTACTGAACTTTGTAGAGACTGAACACTTAACCTTGGGCCATCAAGTTACCATGTGACCTGAGCTGCCCATCATGAACTAAGTGGTATCTTAACCACCAAGCCATAACAGAGGACATGCACAGCAGCACTCCATCGTCAAATGGATATGGTATATATGTGATCAGGCCAGAGCAGGTCTTGAAGGCACAAGTAAGTTCCATGAAGAAGTAGCTCAAAGGCCCACAGTCCTCACTTCTGCTACAATACCTTTTCTCTCCCAGCCTGCACCTATGATGTCAAGGGGACTTCCCTATTATTAATTGACGGAGGGAGACTCAGGCAGGCCTGGTTTACAAATGGTTCTGCACAATATGCAGGCACTACCCAAAAGTGGATAGCTACTGCCCTCAGCCCCTCTCTGAGACATCTCTGAAGGACAGTGGTGAAGAGAAATCCTCCCAGTGGGCAGAACTGGAGGCCATGCACCTGGCTGAGGGAGAAACACTTGGAAGGAGAAATGGTCAGACATGCTGGGTGGTCAGGAATTGAAAAAAGCATGACTGGAAAGTTGGTCATAAAGAAAATTGGGGAAGAGGTATGTGAACAGATTTCTCTGAATAGTTGAAAAACATGAAGATATTTGTGTCTCATGTGAATGCTCATCATCAAAGGGTGATCTCAGCAGAGGAGGATTTTAATTATCAAGTAGATAGGATGACCTGTTCTCTGGAGACCAGTCAGCCTCTTTCCCCAGCCACCCCTGTCATTGCCCAATGGGCTCATCAACAAAGTGGCCATGGTGACAGGGACGCAGGTTACGCATGGGCTCAGCAATATCGACTTCCACTCATCAAGGCTGACCTGGCTACAGCCACTACTGAATTCCCAATCAAAAAGAATCAACCAGCAGCAGAGACCAACAGTGGGCCCTCAATATGGTGTTATTCCCCGGGTGATCAGCCAGCTAGTCAGTGGCAGACTGATGACACTGGACAGCTTTCATTGTGCAAGGGGCAGGATTTTGTTCTTATTGGAATAGACATTTGCTCTGGGTACAGATTTGCCTTTCCTGCATACGTCACTTCTGCGTAACTACCATCCATGATCTTACAGAATGACTTATCATTGTCATGGGATTCTGCAAGCATTGCTCAAGATCAAGGAATACATTTCACAGCAGATGAAGTGAGGCAATGGGCCCTTGGAATTCACTAGTCTTACCTGAAGCAGCAGGCTTGACAGAATGGTGGAATGGCCTTCTGAAGACTCAGTTACAGGGCTGGCTATGTGACAATACCTCTGCTTGTCCCAGGGCAAGGTTCTCCAGAGGGTTGTATATGCTCTGAATTGGAGTCCAATATATGGTCCTCTTTCTTCCATAGCCAGCATTCTCGGGTCCAGGAATTTTAAGGGACAAAAATGAGAATAGTTATTTTCAACTCTTCAGTATTATCCCTAGTGACCCACTATCAACTTTTGGCTTTTTGTTCCTGTGACCTTATGCTCTGCTGGTCTGAGTTCCAAAGGGGAAAATGCTTCTACCAGGAGACACAGCAATGATTCCAAAGAATGGGGAGTTAAGACTAACACCCAGCTACCTTGGGCTCCTCATGCCTCTGAATCAACAGACAAAGAAGGAAAGTAAAGTGTTTGTTGATACAAGGATACTACTTGCGGACTGCTCTTCCACACGGAAGTAAGGAAAAGTGTATCTGGATATAGTAGATCGCTCAAGGCATCCCTTAGTATTACCATGTTCTTTGATTAAGCTCAGTGGAAAACTACAACAACCCAGTCTAGGCAGGGCAACTAATGACCCAGACTATTCAAGAAGGAAGGATTTGGTCACCCACCAGGGAAGAACCACGATCTGCTGAGGTGCTTGCTGAAGATAGAAAGAATACAGAATGGGTATAAGAAAGTAGTTACAAAGACCAGCTATAACTGACCACTTACAGAAACGAGGACTGTAATTGTCATGAGTACACCATTTTTTTTTGCTATGAATATATTTGTGTTAAGTGTGTATTTGTTTTTTCTCTCTCATATTCCCTTATTATGTAACATGAGTTGTATTGATTTTATATCATAATATGGAAGTACTCTTAATTTTACATTATAGTACTTTAAGTTATATCACAAGGATTTACCTCCTCTTCTGGGGATAGGGTTAGTGTATTTTGATTGGACTCAGAATTGTTGTATCATATTAAGTGGAATTAAGACCTTGTTATTGTCTTATTTGGGGATTAAGTAAGATTTGAGGAGATGCATATGGGTGTCATGTTGACACAGGGTCGACTTGTGATGATTAGTTTCATGTGTCAACTTAACTGGCTATGGGGGACCCAGATTAAAAATTATTTCTGGGTATATTTAGTGAGGGAATTTCCAGGTGAAATTAGCATTGAAATTGGTGGACTCAGTAAAGTTGATTGCCCCCCCCCAATGTGGGTGGACATCATCCAGTCTGTTGAGGGCTTGAATAGAACAAGAGCTGGGGGAAGGAAGAATTTGCCCCTTTTTCCTGCCTCATGGTGTGAGGTGAGATATTTCATCTTCTCCTGACCTCAGACTGGAATTTATATCACCACCTCCCCTGGTTCTCAGGCCATTGGACTAGGATTGAATTATATCACTAGCTTTCTGGGGTCTCCAGCTTACAGATGGCAGACTGTGCGATTTCTCAGCTTCCATTATCATAAGAGCTAATTCCCTGTTACAAACACATGCATGTATTCTATAGGTTCTGCTTCTTTGGAGAATTCTGACTAATACAACATGTATCCACCACTGTAATATCACACAGAATACTTTTACTGACCTAAGAATCCCCTGTGTTCCACCTATTCAACCTACTCTTCCCTTCCTCCTCCCAAACCCCCAACAACCACTGATCTTTTTATGGTCTCCATAGCTTTGCCTTCTAAAATATCATATAGTTAAGAATTATACAGTACGTAGCCCTTTCAGATTGGTTTATTTCACCTAGTAATATGCATTTAAGTTCCTCCATGTCTTTTCATGGGTAGTTTATTTCCTTTTATTGCTGAATAATATTCCATTGTATGAATGTGGAACAGGTTTTTGTTTGTTTGTTTGTTTGTTTTTAATCCATCCATCTATGGAAGGGCACCTTGGTTGCCTCTAATTTTTGGCAATTATGAACAAAGTTGCCACAATCATTCATGTGCAGGCTTTTGTATGGACATAAATTTTCAGCTCTTTGGGGTATATACCAAAGAGCTTGATTGCTGCATTTTATGGTAAATGTATATTTACTCTCTTATTAAACTGCCAAACTGTCTTCCAAAGAGTCTGTACCATTTTGCATTCCCTACAGCAATCATGAGAGTTCCTATTGCTCTGCATCCTCACCAGCATTTGGTGCTGTCAGTGTTCTGAATTTTTGTCCTCTTCATAGCTGCATAGTGGTTTCTCATTGTTGTTTTAATTTGCAGTTCTCCAAACACATAAGGTGTTGAGCATCTTTTCATATGCCTATTTGATATTTTATATCTTCTTTACTGAGGTGTCAGTTTAGATTTTTTGTCCACTTTTAATCAGGTTGTCCTCTTTTTTTAGTGGTAAGCACTAAGTGTTCTTTGTATATTTTCATACCAATCCTTTATCTGATTTGTCTTTTACAAATTTTTTCTCCCCATCTATGACTTGACTTCCCATTCTCTTGATATTCATATCTTTTTTAAGATTTTTTTCTTTTCTTTGTGTGTTTATTTTGAATAATGTATATTGCTTTTTGTTCAGTTAACTAATTCTTTTCTGCAATGTCTAATCTACTGTTAATTCTATCCAATGTACTTTTAATCTCAGCTATTTTAGTTTTAATCTCTAAAACTTTGATTTGCTTTTTTAAAAATACCTTCCTTTACATGTCCAATCCCTCCTGTAGCTTCTTGAAAATATGAAATATAATTATAATATCTACTTTAGTTTTGTTGTCTACTAATGCTTTAATTTTTCTATTTCTGGGTCAGTTTTAATTAGGTTTTTTTTCCCTTCATTGTGGTTCGATATTCCTGCTTCTTGATATACCTGGTAATTTTTTTATTGGATGACAGTCACTGTAGAATTTCCTTTTCTGGTGCTAAATATTTTAGTATTTCTGTACATATTCTTGAACTTTGTTCTGGGATGCAGTTAAATTACTTAAAAATAATTTTATCCTTCTGAGTCTTGCTTTTAAGCTTTTTAGGTGGAACCCAAGTAATGTTTAGACCATGTTAAATTTTTCCCCACATTTCAGGATTGAAAACTATTCTGAATACTCATGTATTAAACAGTTTTCCATTCTAGCTGGGAAGACCAGGCTTTCTTTTTTTTTTTCCCTTTGTGAGTGTTAAGAACTTGTTCCTTCTGATACATCCAGGTGGTTCTTTCCCTGCCATGAGTAGTGTTCTTACATGCATATGCCCATCTGTACTCATAGGCCTCTGTAACCTAGTTTCCATTCACCTATCCTGCTTCTCATCCCTTCATTCACTCTTCCACATTCACAGTGGGGCTTGTTTAATTTCTAGAACAAGCCTGGCTCTTTGCACGCAATTTTTATTGCTTCTGCTTAGAATGTGCTTCCTCAGCCTGGCTTGACTGGCTCCAAAATGGCATTCAACTCTGAACAGGAATATCACCTTTTCTTATGCAAGTAAGGTTCCCCAATTTTCTCTCAAACACTGTTTCTTGCCTTCAAATCATTTTGAGATTCAAAAAAACTTGTTCATGTGTTTTGTAAAATTTTGCTTTCCTAGGCTATCTTACCCAGGAGTTGATAACTACATGGGGACAGAAACTCTAGAAAAGAGATAATTTAATGATGAGCTTTCTTTATTCATCATATTTTATACTGTTAGAAGAATGAGGCTAGCAACTGAATTCTGTCCCCCCAAAATTCATATATTCAAGCTCTAACAAAGTGATGATATTTGGAGATGAGGCCTTTGGCAGGTAATTAGATTAAATGATGTCATGAGGATTAGGCTCTATTAGTGCCCCTGTAAGAGGAAACCAGAGAGTTTTTTCTGTCTCTCTCCACCACGTGAGGACACAGTGAAAAGACAGTTGTCTCCAAGCCAGGAAGAGAGCCCTCACCAGGCACTGAATTGGCCAGCACCGTGATCTTAGACTTCCAAGCCTCTAGAACTGTGAGTTGTTAAAGTCATCAAGCCTATAGTATTATGTTATGGCAGCTTGAGCTATAAGAGTACTAAATGGAAGAGACATGGAGGAACCCTAAACACATATTGCTAAATGAAAGAGGCCAAACTGAAATGGATACATACTGTATGATTTCAGCTATATGACATCCTGGAAAAGGTAGGGCACTTAAACTATTCTGTATGATACTGTAATGGTCAATGCCTGTCATACATTCATCAAAACCCATAGGATATGCAACAGAGTAAACTGTAATGTAAACTATGGATATTAGTTAGTAGGAATGTATGAACTTTGGCTCATCAATTGTAAAAAATGCCCCACACTAATGCAAGACGTTAATAATAGGGGAAACTTTGGTTTGGGGAATAGATGTGAGGGGGTGTATGGGAACTCTATACTCTGCTCAAATTCTCTTTAAACTTAAAACTACTCTAAATATAGGCTACCAATTTATTTAAACAAAATAAATCTAAGTTGCCTCATCATACTGTGAGGTTATTACCATCTTACAGTTTTTCTATTTGACCTACTTCTTTAATGTTCATTTCTATCTTCTTTTATCCTTGTAAAAAATATATCAAATGTTTTGTACTATTTCACCTCCCAGCCTATTATCTTTTTAGTTATATGTCTTTCACAAACTTTCATTGGAAACTACATTAGATATCCTTGACTTATTACACTCTATGCCCATTACTATTTTCACCACCTCCCTAGTAATGCTTGAACCTTGGCTATGACCCATTGTCATATCTGGACAAATAGTTTCTGCTCTATTTTCTGTCTTCTGTCCTTCTGGGCCACTTCTATCTACCATCATTACCCAAAGAACTGACTTTACAGATTCTATATGCCAGTGTGTAAGACTTGCAGTGTTTTAAGAAGTATCCCAACTTCATGATGATGATTTGGGGTCATTACCAAAGCACTCGGGATCATACATACTATCTTAAGGTAGTTTTATAGGACAACGCACATTGGTATTTTCCTCCTATTAACAGAGTAGGAAACTGTGGGTTGATCTGCAGCTATTTTGATTAAGAAAGCAGGATATGAACTCTGCTTCTTGGCTGGGGTACTTGGCAGTGCTCCTTCTCTTGCTGGGACATATTTTGCGCCTTTACAGCCTGGCATCTAGGCGTCCTGATCAGACTAATGTTTGGCTTCATTGGATACGTTGACCAGTCTGATTGATATTCTGGTACATACAGGGAACTTGGTCATGGTTGCTCACCTCTGAACCTCAGCTTCATCACCTGCAAAGTGCAACTAATAGCACATCCGCTTTGTGGGGTTTTTACGGATTTGGCAAGCGTCATAGTGCCTGGCACGTGCTAGAGACTCAGGTGATGCAGTAATTACCCAAATTTGCATTTTCAGTGGATCCTTCCCACCTGGAGAAGGTGACTCACGGCCTTGGGGGAGGAAGAGCAGGACAAACAGCAAGGGCAGCAAGGGCCAAGGCAAGGAGGTGAGAACTGACATGCAGGGGGGCCTCATGCTGGTATCACCAGAGGGCCCAGAGTGAGCCAGGATGTGGGGAGAGACTGGCCGGTCAGTAAGACCAGGCCAAGAAGGGCCGTGTGAGGGGGCTTAGCTTTTACCTTGTGGTAGAGGGCATCCAAAGGAGAAAGTGGAAGATGGGTAGGTATAGACTTCTCCCTTAGGAATTGTCCTCGGGGTCTGTTTATCTCCTGGCAGGGTCCGTTCAATGAGTTGGCCCCTCCAGCACATTCTAGAGAGGACTGGCCATGTCTGACCCTCTGGAGATACAGCCCTGACCTCCTGGCCACCTCACTGAGGAGAGGGCTCACGGGGGAATCAGCCTCACTCTGCATCTGTCCACCAGTCCTGCACCCTGGACTCCAGGACCACTCACTTGCAAGAGACACATCCAGCTGCCAGAGGAAGTGACATTTCCTGACTCATCTGGCTAAGAATGAGCAGAGTATTGCTGACCATTCCAGGGGAGTAGCTGCCACAGAAGATCAGGATGGGTACAAGCCATAGAAGGTCAGAAGGAACAAAGTCAGTCCACGTGGGAGTTCACATGGGCGCCTCACAGTCACCAACATGCCCTCGAGTTTCCCTTCCAGCCCAACACACACTCCACCTGCCCACAGTCGCCTGTGCCACCATCACACAGCCCCACAGAGCTCCAAACATCCTCAAACACACAAACTCCCTACCTATAAGAAGATGCCTGTGTGCCCAGAACCCTCCTGCTCCAATATACATGCACTACAAACCCCAATAAAATCACAGCCACAGTCTTGAATACAAAAACACACCCCCAACGGCCCCCGATAATCAAACACCTAAATCCTCATATCCCACAAAAATCCACCCAACCCCATATAACCTCCCAATGCAAACACACAAACCCTTCAACAATAGCCAAATACATTCAAACCAAACTCACATACTTCTTAATATAAGACACAACCCCCCAAATCCAAATATAACACATACAGTCCCCCCACAGCTGTGAACATCCACGTATGTACAATGCCTCAGAAGCTGAGACAAACACAAAATACCATCAGAGAGACACAATGTTTCCAACCTTCTCCTAAATACTCCCCCCACAACACATGATGAACTCACACCCCCAATACAAACATACACCCATCTCCCTCTTGAGATACTATAAACAGCCTCTGTCACATCCCCTGATTATACACACACAGCTAGCAACCCCAATTTACACTGACAACCCCAGTCTCTGCAAATTCCTCCACACCAAAAATACACTCCCTAAACTCTTACCCTACAGGATGAGCATATGTATAACCCCTATACTCCGAATACACACAGATCCAACACACAAAATATTAAAATGCATACCCCTACCTCTTCTCAAATGCCTGCACACACAGCCTCAAAACACCCAGAACCAGCCCCACCACCCAGCCGCACCATGCTACACCAACCGTACACTCATAAAGGCACTCAGGCCCCTCATCTCTCCCCAGATCACACATACACAGTCTCTACACAGCTTTACTATTACCCCAAACCGTCCTATACCCCAAACATACATCCATGAGTTCCCCACACAGCCCTAACCCATGACAGAGGCAGCTCTACCAGGGGCATCATGGCACCCCGAGCGGGCAAATGCCGCTGAGGTAAGTGCCTCCTATGTTGCTGCAATTCTTGCTGCTGTTGCAAATCATCCCTTGACCCCACCGAGGCTGACTGGGACACCCTAAACGGGAAGTGGCAGCATATGAGTCAGGGAAGAGGAAAACTCCCTTCCAGGTATTCCCTGTCACCATCCATTGCACCAAAACATCGGATGACCAGCATGAACAAGAAACAGAGACATGTAACTATACCATGATAGAAATGCAAATTTTTCTAGAAAAAATTTCTCCAAGGGAAGGGGGAGAACTGTGTTCCCCCTAATTATAAAGCCATGCTGTTACAATTCAAAGAAACGTCAGATACAGTACAACAGGCATTGGACCGCATCCATGTTGTAGCTAGATATGAGAAAGATAATTTTTCTGAAGCCCCAAATCTCACTTGCCAGTAAAGGCACATGGGCCCCGCTGCCCCATCGGCCAGGAACCCAACAGAGGACCCCTAAGGGATATAGGGGCTTCTGGGGCTCTTACTGGTCTCCACAAAGGGGTGGTGCTTCACACAGCTCCATCCTTCATGGGATGACTAACAGACCTCCCTGTATTGGCAGCTCTGGAGATCGGGGTCCCTAATGACGTAACCCTGGGACAGCCCAAGCACAAGGTAGAAATTTTTGCTCAGGCGTTACAGACTCTTTAGCAGAATGGAGTGATGGGCAGCTGTCACCTCTCCGAATCCTGTACCCTGACCTCTGCCAAGGCCTCTGCCTTAGGGACCTGACAGATCCCTGGAGCGTGGCCCTCCTCTGGGACAACTGCCCATATACTTCTCTAATTATCCTTGGGACACACATAAACAACTTTTCTTATGGCTCTCATTGACAACTGGAGCTCAAATTACAGTGCTTCCTGGGAAACCCTTCAATTATAAGCAAGGGCCACACGTTAGATTACAACGCATAATAGTCAGGGAGTAGAAAGCATTCAACTTCCATTGAATGTCACTACTGAAACAATCTTTATTAAAAATCGTTTAGTGGTGGTAGCCCCTTTGGCCCTACCCTTTCCCGTTACAGCTATGGATGCCCTGATGTACCGCAACGCCATTTGGAACAAACCCAAATCCCTGGTCTTCCTGGTGGAAGCTGAATATTGGGAGCCCATAAGACTGCCACCTAAGACAGCAAATATCCCCCAATAACATGTATGACAGGGGGCTGTGGGATTGCAGCCCAAAATTCAAAATTTATGGCAAGAAGAAGTCATTAAACACACCATTTCTCCTTTTCAATTCCCCCATTTGGCTGCTATTAAAGCCTGCTATTAATGAGTGGTGCCTTATAAGCAACTACTGAAATATCAATGCTGATCCCCACTATTAAGGCTCCCATTTCCAACACTGTCCAGTTAATTAAGGATATCCAAAGGGCTCCAGGGAATTACTTTGCTGTGACAATCTAGCTATTATGTTCTATTCAGTACCAGTTATTGAGAAGTCCCAGCTGCAGTCTACTTTTACTTCAGAAGGCACCCAGTGTGTTTTAACCTGTCTGCCTACTGGCTATCTTAACAGCCCAGCTATTTCCCACAGTCTTTGCTGGCAAGACCTGGTGTCCCCTTGCACCGTCTGGCAGTATACTGATGTTCTAATCCAGAGCCCCTCAGGAGATTGGTGCACGAGGCCCTAACATGGTTGGTGACCCATCTATAACATCCAGGTGGGCTACTGCCCCACAGAAAATTCAAGGGCTCTCCACAACTATTACATTTCTGGGCATTAACTGATCCTCTAAAAGCCAGGAAATTCCTCTTGCAGCTAAACCTCAGCTGTTAACTATTCAGCCCCCCAACACACTATAGCAAGCCCAACTCGTCTTACTTAGGTCTCTTCACACTTCGGAGGCAACAAATACCACACTTGTCCATCATTCGTAGACCCATTTATGCAGCCACGTACAAACCCTCCATATTTTACTGGCGAAGAGCTAAACAATAAGCTTTATAGCAGGCACAAAGGTCAATTAGTCAAGCCCTCCCACTGGTTCCCCCTGGCTGCTCCTTCTGGGCTGAGAATGGACTATGTGTCCCTTTGGACTAACACAGCTCCTCCTAGCTGCCTGTGGGCTTCTGGACCAGACGGCTGCTCCCTACACCACTACACCCCCTCAGAAGCGATTTGGGAACTGGTTCGTTGGTTTTGGTCTTGGTTTGGTGTGCACTGATGCCAGAGTTTGCTTGCGTCTTTTGCGTTTTGGTGTACACAATGGGAAATACTCCATCTACCCTGAAGGAGAGCCCTTTGGGGCCTATATTAGATAAATGGGTGAAACGTAGCCCTGAGCCTATGACTAAGAAACACATGATATACTATTGTAATAGGGTGCGGACCCAAAATATAGGATCAGAAGGGCGGTAGCCCCTGAATGGCTCACTCAACTTTTATAGGATCTGGCAGTTACAAGTGTTTTGCAAAACAGCAAGCTGAACCTGCAGTTGTTCCAACTGCCCATCCTCCCCCCATGCCGCCATCATATTCACCACCTCCTGTTTCCCCTACCCACGGGGAACAAATAGAAGTTTCTGTGTTAACCCCCAGAGCACAGGAACCGGATTTAGTATCACCATCTAAGACTCCACAGGCCACCCAATTTGGACCGGGAGCCACTTCCACAGCAGGGCAATTTCCCTTGTGCTGACAACCTATAAGAGGCCTGGCGACGCCCTTGGACTTGAGGCGTCCGATTCTAATTTCCCCACAGGAGCCCCAGGGAACTTTGACAGTGGGGAACGAGTTGATTGACTCTCCAATAGATACCACTCCCCAAACCCTCCCTGTTTATCTTAAGAGGCTTGTAAATATTAAACAAAGGGGAAACAAAGTCATCCTAGGAAAAACTTGCCTGTATCTTTGAGATGCAAACATCCTTTCTGGTCTTCTCCGGAACCCTCATCTCTGTCATCTTTTTAAAATGCATCTTTTTAAAAGAGGGTAAAGTAATTTAGAACTTGACTTATCAAGGATAAATAAAAAACCTAAGTGTCTTTTCTGTAAAAATTCAGCCATCTAGACAAGTGAGTTTGATTTTTTCCATCTGTCAGAAACCTAATTTGAATCCAACCTCTTTTTGTAAACGGAGGGGTTTCACGTGGCTGTACCTGACTCCCTGCTGAAATTTGGAAATGACAACTATGACGTCTCTGTATGTTTGTGTCCTCGTATGTGTCTTTGTCTTTGGATAACATTGCTGAGGTTGATTTGTGGATGAACTCTATTTAATTGGCTTAAAGAAAAGTGAGCACTTACAAACCAAACTATTCTAAATACAAGAGAAGTTGAGCTAAATGAGCTTCAGGTTCATGTGAACTGGGAAATATTCAGTATTAATTAAGACCTGGTACTAACGTTCGTTTGTTGATCTAATTAATATAGACATGCTGTTAGAGTCATCAACATTAAGTATAATACTTTTATTGTGCCTAGGTTTAATATAAGCTAAATAAAATCTTGTTATATCTATTGCAAATTTGTCAGCAAGGAAATAACCTGATGTGAAGAAACTTTTAAGGAAAGAATATGCAAATGAAATAAGAGCTTTAGGTGAACTTTTAAAAATACTTATCTTGGCCTTCCCTGGTGGTGCAGTGGTTGAGAATCTGCCTGCCAATGCAGGGGACACGGGTTCGAGCCCTGGTCTGGGAAGATCCCACATGCCGCGGAGCAACTAGACCCGTGAGCCACACCTACTGAGCCTGCGCGTCTGGAGCCTGTGCTCCGCAACAAGAGAGGCCGCGACAGTGAGAGGCCCGCGCACCGCGATGAAGAGTGGCCCCCACTCGCCGCAAATAGAGAAAGCCCTTGCACAGAAACGAAGACCCAACACAGCCAAAAATAATAAATAAATAAATAAAAATTAAAAAAAAAAAAAACTTATCTTTTAGGAAGGTCTATCTAAAATTAGTCTCTCCAGATATTTGACCACTTGAAAGTCAGAATTGTGCTAAAATAAGTGACAGAAGGTTTATGGAAAGTGGACCCTGAAAAAAAGAGTTCTGTACGTGGTCAGGATTGACTAAGTTTAAAATAAGTTTAATTGAGTCAATAAATTTTAAAAGTAAGCTGGTGCAAAACTTGAATTTCGCTTTTCTCTCTGTTAAGAAGACAAGGTTTCTTAAGATTTTGGACTGCCTTTGATACCAGATTTTAAGTTTTTCTACCTTTTAAGAGATCTGTTCTGTACTTGCCTTTGAAATCTTTTATTGTTACTTTGGCTAACTGAATAACTATTGTTTCACAGTGACATGTGATCCTATCTGACTGTTTTAAACCCTTTTCTTATTTTTCGGACAAAACTTCCCAAATCAAATTATAATGAAGTTCCTTGGAGCTCTAGCTAACTTTGGGGTGCTTCAAAGGGCCCCTGAAACATCCCAAAGAGAGATATTAACTAATTCAGTTGACTTGGTATGTTGAATTACACGGGAAGTGCTGTCAAATAAGCAATAAATCTTCTTAGGTTACATTGTATGCCAAATGATACAGGTATTCTACAGATTATATGTAGTTCCTAAAATTTGGTATGTCCTGGTAAAATGTTACCAGTCAGAATTCTCTTTATTATCGGAAAGTGTTGCATGTCACCGCAGTAACCACCTTACTTTGTCAATTGCATCGTAATCAGATTTAAACGTGCCTTCTCTTTGTTTCTTTTCAAGTAGCCAAATGTATGTCTCAGCCCACTCATCTTTGTAAAAATAGACATAGAAGTCTTTCAAATGCTGTTTTAGCAGGAAGTTACTGATGTGTATGTGCCGTTTACAGTGATTCTGTATATACTCCCCAGCTTCAAAAACACTTAGAACTGCTGCTGTGGTTTCTGGAAGAGTCAGTTGTTGGTTCCTCAATTACACCTGTGCAGCTCGGGTCTGAGTTTTTAAAGAATAGTTAACTTTTAAAGGAGTTTCTTTATCAAAAGAGCAGTTTGATTATATTCATGGTTTTTGCTGGGTTAACATTGGCTTCAGTTAAATCGATTCAATTATAAAGTAAGTATAACTATGGTGAAGAAGCTTGTCTCATTTTAAAATGCTGAATCACATTTTATTTCTTGAATTAATGCGATAGAAACGTCAAAATTCCGGACCACTGGAATATGCCAACTTTTTTGTTTTGGGGTTGTGTGTATAGTTTTTGTTGTGCTGATTTGTTTGCTTGTTTTTTAAAGAAACTGAAACTGCTATGTCTGCTATTGGAAAAAAATGCTTTGTTTTGCTCTGAAGATTCTGAAATTATTCAGGCATATCGTGGTTCATAGATTACAAGGAATAATGCTAGTTAAATGCCAATGAACTATTTTTACTCTTTTTATACAAAATGTACAAATTTCCGGGGTGGGGGGGGTGATGGTGGCAGCGGTGCCTCTTAACTACCTTATGTAAAACACTTGAACATTTTCATCAATATTGCCATCATCTGTTTAATACTCCCAGTATATTTTCTCAACGTGTTTACCTAAAGTTGTATGGAATGACATAATAAGCAATAAAATCTGAATTACACCCCCCCCCAAAAAAAAGTGCCTTTTAAGTCTTTCGTCATTGTACACAGTTATGGTTTCACTCTGATGCTTTTGCAAAAATGCTTCCTCTTCAAGAAGATTTATAGAAGGGACCTTCAGATAAATACAAGTTTCTGGTTTTCAGACCATAAAGGTGAACTGGGTAAGATCTTGAAGAATTCTAATGGGAAACCTGATGGCTTCATAAAGCTGTTAACAAAAACGATTAGTTGCACATAACTGGGTAAACTGGTGACTATGGTTATAATTTTTATGGTTTCTATCTGAAAAATGACTGTTTTAAATCTGTGTTTTCCAGGTGTAAGCAAAAGTCTCCCCTTAAACTAATTATGACTTACAGTAATTTGTTAAATTATACCCTTGTAAGCAGAATTGAAACATTTATCTTTTTCTCTCTACCTGGTTGATCCTGCCAGTAGCGTATGCTTGTCTCAAAGATTAAGCCGTGCATGTCTAAGTATGCACTGCTGGTACACTGAAACAGCAGATGGCTCACTAACTCAGTTATGGTACCTCTGGTCGCTCGCTATTGCAATTGGATTACAAGTAGTTATACTGATCATTGTTCTTTGTTTCCAGATTGTTTGCTCTTTGTGTCTCCCTGCTGCACTGTGTCTTTGTTAACGTTACTAGCTGCATTACTTATATCCTGTCTATTTTATAAGATTGGTGTCTCTTACAGTACCCAGTATGTAACCAGGCCTCCAACAATACTTCTATGGCTAAACATCTTGAGGAAATAGATCACATTTATAACATAAAATAATTGTAATAGTGTGTTTCTAGGTATGGGAGGAAGCAACAAGGGAAAATGTCTCCTGGGTCATAATTAGATAGAGGATCCAGAGGATCTTTAATTATCAATAGGGCCTAGTCCAAAAACTAGCACCTGGAGTGGCATATCAAGAATTCTCCCCTGACCTGGGATAAGCCTCCCAGCACCGTGGGACAAAATTTGATCCTGAAATGTCTCCCAAATATTGGTCAAAATCCTGACCAAGAGGAGAGGATCTGAGAAATGGAATATTGCCTGACACATCAGTCATTAGCGATTGCAGCCCTCCAACGTGAGCCGGTGAGCCCTGACGAAACTCAGGATATGAGAATATAGGATACAGGCCCCGGGTAGCTGAGGTACATATCAAATGAATGATTTCAGTGAGCCCAGACTCTTGCATCTTCCCACACATAGAAAACTGCTAAATTCCTTAACTTGAGATGCTGCTTTCCAGGCTTGAAGCTCTCAAAATTCCCGGCAAATAGATCGTAACTCTCAACTTTTAGGCTGAGAATATTTTTTTAAGGCTACAGGTGTAAAGGAGACACTTTCCAGAGAGGAACAACAACAACAAAAAAAAACAACGTTTGGAACACTGGCACCGATGGTGGACACTCCCGGAAAGTTCCATCTGACGAAGCAATTAGAAGGGCCGTCACCCCCTTTTCCACAAAACTGTGGAATGGACATTGACAGTAGGGAATTGGAACAGGGAGGAGCCAAATCTGACTACACGTTGGATCTGTTTCTTTGACTTTAACCTTTGCCTTCCGCTGCTTTTGTTCACTAAAGGGATACTGTCTGTACATAATGGCCTGCCTCGGGGAACCCTGTTCCTCTGCCTGAATGTTAAACCAAAGTGCCTTTGTTCAGGGAAACACACGGACTCTGTCCACCTGTGGATGGCTGCAATTAAGAAGAAATTAACACATCCCCTCCCTGAGGCTGGCCATTCCAGAGGATATTCGCAAAACTTATGGCCCTTTTACTTTACCTCCTCATCTCCTCCCCATCTCTGTGCTATAAAAGAAACTGGCATCCAAACCCCGATAAGATGGTTATTTTGAGACTTTAGTCCGCCATCTTCTCGGTCTGCTGGCTTTCCGAAGAAAGTCATATTCCTTGCCTCAACACCTCATCTCCAACTTATTGGCCTGTCGTGCGGCAAGCACAGCAAGCTTGGACTTGGTAACATCTTTACTCAGGACACGGTGTCACAAAATGGGACATTGTTTTCTGTTTGTTTTGTTTTTGTGTTTTGTGTTTGTTTTTGTTTTGGGCTGCGCCACGTGGCTTGTGGGATCTTAGTTCCTCGACCAGAGATCGAACCCGCGCTCCCTGCAGTGGAAGCTCGGAGTCCTAAGCAATGGCCTACCAGGGAATTCCCATGGGACACTGTTACCTTGCAGTCATGGTCCTCACCTTTGTGAGACAGAGGTAGTAGTGTAGCAGGATTGAGAACGTTGTAAAGTTTAAGATAAAGATTAGGTGCTGAAAGCAGGATTTCACAGGAAGTGAATCTAGTGACACTTGTAGTGAAACGTTGTCAATTCAGAGTTAAGAAGACTGTGGACAATGTGTGGAGTTTGCAAATAAACTTCATTTTCTAGAGTCAAATCTGCCAAGGCTTCCACTAAATTTGCAGTTGTGGCTATAACCTTAAGATAACTGAGATAGGCATAAGCAACTGACTCAAGGTGCATGCTATAATAGGCAAAAGGCCTATGTTTACTACCATGCTCACATAGTTCCGCGGGGCCTGATTGTGCCATTCATGCACAAATCAAGTAAAAGGTTTTGAATAACCTAAAGTTAATCTATTAGTTAGAGATCTCTTTGCTAACTTAAAAGGGCTAATATATTTTGCCTCCAGTGGAGATCTCACCTTAAAGTTTCCGGATCAACCTGAACCTGATCATTTGGGTAACCCTAAGGCAGGCAGCTCTTGCAGTGCTTGTTTTAGCCTTATAAAAGCCTGCTTATGTTTATCTTCCCAAGCAAAGGATTCAGGGACTAAATCTTTAATAAGTTCATAGAGTAGAAGAGGTAACAGAGAAAAATTTGGAACCCAGAGCTTGCAATAACCAGCTAAACCTAGAAATCCACAATGGTAGCACTTAGTTGTGAGTCTAGGAAGTTCCTGTATCAGCCTAATTCTCCCTGGAGATAGCTGAATTCCTTCAGTGCTTAGATTATGTCCTAGGTAATGAACAGAGTCTAGAGATAATTGTAATTTTTCCTTTGTGTTCTTTCTCAGCTAACTGTTGCAGCAAATCAATGGAATCTTTTATGCATGCCTTATGGAATCTTTACAGTAGCTGAGTACAGCAGGAGGTTATCTCCATATGGTAAAAAGGTTGATTTCTCAGGGAACTAGAGGGTACTTAAATCTTGGTGAGGTACTTGGGAGAAAAAAGAAGGGGTCCCAGTGAACCCTTGAGGCATAAAAGTGCAGGTATATTGTTGATTGTTCCAAGTAAAGGCAGATAGATATCGGCTGTTGGGTCTCCGGGATGCTGAAGAAAGGTGAACAAAGGTCTCCAACAGTACACCATTCCAAGTCAGTTGAAACTTGTGACAGAAGGGTGGCTAGGTTTGGAACAACAGGAAAACAGGGAATAACTATTTTTATTAACAGCTCCCAAGTCCTGGACAAATCGCCATCCTGCCAGGTTTCCAACCAGGCAAGATTGGCATGCTGCAGGGACGAGTACAGGAATGACTACCTCCCGGGAAATTAAGTTTTCTACAATAGGTGTGAGACCTTGTATGACCGCAGGCTTTAATAGTTGTTGAGGAAACCTAGGGAGAGGTTTAGCTACATCTATCTGAATCTGTATAGGTTTGCATTTTTTTATTCTTCTGATGTTAACACTGTCAGAAGTAGCCCCCAAATTTGCAGGCATCTCCACCAAATTAGAGAACTTTTGCTGAACTTCCTCTTTTATGTCCAGGACAGATTGTAAGGAACATAAATAATCAGATTCAGGTTGATCAGGAAAGTTTAAAGTGAGATCGCCACTGGAGGCAAAATGTACTGGCCCTTTTAAGTTAGAAAAGAGATCTCTACCGAATAGATTAACTGGGGCTATATTGCATAGCAAAAAGGAATCTTGGTTGAGATAAAAATTCTCTCTGAACTTTATTAGGTACTCCCACTATGGAAACATCCTCTTGACTCAGAGGGACCTATTGTTCTTTGAGGGTGGGCTTTAGAGTAGAAAGCACAGCTCTGGTTAGGGCTAGGGATAGGGTGTTAAAGGGTTAGGTAATTATGTTTACAGTTAGGGTTAGGGTTTAATGCAGATTTCAAAGTAAAATATGAGAGTGGGGTTTAAAGTAGAAAGCATAGCTCCAGTATCAACTAAAATTTGGCAGTTTTTCATCAATTTTCATTCTATTTTCCTCTGGGCTGTTTCAGGTAATTGCTGGTAATAGTTTACCAGAGAACCTCTGGAGTTCTGCCAACTAGGGGAGAGGGTCATGGGGGGGCCCTCCCTTTGAGACAGATATGAGAGCATTTGTGAAGAGTTTGCATAGCACCTTTGAGGACACCTTTTTGTCCAGTGTCCTCACTGATTACAAATGAAACATCAACTTTGGGTCATCGAATTGATCATGGACCCCTAGGAGGTTGTAATGGGGGAGGCCTAGGTGTTATTTTGTGTCTCTTGCCTTAGAGCTGTTGTAACTGTAAGGCTATGAGCTTGGTGGATTTCTGTTTGTGATCTTGCTCCAAGGTCCTTTCAAAATGCTCAGCTATAGTCAGGAGT
Source organism: Balaenoptera physalus (assembly GCF_965194825.1). Lineage (NCBI taxonomy): Eukaryota > Metazoa > Chordata > Mammalia > Artiodactyla > Balaenopteridae > Balaenoptera > Balaenoptera physalus. Next base: position 92,127,206 of record NC_138886.1, on the reverse strand, counting down.
TCAGTCAGGCCTACAGCCTCCCAGCCTATTTTCTGCCCTTTTATCAATCCACTAATCTCAGAAGATAATCCATTTACAAAGAGGGCAGTTAAAGTAGGCTGAGTGGCCTTTTTATTGCTTGCAACCCCAAATGCTGTAAAAAGAGAGCCTACAAACTGGCTCTAAAGTCTTCCACAGATTCACCCCTCTTTTGTTTGTATGAGTGAATAATAGACCAATCATTATTAGGCCAATTAATAATAGACCAAGTGTGAGCAGGGAAGATTTTAGGAATAGCTTATAAAAGGTTAGTTGTTATTCTGCAAGCCTTTTTAGGTTGAGGATCTTGAATATCATCCTAGGGATTATGTCATTTTGCTTCCCGCGTCCATTCTGGGGCTTCCCCCAGTCCTACCAACATGTGTACAAGCGGATAAAGATCTAGCAGTTTGGGGACATAGGCCGTGACAGTGACTCTAAATTCTTCAAAAAATGTTGGGAGTTCCTCCCTAGGTTTAGAGAATTCTTTGACTATAGCTCTCAGTTCAGTCTTTGACCAAGGGGTAAAGGACACCTGAGGGGGCTCACCTGCAACCTCAGCTAGTTTGACTTTAAATGGCAATTGTTAAATATTCTCTTGGGAATAGAAAGAGTATTTCAGACAGAAAATGAGTAAAACAAGAGTACTCAGGTGAAAAAGGAAAGGGGGGAACAGTAGGAGTTAAATCTGCAGTCACATCCGTCCTATGGTCTTTTGTTTCAGGTACCTTTTGTCTCTGTAATTTTTCATTAGCTTTCTGTTCCAACATAGCTCTAAACGAAGCTATGTTGGAATCTTGAAACCTTCTGTAAACTTTTACATACCAAATAAAGCAGGCATCTCATTCTCCCTGTCCAATTTGGGAACCCTTGCTCTCCAGTGTTTTCCTCAAATGAACAATCTTGTCTAACTGGAACATTCCCCACAATGACCATTGTAATTCTAGATCAATATTAGTATAATTTTGCCATCTTTCTAAATATCTACAGCCTCCAGGACCATAGTTCTCAAATATAAAATAAGCAGGTGTGCCAGAAGCTGGCATTCTCAACTCTTTGGTGATAAAGGATCTCATTTCCTTAGCTAGCCTTTGTCAACCCAAAAGAACACACAAAAGAACTGCGCCTTAATATATCAGCAGTAACAAAGAGATGTTACTATGTCCTGGCCAAAAGAAGGCCTGGTATGCACCACCACCAATTCCCAGGGATCCCTGGACTGAGGAAAAAGATCCAACCAGCAAATCCCAAGGAATGGGGACTGCAAACTGATGCCTAACAAAATGGAGAACTATAGCCGCCACCAACAGTTCCAAGCATGGAAACTGAGGGCTGATGCCAAACAGATGGGGAAGTGCAGATTACACTGCCAGCAGTGCCCAATGTGGAATCCAGGGAACAAAATTAGGGGCTAGGGTTTACCACTCAAAAATATACTGGCAATAACCAAGAGATGTTACTGTGTCCTGGGAATTTCCATCTGAAAGGCTAGGGGTTTGGCCTCAGGGAGAATCCTCTACCAGCCAAACTGACCTGCCCTGTAAAGGAAAGCCAATTAGATTGCGAGCACAAACTCCATCAAAGAGAATGGAGCTCAAACCAAGAGGAGCTTACCAACAACCTTCAGGGATGGCAAGAAAGACAGTGAACTCAAAGCAGTTGTGGGCACCACACCTGTTTCTCCTTGTCCCAAATGTTATCAGAAATTTGCTTCAGATCCCATCACTGCCACCAATATATTTATCTTTTTCTTTTTAAAAAGATAAGCATTTAATCATAAAATCATCCTGTTAGCAAGAGGAATCATAAGAGTGGATTTTAGAAAAGTGCACATACATATTTTTATACAGAACATTTCTGGAGGGATACATATTCAACTGTTAGTGGCCACCTCTGAATGCCACCAATGTATTAAAAAACAAAATTTAACTGAGTAAATTTGAAGATTTACTTTGAAGTTTGAATAAATTGGCTTTATTAAACGATTCATGAATCAGGCAGCATCTCATCTGATAGAAAGGGAGATACTCCAACGGGTTACACAACATGGAAGGCTTTTTGTTTTTTGGCCACGCCACATGGCATGTGGAAATCTTAGTTCCCCGACCACGGATCGAACCGATGCCCCGTGCATTGGAAGAGCAGAGTCTTAGCCCCTGGACCACCAGGAAAGTCCCAGAAGGCTTTTAAAGTAAAGAGGGTGGGACAAGGAAAGAAAGTCATCATCAAGGGAAAAAATGAAAGTTCACTGGAGGAAAGTGAAACTTCAGGTGACAGTGGCTTCTCATTGGCTAAACTGCGGAATATTCTATTAGCTATTTCTATTTTCTATTTCTTGTTGCTGGCCAGGAAGGAAGTCTTCCCTCCTCCAGCTGGGGTAGTAAAGTGGTTGCACTTCCTGTTTGGGGTCAGTGAATGACCTCTTCCTGTTGGGGTAATTGATGATGAGTGACACGGCATGAGAGCTCCCTCTACGGGCCTTCCAGACTCCAATTCTAGTTGGGGTTTCCTTTTGTTAACATTCACAGCATGTTTTATTGGCAGGAGGATTCACAATGAGGGAGAAAAGGCCACAAGACTCACCATAAAGAAGGCTCAGAAATTCCTGGGTGGGTCCAAGGGAGGCACAAGGTGGCTGTGGGGTCAGCTGGTGGCCACAATGATCACGTGGTTCCATCTGATGGGTTTGCAGCTCGATGTGGAATAGTGAATAAAAGGGTCAGTTCATCCTATCAGAGAAACATGAAACTGAGATAAGCTTCCCACTGCTAGAAGCATCATGAGCCTTCAGAAAAGAACAGAGAACATGTCTAAAGGGTTTGGGAACATCAGAGCCATATCTCCTCAGAGTGGGACTCCCCAGGCTCTCCAGGTCTCAGTCCCCAACTCTCCCTCAGGGACAAAGCCTCCTCACCTCTGTCCTTGTCAGCTCACTGATCCCTAGAGGTCCTGCCTATCCCTGAGGACTTAGGTTTCCATGGAGACAGGTTGGTTGAGACCTAGTGATACAGTTGACCAGCCTGATATGCAACAGTTCCCACCACCCTGGGGCCGTTGCGCTCAGGGACACGTGGCTCTGGACCCCATGTGGAGGGTGTCCTTGCACGTCAGCTGTGCCCCAGAAGAGCCAGTAACGCCTGTAGCTGTCCAACTGATTCTCAGGGTATTTTCCTGGGAGAGCCCTTGGTCATCTGACCTCCTATCCAGGAAGCCCCGTGACTTTCTGACTGCTGCCTGTCACGCCAACAACACACCTGTGAAGGTTCTGCTCTGCATGGCCATCTGTCCACCAGGCCCCCCCTTCTAGGGACCCAGATGCTAGGACCACACAAATGCTGAAGGAGTGTCCACCTGCCTAAGGTACAGACACCCCTGTATCCATCTGCATGATTTCTACTGGGAATCAACAACATTTATGGGGATTCTTTGGCCCTAAAGAACAGACCAACCTGATAGGAGCAATGCAATGATTCACGATTACCAGGGTCAATGCACATATACAGGGTCCCATAGCCCCAGATGCCCCACTCACAATTCACATGGGTGTCCCATACGTACCCACCGATGCCCAAATATTCTTGCTTCATACATACATACATCCAAACACGCACATCAGTGGTGTGCTGGTAAGTGCTAAAAAACTCTCCGAGAAAGGTGGGAAAGACTTCACCTGTGCTATCTACGTGGTATAAATATTCCCAGCATGGGAGGAGGACGAGGCGGCGGAGGAGGAGGAGGACCCGGCGGCGGCGGCGGGGGGAGGAGGCGAGGCGGCGGCGGAGCGGGAGGAGGCGAAGGTGGAGGAGGCAGTCGCTGCGCGCGGGGCCGAGCCGGACGCGTCTTGGTGCCCCCTCCCCCGGTTCGCCGCTGCCCGGCCTGAGCCGAGCCGAGCCGAGCCGAGCGTGAGCGTGGTGCGGAAGGAGGGGATGGCCCGGGAGCGCCGGCACCAGTGACGGGGAGGTGCTGAGCGTCGCCGAGGGCGCGCCGGGCCCTGCGCCGCCCGCCGCCTGCGCGCCCGCCCGCCGCCCGGCTCCGCGGCCGCTCCCCGTCCCCGACACACGCTCACAGGCCGGGCATTGATGGTAATGTATGCGAGGAAACAGCAGAGACTCAGTGATGGCTGTCACGACCGGCGGGGGGACGCGCAGCCTACCAGGCACTTAAGTATTCATCGAAGAGTCACCCCAGTAGCGGTGATCACAGACATGAAAAAATGCGAGACGCCGCAGATCCTTCACCACCAAATAAAATGTTGCGGAGATCTGATAGTCCTGAAAACAAATACAGTGACAGCACAGGTCACAGTAAGGCCAAAAATGTGCATATGCACAGAGTTAGAGAGAGGGATGGTGGGACCAGTTACTCTCCCCAAGAAAATTCACACAACCACAGTGCTCTTCATAGTTCAAATTCACATTCTTCTAATCCAAGCAATAATCCAAGCAAAACTTCAGATGCACCTTATGATTCTGCCGATGACTGGTCTGAGCATATTAGCTCCTCTGGGAAGAAATACTACTACAATTGTCGAACAGAAGTTTCACAGTGGGAAAAACCAAAAGAGTGGCTTGAAAGAGAACAGAGACAAAAAGAAGCAAACAAGATGGCAGTTAATAGCTTCCCAAAAGATAGGGATTACAGAAGAGAGGTGATGCAAGCAACAGCCACTAGTGGGTTTGCCAGTGGAATGGAAGACAAGCATTCCAGTGATGCCAGTAGTTTGCTCCCACAGAATATTTTGTCTCAGACAAGCAGACACAATGACAGAGACTACAGACTGCCAAGAGCAGAGACTCAGAGTAGCTCTGCGCCAGCCCAGTACCCCATCAAACCAGTGGTCCCTCCAGCTGCTGCCCCAGGCTCTGTGCCTTGTAGTCCATTCACGCCGCAGTCTGATCACCAGCCAAAGAGATCATTCGATGCTAACGGAGCATCTGCTCTCTCAAAACTGCCTACACCCACATCTTCTGTCCCTGCACAGAAGACAGAAAGAAAAGAATCTACATCAGGCGACAAATCGGTGTCACACTCTTGCACAACTCCTTTCACGTCTTCTGCCTCTGGACTGAACCCCACGCCTGCCCCTCCAGCCTCTGCTTCAGCAATGCCTGTCTCTCCTGTCCCACAGTCACCAATACCTCCATTACTGCAGGACCCAAATCTGCTCAGACAGTTGCTTCCTGCTTTGCAAGCCACGCTGCAACTCAATAATTCTAATGTGGACATATCCAAGATAAATGAAGTTCTTACAGCAGCTGTGACCCAAGCCTCATTGCAGTCTACAATTCATAAGTTTCTTACTGCTGGACCATCTGCTTTCAACATAACTTCTCTGATTTCTCAAGCTGCTCAGCTCTCTACACAAGCCCAGCCGTCTAATCAGTCTCCGATGTCTTTGACGTCTGACGCATCATCCCCGAGATCGTACGTGTCTCCGAGAATAAGCACACCTCAGACGAACGCAGTCCCTGTCAAGCCTTTGGCTAGTACTCCTCCTGTTGCATCACAGCCAAAGGTTAGTACTCCGGTAGTTAAGCAAGGACCAGTTTCACAATCAGCCACACAGCAGCCTGTAACTGCTGACAAGCAGCAAGGTCATGAACCTGTCTCTCCTCAAAGTCTTCAGCGCTCAAATAGCCAGAGAAGTCCGTCACCTGGTCCAAATCATACTTCTAGTAGTAACGCATCAAATGCAACAGTTGTACCACAGAATTCATCTGCCCGTCCTACGTGTTCATTAACACCTACGCTAGCAGCACACTTCAATGAAAATCTCATCAAACATGTTCAAGGATGGCCTGCAGATCATGCAGAGAAGCAGGCATCGAGATTGCCAGAGGAAGCCCATAACATGGGAAGCGTTCATATGTCAGAAATTTGTACTGAATGAAAAAATTTAAGATCTTTAGTCCGAGTATGTGAAATTTAAGCAACTTTGCGAGAGCAAAGGATACTATTTTTGAGACAACAAATTAAGGAACTCGAAAAGCTAAAAAACCAGAATTCCTTCATGCTGTGAAGATGTGAATAATTGCACATGGTGTTGAGAACAGAACTGTAAATCTGTTGCCCAGTCTTAACATTTTTGAGCTGCATTTAAGTAGACTTTGGACCCTTAAGCTGGGCAAAGGAAATGACAAGGGGTGGGGGTCTGTGAGATTCAATTCAGGGGAAAGATACAAGATTGATTTGTAAAACCCTTGAAATGTAGATTTCTTGTAGATGTACTCTTCACGTTGTAAATATGTTTTGTAGAGTGAAGCCATGGGAAGCCATGTGTAACAGAGCTTAGACATCCAAAACTAATCAATGCTGAGGTGGCTAAATACCTAGCCTTTTACATGTAAACCTGTCTGCAAAATTAGCTTTTTTAAAGAAAAATTTGGGGGGTTAATTTATCATTCAGAAATCTTGCATTTTCAAAAAATTCAGTGCAAATGCCAGGCGATCTGTGTCTAAGGATACAATTTTGAACCATATGGGCAGTGTACAAAATACCATGAAACAACCGTTTCCACACTTGCACCTGATCAAGAGCAGTGCTTCTCCATTTCTTTTGCAGAGAAATGTTTTTCATTTCCCGTGTGTTCCATTTCCCTCTGAAATCCTTGATCTGATTTTATCCATTTTTTAAGGCTCCTCTTTTCCTCCTTTCTTAAGGCACTGTTGCTATGGCACTTTTCTATAACCTTTTCATTCCTGTGTACAGTAGCTTAAAACTGCAGTGATTGAGCATAACCCACTTGTTTGTGTAAATTATTGAAATCCATTTGCACCCTGTAAGAATGGACTTAAAAGTACTGCTGGGCATGTGTGCTGAAAGTACATTGATGGCTCAAATATAAGGAAATGGCCCAATGAACATGGTTGGGAGGGAAGAGGAAACAGCTAGTCAGATGTGAATTGTATCTGTTATAATAAACATGTTAAAAAAAATATTCCCAGCATGACCAATTTCAAGCTACCCACCTGACATCACTGAACACAGAGCTGGGAAGAGATATGCACCATTGACTATCCCAGGATAGTATGAACCAGTTCCAGCACATCCCATACCTTTTCCTATGAATTTGTGCACACAATCCACTTACACCCCAAGTAGAACCCTCAACTCCCATCACAGATATATAACCAAAAGGATACCACATACACATATGTTTGTACATATACATATATATATATATATATCCTAAACACGCACGTACATTTCTACCCTCACCCTGAATAAATACACAAACAGACTACCTCTTACTACCTAAATTTTTACAGACAAAACCTTACTCACCCTGAATATTCACATTCCACTCTCACAACTATATATACACACACAACATGGGCCTGAAAACAAACATGTGCAACCAATATGCCATCCAGATGTACACACTGAGTACCTAAACACACAGGCTCACCAAGTACACAACTGTCTCATGGGCAACCCAAAAAAGACCCATATGCAATCCCACAGCCCTAAAATACATATACTCCAGGATTCCTGCACACACACATAACCTACACCGTCTACTGGTTTCCAAACACACAAACTAAACTCTCACATCCCCCAGAGTACATACCCCAGAAGCCCCAGGAACTCAAAAACACACACAGCCACAAATAACCTATTCTTATCAAATACAGCTGACCCTTGAACAACTTGGGGGTTAGGGCGCCAACCCTCCATGCAGTGGTTCTGCATCCATGGATCATGTAGTAGTCCTGTAGTATTTACTGGAAAAAAAATCCACTAGAAGTGGACCCGTGTGGTTCAAACGTGTGTTGTTCAAGGGTCAACTGTACATATAAGTCCACCTCACTAATACTGAGAACACACAAACAGGCAACACCACTAAATTCTTCAGGCATTACATTTTGAAATAGACACATAGAGGACTCTAAGCCTCCTGATATACTCACAAATCACAAATACACACACCCACAAACTCCTCATGAGTATACCCCCCAAATGCTCAGACACACTCAAAACAGAAAAACACCGACAACCTCTGCAGTCTTACTAATATACATACACAATTCTCACACACCTATGGACACACACATGCAAATATTCCCAAGCCCTGAACATACAGATCCCCTCCCAAACACTATACATTATGCTACCTCTCCAGAATACAAGCTCCCCACCACTACCCCAACATATAAACTGTATATGTGTGTGGGGGTGTTTATATATATATATATTTCTACCCTCACCCCGAATATATAGACAGACCACCTCTTACTCCTACCAAACACATGTATAAACACCCTAGCATTCTCCAAAGAAATACACTTTGAATACTCCTAACAACTCCATACCTTATGAACAATCTTTGATAATGCATGAACCTGATGATGGACACACACACAGATTAGAATACACAAGTAAGATACATGGAAGTGTCTCCAGCAAACCATTTATGAAACAACTTCCATATATCAAATTATCCCTAGCTATTAGGAGCCAGCTCACACATATGCAAGTACTAACAAATACCCATATCACATATTTCTAATACATAGAAATGCAATTGTCCAACTTCCCTGTAGAGACATAGAACCCCACCTCTTTATCAGATACACATATACTCACTTCCCAAAATACATAAGCTTCAGAGGCTCCTACTGAAAATTACAAATGCACAGCCTCAGCAAACATTCCTCCAAGTGGCCATGCCCCTTGAATACACACACAAACTCATTTAACACATAACTCTCCACAAGTCCCAAATGCAACCACAATTACCCAGAACACTGCAAATATGCAATAATATCATCCTATATGCCCTTTGTTCCAAATACACATACAGTACCACACTACTGGCATATACATAACCCCACATTCCCAACCTCTCACACAGAATTAACTCTGCCATCTTGCAGAATACAGAATCATACAAACACAACATACCTACATATACAACATCCACCAGTCCCAGAAAATAGTCACTGACTTGCCCTCTACACATCCAAATATAGTAGACGGCTCCTGAAAATGCACACACACAAACACCCCATAACCATACAACATGCCCTGAATACACAAATGATCATCCTACATTCCCCAAATATACAAAATAAACAGACTGGACACCCAAAGTAATATACACCACTACTTTTCCTGACATTGCCCTTATGCATATGCAGATAATCCTTCCAAATCCACCATTAGAAACACATAAATCCCCAAATTCATGGGTGATAAAAACACATGTAAACATATTCCCCAAACACCTAATTACAAACACCTAACCACCAACTCCTTGAGTATGCCTGCGTCACATCTCAACACCCTCCAAGTACAACACTCACTCTTACACACTCTCACAAAAACACAGGCATGACCTCCCTTCAGACACAAACATCCACAGACAAAACCAACCCACACATTTGACTACATATCAGATTCCCACCAACCAATTAAATATGTACAGACCCCATCTATGCTTGCAAATCAATCATGATTTGACATCAGACTACAAATACATGTTTATTACCACATTCAGCAAAGTTGCTCCCATCACTGACAAAAGAATGCAGTTTGAACATAAGTGGTGATTGATGTTTTTATGATAAGAAGGAAGACACTAGCGAAACCATGAGTGTGTTCCTTCGATCTTCACTCATTTTCCAATCACCTGAGCTACACCTTTGGAACCAGATGACGGTTTTCAACTCGCAAGAACGTCCCTCTAGCTTTTGTACTCTTCAGGACGCGCAGCCTAGAACGGCACCTGGGCACCTGTTTAATAGCTCACACACACTATTTACCCCCCATTGTAGGCCCCGCAATCACTGAACCCTTCATGCAGCCGGCTCCCCAGCGGTGCCAATAACCCTGGGGTAAACCCCTCAAGGGAATCGAGCTCTATGGGGGCGTGAATCCACATTGTGGGGAGTCTCCTTACACGGACAAGGGCACAAATAACCCACAGGGTGAACACCAGCGCAGAGCAGTGACACCTGAGGGGTGAAAAGTCCCCGTACCCCTTACCTCAGGGTTCCTGGAATTGACTCTCGAGGCCGCCATGACAGGCCCCACCCCCGCCAGACGGCCGTTGGGGCCCCACCCTCCGCGCTCGCGCATGCGCTCCTGTCTTCCGGAGCCGAGCCAACTGCCCCAACAGACGCCAGGAGCTGTTGGAGGACGGCGGTCCGCGTGCCCGAGAGCCCCGCCCCAGTGGGCGTGCGCAGGCGTGCAGGCGCGGGGCACGCGGGCATCTGGTCCTGCAGCTCTCTGCCAGAGAGGAGAGCGGTGGAGTGTCAGGCACGCTGCGGAGCGTCTCTGGCGACGCTCCTCGCTGGGAACTTTTGTGCTGGTCTCTTCTTAAAACCAGCTCTTGTGAGATGTGCACTTGTGATTTTTCTATTGCACACGTGAAACCCATGCACTTAGCTACAAAGAGTTCTGGAGAGCTCCGCTCTAAGCACAGTAGCCTCAAATTGGGGCAAGTGCTTTCATGCCCTTTGGACTGCAGTTCCTTGGTTCTTGTTTATGCCTTTCAAAAAACAGTAGGTCCTTTCTCCTGGCAAGCCTGAAGTTTCCGTTAAAGAACAATTCTAGCAAAGAATTCAGACCTGGGAAACACTCTTAAGATACTGTCTCCTGACTCCGTTCCTAGAGTTTTTCCAAACGCATTTACTCTACTAGAATATTTTTTCTCAGTGTATTTAATACATGGAGGTTTTTCAATAAATGTTGATTCACAGGTGTTTCCTTTGTACGTTTTTTTTTTTTTTTAAATAACTTTGAGAGAGAGTGGACAATCTGGGCCAATTTCAACACAGCAGGTAGTATGGGAACAAATTTACTTTCCCTCCCTCCTTTTTTGTAATATCTTGCAGACTTTCAGTTGGCATTAAAAACAACAACAACAACAAAAATAGTAGCGGGATCAACTTACTGACCTGACTTTGTAATACTTCCCAAAGAAACTTCAATCATCAGATGCTCTTTCTGGTCAATTGCAAGATTAGAGCATTTCTCACTCAACAGGATGCCTCTGAAGACCCCTCACATCTAACAGCACTAAGCGCCTCCCAAGTGCCCAGACTTGAAAACTCCACAAGACACAAACATGGTATCTCTTCGTTTCTTTAATGTTTCGTGATTGAGTGGAAGATGAACTGTCTTCTGAGGCTTGTGATGCATGTCCAGAGTTGTTTTTTCTCAGTAGTCAATGCCTGCCCGCAGCCTCTGTGCAGGAATAGTCAGAGATCATGATCCAAAGGACTTTTAGATACTCCCTTCAATGACTGCTCTACCCAAATTGCATTTGGGCTAATTTGATTATCTCTGTCCCTGGGGTGTAGGATTTTGAAGTATTACAAAAGTGATTGCAGAATTGGGACTGGCTAATTTTTGCACAGTGCAATTTTTGTATCAGTGGCCTTGAGAAGAGTCCTTCAAATACTGTATCAGAATTATGAGTGAGAATCTTGTAAATAATTGGTTGAATGACTGAACAAAGGGAGGAAGCAACAAGGAAGCCTGCCTTTCTCGAGTGCCTGGGTACAATATTTTGCCTCACCATCCCTCTAGTATGAAGTTATTGGTTGAAAATCATATGAGTTCTCCTTCATTGTAAAAGCTCCAGTACTGAGCGATATTCCCAAACTGTTTATTTTTTTCAGTCCCCGACAGGAGTTTCTTTAGATATAAAGTTCATTTAGAAACTTTATGTCTAAAGTTTCTTTAGATATAAAGTTTCACCATGATGTTGCTTGAAATATTCTCACCTTATCTTCTCATCTTCTTCTGAGTCAGTTTTTCCTGACAAGGGGCAAGGAACTTCTTAAACACCAACAGGAGTCTTTTTCACACTGTGGAACAGTCCTTCGAAACCTCTGTTTCCTTCCCCAACACCCCACAATCAGTTGGAGTTCTACTGCAGCTACAGCAGTGAGAGAATCTCGTCTCCCAAGAGATTTGGTTGCCATCCTCTGAGGTTTTCAGCCTTCATCTCCCTTGACAAGTTTCCTAACAGTCCTCTCTTCTCACAACACAAAACACGAATACTCTTTCATATCATTTTGATAGTGGTAAACTGACTGACATGGATTCTCAATATGAAAATAATAATCAAACAAGTTTTGCAAAAGGAATGCTACCATGATTCCCATGCAGATGGGGCCATACGCAACGATGAGCCTAGATCGTAAAGAACAAGTGTATGTAATGCAGACAGGAAATTAACACACTTGTAAGCAGGGCTTGCAGGCTAGGATTTAGATGGAAGTGGGCTTGTCTGAATGGGGATTGGACACTGGTGGATAAACTCTTGGCATTGTGTCAAGGTGCACATCCATCTCATGGGTAGTGGACTTTTAACACCTAGAAAAACCAGGGCTCTAGGATGTTTAGTCCCTTTAACATAAGGAAAGAGAAGAAGATTTTCTGCCTTCTTGTTCCTTACTTCTGTCCTTACCCCTACTAAGCCAAGATGTCCAGTGCTATATGATGGCTCTTCCAAATCCATTTCATCCAAAGAGCCTGCAGATTTTGTGTATGTTTACGGTTGGGTTTTCTGTTGGAGCCAAGGTGCACACTTGAGTCTCATCCCTCCAAGTTCTCTTTCTCATAAGGATGAGTAACTGATAATAGCTTAGTATGTTCTGATTTTTTGGTAGTGTTGCCAGATAAAATACAGATTTCGAGTTAAATGTAAATTTCAGATAAACAGGGAAAGACTTTGCAGTAAAACTATGTCCAAAATGTTGCATGGGACAAAGTTGTACTAAAAATGAATTCATTGTTTATGTGAAATTCAAAAGTCAAATTCAGTTAGGCATTTGTTACTTTTCTTTACTAGATCGAGCCACCCTATTCTTTCAGGTGCTTTGAAATTTAAGAGACTAGAAAGTCTTGTTCTAGGAATCTAGTGCAGAAACAGAGGAGCCACGATACCCGTACAAAGACAATCATTGGAAATATCCTCAGATATATTGGAACATATATGAATTTTCATCTAGAAAAAAAATGAAGGAATTTTAAAAAATGAAAACAGATTGCCTTCGTTTTTAGTTGCATGACGTATCTCTGGGAAGATTTTAGTGAAAGAGATAACACTGGTTTCCTCCGGGAAAGAGGATTGGGTTGACAGGGGAAAGAGGTGGGAGGAGGACTCGCCACTGCATATTCCATTTTGCACAATTTAATTTTGAACCATGAGAAGGTGTTGCTCGCTTAAAATATTATACTAAAATCATTTAAAAGGTAAAAAACTCAATCTTTTACAACCATGGAATACTATGAGAAAGACATTTAGTGAATTCTGGTCTTGGACATGGGGGCTGCATGACGGTTTTTTGATGGACGGGGGCTTTCCAGCACAAAGGATCATTAGTAAGGCTGGTCCTGCTGGATGTTGGTTGGAGCACAAGGACCACTCCCTTAGGAGTGATGTACATACAGCAGTCAAAGACACTGGATCTGCTGAGACAATCCTAATTTCAAATACTCAGTTCCATGTGGCCATAAATACCCAAGTGTTTATCAGACTAACAGTTCTGAATTTTGTTCAGAAAGTCTAGTCTCTGTTGAAGTAAGTCAAGAGCCAGGTAGGAAGCAGAGTGTGTTGAGGGACACAAAACTAGGTTGATGGAAAAAGAAGTGAAAGGAAGGGAACATCAAGTCCAACCTCGGTGCCGTGAATCAAAAACAGTCTATAAACTGCGTAAAGAGGCACATGCCAATTGTGTTGCCACTGTGTGAGGTGGAAGGAACTTCCGGTTCTTGCCTACCTGCCAGAGCCCTCGTGGAATGTCTCCCCACCCCCACCCTACCCAGACCCACGTGCCCTCTGCCCCTCCCCCACTGCAGAATGTTTCAGCCACATTCTACTGTTATGACTCAAACCTGCCCCTCCTTCAGTTGGATCCTGAGCGTCTGTTGAAGCAGGTCACTCTCTGGGTCCTGGTCTTGACTTTTCTCATTGAGGCTACCAGGCAGCAGTAGTCCGTGCCCAAGCCTGCAGGATGGCTTCAGAAGGAGGTAAGCCTATAGGCTGGGGGTGTGTCCTCAGAGACCCTGCCATCCCTCACATCCTTTGGGTTCACACGTGACACTTCACGGTGGGCACACAGTTGGACTGAAGTAGAGGGAGAAGAGAGCACTGGACACACGAGGACATTTCACCTGGGGAGACTGGGGAGCCTGAAGAAACCTGAGACTGCACTGGGGAGGAGGGGTCATTGGAGGCGGATCAAGAGGAATTGCCCTGGCTATGGAGAAAGGATGGCAGCAGGCAGGTTGATTCTTTCTAGAAGGGAGACAAGCCACTTTGAAACGTGTGTGTAAGGATGTGTGTGATGTCCTGGTGGTGACACAGGGAGGGTCATGAGGAAAGCCTAGACGTGTCTTGTGTTCCTGAGGCACCTGAAGCTTGCCTCACCATATCTTTCTAAGGGATTTGAACAGGAGCATACTGTATCTAAGGGGGCCGTGGGGAGAGATGGTCTTGGTGAGAAAACTATTCAGTGGGGCTGTGTGTGGCCACACCTGCAGTGAAGTGCCCTCTCCGAGAGCTAGGCAGGAGGTTACTCTAACTGCCGCAGCCCACACCTCGTCCACTCCTCCCAGCCCAAAGCTCACTTCTCAGTTCAGGCAACTGTTGCTTTGGATTCAACAGGGGATGGGCAACCGTGTAACTTCAGCCAAAAGAGGGCTCAGGTTCCTGAGTTGCTCTGAATTGTTCTTCCTTTTGTGGAATCGCAGTACATCAGACCTACTTCACCTCGTCCAGTATCTCATGGTGGACCCTCAGGCTGCCTTGAGAGGAAGAGTTTGTTCATATTTCCTGTCACTCCTTCATGGACAGGGGACAGATGTGGAGTGGGGTTGTTTCGGGTGGAATGTCTGTGAAGGCTGCTTCCTCTTTTAAAGGGGGAAGGAGTGTAGCCCAGGGGCAGGAAGACGATCTTCTGTGTTATTATTAAACGTCCTATGACACCTGTTCTGGTTAATTAGGTGCACCGTGGTGTGTACCTTGTTCTCATGAACAAGGATGTGATCCAGACAACTTGATCGCCATGGCAACTGGCTTCTGCCTGCTTCTCAGATTGTCTTTCCGTTATTGGGAGCTGGAGGGGGAAGGACCACAGGCGGTCTGTACTCCCATGACCAATGTAACATGACAATTCCCTGGCCCTTGTCTAATCCTCTGCAGCCATCACTGGCTGTGAAATGACAGAATCTAAGGGACACGCGCCTACTTCTCACACACCACTCCCCCCACCCCCGCCTCTTAGGAACAAAACCCCTGAGTGATGACAGTGACTCTGGGTACTGGGGAGGGGGTGGCAGGACCTGGCCCATGTTACGTGTCTGCTGTGGGTTGTTCTGAGATGCAGGTGCATTCTGGGCAGGTGTTATGGGTTTGTATCAGGATTCCATTAGAGTGATATTTTCCAGCATTTTGTTTTGTTTTGTGAGGCTAGGAAAGAAAGAGGGGATTTATACTGAGGATCAGGAAAAGGAGGACTGAGGAGGAGGTGGGGCCCTAATATTTTACACAATACCTGTCCACAAAGGGCTTTTGGGTGCCTAGAACTTACCTTGGAGAAGGTCCCTACCTGCTAGTACGCCGGCTGAGGGGCATTTCTCACAGAGCAGATGTCCACACAGTTCCAGATCTTGGGAGACAGCCTGTGAGGCTTAGGTGCCAGGGGGTGCCTTAGGGAGGCTCTCCAAGTCAGTGCTTGCTGAGGTGATTTCTTCTCGGCAGACAGGGGTCAGGGACCTTGGTGGATGGGCGCGGGGTCACCAGTGGAATAATTCTCAACTGGAGGTCAGGGCATGAAAATCACTTGAAGACCTTTGCACGCTGCACAGTTTCCCTTGTCCAAGTGTCCCTCACCTGTGGAGATTTACACTCTGATGCCACAGAAAGCCTCAGTCCCACTTGCCCATTCTCCTCCTCCATTCACTCCTTTCCTTTGCCTCAACAGCATCTCCAGTGCTGGGAACGGATGTGACCATGAACCCCGGTGCCTCCTTGTCTACTTTCACGGCAGTGCCCTTCCCTCCACCCATTCCTGGCGCCCAGCACCGGCCACCCTGGCAGCAGCACCTGCCACGTCCCATCACCCCAGCATTCCCTCCTGGCAGCAGCCTGCTGCTGCCAGCTTTCCCCAGGACGCCTATGGTGGCTAATGGTGGCCGTGGCCCCAGTGCCCCTGGGGCTTGCAACCTCACGGTCCAAGTGAGGTCACAAGGGAGGACAGTGGAAGCCCCCCAGTCTCAGACCTTTGTCGTTACTCAGGCCCCCCTCAACTGGAGCGCTCCTGGGGCCCTCAGCAGGAGTGCTGCATGTCCTGCACCCGTATTCATAGCAACCCCTGTGATGGGGACCGTTGTGACTGCTTCAGCTGTTGGAGTTAGTCAGGCTGGCAAGGGAGGCTGGACCCCAGGCTTTCCTCCTCAAGCTCCACCACCAGCTGCCCAGCTGGCCCCTGTCATTCGCCCAGTGAACTCTGGGCCATGGCCACATGGCACTTCCAGGGAGGGCCGCCTGGCCACCAACCAGTCCAACGCCTCGCAGGATGGCTCCTCTAACACCCAGAGAGAGTACAGTAACTTCCTACGTTGGCAGCACATCAAGCCCCTGGCCCGGAGACACTTTCACCTGAGTCCTGATGCAGAAGCTTTTTCCTGCTTTCTCATGTGAGTGAACGCTCAGAGGGTCCTGAGCTTATGGGAGCTTTTAGATAAAGAGGAACTGGGGATGGACTCGCACGTTAGGTTTCTAGGGCTACTGGAAGGAAGGTGTGAGGGCGATGTCCATGCTATGAGAAGGCACATTGTCGGTCACATGGGTGGGCCTGCCAGTCCGTGACATCAGGACTGAAATGTGCCCTATCTCAACGGGTCCCACCACCCTGTGAGTCTGGCCAGCTTGCTCTTCCATGATTCTCATGGTAATATGGACTGAAGACTTGCAGTCAGAGAGGGTCGTGGTGTAAGGTGAGGAGCCAAGGAGTGGATGCCGCACTCTCCTGTGCTGCCGTGTCCTTCATACAGGACGTGAGCATACATGGCCAGGGGAGGTCACTTCAGAGGAGGGGGAGGAGCGCGGGGCCCAGGAGAGCGCTTTATGCCTGCCTCCACTTCGTTGTGGAGAATTCCACTAGGAACAGGGTGATGGTAGAGATCTCCTAAGGGCGTGGGCTCTCTCCCACTAGAGTTGTGAGCCTGGCAGGCATTTCCATCCTAAACCTCCGGTCCCTCGTAAAAAGGGGACAATTACACTTCACTCAGAGGACTGTGCAGAAGACGCCTTGGGCTAATCTATGAAGTGTGAGCAGATTGCTTGGCACATGCCATGCCTCATTGATGATGGTGATTTTTATGATGAAAATGCAGCCTTGAGGAGGAAAAGAGCTCCCCAAGGCACAATGGCCCAGCTCTAGCCTGGGAGTGGATGGCCGTCCTTGAGTGAGTGTGAGGCGGTGACAGCAGTGGCCGGGAAGGCTTGTCTTTGCCCTCCCAGACGCCCTCCTCTCACCCTCCTCTTGCTCAGTCATGCTGTGTTGAGTGATGTGTGGTCCACATGGGCGGGTGGGGTCAGGCAGGTCGGGGCTGGGCTGGGCCCGGAGACTGACCCCGAGTGCTTACAGCCCAGTGCTTCGATCCGTGGCCCGCCTGAATCCCAACATGCCACTGGAGGAGGGACTGTGGAGGGCCGTGCAGGAATGGCGGCGCTTGAGCAACCTTGACCGGATGATCTACTACGAGAGGGCGGAAAAGTGAGTCAGCGTCCTGGGCCCAGGGGCTGCGTGGAGGGTGAGGCGAGTGGGTGAGGGCAGGGTCTGGCCGTGGGGATGCTCATCAGAGAGGACAGAGGAGAAGGGCTGTCACCCAGCACAGGGGCCCCGCAGCACAGGGGCCCTGCTGTCCCCCAGAAACCCCTCCCTCACCTTGAGAGTTTGAGACTTCTGTCCTTCCTCCACCAGGAGCTCTGCCTTCCCCTGATTTTGACCTACCCTTGCCTTGACATGAAGGTCTCAGGACGGGGCAGGGTGAAGCTGTGAGTCCAGTAGGGGTCCAACTCCGGCCATATGGGCTGGGCCGGGGAAAGAGCTCCACCCGCCAGCCTGCTGCTTCCTTAGTGGTGGGTGGCTGGCGGCCACTAACATAGATTTGGGACCACCTCTCCTCATGAAAAGTGCCCTGAGTGGGTACCCTGGCATCCCTGAAGAGGCTGGGGAAGCCAGCTGTCGTCGGCGCAAGGGTCTCCGGCCCTTCCAGTGTTTGCTCCATGGTAATCCCCTTGGTTTAAGAAACAAAAGCAAACAAACGAGCGCCTCTCAGAGGAAGGGAAGGCCTCTCCTCTAAGCTCAGCATTCACATCGTCCAGCCTCTCCTGGGCCCTGTCTCCAGGTCTATGTTCCAGGACTCTCAGTCCTAGCCCAGTGTCCTGGATTCGGTCAGGGACCCCTGTGGGGAACACATGCCTGTTCCAGCCTCTGGCTGTCAGCCCTTCATGTGGTTCTGGATGGGGACGGGGGTATGAGGAGGGTGCCCCCTGGGTCAGCCATGTGTCCCGTTGACCTGGTTCAATTCAGCGACCTGGGTCTATGCTGTTGAATGCCCTCCAGTGCTGGTGAGGCAGGAAGGGTCCCAGATCTTGTTATCACTTCCAGGAGCAGCTCTCTGCTGTGGACAGCACCTCACAGGGCCTTGACGGCCCCAAGGCACATCCTCTCCCAGTGCCTCATTCTTGGCTGCCTTTGTTGGGCTCCAGAACCCAGGCCTTTTTCTCAGGGTGGCCTGTGCCTCCGTCACCCCCCAGGTTCATGGAATTTGAGGCCAAGGAGGAGATGCACATTCAGCATTTGCAGTGGATGCAATGCGCGCAGGACGTGCCTCCTCCAGCCCCACCGAAGCTGGATCCTCGGGGGCCCCCAGCCCCGAAAGTGCGCCTTCAGCCAAGCACCCAGGTTCCCACTGGAGCTGAAGGCACAGGTAACAGGGGCCTAGGGTTGGCCACCGTCCCCACGTGGATCCTTTCCTTTCAAGACAGGGGCATTGGTCTTTCAACCAAAACAGCCACCGAGGCGGGATGTGGAGGGGTGGGGTCTCAGCTGCCCTTTGTCACTACGGGGTATTGACTTGGTCAGTTTTGTAACTCCTCTCACACCTCCCTGTCAAAGGACCCCACACGAAGTCTGCCTAAGAAGTGGGCTTGATGGGGAGACCCCTAGAAAATTGGAGGTTCCCCACTTCCTTACTTGTGACTCTCTTAGATGACCCCCTAACCTCCCCTCTCCAACTGTGCATGAGGCTTCAGATGGTCCTGACCCCTCCCACACCCACATCAACGTCCCCCAAACAATGCCCTCACCAACGTGCGCTCGGTGGTCAGGAGGTGGACCGGGAGTCCCTCACCTTCCTTCCCTTCCTCCTGCTCTGCCTCAGCCTGTGCTCCCAGGATGTCCGGCCCCAGGGCCCAGCCCTCGCACCCGAAGCCACACAGATCCCAGCGGACCCTGGAGACCAAGGCACCCAAGGAGATTCCCCCTGAGACTGTGAGGGAGTATGTGGACAGGATGGAGGCGATGGTGGGGCCCGTCCACTCAGCCCCAGGCAAGTCACATGCAGAATGTGGAAAGGACGGAAATGAGCTGAAGCAGGAAGAGGACGACACCTACTTGGACCCGTGTCTCTTGAGCTACACTGACGAGCTGCGTTCCCGGGAACACTCTGTCACCAAGGTAGGCTGGGCCTGGAGCCTGGGGTCTACAAGATGCCAGGGCATGGAACTCTCAGCACCCAAGATCTGGGTTCTGCTCAGGCTGATGGGACTTAAGCTCAGCTCCTTGTTCCTGAGCCTGGTGTTAGGGGAGGTTTACGTAGATGTATGTGTGTATATGTTTGTGTCTGTGTGTATGCCTTTGTGTGTCTGTGTATGTGCATCTGTATATGTGCTCTTTTGTGTGTGACTGTATATGTGCGTGTGTGTGTGTGTGTGTGTGTGTGTGCTGACCATCCCCGCCTTGTGGAGGAGAGTGGGGGTGGGTCTCTGCTTTTCACTTTCCCTCCTGGTCTTCTTGTGTCACAGGCCACACCTGGCCAAGGATGCTCACAGCCTCTTCTTTCTGTCCAAGGTGGAGGCAGTCATTCACCGTCGATTCCCGGCAGAATTGTTTTCCCCAGACCCACAGTTGGATGTCTTGGCCCTTGCTGAGGAGCTGAAGCAGGAGGAAGGACTCACCCCTGAAGAAGTGAGTCAGGGGAGGGAGAGGGACACTTAGGGTGCCAGGGGACTCCAGGGGAGGGGGGACCCCAGGTGATCCAGGGGACAGGGGAAACCAGGTGGCCCAGGGGAGCCAGAGGAGGGAGGGATCGCAGGTAGAACAGGGGAGACAAGGGACACCCAGGAAGACCAGGGCACGGAGGGACCCCAGTGAGCAGGGGAGAGGTAGTGCCCCAGAAAAGGAGGCCCACATGGCTCTGTCCGTCCCTTCCCTGCCTCGGAGGCCTGGCATGGGGAAAGGCCCTCTCTGGGGTGGGTGCAGCGCAGGGTGATAGGAAGGAGAGGATGGGGAGCCGGGAGCGGAGGGAAGGACACACAGCTGGGAATAAGGTGCAGGAGGATGGCAGGAATGCCACCGTGTCTGTATTTGGAGTCTAGTCCTGTGGTCCCCCGTCCCCTCCTCCCCCCCAGGGCCATTGTCCCACTGCCCAGTGCTCCTCCTCTCACACGTGCGCGTGGAGCCGTCACTGTCCTCCTCCCTCCTACCAGCTGGTGCAGAAACGACTCCTGGCCTTGAAAGAGGACGAGGGTGGGCCGGCAGCCCCGAGCCACAGTGCACCCGGAGTGGGCTCAGTTCCATCTGAGTCCCACGCCGGCCAAGGTGCCCAGAGGCACGACCAAGACTGCCATCGAGGGGTCAGTGATGAAGCCGGCCCACCAGAGATTGATGTTGAGGCTCTTCATAGGCCCATCCGAACAGACACTGGCCCGTTCGTGCTCAGAGTCTTTGTTCCCTCTCGAGGACGTCAGGCTGGCAAGGGAGGCTGGACCCCAGGCTTTCCTCCTCAAGCTCCACCACCAGCTGCCCAGCTGGCCCCTATCATTCGCCCAGGGAACTCTGGGCCATGGCCACATGGCACTTCCAGGGAGGGCCGCCTGGCCACCAACCAGCCCAACGCCTCGCAGGATGGCTCCTCTAACACCCAGAGAGAGTACAGTAACTTCCTACGTTGGCAGCACATCAAGCCCCTGGCCCGGAGACACTTTCACCTGAGTCCTGATGCAGAAGCTTTTTCCTGCTTTCTCATGTGAGTGAACGCTCAGAGGGTCCTGAGCTTATGGGAGCTTTTAGATAAAGAGGAACTGGGGATGGACTCGCACGTTAGGTTTCTAGGGCTACTGGAAGGAAGGTGTGAGGGCGATGTCCATGCTATGAGAAGGCACATTGTCGGTCACATGGGTGGGCCTGCCAGTCCGTGACATCAGGACTGAAATGTGCCCTATCTCAACGGGTCCCACCACCCTGTGAGTCTGGCCAGCTTGCTCTTCCATGATTCTCATGGTAATATGGACTGAAGACTTGCAGTCAGAGAGGGTCGTGGTGTAAGGTGAGGAGCCAAGGAGTGGATGCCGCACTCTCCTGTGCTGCCGTGTCCTTCATACAGGACTTGAGTGTACATGGCCAGGGGATGTCACTTCAGAGGAGGAGGAGGAGCGCGGGGCCCAGGAGAGCGCTTTATGCATGCCTCCACTTCGTTGTGGAGAATTCCACTAGGAACAGGGTGATGGTAGAGATCTCCTAAGGGCGTGGGCTCTCTCCCACTAGAGTTGTGAGCCTGGCAGGCATTTCCATCCTAAACCTCCGGTCCCTCGTAAAAAGGGGACAATTACACTTCACTCAGAGGACTGTGCAGAAGACGCCTTGGGCTAATCTATGAAGTGTTAGCAGATTGCATGGCACATGCCACGCCTCATTGACGATGATGATTTTTATTATGAAAATGCAGCCTTGAGGAGGAAAAGAGCTCCCCAAGGCACAATGTCCCAGCTCTAGCCTGGGAGTGGAGGGTCGTCCTTGAGTGAGTGTGAGGCGGTGACAGCAGTGGCCGGGAAGGCTTGTCTTTGCCCTCCCAGACGCCCGCCTCTCACCCTCCTGTTGCTCAGTCATGCTGTGTTGAGTGATGTGTGGTCCACATGGGCGGGTGGGGTCAGGCAGGTGGGGGCTGGGCTGGGCCCGGAGACTGACCCCGAGGGCTTACAGCCCAGTGCTTCGATCCGTGGCCCGCCTGAATCCCAACATGCCGCTGGAGGAGGGACTGTGGAGGGCCGTGCAGGAATGGCGGCGCTTGAGCAACCTTGACCGGATGATCTACTACGAGAGGGCGGAAAAGTGAGTCAGCGTCCTGGGCCCAGGGGCTGCGTGGAGGGTGAGGCGAGTGGGTGAGGGCAGGGTCTGGCCGTGGGGATGCTCATCAGAGAGGACAGAGGAGAAGGGCTGTCACCCAGCACAGGGGCCCCGCAGCCCAGGGGCCCTACTGTCCCCCAGAAACCCCTCCCTCACCTTGAGAGTTTGAGACTTCTGTCCTTCCTCCACCAGGAGCTCTGCCTTCCCCTGATTTTGACCTACCCTTGCCTTGACATGAAGGTCTCAGGACGGGGCAGGGTGAAGCTGTGAGTCCAGTAGGGGTCCAACTCCGGCCATATGGGCTGGGCCGGGGAAAGAGCTCCACCCGCCAGCCTGCTGCTTCCTTAGTGGTGGGTGGCTGGCGGCCACTAACATAGATTTGGGACCACCTCTCCTCATGAAAAGTGCCCTGAGTGGGTACCCTGGCATCCCTGAAGAGGCTGGGGAAGCCAGCTGTCGTCGGCGCAAGGGTCTCCGGCCCTTCCAGTGTTTGCTCCATGGTAATCCCCTTGGTTTAAGAAACAAAAGCAAACAAACGAGCGCCTCTCAGAGGAAGGGAAGGCCTCTCCTCTAAGCTCAGCATCCACATCGTCCAGCCTCTCCTGGGCCCTGTCTCCAGGTCTATGTTCCAGGACTCTCAGTCCTAGCCCAGGGTCCTGGATTCGGGCACGGACCCCTGTGGGGAACACATGCCTGTTCCAGCCTCTGGCTGTCAGCCCTTCATGTGGTTCTGGATGGGGACGGGGGTATGAGGAGGGTGCCCCCTGGGTCAGCCATGTGTCCCGTTGACCTGGTTCAATTCAGCGACCTGGGTCTATGCTGTTGAATGCCCTCCAGTGCTGGTGAGGCAGGAAGGGTCCCAGATCTTGTTATCACTTCCAGGAGCAGCTCTCTGCTGTGGACAGCACCTCACAGGGCCTTGACGGCCCCAAGGCACATCCTCTCCCAGTGCCTCATTCTTGGCTGCCTTTGTTGGGCTCCAGAACCCAGGCCTTTTTCTCAGGGTGGCCTGTGCCTCCGTCACCCCCCAGGTTCATGGAATTTGAGGCCAAGGAGGAGATGCACATTCAGCATTTGCAGTGGATGCAATGCGCGCAGGACGTGCCTCCTCCAGCCCCACCGAAGCTGGATCCTCGGGGGCCCCCAGCCCCGAAAGTGCGCCTTCAGCCAAGCACCCAGGTTCCCACTGGAGCTGAAGGCACAGGTAACAGGGGCCTAGGGTTGGCCACCGTCCCCACGTGGATCCTTTCCTTTCAAGACAGGGGCATTGGTCTTTCAACCAAAACAGCCACCGAGGCGGGATGTGGAGGGGTGGGGTCTCAGCTGCCCTTTGTCACTACGGGGTATTGACTTGGTCAGTTTTGTAACTCCTCTCACACCTCCCTGTCAAAGGACCCCACACGAAGTCTGCCTAAGAAGTGGGCTTGATGGGGAGACCCCTAGAAAATTGGAGGTTCCCCACTTCCTTACTTGTGACTCTCTTAGATGACCCCCTAACCTCCCCTCTCCAACTGTGCATGAGGCTTCAGATGGTCCTGACCCCTCCCACACCCACATCAACGTCCCCCAAACAATGCCCTCACCAACGTGCGCTCGGTGGTCAGGAGGTGGACCGGGAGTCCCTCACCTTCCTTCCCTTCCTCCTGCTCTGCCTCAGCCTGTGCTCCCAGGATGTCCGGCCCCAGGGCTCAGCCTTCGCACCCGAAGCCACACAGATCCCAGCGGACCCTGGAGACCAAGGCGCCCAAGGAGATTCCCCCTGAGACTGTGAGGGAGTATGTGGACAGGATGGAGGCGCTGGTGGGGCCCGTCCACTCAGCCCCAGGCAAGTCACATGCAGAATGTGGAAAGGACGGAAATGAGCTGAAGCAGGAAGAGGACGACACCTACTTGGACCCGTGTCTCTTGAGCTACACTGACGAGCTGCGTTCCCGGGAACACTCTGTCACCAAGGTAGGCTGGGCCTGGAGCCTGGGGTCTACAAGATGCCAGGGCATGGAACTCTCAGCACCCAAGATCTGGGTTCTGCTCAGGCCGATGGGACTTAAGCTCAGCTCCTTGTTCCTGAGCCTGGTGTTAGGGGAGGTTTACGCAGATGTATGTGTGTATATGTTTGTGTCTGTGTGTATGCCTTTGTGTGTCTGTGTATGTGCATCTGTATAAGTGCTCTTTTGTGTGTGACTGTGTATGTGCATGTATGTGTGCGTGTGTGTGTGTGTGTGTGTGTGTGTGTGTGTGTGTGCTGACCATCCCCGCCTTGTGGAGGAGAGTGGGGGTGGGTCTCTGCTTTTCACTTTCCCTCCTGTTCTTCTTGTGTCACAGGCCACACCTGGCCAAGGATGCTCACAGCCTCTTCTTTCTGTCCGAGGTGGAGGCAGTCATTCATCCTCGATTCCCGGCAGAATTGTTTTCCCCAGAGCCACAGTTGGATGTCTTGGCCCTTGCTGAGGAGCTGAAGCAGGAGAAAGGACTCACCCCTGAAGAAGTGAGCCAGGGGAGGGAGAGGGACACTTAGGGAGCCAGGGGACTCCAGGGGAGGGGGGACCCCAGGTGATCCAGGGGGCAGGGGAAACCAGGTGGCCCAGGGGAGCCAGAGGAGGGAGGGATCGCAGGTAGAACAGGGGAGACAAGGGACACCCAGGAAGACCAGGGCACGGAGGGACCCCAGTGAGCAGGAGAGAGGTAGGGCCCCAGAGCAGGAGGCCCACATGGCTCTGTCCATCCCTTCCCTGCCTCGGAGTCCTGGCATGGGGAAGGGCCCTCTCTGGGGTGGGTGCAGTGCAGGGTGATAGGAAGGAGAGGATGGGGAGCCGGGAGCGGAGGGAAGGACACACAGCTGGGAATAAGGTGCAGGAGGATGGCAGGAATGCCACCGTGTCTGTATTTGGAGTCTAGTCCTGGGGTCCCCCGTCCCCTCCTCCCCCCCAGGGCCATTGTCCCACTGCCCAGTGCTCCTCCTCTCACACGTGCGCGTGGAGCCGTCACTGTCCTCCTCCCTCTTACCAGCTGGTGCAGAAACGACTCCTGGTCTTGAAAGAGGACGAGGGTGGGCCGGCAGCCCCGAGCCACAGTGCACCCGGAATGGGCTCAAGTCCTTCTGAGTCCCACGCCGGCCAAGGTGCCCAGAGGCACGACCAAGACCGCCATCGAGGGGTCAGTGATGAAGCCTGCCCACCAGAGATTGATGTTGAGGCTCTTCATAGGCCCATCCGAGCAGACACTGGCCCTTTCGGGCCCAAAGTCTTTGTTCCCTCTCGAGGACGTCAGGAGGTCTCTCCATTCTGGGCCGGACGGCTCTCCCCTCCCCAGGGTCAAAGGCGCACTGGCCCTCTACTGGGACCCAGGGATGCGTCTGTTCTCAGAGAGGCGTCTCCTATTCCAGCGGCCCGAGGGCCCAGGGACGCGTCCAGTGAGGCCGAGGAGGCGCTCCCCAGCCTGGCCTCCCCCTTGGCCTCTCCGCAGAGCCTGCCGTCTTGCCGGCTGTCCCAGAGTCCTGCCCCTGCCTCAGGCCTGGCCTCCCCTGGAGGTTGGGGGGCCCAGAGTGCTCCCCAGGCCCCCTCCCCTCAGACAAGAGGCCCCAGCCCAGCTCCACCAGCCGCTCCCAAGTTGAGGAAGCGGGCTCTGTGTGGGCGCCCAGCCACTGCTGAGAAGCTGCCCATCCCCGGGGCTGGCCACGGGGTCTCTGCGAGGCCAGCCTTGGCTCTGGGGCTGGCTCGCCCCTCACAGCCGAGAAAGAGAAAGCGTGACCCGTTTGTCACAGGGAAGAGGAGGAAGAAGACGAGGAAGCACTGCAGCCAGTAGGGAACAGCCGGGCCGGCCCTCCAGGGCGAGCCCCCCAGGGCGGCCCCCAGGGGAGCCTAGGGGCTCCTCCTCACCCCAGTGCTGATCCTGGGATTGTGGGGGGTTAGGGAGGTGGGGGAGGTGGGTGTGGGCAGGACCTTTGGAGTGATGTATGAAAATTGTGAATAAAGATAGTTTTGGTGGGAAATGCTCTCAGGCCACTGTCATCTTCTTCGTGTGGAGCTGCTCCACAGAGAGCGATCCTGAGAGGAAGGAAGGGAGAGGGATGTCACAGGAGCTATGGATCTACAGGTGGCCAAACCTTTCCTCCACATAGACAAGGACTCCTCAGGCTGCCCCTGGGAACGCATAGCTCTCATTTTCCCCAGGGACCCCCTCATCATGCCCTTCTCTAAAGCCTGCTTGGCTAGGGGCCTTCTGGGGCATCTGTAGCATCTTCTGCATCCCTGAACCGTCTGGGGAGGGAGAGCTGCTTTTGTGCCTCTCAGCCCTCTGGACACTAACCAGTTTCTAGGATGGAGCCTGGAGACGGCCCTTGTCTTTATGGAGCTGCTCTCTGCTTCCCTGAAGTGGCCAGGCGATGGCGCTGGGGTGACCCTCCGCTCATCCAGGGTTTCCTGTGTGGGTGGCCTGACCAGAGAGGAAAAGTCTTGGCCATGGGGACAGAACTGTCTGCCTCGTCATAGCGGGAGCGTTCTCTAGTCCCACTGGGATTATTGCAATGTGGAGAGTGGTTGAGGCAGCTACCTCTTAATCCCAGTGAGGATGCAACGAGGGGAATGGGCGTGGGGAAATTCATGGGGCACCTGTTACAGGTGTGTCTAAGGGAAACGACAGTTGGGCCCCTTTGTGGAACTTGTGGGATTTCTGTGCAGCAGCATCTCGTTCAACTGAGGGAGGAGGACCCATCTGG
Source organism: Balaenoptera physalus (assembly GCF_965194825.1). Classification (NCBI taxonomy): domain Eukaryota; kingdom Metazoa; phylum Chordata; class Mammalia; order Artiodactyla; family Balaenopteridae; genus Balaenoptera; species Balaenoptera physalus. The sequence goes on along the minus strand of NC_138886.1, from coordinate 92,100,100 downwards.
CTGTGGCTGTGGGGACTGGCCTTAGGGGCCTAGGGGTGTGCAAAGACACCCCAGAACTACTGTCCCTTCCCTTTCCACCCATGGCTGGACATGTGTGTGTATTGGTATCAACACTGATTTGTATTCCCATAGAAAACAGTTCCTCCTGAACAAACTATGACGGTGTTTCACAAGAACAGCTTGCTCACAGGGGCAGCAGGGGTGGGGGAGAGGTGTCTGTGGCCCCAGATCTGGGTGGGAGCTGGGATCCATGCTGAGGAGTGTAGAGGCCTCAGTCACCGTCCTGCGGTTGCCAGCAGAGACTTTGAATCATCAGAGCAGGGGAAATGACCCGCTCATAAGGGTGAGACGAGCAAACAATGAGGGGCAGGGAGCAGACCCCTGCTGTCTCCCCGAACTGCCCCCCCTCCCAGTCTGCTTAGCTTCCGTCACAGCCTGTGCTGGCCCACCTCTGAAGCCCCTTCCTCCTAAAGCACTCAGATGCTCTGATCTTTTGTAGACCTGCTCTGGGCCTCACCCCCCTTCCCTGCTGGCCAAAGGCTCTTCTCCAGGTTCTGAGTTCTGATTCCTTCCCCAGGACCCAGGCAGGGGTTAGGACAACAGGGACTCCCTGAACATGACCCCTACACCATCAGCATGCAAAACTGGGGCCGCAGGCTTCCGCAGGTGGCATGGCTCTCTGCTGGAACCTGCAAAGAGCTTGGAGAAGAAAGGGGCTCATGTCTCTCCACCTCCACTAATCTGTAGGTCAGCCTCACAGGTCCTCCTCTGTCCAGGTGGGCAGCACATATGTGCTCCCAGCCCTCCTTGACCCTTTGTGAAAGAAAGTTTTTGCAGCTCAGTAGTCTATTAGTCAAGGTGTCTCCGGGCTTGTTCCTTTTGAAGCCCTACAGGAGAATCTGCTTCCTTTCCCTTTCTGTCTTCTAGAGGCTGCCTGCATTCCTTGGAATTAGTCCCTTCTTCCATCTTCAAAGTGCATCACTTTAATCTCTGCTTCCCTCATCACATGGTCTCTCCAACTCTGACTCTTCCTGTGTCCCTCCTATACAAATCTTTGTGTTTATATATAGCCCACCCAGAAAATTTATGATAATCTCTTCATCTCAAGATTTTTTACTTAGTCACAGCTGCAAAGTCCTTTTTTCCATACAAGGTAACATTCACATATTGTCATAGGAGGGGTTAAACACGGACCTTTTTGGGGAACCGTAATTTACCCTACTAGAAGAAATCCACAAGAATACCTATCATCAGAATCCACATGAATAACAGACTATGACCAAGTGGAATTTATTCCAGGATGCAAGCCTGGTTCAATGGTAAAAAATCATCAATGTAATCTACCATACTGAGTCTAAAGGAACACATACTGTCACACCAATTAATACAGAAAAGGCAGTTAACGAAATTCAACACCCATTCATATTAAAAATGCTCAGAAAACTAGGAATAGAAGGTCACTACCTCAACCTAATAAAGAACGTCTACAAAAAACCTACTTCTAACATCACATGAAATAGTGAAAGAAGGAATGTTTTTCCCTGAGTTCAAAAACAAGGTTAGAATGTCCACTCTCATCTCTTAGTTTTCAATGTAGTACTTTAGATTCTAGTTAGTGTAGTACAGTAAGAAAAGGAAAAAAGAGGCATACATATTAGAAAAGAAGAAATATAATTGTCATTATTTACAGATGACATAATTGTCTACATAGAAAATTCCAAGGAATGTATAAGAAAACTCATAATAAATTATAATAAATTGCTTTAGCAGGATCTCAGAATATAAGATCTATACACAACATTGTAAACATTGTTTACATTACATTGTTTACATGTAAACAATGTACATTGTACATTGTTTACATTAATGTAAACATTAATACACAACATTGATCATATTTCCATATACTAGTAACAAACCGAACGATTGAAAACCAAAATTTAAAACATAGTAAATAGGTTCCAGTTCAAGGTGGCAACATGGGAAGATCCTGAACCCACCTCCTCCCACAAACACACCAAATCTACAGCTACATATGGAAAAATTTCCTCTGAAAAAAACTAAAAGATGGTGGAGCAACCCCTTCACATCAGGAAAACCAGAGGGAAACCACATCAAAACAGGTAGGAAAGGCTGAGACACAATTTTTCCATAAATCCCATCCCTGGTGTGGAGACACACAATCAGGAAGGAGCTCAAAACCTGGAGCTTCTCCCTGAGAGGTGAAGGGTTTGGACCCCACATTGGGCACTCCACCTTTTAAGGCTGGCACCTGAGAGATAGACCCCCAAAACATCTGACTTTGAAGACCAACAAGGCACATCCCATGAGACCCACAGGGCTGTGGTGAACTGAGGAACAGCTCTTAAAGGGCCTGTGCACAGACTCACCTGCCCCAGGGCCAAGTGCAGAAGCAGCCCTTTGAAAAGCACTCTGACTTTTTGTGAAAGAGACTCACTTCCCAATTTTAAAGCATTAATCTGAGGAACAGGGGCCTGCTGGAATACTCCCCAGGGACAGAGGCTGGCGGGTGCCATCTTCCTGCTCTCTCTCTGCCTTGATAAAGCTGAAAGGTGCCATCTTTTCCCCCCTTTTTCCTTTCCTGCAGGTGACAACGTTGTGCTCCACCCAGCTGGCTCCTTCTTCCCTGCTCTTCCTCTGTCTTGCTATATATATATATTTTTCTTCTTTTTCTTTTTTTCTTTTCCCTTTTCCCCTTCATTCAGATGGTGTCATCTTTGCACTCTTCCCACCGCCTCACTCCAGCCAGTAAGCATCATCTTCACACTTTCCTTCTGATGTGCTCCAGAGAGCCAGAATCTCCAAGGTGGGAGATCCCATTTTTGTGGTCTCCACTCAGGGGATGCTCCTTGATCACCTGGCTCTGGAGGCCAGGAGGGATCTCTTTTCTGCATCCCATGGGACTGTAACAATTGGAGAGACAGTTCTTGGCAGGATACCACCCCCAGGATGTACCACTACACATCAGACTGAGACACAGTCCCAGCCTTTACATGAAAAAGGCCTATTTGCTAGTAGGGACAAGACTTAAGAGCAGGCTTCAGGTTCAGCACACATCTAGAGGCTACGGATGTGCTCTCAAGGAAGGTAGGCTGGGGGTACCATCTTTCCACCCTCACTCTGCCTTACTACAGTTCACTGGTATCTCCCAGAATGGAGCTTGTACACTTATCTGAAGCCCTGTTTTCTTGTGACTGCTCCCCAGGGAATATCTTCAGATTGCTTGCTTCTGGGGCCCAGCAAGGCTTACACTTGCAATCTCACAGGACCGAATATATTTGTATTCTTTAAAAGCTGTTACCAAATTGTCTGGTTTCCTATCAACCTGAATCTAGGTGCTGACTGAGATCCTCCAGTTTGGGATGCTCACTGGTCTTGGCACACCCTCAACTGCTGGGAGGGTGTGCCAAGTCTATTAAAAATAAACTGCTTAGACAATCACAAAGGTTTGAGAGGCAACCAAGAGTAGACAGTGTTAAATGGCAAGGTTCATCTGTCACACAGCTCTTCAAGACTGGGAGATGTGACTATTTCACTTAATGCATAGAAAACAACACAGAGAGTCAAGCAAAATGAAGAAAGAGAGGACTATACTCCAAAAAAAGAACAAGATAAAACCTCAGGAAAAAATCTTAATGAAATGAACATAAGTAATTTACTTGATAAAGAGTTCAAAGTTATGGTCATAAAAGTGCTCACTGAACTCAGAAGGAAAATGGATGAAAACAGTGAGAACTTCAACAAAGAAATAGAAGATATAAGAAAGTGCCAAATAGAAGTCACCGAACTGGAGAACGCAATAACTGAAGTTAGAAATACAGAAGATGAAGCACAAGAAAGAATAGGTGAACTCAAAGACAGGTCAGAGGAACTCATCCAATCAGAGAATAAGGAAGAAAAAAGAATGAAAATAATTAATATAGCTTAAGGGACTTATGGCACATCAAATGGAATAACATTCACCTTATAGGAACTCCAGAAGGAGAAGAGAAAAAGGGGCAGAAAACATTTGTAGAAATAATATCTGAAAGCTTTTCCTAACCTGGGGAAAGAAACAGACATCCAGATACAGGAAGCCCAGAGAGCTCCAAAGCAGATCAACCTAAAGAGATCCATACCAAGAAATATTAAAATTAAAATGTCAAAGTTAAAGATAACAAGGGAATCTTAAAATCACCAAGAGAAGTACAACTTGTTACATACAAAAGAACTTCCATAAGACTATCATCAGATTTTTTAGCAGATATGTTACAGTTCAGAAGGGAGTGGCACAATATATTCAAAGTGCTGAAAGAAAAATCTTTCCAACCAAGAATACTTCACCCAGCAAATACTTCACCCAGTTATATTCAGAACTGAAGGAGAGATAAAAGAGTTTTCCAGATGACTAAACGTTAAAGGAGTTCATCACCACTAACTCAACCTTACAAGAATTGTTAAAAAAACTTCTTTAAGCTGAAAAGAAAGGGCGCTAATTAGTAACAAGAAAACACATGAAAGTGTAAATCTCACCAGTAAAGGTAAGTGTATATAGTAAAGGTAGTGGATTAATGAATTATAAAGCTGTATGAAGGTTAAAAGACAAAACTCGTAAAAAGACTTATAATTAAAATAATTAGTTAAGGGATATACAACATAAAAACATGTAAAATATGTCATCAAAAACAAAAAATGTGAGGAGGGAGGAGTAAAAACTTTGACCTATAGAATGCATTCAAACTTAAGTTGTTATCAACTTAAAATAGACTGTTAAAATATAAGTTGTTATATGTGAGCTTCATGATAACCACCAAGCAAAAACCTAGAGTAGATGCACAAAAGATAACAAGAAAGGAATCTAAACATACAACTAAAGAAAGTCATTAAGCCACTAAGGAAGAGAGCAAGAGAAGAAAAGAACAGAGAAATCACAAAATTGCCAGGAAACAATTAACAAGATGGCAATAAATACATACTTATCAATAATTATTTTAAATGTAAATGGAGGAAAGGCTTCAATCAAAAGACATAGGGTGGCTGAATGGATTAAAAAAGAAGACCCATCTATATGTGGCCTATAAGAAACTCACTTCAGAGTTAAAGACACACACAGACTGAAATTGAAGGAATGGAAAAAGATATTCCATGCAAATGGAAACCAAAAGAAAGCTGGCGTCGCTATCTATAATTATATCAGAAAAAATAGACTTTAAAACAAAGACTGTAACAAGAGACAAAGAAGGACATTACATATGGATAAAAGGGTCAATCCAATAAGAGTATATAACATTTGTAAGTATTTATGCATCGAACATAGGAGCACCTAAATAAATAAAGCAAATATTAATAGGCCTTAAAGGAGAAATAGCAATACCATAATAGTATGGGACTTGAGTATCGTACTTACATCAACAGATATATCATCCACACAGAAAATCGATAAAGAAAGATTGGCTTTAAATGACATGTTAGATCAGATGGATTTAACATATATATATAACATTCCATCCAAAAGCAACAGAATATACATTCTTCTCAAGTACACATGGAACATTCTCCAGGATAGATCATATGTAAAGCTAAAACCAAATCTTAACAAATTGAAGAAGATTTAAATTATATCAAGCTCCTTTTCTGACTACAATGGTATGAAACTAGAAATTGATTACAAAAAGAAAACTGGAAAATTCACAAACATGTGCAGAGTAAACAACAAATTCCACAATACAGTAAAATGGTCATATAACATGATCCAGTGAGATTTATTCCTAGGATGCAAGGATGGTTCAATATCTGCAAATCAATCAATGTGATATACCACATTAACAACTTGAAGAATGAAAATCATATGATCCTCTCAATAGATGCAGAAAGACTTTTGAGAAAACTCAACATCAATTTATTATAAAAACTCTCAATGAAGTGGGTATAGAGGGAACATACCTCAACATAATAAAGACCATGTATGACAAGCCCACAAATAACATCATGTTCAACAGTGAAAAGCTGAAAGCTTTTCCTCTAAGATCAGAAACAAGACAAAGACGACCACTAAAGTCCTAGCCAGGGCAATTATGCAAGGAAAAGAAATAAAAGGCATCCAAACTGGGAAGAAAGAAGTAAAACGGTTACTATTTGCAGATGACATGACACAATATATAGAAAACCCTAAAGACTCCATCGAAAAACTGTCAGAACTAATAAATGAATTTAGTAAATTTGCAGGATATAAAATCATTATACAGAAGTATGTCACATTTCTACACACTAATAACAAACTAACCAAAAGAGAAGTTAAGAAAACAATCCCACTTACAATTGTATCATAAAGAATAAAAGAAGAATAAATTTAACCAAGGAAGTGAAAGACCTGTACACTGAAACTATAAGACATTGGTGAAATAAATTGAAGAAGACACAAAGATACCCCATGCTCATGTACTGGAAGAATTGATATTATTAAAATGTCCATACTCCCCAAACAATCTACAGATTCAATAAAACTCAATCAAAATTCCAGTGACATTTTTCACAGAAACAGAACAAACAATTCTAAAATTTGTATGGAACCACAAAAGGCCCTGAAAATCTTGAGAAAGAAGAAGAAAGCTGGAAAATGCATGCTCCCTGATTTCAAACTATATTACAAAGCTATAGTAATCAAAACAGTATGGTATTGGTATAAAGGGAGACACATATCAATGAAAAAGACAGAGAGCCCAGAAATAAACCCATTCATATATGGTCAATGAATTTACAACAAAGGAGCCAAGAGTATACAATAGATAAAGGACAGTCTCTTCAATAAATGGTGTTAGGAAAACTGGACAGCCACATACAAAAAATGAAACTGGACCAGTATCTTACACCATACACAAATTCAACTCAAAATGGATTAAAGAGTTGAATGTAAGACCTGAAACCATAAAAACTCCTAGAATAAAACATAGGCAGTAAGCTCCTTAACATCAATCTTGTCAATGATTTTTTTTTTTTTTCTTTTTGGGATTTGACACCAAAAGCAAAGGCAACTAAAGCAAAAATAAACAAGTGGAAGTACATCAAACTAAATAGCTTCTGCACAGCAAAGGAAACCATCAATAGAGTGAAAAGGCAACCTAGTGAATAGGAGAAAATATTTGCAAATCATCTATCCAATAAGGGGAGGGGTTAATATCCAAAGCATGTAAAGAATTCATACAACTCAAAAACAAACAAAAAAATTCCAATTAAAAAATAAGCAGAGGATCTGAAAAGACATTGTCCAAAGACGATATACAATTGGCTAACAGGTACACAAAAGGATGCTCAACATCATTAGTCATCAAGAAATTGCAAATCAAAACCACAATGAGGTATCACCTTATACCTGTTAGAATGGCTATTATCAAAAGCAAAGAAATAATAAGTGGTAGCAAGGATAGGGAGAAAAGGGAAACTTTGTGCACTGCTTGTGGGAATGTAAATTTCTGTAGCCATTATGGAAAACAGCATGGAGTTTCCTCAAAAATTAAAAATAGAACTACCATATAATTCAGCAATTCCACTTCTGGGTATTTAGCCAAAGAAAATCAAAATGCTAACTTGAAAAGATATATGCAACCCTATGTTCATTGCAGCATTATTTACAATAGCCAAACTATGGAAACAACCAAAATGTCCAGTGATGAATAAATGGATACAGAAAATGTGAGATATATATATATATATATATATATATATATATATATATATATATATATATAATGGAATATTATTCAGTCATAAAGAAGAATAAAATCTTGCCACTTGTGACAGCATGGATAGACCTTGAGGGTGTTATGCTAAGCAAAATAAGTCACACACAGAAAAACAAACACCGTATGATCTCACATATATGGAATAATGAAAAACAAACAAAACAGACTCACAGATACAGGGAACAGTTTGGTGGTTGCTGGAAGTGGGGCGTGAGGAAGGTGGGCAAAAAGGCTGGAGGTAGTCAAAACATACAAACTTCCAGTTATAAAATAAATATTATAAATCATGTGGATGTAATGCAAAACACGGAAACTCTAGTTAAAAATACTGTACTGCATATTTGAAAGTTTCTAAGAGAATAAATCTTCAAAGTTCTTATCACAAGAAAAAAATTGTAGCAATATATGATGGTGGATGTTAACTAGACTTATTGTGGTCGTAATTTTGCAACATATAGAAATATTGAATCATTATGTTGTCCACTTGAAACTAATATAATGTTGTACGTCAGTTATACCTCAGTTTAAGAAAAATAAAAAGTGCTACAAATAAATATAAATAAATAAATGTATACAATAACTGCCTTCAAACTGAGATGTTTAATATAAATGTTTAAAAAATGTAGATCTGTATAATGAAACCTACAAAACTCTGATGAAAACAATTAAACAAGTGGTAAAAACAAAGTACAGAGGCATATTATTTTCATGGATTGGAAGACTCAATATGGTAAAATATTAATTCTTCCCAAATTGATCTGTAGGTTTAAATGCAATTCCTATCAACTCCCAACAGGTTTTTTTTTTTTGTCACAATAGACAAGCTTATTCTAAAATTTATATCAAAAGTTAAAGGAAGAAAGATGGCAGCAAAATGATGGTCTAGGAAGTTTCAAACTCTCGTTTCCCTACAGAAACATTCAAAACAAAAACCAATCAGAAGCTTCTAAACCAACTCTGTAAGAGCTCTGGAAAATCATCAAAGGTTTCCACAACCAAGCAAATGCCCAATTGGAAAAAATCATCTCCAAAGAGATAGGAAAGTTTTGTGGCCATTTACCTACTCTTGTTCCACTCCTCCCAACATAACAGTGGTCTTAGTCTTGAGCCAGCAGCAGCCTGGTTTCCAGTTCTCCAATTCCAACTGGTTGGAGCAGAGTAGACCTTATTTACAAATTATTGTGTACCACTATTCCAACCTGTCAGGGGGAAACCCGAAAGCCTGAAAGCCTGAAGCAAGATGCTCTTGTCTGTTTTGCATAACACAGAACACAGAAAAATGGCAGGTGCTACTTGTAAAGCTACAAGGCAACTGTAAATGAACTGATGCCTGGGTCAAGAGATTCTGGGTGGAGAAATATAATAGACCATTTAAAGCCCAAGGTAGAAGCTGGAAGTGAGACTATTTGGGAAATTAGGACTTTCAAAGCAGCCTGTATGCAGGGGAATTTAGAAAGCCACATGCAGGACCAGGCATGACATGCTCAGAAAAGTCCTGAGAAGACCTCAAGCTTTCACCTCAGGCTAATCCCTAGGCTCAGAGCAAGCCTAGCTAAGTGGTGAACAAGGACCCCAGCACAGAGCCAATCTGCCGTAATTGGTGGTGGCTGTTCCCTCTTTTTACATGTTTTTATTTATTATTTCAGCTCCTAGACTTCAAGGAAATCTCCATCAGAAAAAAAGCTGGGGGGCTGGAGTCAAGGTGGCAGAGTAGGAGGATGCAGAGTTGGCGTCTCCTCACAGCTAGGACACCTACCAGGTGTTGGTGGGGGACCTCGGACACCTAAGAGGACTGGAGGAACCCCTGAGTGACCCAGTAGGACATGGGGGGAGGGAAGGGGAAGGAGAAGTGGAGGCCAGATGGGACTGGTGCCCCTGAGGGGCAGCTGGAGGAGGGGAGGGATTCCCATGCACAGAGGGGCCCATTCACAACGAGGGGAACAACAGGGACAGGGAGAGACCCTCAGGGGATTGGAGGACCAGAAGGAAATGCGGCCTGCATTTCCCCCCACCCAGTGGGCCTCGGGGAGCCTGCAGATCCCAGGCCTGACGCTCCACACGACAAGGCCCCTTCTGGTCGCACTGAGCCTAGGCCCAGCACACCCCACCCCACACACCCAGGGCCTTTTCCTTTCCCATGTTAGGGAAGTTTTCAACTATAATCTCTGCAATATTTTCTCAGACCCTTTCCTTTTCTCTTCTTCTTCTGGGACCAGTATAATTAGAATGTTGGTACGTTTAGTGTTGTCCCAGATGTCTCTGAGATTGTCTTCAATTCTTTTCATCCTTTTTTCTTTATTCTGCTCCTCAGGAGTTATTTCCACCATTTTGTCTTCCAGATCACTTATTCGTTCTTCTGCCTCAGTTATTCTGTTACTGATTCCTTCTAGTGTATTTTTCATTTCAGTTATTGTGTTGTTCATCTCTGTTTGTTTGTTCTTTAGTTCTTCTAGATCTTTGTTAAACATTTCTTGTATCTTCTCAATCCATACCTCTATTCTATTTCCACAATTCTGGATCATCTTTACTATCATTACTCTGAATTCTTTTTCAGGTGGATTGCCTATTTCCTCTTCATTTATTTGGTCTTGTAAGTTTTTACCTTGCTCCTTCTTCTGTGACATATTTTGTTGCTGTCACTTTTTTTTTTTTTTTAATGAGTGGGATTTTGTTCCTCTGTTATTGATTGTTTGGCCTGAGGCTTCCAAGACTGGAGTTTGTAAGCTGTTGGGTAGAGCTGGGTCTTGGTGCTGAGATGAGGACCTCTGTGAGACCGCACTCTGATGAATATTCCACGGGGTCTGAGCTTCTCTGTTAGTCCAGTGGTTTGGACTCAGAGCTCCCACTGCAGGAGCTTTGGCCTGACCCCCGGCTCGTGAACAAAGATCCCACCTTTGTGGTTCTTTTGTGAATAAGGACACTCCAAACCTAAAAGGTCATTATTTTCTGCTGGGTTCTGCCTCCACTGGGTTCCACCTCTGCTGGGTTCTGCTGGAGCAAACTATCTTTTAATAGTTTTGGTGAATTTAGCATATGACTTCAATTCCTCTCCATTCCCCAAACACAGACTCACTCCCTCTGCTCATCTCTAGAGAAGTCTGCAGACCTTTTGTGCTGCCCATCAGGTCTGGCCCCACCCCCTGTCCCTTTGGACTCACCACACCACACATGGGCCCATGCTCCAGGAACCTAGGGTGGCCTGCTCTCTGCTCCTTTTGTTTTAATTTGCATCAGATGTCAGAGGATGGTGCTTTTGGTTGCCTTACAACTCTCTTGGGGGGTGCTTCCTTGTCTAATTTCATTTAATCTTTACAATAAGCCCACAAGTTTAGAAATCACTTGATTGCAAGTGACCACAATCTCATGCACACTGTCTGAAGCCAAAAGCAGAGGGGTTTCCTAGGAGACAAAGTGACAGAGATAGCCTGCCCATGCTTGGAGTAGCAGAATGATGTCTCAGACCTAAAGGTACCCTCTCTGTACCTTCAGAGCTGCCTGAAGCACCATCTCTACTTCTCAGAACAGCTGCCACTTCCTCCTGGTTCCACGTGTTCCCTTTACTTGCTCATGACCCCAGCAGGACAGTCCCTAAAATGCAGCCTTCACTCCAGGAGTTCCTTAACCTTCTGGTTCTGACCATCTCGGTCCTGGTATCTCTGGTTCTAGATTTTGGTGTCTCTAATGTGTTCAGCCTAAATAAGGTCACACTTCCTCTGAATACATGTGCCCTGATCAAGTCATCTGTGTCTGGAGTAGAGGGAGAAGTGTTTCATGTTAAGAATAGGGAATGTGTTAGTGACAGCTGAATTTTCTAAGGAATGAGAAGCACCAAGATGTACGTGTGTAGGAGGAAAATATAAGTTCTGTTCAGCCAGTGAGGTAGATAGTGCATTTATTCTTAGTTTATAGGTACAGAAACAGACTTAGAAGGTTCAGTAGCCAACCCAAAGCCACTACACAATGGCTTAGCCTTCATAGAGACCAAGAATGTACGTGTATACGTGTGATTTAGGGAAATGGAGATTTAGGTGTGTTTAGTGTACAATACATATATATGATATATATCTATATATGTATTCTATCTCTAAGGCTTTCTTTGGTCTACCTGGATATGCAGATAGGCAGAAGGGCTCAGGGGCTGCAGAGAACTGAGTGCTCCATGCAAGTACAGGGAGAGAATTTCATGGATATGTTTCTTCTTGAAGGGAAAGTATGTTCAATGCTTTTGACATTGGCCGATTGCATGTGGTTCTAGAAAGGAAAACAGGCTGGGCAGCATAGTGACTATGAGCCTGGGTTTGAAGCCTGATACTGCCCTGGGCCAGCTCTGTGACTTCAGAAAAAAATACCTAATGTCTGTGTGCATCTATTTCCTCAAGTGAGCATGAGTAACATAATGCCTAGACCACAAAGATTGTTAATGCAGACTAAACAAAGTAATATTTGCAAAGTACTTAGAACCTTGCCCAGCGCATAGTAAGCACCATAAGTGTATGCTGAAGAAAACCAGAGCAAAAGATATCTTTCCTTCTCTCTTTGTCTCAGGAGAGATTCATCTTCTCTTTCTGTCTCATTTAATGTTTGAAGTTCATCCTACAATCTTACAAATAACTTTTTAACCTGAATCCCTCTTCCTAGTCACGATAACCCTTTGATTTAACATTCTTACTGGGAACTATAATAGAAAACGTTTTTGCATTGGGATAGGTATATTATTTTTCGTGTACTACCTCTTTATTACATTTTGTTTCTATTATTCAGAAGTCAACATGAGTAGACTGAGAAAGAAAGTTCTTGTCTACTACCCAAAAGTAGCTTAGAACTGAATTGTGTTCCACGTCTAGTTAACATCTCAATAACTCAATAACCTTATTAAGCCAATCTTTTGGGGTTTTTTTGTTTTGTTTTGTGTTTAAACATCTTTATTGGAGTATAATTGTTTTCATTGTTGTGTTAGTTGCTGTTGTATAACAAAATGAATCAGCTATACTTATACATATATCCCCATATATCCTCCCTCTTGTGTCTCCTTCCCACCCTTCCTATCCCACCCCTCTATGTGGTCACAAAGCACGGAGCTGATCTCCCTGTGCTATGCAGCTGCTTCCCACTAGCTATCTATTTTACGTTTCGTAGTGTATATAAGTCCATGCCACTCTCTCACTTCGTCCCAGCTTACCCTTCCCACTCCCCGTGTCCTCAAGTCCATTCTCTACATCTGCATCCTTATTCCTGTCCTGCTCCTAGGTTGTTCAGAACCATTTTTTTAAATTAGATTCCATATATATGTGTTAGCATACGGTATTTGTTTTTCTCCTTCTGACTTACTTCACTCTGTATGACAGACTCTAGGTCCATACACCTCACTATAAATAACTCAATTTCATTTCTTTTTATGGCTGAGTAATATTCCATTGTATATATGTGCCACATCTTCTTTATCCATTCATCTGTCGATGGACACTTAGGATGCTTCCATGTCCTGGCTATTGTAAATAGAGCTGCAGTGAACACTGTGGTACATGAATCTTTTTGAATTATGGTTTTCTCAGGGTATATGCCCAGCAGTGGGATTGCTGAGTCGTATGGTAGTTCTATTTTTAGTTTTGTTTTTTTTAACATCTTTATCGGCGTATAATTGCTTTACAATGGTGTGTTCGTTTCTGCTTTATAACAAAGTGAATCAGTTATACATAAACATATGTTCCCATATCTCTTCCCTCTTGTGTCTCCCTCCCTCCCACCCTCCCTATCCCACCCCTCTAGATGGTCACAAACCACCTAGCTGATCTCCCTGTGCTATGCAGCTACTTCCCACGAGCTATCTATTTTACGTTTGGTAGTGTATATATGTCCATGAAACTCTCTTACTTTGTCACAGCTTACCCTTCCCCCTCCCAATATCCTCATGTCCGTGCTCTAGTAGGTCTGTGTCTTTATTCAAGTCTTACCCTTAGGTTCTTCATGACCTTTTTTTTTTCCTTAGATTCCATATATATATGTTAGCATACGGTACTTGTTTTTCTCTTTCTGACTTACTTCACTCTGTATGACAGACTCTAGGTCCATCCACCTCACCACAAATAACTCAATTTCGTTTCTTTTTATGGCGGAGTAATATTCCATTGTGTATATGTGCCACATCTTCTTTATCCATTCATCTGTTGATGGACACTTAGGTTGCTTCCATGTCCTGGCTATTGTAAATAGAGCTGCAATGAATATTTTGGTACATGACCCTTTTTGAATTGTGGTTTTCTCAGGGTATATGCCCAGTAGTGGGATTTCTGGGTCGTATGGTAGTTCTATTTGTAGTTTTTTAAGGAACCTCCATACTGTTCTCCATGGTGGCTGTATCAATTTATATTCCCACCAACAGTGCAAGAGGGTTCCCTTTTCTCCACACCCCCTCCAGCATTTATTGTTTCTAGATTTTTTGATGATGGCCATTCTGACTGGTGTGAAATGATATCTCATTGTAGTTTTGATATGCATTTCTCTAATGATTAATGATGTTGAGCATTCTTTCATGTGTCTGTTGGCAATCTGTATATCTTCTTTGGAGAAATGTCTCTTTAGGTCTTCTGCCCATTTTTGGATTGGGTTGTTTGTTTTTTTGTTATTGAGCTGCATGAGCTGCTTGTAAATTTTGGAGATTAATCCTTTGTCAGTTGCTTCATTTGCAAATATTTTCTCCCATTCCGAGGGTTGTCTTTTGGTCTTGTTTATGGTTTCCTTTGCTGTGCAAAAGCTTTTAACTTTCATTAGGTCCCATTTGTTTATTTGTGTTTTTATTTCCATTTCTCTAGGGGCTGGGTCAAAAAAGGATCTTGTTGTGATTTATGTCATAGAGTGTTCTGACTATGTTTTCCTCTAAGAGTTTGATAGTGTCTGGCCTTACATTTAGGTCTTTAATCCATTTTGAGTTTCTTTTTGTGTATGGTGTTAGGGAGTGTTGGAATTTCATACTTTTACATGTACCTGTCCAGTTTTCCCAGCACCACTTATTGAAGAGGCTGTCTTTTCTCCACTGTATATGCTTGCCTCCTTTATCAAAGATAAGGTGACCATATGTGCATGGGTTTATCTCTGGGCTTTCTATCCTGTTCCATTGATCTATGTTTCTGTTTTTGTTCCAGTACCATACTGTCTTGATTACTGTAGCTTTGTAGTATAGTCTGAAGTCAGGGAGCCTGATTCCTCCAGCTTCGTTTTTCGTTCTCAAGATTGCTTTGGCTATTCGGGGTCTTTTGTGTTTCCATACAAATTGTGAAATTTTTTGGTCTAGTTCTGTGAAAAATGCCAGTGGTAGTTTGATAGGGATTGCACTGAATCTGTAGATTGCTTTGGGTAGTAGAGTCATTTTCACAATGTTGATTCTTCCAATCCAAGAACATGGTATATCTCTCCATCTATTTGTATCATCTTTAATTTCTTTCAGCAGTGTCTTATAATTTTCTGCATACAGGTCTTTTGTCTCCTTAGGTAGGTTTATTCCTAGATACTTTATTCTTTTTGTTGCGATGGTAAATGGGAGTGTTTTCTTAATTTCACTTTCAGATTTTTCATCACTAGTGTATAAGAATGCCAGAGATTTCTGTGCATTAATTTTGTATCCTGCTACTTTACCAAATTCATTGATTAGCTCTAGTAGTTTTCTGGTAGCATCTTTAGGATTCTCTCTGTATATTATCATGTCATCTGCAAACAGTGACAACTTTACTTCTTCTTTTCTGTTTTGGATTTCTTTTTCTTCTCTGATTGCTGTGGCTAAAACTTCCAAAGCTATGTTGAATAATAGTGGTGAGAGTGGGCAACCTTGTCTTGTTCCTGATCTTAGTGGAAATGGTTTCAGTTTTTCACCATTGAGGACGATGTTGGCTGTGGGTTTGTCATATATGGCGTTTATTATGTTGAGAAAAGTTCCCTCTATGGCTACTTTCTGCAGGGTTTTTATCATAAATGGGTGTTGAATTTTGTCAAAAGCTTTCTCTGCATCTATTGAGATGATCATATGATTTTTCTCCTTCAATTTGTTAGTATGGTGTATCACGTCGATTGATTTGTGTATATTGAGGAATCCTTGCATTCCTGAAATAAACCCCACTTGATCATGGTGTATGATCCTTTTAATGTGCTGTTGGATTCTGTTTGCTAGTATTTTGCTGAGGATTTTGCATCTATGTTCATCACTGATATTGGCCTGTAGTTTTCTTTCTTTGTGACATCTTTGTCTGGTTTTGGTATTAGGGTGATGGTGGCCTCGTAGAATGAGTTTGGGAATGTTCCTCCCTATGCTATATTTTGGAAGAATTTGAGAAGGATAGGTGTGAACTCTTCTCTAAATGTTTGATAGAATTTGCCTGTGAAGCCATCTGGTCGTGGGCTTTTGTTTGTTGGAAGATTTTTAATCACAGTTTCAATTTCAGTGCCTGTGATTGGTCTGTTCATATTTTCTATTTCTTCCTGGTTCAGTCTCGGTAGGGTGTGCATTTCTAAGAATTTGTCCATTTCTTCCAGGTTGTCCATTTTATTGGCATAGAGTTGCTTGTAGTAATCTCTCATGATCCTTTGTATTTCTGCAGTGTCAGTTGTTACTTCTCCTTTTTCATTTCTAATTCTCTTGATTTGAGTCTTCTCCCTTTTTCTCTTGATGCGTCTGGCTAATGGTTTATCAATTTTGTTTATCTTCTCAAAGAACCAGCTTTTTGTTTTATTGATCTTTGCTATCGTTTCCTTCATTTCTTTTTCATTTATTTCTGATCTGATCTTTATGATTTCTTTCCTTCTGCTAACTTGGGTTTTTTTTTTGTTGTTGTTCTTCTTTCTCTAATTGCTTTAGGTGCAAGGTTAGGTTGTTCATTTGGGACGTTTCCTGTTTCTTAAGGTACGATTGTATTGGTATAAACTTCCCATTAGAACTGCTTTTGCTGCATCCCATAGGTTTTGGGTCGTCGTGTCTCCATTGTCATTTGTTTCTAGGTATTTTTTGATTTCCTCTTTGATTTCTCCAGTGATCACTTCGTTATTAAGTAGTGTATTGTTTATCCTCCATTTGTTTGTATTTTTTCCAGATCTTTTCCTGTAAGTGATATCTAGTCTCATAGCGTTGTGGTCAGAAAAGATACTTGATACGATTTCAATTTTCTTAAATTTACCAAGGCTTGATTTGTGACCCAAGATATGATCTATCCTGGAGAATGTTCCATGAGCACTTGTGAAAAATGTGTATTTTGTTGTTTTTGGATGGAATGTCCTATAAATATCCATCAAGTCCATCTTGTTTAATGTATGATTTAAAGCTTGTGTTTCCTTATTTATTTTCATTTTGGATGACCTTTCCATTGGTGAAAGTGAGGTGTAAAAGTCCCCTACTATGATTTTGTTACTGTCGATTTCCCCTTTCATGGCTGTTAGTATTTGTCTTATGTATTGAGGTGCTCCTATGTTGGGTGCATAAATATTTACAATTATTATATCTTCTTCTTGGATCAATCCCTTGATCATTATGTAGTGTCCTTATTTGTCTCTTGTAATAATCTTTATTTTAAAGTCTATTTTG
This sequence comes from Balaenoptera physalus, assembly GCF_965194825.1. Taxonomy (NCBI): domain Eukaryota; kingdom Metazoa; phylum Chordata; class Mammalia; order Artiodactyla; family Balaenopteridae; genus Balaenoptera; species Balaenoptera physalus. The sequence continues at coordinate 92,082,799 of NC_138886.1, read as the reverse complement.
TCTGATATGAGAATTGCTACTCCAGCTTTCTTCTGATTTCCATTTGCATGGGATATCTTTTTCCATCCCCTCACTTTCAGTCTGTATGTGTCCCTAGGTCTGAAGTGGGTCTCTTGTAGACAGCATATATATGGGTTTTGTTTTTGTATCCATTCAGCCAGTCTGTGCCTTTTGGTGGGAGCATTTAATCCATTTACATTTAAGATAATTATCGATATGTATGTTCCTATTCCCATTTTCTTAAGTGTTTTGGGTTTGTTATTGTAGGTGTTTTCCTTCTCTTGTGTTTCTTGCCTAGAGAGGTTCCTTTAACATTTGTTGTAAAGCTGGTTTGGTGGTGCTGAACTCTCTCAGCTTTTGCTTGTCTGTAAAGGTTTTAATTTCTCCATCAAATCTGAAGGAGATACTTGCTGGGTAATCTTGGTTGTAGGTTTTTCTCCTTCATCACTTTAAATATGTCCTGCCACTCCCTTCTGACTTGCAGAGTTTCTGCTGAAAAATCAGCTGTTAACCTTATGGGGATTCCCTTGTGTGTTATTTGTTGTTTTTCCCTTGCTGCTTTTAATATGTTTTCTTTGTATTTAATTTTTGCTGGTTTGATTAATATGTGTCTTGGCGTGTTTCTCCTTGGATTTATCCTGTTTGGGACTCTCTGTGCTTCCTGGACGTGATTAACTATTTCCTTTCCCATATTAGGGAAGTTTTCAAATATAATCTCTTCAAATATTTTCTCAGTGCCTTTCTTTTTCTCTTCTTCTTCTGGGACCCCTATAATTCGAATGTTGGTGCGTTTAATGTTGTCCCAGTGGTCTCTGAGACTGTCCTCAGTTCTTTTCATTCTTTTTTCTTTATTCTGCTCTGCAGTAGTTATTTCCACTATTTTATCTTCCAGGTCACTTATTTGTTCTTCTGCCTCAGCTATTCTGTTATTGATCCCTTCTAGAGTATTTTTAATTTCTTTTATTGTGTTGTTCATCATTGCTTGTTTCCTCTTTAGTCCTTCTAGGTCCTTGTTAAATGTTTCTTACATTTTCTGTATTCTATTTCCAAGATTCTGGATCATCTTTACTATCATTATTCTGAATTCTTTTTCAGGTAGCCTGCCCATGTCCTCTTCATTTGTTAGGTCTGGTGTGTTTTTACCTTGCTCCTTCATTTGCTGTGTGTTTTTCTGTCTTTTCATTTTTCTGATATTACTGTGTTTGGGGTCTCCTTTTCACAGGTTGCAGGTTCCTAGTTCCCGTTGTTTTTGGTGTCTGTCCCCAGTGGCTAAGGTTGATTCAGTGGGTTGTGTAGGTTTCCTGGTGGAGGGGAGTAGTGCCTGTGTTCTGGTGGATGAGGCTGGATCTTGTCTTTCTGGTGGGCAGGTCCACATCTGGTGGTGTTTTGGGGTGTCTGTGGCCTTATTATGGTTTTAGACAGCCTCTCTGCTAATGGATGGGGCTGTGTTCCTCTCTTGCTAGTATTTTGGCATAGGGTGTCCAGCACTGTAGCTTGCTGGTCGTTGAGTGAAGCTGGGTCTTGGTGTTGAGATGGAGATCTCTGGGAGATTTTCATCGTTTGTTATTATGTGGAGCTGGAAGGTCTCTTGT